>NW_004955434.1:15759392-15803283 GCF_000276665.1 Chinchilla lanigera
AAAAAAAAAAAAAAAAAAAAAAAAAAAAAAGAACTTGGAAAATTATCTGGGAGTAAACTGTTTGTGACTTATTTATAATTATATAAATGCATTTTAAAACCTTTTTCAGCTATTATACTGGGCATTACAAAGTTGAATAAAAAAGATTTCCACGTGTAATCCTAGGGTCAACCAGTGGGTTGAGAAGATAAATAGGTAGGAAAACATTGGAAGCTTGGATAGAGTTGGAGTGAGATCTTTAATGTTACTACACTCACAAAGCACACGGGTGAGACAGGTAAGGCATCAAGTCCCACACACTGTGGACATTGCCAAACGCTTTTGTCTTACAGGTGAAGAAAAAAGCTTTTGAAGATTAGAAACTTTCTCCTTCCTCTTTGCTATACAAGAATTGGTATGTTGATAATGTTTTTTACTTTATACCTTCCACTAATCCAAAATATGTTTGTAGAAGTTAATCTCATTTAGAATTCGAGTAGACAGAGGAAAAGATACAGAAAACTAGACACAGTGTCAACAAATGGTTCCTTCACAACACACTGATATTTAGCTTTCCTAAAGCACTGTGCTTTCACCTTGCTGAAGAGACTAATAGTAAAATATGAGTGGAACTATAGAATTAAGATGTGGGCATTCTAGAAAAGTGGAAAATAGTTATTACAAAGATAGATACACAGACACATTCAATGCAGTTACCGCAATAATATAACAAAATCCTCCCACAACCTGTAGCTATAGCAGAGCTGAGGAATTCTATCCCTGGAGATAAGGGTGTGCCTTAGCCAACACCTTCCACTTTTTATTTCCCCACCGTCTTTTCACTACATTGCAGTCAGATGAAGCAGACAGAACATAAGTAGAAGGCAAGTATTTTCATTTTATAAATGTGATATGAAATTTCCACATCATGTCTGCTCATATTATTAAAATCAGAACTATAGTTGTGAGGCTGCAACTAGCTACAAAGGAAGCTGACAAATACACTCCATTAGAAATCCTGAAATTCTATAGAAAGAAGAATGTTGTTTGGGTGAGTAACCAGAAATCCACCATGCATCATTCATCCACTTCGTGAAATTATATTTCACTGTATAATAAATCTATTTTAATATTTAAAATTTGTGTATTTGGTCATAATAAAGAGCTTATATAATGAATGACTGTTTCATTTGACTTTTCTGTGCTCAATCAAAATATTGTGCAAGCAGGCTGACAAGGTATATATCAATTTAGGAATTAGTAAACAAATTGGCACATAATCTTTTGCCATTATTGTTATTTCTATGTTCCAAAGACTCTTGCCTAAATTACAGATTTGGCATTGCAAGTGTTTTGTTGATACAGAGAATAGTATTGTAATTTCTGTCCTTAATAATAAGAATTCATATATTTCTATAATATAATAATTCAAACAGTCAGCTCAAGGTTACAAAAATGTGTCTATAATTGTTAGCATACAGAACTGACATGTATGAGCCTTTGTTCAAAAAACAAGATGAGGTATTAGATTAACATTTGTACATCAAAATGCTATAGCAGATATTTCCATGAACTCCTCTTATCCTTGGTGGTGGCACCTCTCACAGTCCTCCAAGCTCTCAGATTTCTCCACCTAGCACATCCCTACGCACAGGCTCATCACATACGCGGGCACACACACGCATGCAAACACACATCACACTTCAGTAGCTTGTTCTCTTCTCTGATGTATACTTTAACTTTACCATCCTGAGCTACCCATAAAACCAGTGAGACAGGTGTTCAAACCTTCAGATTCTGTCTTTATCAACGACATTAACTGGGGGTAGAGTATTGTTTCATAGTCATGTACTGTGTGCAAAAATGCTTTTATATCCAGGTCACTTAAATATTGAACTACAAATTTAACCCTCTCTGTGACTCAATTACAAGTTCAAATAAGTCTTAGAAAACAACACCATACATTGGTGTATATCCTTTGAAACAATGGCCATTTATTTAAAGTATCTTGCATAATGTTAGTTGTCTATAGAAGGTTGCACTAATATATTTCCTATCAACATAAATCACTGTAACGTTCTGCCTTAGCAAACTCATAGCCCTTTCCTTGCAGACAAATCTCAGATATTTTTCAAAGAATTATAAAATTACAGCATTTAAATTATAATTAGAAGAACACTATTGTCTGCTGACTTGGTTAGAGAAAGAATTGTCAGAGTAAAAATTACAACTAAGCTTTCTTATCAGCCCCCAAGAAAAACATAGTAGCTGTACTGTAACCTTTATTTTGCAAATCTGCCCTCTCTGCCCAGCAATGGTTTGATGCTATTATTCACATCTTGTCATTCATGAATTTTAAGGTATTCTTAATCATCTGAGCTCTAAAATAAATGCCACGGTTCAACGAGTGCATCAGGGTATGCAAAGTTAGCCTTGACCTACAGCAAAGTTTTAACAAAAAATAATCAGAAAACTATTTTATTGGCAAAAAAATCCACAGTGAAAATATTTTTATGTGCTCCTGGACACTAGAGAACTATTGAAATATGAATAAACAAGCTGCAGCAGAAGAATACACTGAACAGAAGAAAGAAGCAAAAAGTTAATAATTTATCTAGCGGAGAGACTTCGAAAATATAGGATTAGAGAGAAAATATTTCAAAGCACAGATCCTATTAAACCCTAACTGCATGCCTTTTGTTAAAACTAGATTTGCTATGTCACACCTCCATAATTTAAACTTGCGGTGCTTGGAAAAGAGCTTGTTCAGACTTATCCCATGATGATTTCCATAGTGCTATTTTTACATATATGTTTAATTTGGGGGGAAAACATGAGTTGTTATGAAAGTGTCCCCTGGCAGTGAACAGTCTATTGGAGGATGAAAGATCTTCCTGAATGTAGTAAGGGTTCACCTGTCTTCAGATGGTCAAAAACTCCAGCATTTTTTATTCATAATTTCTTTATTTCAAAAAACTGAGGTGCTACATAGGCTCTTCAAGTAATTTTATACACCATGGTAATAGTTTTATACTTCACAGGTGGGATACAAAGAATTGAAAAAGGATATCATTTCAGCAGAAGAGTACTGCATACAGACAGAAGTGTATAATAAACTGCACTCTAATTCTTTGGTATAAAAACATGTTTAAATGGTTCAGATATTCTCCCACATCTATCTTGATCATCAAAATATTCTAAGTTCAGGCTGGGCATGATGTCACATGTCTGTAATTCTAGCACTTGGGAGACTGAGGCAGGAGGAGTGCTGTGAGTTTGGGGCCAGCCTAGGTTACTAATAGAGTTCAAGGCCAGCCTGAACTACATAGCAAAACCCTGTCTCAAAAAAAATATTCAAAGTTCATCAGCAAGAATGATTTTTGAAACTTTTATTTTAAGTGGTTGATTTTATGATTTCAAATATTAAAAGGATTTTATTCATCTCTATTCGACTGATTTACTCTGCCTTCTATGTTCATAGAGACATTGGGAAAATTTCCCAAAAGCCAGGATTTTTTCTAAACGTAGCACATGATGGAGTTTCACAAAATAATGAAATCCAGGAAAATAAGCCACATCGCTGTTGTCATTTCTTGGAATGAAAATTTCTCTTTGCAAATACTTTTTGGAGTGAAGTCTTACTAGTAACTATGCCCACTTCACCAGCAGAATTAACACTGAGCTTTGGCAAATGGCCAAAATGTAAATGTCAAGGCCAGAGTAATATTTTTTCTGGCTGTCCTTGATAAACTCAGTCCCCCGACTATAACAGTCACACACATAGTGAAGACCCCCAACCTTAGCCAATTTTGACTTCTGTGAAAGAGCCTGGATTTCAATCTAATGGCTTTAAATTGCATAAGCTCTCAAAGAAGGCAAGCTTCTTGCAAGAATGCTATTCTGGTTTAGGAAATTTTGATAGTTTGTATAAGAGTTCAAAATGTCTATGTATTATCAAGGATTTATTCCTAAAATCTGTAGCTTGAGTTGGAAAGATATCTTTTGCTAGTAAATTACATTTGCACAAGATGAATTATTTGTAGAATCCATTTGTTAAATTCTATACATTTGACTGATGCTTATTTCGATGCATTATATCTTAAAGTTTATGATTTTACACATTCATAATGTCATGAGCTATTATAGTCTTTTATAAGTCTTTACAGCAGGGAAATATTGTCAAAATTAAGTTACAGTAAGTAAATCTCAAAATCAGGTGATTTACACCAACAATCATTGATTTTTTTTTTCCCCATTTGTCTGCATGTTTGTTGAACTGGGCTCTTGGACGCACGTTTTTTCAGCTGTGCTCCATGTGCTGCATGCGGCCCCTGCCTATAAGTGGTTCTGTCATATTCTTTTCCTGCCAATGTCAGAAGTACAAAACGCAGATGTATACACGGGCCGCTCTCCTTTTCTTTCACGTTCCATTGGTCAAAGCCAAGCCCAAAATAAAAAAGTATGCATAAATACTCTCTAACAGTCAAGTCACATGACAAAGAAAAGGTAAAGTATTTGCATTTTAAATGAAGATGGAGTCTTTCGATCTTTTTTTAAAATTTGTTTTCTCTTTTATCAGTACTTGTCTGAGCACATAATGATTATATTTATTATAGGGAATTGGTGCATGCACTTAACGCATTTCAGTTCTTTTCTTCCCTTCCCCTTAACCTCCTTTTATTTTGTCAACATCAGATGCATTTATTTATCTTATAATACCTTATAAAGTTATTTGTATATATATAAAATTAAAAGCTAAACTATTAAGCCAAAAATCATATAAAACATTTAAGACATTTGTATTAAGTCAAGGTATACTTTGGGATATATTGTCTCCACTGAGTTACAATAACTTTTGTCCTTTCTATTTTTTCTCTTCTCTCTTTTATTTTGTGTCTTACTTATATCTTAACTTTTTCATATAAGAAAAAGTATCTGATATTTAAACTTGTGCATCTGATTTATTTGACTTTCCATTATGGTCTCAAGGTACATCCATTTTCCCACAAATGACTCAAGTTTCTCTTTTTCACAGCACAGTAGTACTCCACTGTGTAAAAAATACCACACTTTATTTATTCACCTGTTGCTAAGTAGAGAGGCTGTTTCCAAGGTTTACTTACTATGAATTCTGCTGCTATAAACACAGGCGTGCATACATCACTGTAGTGTGAGGTCTTTAACTCTTTGGGGAAGAACCTAATAAGTACAACAACTGGGTCAAATAGAATTTCTATTCTTAGCTGTTTGATGAATCTCTACACTGATTTCCATAATGATTGTACAAGTTTTCAGTCCCACCAACAATGAAAAATGGTTTCTTTCTGCTCATTCATGCTGCTGTTTAAGTATTACATTTGCAATTTGAGGTAAATAAAACAGATTTGTAATATAACAACAGAACAGCATACACCTATTTATTTAACTTATTTGTAGAAATAAATTTGTGTACAATGAGCGGTTCATGGGAAATACCTATTTAATAACAAGTGTGGATAAGGAATGGATGCCATGAGAATTTAAAATGGCATAGAGTAGCACAAAGTTAGGTACATAAACTACTTCTGTTCAGTGCCTGCTGAGTACCTTCTGATACAAAACAAAATAAACTCATTATTCTCTGGTTGCAGGACCGATTTCATGTAGCTGTGCCCAGTTACAACCACCTAGTTATTACAATACTCCGACAGCTTTTGTGTGACATTAACCCCGAGCCCAAAACACTGAGCACACAAAATCTAAGTCATCAAATTCCCTCGCTGGCACCTCTGTTCCTCATTCTCTTCATAAAGTAGCAAAGAAAGATGTTATCCCCAGTACTTCAGGAGTCTACCCGATCTGACTCTGTCCTCAGACAGAGTTCATTCTGATCAGACAAAGCTGTAACCAGTGTCTATTCTGTAATGGAAGGTGAATATCTGAAATATTACCTTGGCAGTTTGACCAAGGGCAGACTTGATCAAATTCAGTTCACCAAATTCAGCTTTATGATATGTTCTGAGCAAAGATTGGAATCTAGTCCTCATGATAAACACTGGAAACCAAGTTTACTCTTCGTACTGCTATCTAGCTCACTTTCTGAAAAAATTCATCACTTGTGAGCAAAACTAAAACAAAAACAGAAAACCACTTTCACTATTTGGGGTAATACATAAAGTAATTGCAGCGTCTATCTCTGAGTGGACTCTGATAAAGATTTTGTCTTTTCTTTGGTTTTAAATATACAAACAATAGTTATATAAAGTATTACTGATTTTTAAAAATTAGTGTGGGTTTTGAAACATCAGTAACCACAGTAGGCTATGATTATTTAAAGCTGCATTAATTAAATTAGATTGATGCCTATCCGTGAAAACTATTGAGAAACGTATATATAAAAAAGAGAAGTATACTCTGAAATGACAAATACGTGACCCTGGCACTGGTACCACATACCAGCTAAAAGCATGAACAGTCGAAATTAATTATTTTTGTAATCCTTGTTTATCTACAACTTCTCTTTTGGATAGCCCGTTTTTATCATTTAAGAAGAAAAACTGGTATTATGCTTCAGTAAACAGTAACTTTAGAAAAGACTGTCTTCATATGGGTCTAACCTATGACCCTCTCTGCATACAGCGATTGTGAGAAAGAAAGGGAAATGTCTGGAAGGAGGGTGTATTTGGTGGGGTTCAAATCCCATGTGCTGCCTTGATGTCTCTCACTGTGGCAGAGTTTGAAAAGCCTACCCAGGTGTGCCCCCCACATACTGGTTCCCTGCCTAGATAAATCCGCTGCAAACAAGATGAGCTGTCCTCCACGGCATCTTCAATCTAACAGGTTTCGCCTCCCTATCGCTCCCTAAGTTGTACAAACCTGTTAAACACATGCTCTCCAGGAAGCAACTGTCACCCTACTCTCCTGGTACCAGAGTGTCTGCCTCCCATCGTGCACACTGGTTCACGCTGCTCCAAGGGGCCCCTCCATGCACGGCTGTGGTGTCTACCTCCCGCAGGCTGTGAAAGCATAAATTTTACCCGTGTCGTCTGACCACTGTCACATGTCATGGGCCCAGCCGCTTCATAATAGTTAGGGTAGTGGATCCCTCCTTCACCACTATAGTGAGGATGAGGTGGTCAGTACCGGGTGGAACACACCAAAGTTACAACTATCACAGGTGCGACACTGCAGTTTTGAAGATATGGAGCTATCAGTCATGAAATTCCAGCCCATTTTATCTATTAGACACAAGGATGAGGGCTGTGAGCACTGCCAGCGTCTACAGAAACCTTTGACATTTGAAGTGTTAGCTCCAAACATAAAAAGAAAACTGAAATTAATCTTAAAGAGAGATTGATTAAATATTCATGACATACTCACAAGACACTTTCTGTAATAAAGCTGTATATTACATTTAATTTGCATATGTTTTATTCTGCTTATGATAGGGGGTGTATGGTCCTGATAAAATTCTCCTAGCAAATAAAATTATTCAGACCGGGAAAGGTTCCGAATTAATAAGTAAATATGACTTTATGGAAACTAAAAAATAAAACAACTAGGGATCATTGGAACATAAAAAGATCGGACCGCAGTAAGAAAGGAAAGGCTGTGGTAACAAGAAAAAGTCCAGTAAAAGACAAAAATACATAGCGGTAGACACGCAGGGAATTGTTTCCTGATGGGTAAGGAAGGGTCACTTGGCTTGCTGCACAGTGTCTGTTTATATCTAAGACTAAAGCACTAAGAAAAATAAAACATTCAGTCCTGTTATCTAATGAACTCATGGGTTAGAAAAATAGTGAGATTACCACACTCTGGTCAGAGTCTTGTTACATGTAGCGTATATTCCAATCTGACATCCAACACCCCATGTCAAGAAAACAAAGCTAAACTAGCACAACTGCATAATGACACAGAGCTATGTTTATAGAGCTATTATTCTAGCTCCTTTCAAAACAATTCAACTGAGAGTAAGCAAACAGGAAATGAGCAATGCCTGAAATGAACAGCAGAAGCTGAAATTCTCAGCATCTTTTCCTAACTAAACTAACTGAAATGGAATGGTAGATATGCATGTTTGTGTGTGTGGGGGGAGAAATGCATCAGGAACACAGGAATCTGAATGAATGTACATAGACATGCTCTTAGTTATCAATTTTCACTCATTTTCTTGTCTTTTTAAGCTACTCCATATCACAATTATTTGTTCTTTTTTTTCTTTATTTTTCTTCAGTGTGTCATTGTTCTTTTTTTCTTTTCTTGGCATAAATAATAATTACAACAGTGATTTATTCAAATTGACCCAGAGAATTATGATACAAAGCTATAAACTTATTATATATGAGCTATCATCAGTGGTAGTTAGCATATTCATGAAGCCAGAATATACCACAAAAGCTAGTCTTTTAATTTTTATGGCAAAGATTGAACTCAGAGCATCATACAGGCTAAATACATGGTTTACCACTGAGCTACATATGAAGCCAGACTATTTATTATGAAGTTCACAAAAATATTTTCCTTTTGTGATGGAAATATTCTCTTAAATCTTCAGTTTTAAAAGAATTTCCAAACAAAAAAGAATTTCCATTGCTGATTTAAATAATGATTATTTTAAAGATTCAAAAAATAGTTCTAAATAAAACATTTTCTGATTTAAATTTAGTATTAGAGGAAATATTTGTTAGTATGAGAGGGTTTTTTAAAAAAAATAAAGCACTTTCTCCTGTTCATTTAACATAGAACTTTCCTTTTTGTAACAGCAACTGCTAAGAAAAAATGATGCATTTGTTGGAAAGTTAGAGTAATAAAGGGTCTGAGGTTGGCTGCTACCTTTAATTTGGTCTCACCTGTCTAAATAGTTGTATTATAGCTGGCAAATCTTGTGACATATATTGATTATAAGGATTCACTTGTGTTTTCTCCTGCAGTAATTGTATCATAAATTATCATTAATGTCTACCTAAAACTCAGTGAGAAATTATCCTTTAGCAAATTAATCTATATTTATTAACAGATAAATTTTGATGTCTAACATAAATTTTCTACTTTCATTTTCATAACACCCTTGAAGGCTAAGAATTTCATGAGTTTCTGGTATCATGTCTGGTATAAAATATTTAAAATTTAACTACTTCATAGTATAACAGATTATTAAGTTTCACTTCCTTATTTGTCTATAAATACACCTTATTATGGTATAATTGGAACTAATCTATAATTGTTTTCTCCTTGATATTGACAGTTTTTAAATCTGCATGTTAGTAAGTATAAATAAATAATATGTTAAGTATAATGACTCATTATGAAGATATTAAAACATAAAGACATTATAACTTTTTAAATGTAGTTCAAGTGTAGGCAATGGTAGGTAACCAGAGAAAAGGACAGAATTCAAGAGAGACTCAAAAAGAAGGAACCTGCTGATGAAAGAATTCAGACAAAGGGCAGCATTTAGCATCATCGGGGAACATAGACTGAAATGCAAAGAAAAATATTAAAAACATAAAATGAAGTATACATGAGTACCTACAAAAACTTTTGATTGAAGACACAGACTTTGTGAAGGAAAAGATTGTCAGAGGTTTCTCTCCATGATGTGGAGAAAGGAAAACTCTCACACTATTGTTGGGCATGTGAATAAATGCAGCTCTTATGAAAAATAGTATGGAAGTCCATCAGTCAAATTTAATATAGAAAATCCACCGAATCCAGAAATCTCACTACGGCACAAATATCTAGATGAAATCTAAATCAAGGAGATATCTACACTCTCATTGTTACTGCATCACTATTCAAAATAATCAGGATGTGTAAAAGACCTAGTTTCCTCTGATAGATCCATGGATTTAAAAATGTGGTACATATACAGCCTATAATACTAGTCATCCATGAAAAAGAATGTAATTTCTATCAATGTAATGACATGTTGGCACTGGGGGACTTTATTTTAAGAGAGAGAAGCCAGCCACAGAAAGTTAAATACCACATGTTCTCACTTACATAACGAAACAAAAGAAATGGAGAGGAGAAGAGCAGTTGAGCCTGAAAGGGTATGAGGGAAAGGGTACGAGGGGAACGAGGGAGGAAGAGAAAGTGGCCAATGAGTAAGGAGACGAAAGTAGATAGAGCAGTAGATTTAATGCTTTATCACTGCAAGAAAACTATGGTTAATAACAACCGCATATTTCAAAGCAGTGAACAGAGATTTGAAGGTTACCAACACAAAGAAATAGTATGTGTCTGTGAAATTACGTGAATACACCAATTACCTTGATCTGATCATTACACATTTACACATGTATTGAAATATCACTTTGGGCCTTATAAATACATACAGTTAAATATATATGTATCCATTAAAATATATTATAACATTTTAAAAATATATTTTAAACATAAAAGACATTATTCTCCAATTGTTTGAATTCCTGGTAGGCAAAAGACTAGAGTTTTAATATTTATGGAGACTTTAACAAACAATTTTACAGAAGAAATGTAAAAATAATGTTTTAAAAAGTTGAAGTCAACTACTATAGTAACTTCATTGAAATTAAAAATAACAATTTGCTGCTCTTCTTCATTATTGAAGTGGCAAAATGGAAGATAAAAGAGAAGGAAAACAGAGAGAAAGGGAAAAGAGGAGGGAAGCAGGCAAGGATGATGGAGACAGGAGGAAGAAAAGAAAATGTAAGACGGAAGCAGTGAGGAGCAAAAGGAAAGGTGTTGTCACTGCCATCCAGTGCATTAGAAAGGGCAGTCTCATCTCATGTTAAAACCATGGAAACTGTCAAAAGATGTCAGAGAAAATGTTTGCAGTAAAAATATCACCTATAAGCAGGAATCTATGTCAACCTTTAGCAATGTGTCTTAGAGAAACTAGGTTTTTACAAATATCTACCATACAATGTTACAGCATTATATACGGGGGAAAGTTGCAAGTCATTTAAATGTCAATTCAAAAAGAAAATTATACCATGCTGTGGTGGATTGACATCTGGTGGTCAGCTTATAACATCCAGCTGAAGTGAACCAGTGTGGTGCTGGGTGTGGGAGGCCCACCTGAGGATTGTTGCCAGCAGCATAAGAGGAAGAACTGGAGAAGAGAAAGGCTACTGGGAGCTGGTAGAAGCTGCTGGGAAGCTGTTAGGAAGCTGTTAGGGAGTTGCTGGCTTTCTTGAGCTATTATGCTGGAGGACCTTGTCGTGCTGGCTTTCCTGATGAACGTGGTTGTTCTCATTGGAGGAGGAATTCAGGACCTCGTTGTCACGGAGAATGGCTATGGTTCACTTTGGGGGAGCTCTGGTCCTCACCTTGAGCATCACTTCCTGGCTGCAGAGGGGAAGATGGTGCACTACTCAGTCTCCTGGAGAAGCTTGTTGAATTTGCTTTCCTGATGGGAACTCGGCTTTTCTCATCATTGGAGGAGCTCGGGACCTCACCGTTGCCAAGGGTGGCTGTTCTTACTTTGAGCATTGCCTAGTTCTTACTTTGAGCATTGCTTCCTGGCTCCAGTGCAGATCCCCCAGCCTGCTAGCACAGATCCTTCATCCTGCTGGCACAGACTTTCTAGCTTCCACCACTGACCTTTGGGCCTTCCCAGAGCAGATCCAAGAAACAGGCCTGTATGAGACATTGTTATGGGCTCCAGGCCTCTAGCTGGACTCGTGGGAGGCATTGCTATGGGCTCTAGGTCTTCAGCTGGACTCATGCAGGACATTGTCTCGGGATCCAGGCCCTCAGCTAAGTTATTGGTCTATCCTGTGTGGACAGATTCCTGTTTATATATTTAATGTGTTTGAAATTGTTTGTACTCCTGTCAGTACGTTCAGTGTATTATGACAAAATTCCTGCCATAAATAGCAGGAGTATTTTTCTCACAGTTCTGGAGGCTGGGAAGATAAAGGAACTAGCAGATTTGGTGGCTGATGAGGGCCTGTTCCCCAGTTCATGAGGGGCCATCTTTTAATTGTAACCTCACAGGACAAAATGGTTAATGGAATTCTCTCAAGGTTCTTTCACAGGGTCACTAATTCCATCCAAGTGAGCAAGACTTTAATCACCTAATTACACCCAAAAAACTAATCATCTCATAAAGAACCCACCTCCTAGTACCATCATTGGAGGGATGGGATTTCAACGTGTGAATTTTGGGGAAACACAAACATTCCCAAATAATATGTGGTTTCTGCTTTTCTGTTTTCTCTATAAATTACTTACTACCCAAGTTTTAAGCAAGAAATTTACTCTCTGGGTTACAGCAATGTACTAATAAAACTTTATACACATTCCTTTGCTTTAAATTTTTTTTAGATAATACTTGCTATATAAATAATGTGTTCTGATTTTTATAGCTCAGCATTTCAAAATAATCTTATGTATCTGCCACTAGAGACGTAACTGGAGGTACAAATATCTATTTCACACTAAAAAAGTATTTCTAACTAATAATGCAGGTTGATATTTATAGAGCACATACATGTTCTATGCACTTGTCTAACCATTTTGTGTGTTTCTACACAAATTCATATATATGTAACTTTATTGTATGCATTGAATTTAATTTCCTATTGATATTTACTAAAAAATTATCACAGCTTTTCCTGGCAAAATATTGGATTCCCAAATATTATTATTTTACATTTAAGAATAGAGGAACTACTAGAAAATAAGTAAAAACATAAGGCTAGCACTAAAATACTATGAACACACTCACACACTATCACTCACTACTAGAGCTCTGTTTAAAAACTAAGATCAGAGAATAAATACCAGTCAAGGAGAGCACAGGCCACGGCGTACACCCCTTCCACCTCTGCTTACTGTTCTTTCCCACCCTAAGCTCAGCACCTCCAAAGTAGACATTTCACAGTATGACAGTCTTTCACTGTCTTCAAACCCCTATGTACTTCCGACTACATGGTTTTACAGCTTGTTTCCCTGCTTCTCTAAGTCAGTGACCTCTTCCTGTTTATTCTGCCCAGTAACAGGGAACTGCATCCTCTGTTCCAGTACTTTTGGATAGCACTGAATTGAAGCTTATAGGCAAAATGACTGAAACACGGGGTCTTTGGTTAATAGTAGATATAAATCACAGCTACTTTTGGAATGTAAATATAGAATGACTAGTCACTAGCCCTAGCCTGTCATTGAATATGGTCAAATTATTAGGAGCCCACAAAATCCCTCCCCACCAAAAAAGACTCGGCAGATAATTTAGTACTTTTTACTGCCTTTATCATGTTAGGGTTTGTGCCTTCTTCTGGAAAAAAAAAAGCAATTAATGGATATTTCATTATCAAAAGCCTTTTTGAAAACTGAATGAAATATGTGAAAACACTCTTCTTAAAACATGCACTGTGAAAAAAAATGCACTGTGCCACAGAGGAACAGGCTAGGATGAAGCAGAACATCCAAAACTTGGAGGCTGAGGAAGGGGGATCCCAAGTTCAAGTTTAGCTATCTGTTTACACACACAGGTTACTCCTGGTGCTCTGTGAACTGAGGTGATTATGAAGCTCATCCACATTTTCTTAGACGTTACTTGGGAATCTAGATGTGTTTGCTGCCCTTTCCTGATGGTCGGTCTTCCCTCACAGGTCTAAGAATACTGCAAAGGAATGTACGAAAGGGAACTTGTTAGTTGAACCAGTTCCCAGACCAAAGTGGCAGGGGGATTCTTTAAAGAACATTTTCTTTCCTGATGCCATTGGGCCATCTACGGCCATACTACTCTGAACGTGCCCAATCTCATCTGATACCATTGAGCCACAGGCCCATTATACACTGAAATGTTGTATACCTTGTTCTAGAAATAGAGCCCCCTGGAGATTTGACTCCGAAACCTAATAAATTATTATTAATACCTTATTATACATTAAGGTATTTGTCCTATTACTTAGCTATAACTGGTAAAGTATGCTACTTTGGACCCCCTTTCTGTCTGTCAGGCCTACTAATGACTGTCTGCCTAACACATCCACTTACATCTGACTGACAAAAGCCATTACATCACCACATCTATGCATGAGAAGCTGTGAAATCTGAGGAAGATTAGAAGAGTGGGTGTGGACTACTGCCAGACTCTGCTATGTGTGCGTGACATGATTTCAAAATACAGTGAAATTTAAATATTTAAAAATTACTAACAATAAAAGACATTACCATTAATCTCCCTCAAAACACCAGCCCTCACTTCAAACACACTTGCCACTTTCTGAAGCAGTTGTGGAAGTTCTCTTCAATGTCTTTGGTTGTGCTCTGGTGGCTGCCTCGATGTCCCTAGTTGTTTCACAACTTTTACCTTTCATGGTCATTTTCATATTTTTGCTCACCCTTCATAAAGACGTGCAACAAACAGAACTTCTGGAAATCCTTCAGAAAGTGACAAGAACAATGGGATAAGGAGTGGGGAGGGGGGTATATTTTAGGGTGATTAATGGCAATGTGTCTTACTGTGATATATTTTTAAAATCTAAGCATTCATCATACATTTTGATCATGCCCTGTACTGCTGGTATATTCACCTGTGTTCAAATGCATTCAAATCCAGGTGGTTTAAGAAGCCTTTCCCCTGACATCTTCCACCCTTGTTTGTGATTTTTCTTTCCAGGCAATTATGATGCTAGCATGAAAAGCTACTTGCAGGGATATTCTTGTTGTTTCTATTGTTATTGTTATTTATCTTTTGGTGGCAGTTCTTTTCTAGTAGAAGTCCCAGGGATTTGAGACCTGATGTAGGAAATGACCATGAAACTGCAGTGACCACACAAATTTTATTGGATGACATTTTGACCAGTTTCCAAGGGGCAGGGGGCGGCAAGTTCAGAGGTTACAGTGCAGAGGTAAGGAGGGAGCAGAGAGACTAAGGTGAGGGGAGAAGGGTCAGAAACTCCCAAGGGAAATGGACATCCAGTAGGGAGGGGGCTTGCTCACACGTGACTGGGGTCCCTGGATCAGAGAACTTGGAAGGGCAGCCAGGGTCTCATAACTGAAAATGTCTCACTTATAGGTACCATCTCTCAAGGGAGGTTTCACAGGATGTGTAAACCGAGCAGGTTCTTTCTTATGGTTTAGAATGCACTTGTCTAGGCTATTTTTAAAATAATCAAGAATGTAACAAATTGAGCTTAGTGCCAGTGGGCTGTTGAGCTAACAGAGGCAGAGGTCTCAGTAAGTCAAAGGCCAATGCACAGACACCAGCTCTAGCTAATTTCCACAGAGCTTCTCAGCCTCACGTGAAACACTCGGAACTGAGGGTGACCTGGAACACTCCAAGTGTCCAAATTGAAGAAAGCACCATCGGAGTCCTCAGTATTCACGTCAGTTGGTGTTCTCAGCAGAACTGCGGAGAACTCTGATGAATCAAGTGCTCAGGGAAGCTTGGTACAGCACACAGCTTAGATCGGAACCCAGGGGCTGAAGGGCTGGCAGACTGCACGCAGGCGCAAGCTCAGAACATCCCATGAAGCGGGGTGGAAGAGAGGGCTCAGCCCCGTGCATCATTATTTTGTGCTCCTGGAGAGGAACCTCGACCCCCTGTTCCCTTCTCTGCTTACCCCAGCTTTGACAGAGCGTGTGTGAAAAGTCTTGGCTGCCGACGACAATGCTTTCTCTCTCTCTCTCTACTGCGGAAGCCTCTGGAGAGACAGTTTGATGAATGTAAAATTTGCTATCATGCCCACTGTACCAAACAATGACATCTAATAAATCTAAAACGTAAGGATGAATTTCAAGAGAAGGCGATTAAATGCCACATGGTTTGCAGATAAGGTGTTTTCCCCTGCATTTCTGAATCATTTCTGAAACCCGTGAAATGAATGTTAAAGCTGACCATCGAGACTTGAGAAAGAACCAAATGGTCTGATAAAGATAAGATTAACACGCTACAGTATGAAACCTGCATTACAGTGAGTTAAGCAACATGTGAAAGAAGCTTGCATACATTTTTAAATGGATAATAATATCCTGTTCTGCTCTTTGAAAAATACTTGAGATTTACAGATTATTCTTGCTTGAGCTTCATAAAGCATTCTGGTGATTTTGGGACTCATTTTGAGAACATAGTTATATAATTATTTTTTAAATGTTTTATCTCTTTCAAGGTAATAGTATGTTTATTCTGCCACAATCTATTTGTGGGTTTTGAATTTAGAAGCACTGTTTAGGAGAGATCGGCATCTATATAGGATTTAAATTATACCTTTATTTTATTTATCTTGAGATAAGAAGGCTTGAACAAGATTGGAGATTAACAGGGGCCAGAAATTCTTAAAAGTAATGGTATAGGAAGAAACTTGTTATTCTGAGAGAGACGCACTGATATATTTCTCATAATCTCCTGAAACCTCACTTTGTTGCACCTTTAAGGGAATTTCTATTGGGGTCTTGACCTTCTATCTTACATCAGGCTGAAATAAAAATCTGTTGATAATAAGTAGATAAAGGTGCTATGCAATATGGACCCAAAAAGGAAAGTATATTTTATAGGTGACAGCATGGACTGGTATTAAATAACATCTATTTAACTGTGTAGAAGTTCTTTTTAAATGGCATTGCAGTGCTGACAATAACTTTTCAAGTGCTGAAATATTTTTCTAAATTTATGCTGTTATTTATATTGTTTTCTACATAACTTGTTGATGTCAAAATATTACTTAGGATGAAATTATTTTAAGTAGGTAGAACTACAAATGCCATTCATGGAGAATAATCTTTCACAAACTAATAATGCCAAAAATGCCATGATTTCAATACTTTAGATAATCTTCCTAGGTTGTTTTAACACATGCTACTTTAGGAAGTGGTAAAGAAGTACTAGACATGCAACCTGTGTGGTCAGTGACATCAGGGACCACATACTTTTAATCTTTTGCCCATGAACACTTAATATAATGCTTAAATTCTAGTAGTATTAAACATTATAGCATGTGTAAGATTAGAAAAATGAGTGAGTGACACATACATACATACAAGAATCTTATTCTGTGCTTCCAAAGTACATGTTTGGTAAATGAATATATAAAGTTGTATTAATTACATGTACATATAGAAGTTAAGGTCTAAATGCTAAGCACTTTGGTCTTAGAGTTCTTCAATATTCCTATATAATCTATACTACAGCTGAAACTGTCAAAGAAATATAACTTACTAAGGAAAACTAAGGAGATACTTGTATACATTAGTGTAAAGACTCCACATTATGTAATTGTCACGATCTTCTGGCACTGTGTGAAGGTAAAAAAAAAAAAAAAACACACACACACACAAACCACAGCACCACTGATGAGAAAGTGGTAAGAATACAAAAATGTTAACTAAACAACTCTCTTAACTTCCAGGTGCCAGACAGATATAGTTTACAACTCCTCTAAGAAGATGAACCTATATCCCATTGTTTGTAATTAAAGTTGCAATGATCTACAGTATTGATACAGAATCTTGACTTCAGACCAATTTTTTCTGGACTTTGAGTCACTCTAACAATTCATTCTAAATCACTGTATTTAAAACTCTGGCCAGCAATGAAAACATTCTTCAGAATCTTCCCAGAACACTCACCTTCTTTATGTTAAGCATATAGATCTTTAGGTGAAAGACACTGACCCAGTTCATTCAGTTTGTATAAGAATAGCTTAGATTGGAGAAAATTTCTGAAAATAACGAATCATAAATTCAATTGCCTTTTAATACATTTCCTGGTTTTCCCCTATTTTCTCTGTACTTAATTATCAGATAACAAAATTCAGTTATATTTGTCTCCCACTGTATATTTAGCTACATATCTTTTACTGTTATCTTTGTAATTTTGTATGTAGAAATGCTAATCTTGGAAACATCTGTCCCATTTCTATATATTTTCAACACTGTTTCTCATGTTACCAATGGTGCTGAAACTATAGTAAGTCTAACTTCTGCCAGTTGATCTCAGGAATAAGCTTTTGGAAGAACACACGTTCACTTGTTCATTCATTTACTGAAAAATTAATAGCTCAGCAGGCCCTAGCATTGTGGTAGGCAATGGTACTGTGACGATGAGCTATACTAGAACAGAGCTCTTGTAAAAATTGTGATAAATATTACAGAAGTCAGAGAATTTGCTGCACTGAACACAGGTAACAGGAATTGACCTGACAGAGAAGACTTCCCTGATTAACAAAAAGATCATAGAACTGAGAATTAATATCAGCATTATAGAAGAACTTTCCAGGTAAAGGGGAGAATAAAGGACCAATTCCCAGCTATAGGGGAATATGTCACAGTCACAGAACTGAGTCACAGAACTGAGAATTGGACCGCAGAGAATGCCGGGAATGAGCAAGACTGACAGCTGCTGTCCAAGGTTCACTGACGTTTCTTTCTGCTCACACGTTAAGTCATTATTTTCAGTTGGTCTTAGTACAAATTCTGGTGATATGGCTGAAGCTAGTCAGTGTAATGGATGTTTATAAGCTATGCTATTCCCAGGTCAAAAATTTTAAAAAGTGGTGTCCTTTAAGGTTACCTTTCTCCTCCTGGAAAGATAAACACAATGACCCAGCTTTGAGACTAGCAGGTCTAGAAGAAAGATGAAGGCTGACTCTTTAATAAATAAAAGAGAAATGCTAGCCAAACTGAACCCTCACTTCGAGCTGTGAAAATATGAAACGTGTTTTTACTAAACTTGCTACATTATATATTGTAGTATTTTTGGCACTGCAATTTAACTGAATATAACTAGTACAAAAATGTGCAAATTGAAGTGAGATATTGCCACTCAAAAATTTAAGTATGTGCAAAAACTTAAATATATTATCAATCATATATGATAATATATGATAATCAATATATGTTAATCAAATATATGTTAATTAATCACATATTTTCCCAGAAATCCAGACCCATGCAATGACAAAGTTTATGCTTAAAATGTCACCTATAATACATAGGAAAACAACTATCAGAGGGAAGCAAATTTATTCTTACCTTTTTGGTTCTTATTAACAAGACAGTAAGAGAAAAAGATGAACTCAGGAAAGGAATTTCTGGTTTTTAAACAGAAATAAGGTAAAATAGAGAGGTCAGAAATTTTAAATTTGCAGTCTCATGAGGTTTGACTGCTTCTGAGAATTTTAATGATTCAGAGATAAGACTAAACACTTAAGCTACTACAACTCAGTACAACTGCTCAGTTTTACAAAGGAACTCAGCTTAACGTTTGAGGTAAATGCAGGAAAATGATGTAGCATTCCAAGCCATGCCTATTGTTTTATATTGCAAAAACAGGGAGACAGAGACAGAGAGACAGAAAAACAGAGACAGAGAGACAGAGATGAAGACAGAGATAAAAATCAGAAAAGCAAGTAAAAAAGTGAAGCGAAGCGAAGAACTAACCTAAAGAAATTTGAGAGTTCTTGGGATAGCTGCTGAAAACAAATCAGATGTCTAAAATATTTCAAAGAAACTTCACTGGAGAAGACAAATTAGAACATCACTGACCAAGCTATATAATAATCCTTGGACTCCAAGTGTTACATAAACAAGAAACAAAATGCAAAGATTCTAAGTACCAAACGTAGGTAGACTCTAAAATTGTCAGCTCATATTTATTGTGGAACAAAAACAAGGAGGAACGTCCCAGAAGCTGCTGCCTCCTGCAGCGCACATCCTTTACCTGGCCAAGGAGATTCCTTGCTATGACTGAAGGTCTTCACAATGACTGCCAAAAAGGTTCCTGGCATTGGTACAGGAAAGAGGCTCCCGTGACTTTCAGTTATGCGTTTGTTTGTTCATTAGAAATAATGTTGACCTTGTACAATAAAGCAGGGTTCTGGGGGCAGGAGCAGGAAACATTTACTTGGTTGACTCTGAGGAAAGATAATCCTGAGGGATGGACAAACTGTGCTCAGTAAGACATGCTGAACTAAGGGGCGAATATGAGCTTTGTCACACATCGAATGTGATTCAGGACTGTTGTTCTTTAGAGATAAATTTGTTCATATTTCAGGACAAGGTTAAAGATTATATTTAGCGACAGAAAATGCCAAATCCTGCCAAAAATATCACTTTTGCCAGAGGATGTATGTGTACAAATTCATATCTTCTTTTTCTTGTGTGCCTAGTACGCTGCATTCTCCAAATTCCTCTGAGATTATATGCAGGTGAATAGCTAAGTACCTAATGGAAGATGAACACAAGTCATTTGTGTCTTTTCTAGACTAAAGCTTTTGTAAAGCAGATGTGCCTCCTTCTAGATGGATGTATCACTTCCACGGCTTCGTACAGGTGTCAGGAGGATGTTGGGAAAGGCAAAGTCATAAAAGAAAGACAGTATGAGTCCCTCAGTCATTTTGGAGAAGAAAACCACCCTCCTATGTGGAATACCCACCTTGTGGGGTTCCAAGAATAAAAACTTACATAGAATATAATTAAATTCTTAAATATTTTATTCTGTTACAAAATGGGCATCATATTCATGTATATAGATAGAACTAGAAAAGAGCCAACATGGAGATTATATCAGTCATCTTTCTCATTGCTGGGAAAAATACTTGACACCTAACACTTTAAAGGAGGAAAGCTTCATCTGCATTGCAAATTTCAGAGTTTTTAGCCCATGAATGTGCAGCTCCAAGTTAGAAACTTCATGGCCAAGGGCATAGGGGAGCAAAGCTGCTCTCTTCATGGTGGCCAGGAAGTAGGACGAGAGAGGAGCAGGAGTGAGGAAAGGGCCAGGACCAGGTACCTTCTCCAAGGTCAGCCCCAGGGACTGTTCTGGACTCCCAGAAGCTTCCTTTGCTAGTGGTTTAGGTGATGTTCAAGCCAATCCAGTTGACAATCAGAATTAACCATCTGAGTGGTCATATGTCCCAGAATACCTTTGCAGAGAAGGTTTACTGCCTAGGTTTCCGTTCAGTTTATCTTTATTCCAGATTCTCCATTTGTAGTAAAATAGTATTATTTGAGCCAAAATAACATTGACAATTTTGCATTTTCCACCGTGTCTAAACATCCAGCCACTCGCACAAGCGTGGTCATCAGAGCCTCCCTTGATCACCAGTGTCAGCCCGCGAGAGGATGCACAGTAAGCAGCCTCAGCATCAGCCCTTTGCACACGCACTTTCCTTCCAAGGATGCTTGGGAGGGGCACGAGTGTGAAAATAAAGTGCGCTTGGTCTCGAGCACCTAAGAAACCTGTCTTCCGTCTCCTCTGATTATGTGAACACTCCAGCTCTGTAACCATGCCTGACACTTAGTATCTCAGCACTTTTACCCTGAGGAACTGTGCCCAAAATTCTGAAATTTTAAATTCTTGAAACTGCCAGTTGAGAAAATCAGTGGGAAAGTTGGGGAAGTTATAAAGTATGAAATTGGGTCACATGTTAGAAACAGGTGGTGAGCAGATTTACTCACCCTCAAGCTAATCTGAGCATTTATTTTATAGACTAAAATTATAACAGCTTATTTTTCCTGTTGGTAATGTTATTGTCCTCCTAATAAATCCTTTTGTCAACAATGGACTTAAAATTTTAGGTATTAATAAAAATGCTTTTTAAGAAATGAACTTGTTCTACTGGCATAAGATGTAGTTCTCATTTTCCCATCCATCATGGAGGTTGTGAATATCACCGACCAAAAATAAATTAGTAAGTGCAGATCTGCTTCAGGAGCGGCAGTAGCTGTTCCAAAATTTCGCTGTTTAGAAAAGACAACCTGAAGGCTGTGATTCAGCACAGGCTGCACTAAAACACGTATTTATACAGCACTCTGGTGCCTCACGTTTCACTTCTTTCAAATGAGAAGTAATATAAACGAATTTTGTACATCTTTAATTTCAAAGAAGTGTGTGCACTTTAGAAAGATGCAGAGGAAGCTGCCGGTGTGTTAATTCCATTAGCAAAAGAAAAAAATGTCAGACAGTGAAGCGAGGACAGTTCTGTGTGATATTGTCATACATTCCCACTGGAAACTCTGCTTTGATAATTCAATGATTTCATATTTTTAATCCAGTAGACGGAAACAAAGTCAAACTTTCAGAAGTAAATTCATTTAAGAGTGAATCCACCCCACATTGTTATGAATTTTATGTAAGTGCACTTTAAAATTTCAACACGCAAGAACAAAATGATAAGAATTGGGATGAAACACAGGGCTTGCTCCTGCCCTACTTGGGGACAAGGGTGACTTTTTAGCTTGAATGGTGAAAAGATAGTATAGACTCTTTTTTTCTTTTTAGTTAAGGACCTCAAGAATATGTTAGGCACACGGGCTTTTTGCTCCCAGTCATTTTCACGAGTTAATCGTACTCCCAAATGCTTCTCTATGTGACACCATGAGAAGGATCCTGGTGCTGCCAGGCACCGGTGGAAACCTGCGGTCATCAGTAGACTATGAGACCCTGAGTGCGGTCAGGGCCTGGGATGCCAGGCCTCCTCTCAGAGGCCTCATGGGCCCGCAGGCAGCCCACATCCTCCTCCCTCATCACACGCCAGCTCGTCCCACGCCAGGACTTCTTCTTGAGGAAAATGAAAACTGATAACTGTGAGGAAAGAAAACTCAAGAAACGATGAACTTGAACTGATAAAATATTTACCTCAGAATATCGTCTCCACTAAGGTGGCAAGTACAAAGTCTGTCATTTTTTTCCACTTGTACAAATGGGAACTTTAAAGCTAGCTGAGAAGTTAGGCAAGGTATGAAATGGCTGTGCATTCAATAAATGTGTTAAATTATCCAAACAGATACAATACAGAACTCATATATCAAAGCGTGACTCACATTTCTCTATTATAAAACAATGGATTATTTATTTATTCATTTTTTCTTTAAGTGTAAAACTGCAGATTGTGCCTAGGGCCTTCACATTGAGCTAAAGTCCCGGTTCGTCTTTGTTTTTGTTTTTGTTTTTGTTTCTTGATTTTTGCTAGCAACAGGGTCTTGCTAGGTCTCCAGTTTGCCCCGGCTGGGCCAGATTTTCCATCCTCCTGCTTCGGCTTACTGGAGCGCTGGGAGTACAGGCAGTGCCACGTACGCTAAGCTTCTATGCTTATAGCAATTACCACAAGTCTGCCCCTACAGAGATGCCCTGAACCCTTCCAGGTAAGTCTTTATACTTCTCACAGACACTTACTTTCCATATAAACAATAACTGTTTCTAATTTTACATATTCAGAGATTCATTGTAGGCTATTTCAACCACACTGGCTTGCCTTCTGCATGAAAATTTGTTTTATTTTAGCTCAGGGTTTCCACAGATACCATAAAGCCTGAGTTAAGGTTGCATAATAATAAGCAATGTTAACCATTTTCATGTGTAATTAATTCTTCCCTGGTTCTCAAAGCAGGGAGTGTGATTAACCAGTCACCACAAATTCCAGTTGCTCCTGCCACAGATTTCAGTTATCACTGACTTTCCACTCGGGTTCACAGGCTAATCCTTTGCAAATCCTGGGGACTATAATTTTCAGCAACTTCTCACTCACTGCGGATACCTTGTCCAAGTGCGCGGCACACATAGCTCTAACTTGAGCTCTGCGGTTAGCGTTCCAAGTGGTTATCATTCTCCTACTCTTGCTCTTCTACACTCACTTCTCCATTTACCCATCAGAGCGGTCCTTTTCCAGGTAAATTTAGATTAGACTCTCCTATACTCACAGCTCTGTGAAGAATTCCATCTCACTTAGAAAAAAAAAACAACAAATGATTTCATATCAATTACTGCTGACTGTGTTTTCTAAAGTCCTTAAGTTGGCGAGTATTCTCCATAGAGATAGACCCTATTGATGTGTGTCTGATGTGTGTGTGAGGGATGGATCCATAAAGAGAGAACATACATGGCAGACAGAGAAAGAGAAAGACTATACAAATTAGGTTTACATTATCACGGAGACTGAGAAGTCCCAAGATCTGCAAAGTCATAAATCGGAAACTTACAGAAGAGCAACATGGGTACTTCCATTTTCTCCCATTAAGTCACATCCTGTTTATATTCCTTAGGGACATGCTGGGATTTGAAACTAAGAAATCCCAAAATTTTTAGTAAGCAAGCTGGAAACTCAGAAGAGCAGGCAGTGTAGTTCAGGTCCAAGCATGAAGGTCTGGGAGCCAAAGCTGTAGGTTCCATTCTGCACCAGGTCTCAAGCCTGGATGAGATTAGTGTCCCACTTAAACCAGTTAGGCAGAGTAGAAAGTTCTCCTTTACTCAGTCTTTTTGTCCTATTTAAGGCTTCAACAGGTTGGATGGGCCCAGTCCTCACCAAGAGGCCAATCTGCTTTACCCAGTCTGTGCTGTGGGTGATGGTGTCCAGAACAGGTTTCTAGGTTCTTGTCCACAATGAGCAAAGAACTAGACATGGTACATGATGGAAAGAAAACCACAGCAAAATTTTTAAGGTGATGGGATGCTCAGAGTGAGCATGGTTACCACCTGCAAAAGGAAACCTGAGGGTGTAAGGAGTAGTAATTTAAAACACTGCGCTTGCTCTGACAGACCTCCCATTGGGGATTTTCCAGAGCATGATTAGCAGCGTGATTGGCAGGGTCCTGAGTCATGTCAGCCACATCTATTGTGCATATCGCTCTGTTATAACTGAATGTGTGAGATGGGGTCCGTACGTGTGAACATTCAATGCCTTCCAGGTGAGCTCGTGCAGACGGGGTTGGAACGCATGCGTCCTGGTTGGGAATTTTGGAATCTGTCAGAGCAGGCTCAAGAGTCTTTGTTTTCAGTATCACTGTCTCTGTGTAGCAAGCCTGAGGACAGGGCACTGCCCTGGGATGCTGCCCAGGGTCAGGTGAGTGGAGGGCAGTGGCCCCAGTCTACATAAAGCATACTGATTCAAATATTAATCCCATCAAGGAAATCTCAGGTTAAGAATAACGCTGAATCAAACATCTGAGCACGCCGTGGTTGTCTTAGCTATGTCTCTTGTTGCTAGGACAAAGTACCCGACACCCACAGATGAAAAGAGGAAAAGCGTACTTCAGCTCACAGTTTGCAGAGGTTTCTGTACGTAGTAGGCTGGCTCCAAAGCAGGCAGCAAGGCAGAGGGGCCTTGCAGAAGAAAAACAGTTCATAACACGGCAGGCAGAGGGAAGCAAGCAGGAGCAGCAGCAGCAAGCCTGCCTTCCCTCTCTCCCTTTATATTCTCGGGCTGTATATCCACTGATTGGTGCCACCCACCCCCAGGGTGGGGCTCCCACTAATCACACCCAGAACTGTGCCAAACCCATTTATGTATCACATCCTCAGTCCCAGTATAACACACTCTAGTTCTAGGCCCCACCCCCAAAATCACACTTATGAGCACCTGAGGCTTTAGGGGGACAGCTGGATACATGCCTTAGCAATGGTTCTGTTAAACTGTCATATGAAATTAACTATCACAACCCTGTATAGCCTGATTCCCTGCCACCTTTCAGATTGTACCACATACAGTGTTTGCTTTGTGGCAACTTTCTTGCTGTTTCTGGTGTAGGTGAATTGAAACCAGTAGGACAGAGTAAGAAAAATCCACACAGTTTGAACGTTTACTTCATTTAAGGTTCTAATCTCAACCCTTTCCCCAGGAAAATGTTACTCTGGAATACAACTGTTGGTAATAACTGCTTACATTGCTTGGTTTTAACTTTGGTACGTTTTCCATGCATGTTTGTAATGGTTTGTTGTTATTTGCCTATTCTTATTAGAAGGTAGTTCTAGTATAGTCACGTATATCTTTTGAGCTAATTCCTCGTGATTTCATAAGAAGGAAGGATAAACTTCAGATCCATAAAACCCATTCAGGCTGGTATGTTTGTACGGAGGTTCGGGTACTAATGTCTTGGTCATTGTTTTATAGTCTCAATGTCAGCGGGCACTGTGATGTACTCCTTCCATTCTTTTATTCCCATGTTGCTTTGACAGAGCTCTCCTGACTCACATCGGTGAGAGAAAGAGAGAGGAGTCAGAGATTGTATAAGAGAAGAAACAAGGTCGATGAGAAGGAAGTTTACACACGGTTTTACTACCCGCTCATGCTTCTCTCACCTTGACCTCCCCATTCTCACCTGTCTCCCTGGCAGTGTTAAACTGATGATGCTTTCAGAAACAAATGTGTCTTAAAGTTAGGTGGCATAATAGACGGATTTGAGATGCCTATCTAGGTACCACTGCACACTCTCTTTGCTGTAGTGTCCACCTACATAAAACTACCAGAAAAAAAGTTTCTACAAAGAAGCAATAGGAACGTGTGTGTCATGATAAACTGTGGGTATATTAAGAGAGGTTGAGGCAAGAAGCTGCTGAGGAAAAACAAATAAGGAAGACTGTACCATGCACTTTGAAATAGTAATCCTTGGTCATAGTGCTGAGTAATGGCAAGAGTCCCACCACTCTGAAATTAAAGGGTTTGTTACACAGAGATCCTTGTAGAAGTATCTTTTGTACAAGTTTGAGGTGACCTTTCAAGGTGGCAGTTTTAGCAGAGACTTTTGTGCTGCACACTATTAGGGGATCATTTCCAACAGTCCTTCCTTGATAACTTGTCAGTTTTATTTACTTTATATTTATAGGGTTGAAACACGGAACTCCCTTTTCATTCTGACAATTCTGAAATTGATTTCGCAGTAAGGAGTTTCTGGGATTCGGATTTTGTTGCTCTAATCTTTAGTCCACGGGAGACCTTTGAGCCATTAAACCGCCCTTGAATGCCCGTGTATGGGGAACAGGAACCACGTCAGCTCTGTTTCTTTTGTTAATTTTACTTCACATGGTTGTGGGAGAAGACAAGCAGATTACTTTAATACATCAAATTTTGGTTGCATGAGCATTTTTTATGTAATTGCTAATTCCCAGAAAAGTCACCATGGCTACGATGTGAGAACGGACAGATAAGAGCAAAAGCAGTTATGAAAATGTGACTATTCGCTAAAATGAGTTATTAAATAAGAGTTTCTAGGGCTGGGGATATAACGCAATAGAACAAGCACTTGCCTGGCAAGCCTGAGGTCTTGAGTTTGATTTCCTGTACCCGCCCCAAGAAAAAGAGTTTCTATTTAATATCACATTGTAACATAAACAAGATTGCACTATCTACACAAAACATTTATTTACTTCTCTCTCTCTGTCTCTCTCACACACACATATGCATTGAGTTACCCATTATACTTAATAAATTTTTAATTAGACATACTTCTTCTTTATAATTTTTCCTTAACTTAAGCTGTCAATAAATTTTGAATTCAGTTTCATATTGGAAGTATTTAATTCACAAAAGAACTTCCAGCTTGAAATAGTTTAAGAAAAGCAGAAGGTGGAAATAACAGAGAATAAGCACAATAGAGTTGTCTCCACATAATCTGGTGAATTCAGCAGCAGTTTTCAATGTGACTTTGTCCAGACCACTTACAGGTTGCTTCAGTATTTCATATCTAAAATGGAAGTGGTTGCTGTTATGTTTGTTGTATTTTTGTGGATTTTTCTCAAGTTGTTTCAGTAGCTGCTTGTCACCTTCTTTGAATCTTTAGCTCATGAATGAATTCAAATTGTATTTAATACTGGATGGATTTTAATTTATTGCAGATATGTTTTGGATTTTGTACCATTAAATGGAGAGATACAAGAAAATTTTAAAATATAATAAAATAAACGCTAATAAAGTCTCAATCTGAGATGTACCTCATTAAACAGAAATTTCAAGGTCAAGAGGAAGTCATACAATTATTACCTATCTCTCCATATTTATAACATTGATTTTTCCTGTTCATGAGAGTGTATTAAATATGAGTAGCTCTTGACTTTAAAATTAAAATGTTCACACATGTGACTGATTTTTAATATTAATTTGTTTTGATACCTTCTGCTTTCTTTAGCCTGTTGGTCTCACTGATATTTAAAGATAATTCTTAAAATATTTATGGGGATAAACATATAACATTTTTTTCTACTAAAAACCACAGAAAATCTGTCCTTACATTTTTCCCCCTCCAGGTGCACTGATCTTAAAATAGCATTCTTTAAGGTGTTAAGCAAACTGAGAGACTAAGGAATATCCTGAAGATGTGACATCATTTTACTGTTCATCATTCTATTCTGAGTAAATTCTACTAAATTAGAAAAGTGATTTTTGTTGTTAATTCAGTATTTCAAAATTACACCAGATACTATTAAAAAAAAATAACTGATTTCATACTTTAGAAAGCAAATTATAACTAAAAAGATTTTGCTCTCTTTTAAAAAAATATAAGTACTAAGCAGGCTGCAGTGACACATACCTATAACCTTAACTAGTACTAAGGAAAGCAAAGCAGGAGAATTTCTGTGAGTTGGAGGCCAATCGGGCATACATAGTGAGTTTAAAGCCAGTCTGGGCTACATAGTGAGACCCTGACTAAAAAAAAATATCCTGGAATAAAGAGATTTTCTTTCATAAATGTTGAATAATGATTTCTAAATTAATAGCTATACACAGGGAGTAATCTAGCCTATGATTATAAATTTGGTGTTCATTTTCAACTTTCTATAGTTGCAAATGTGTAATGACCTATGACAGGAAGATGGATATGACATTATAATTCAAGGTGAAATGTTAAAAGCAAATGTTGATCTAGAAGGGGAAATACATTTCACAGATGCCAAATGGTCTAGCAAGAGTGCAAATTATCTGAGTGGTCAAAAGCATAACTTGCTCATGTCTTTATTGGTTTAAAAGGCAGTGATTATCAGGTACCAACAGCACTCATAGCACTTAACTAAGCCCTTTGAAACAAGATGAATGAAAATGCCTCAGTCTGTAAAGATTAATAACAAAGAGCCCCCATCTGGTTTATGTGGGTTCCTATCAAAGAATAGGCATTTAGGCTGGTATATGAAGCTATAGGTATAGAAATTAATGCTATGCCTAAGTGGTATGAATAAAATTCTTCCAGGTAGTACAAAAACTGTAAAAAGGCTCTAAAGTAAAGGGATTAAAATGTGTCATCTACATGTTACAACTACACGCGGGGAATATAAGCTCCATATATTGAAAATATGTACAAAGAAAGGGAAGGAGGGTCAAGAGATAGGGAAGGGGAAAGGAAGGGAATGGAAGGATGAAAGAAGGAATTGAGGTGTGTTATGTCCACGGACCACCCTCCCACAAGGAATGTAAATATTGTGTACTACAAACAGGTACTGATAAAAAAAATTGTAAAAACTACAAGAAGTCCAGTGTAGGTACTGCACAAACTGGGCAGTTTAGGGTTATAAGGCTACCTCAGCAAAAATTTACAAAAATTTTGCAAAAGCAAATTATTAACTCAAGAAGTAAAATTTGAAAATTTCAGTAAATTACTTCCATATGAAGTATAATTCTAAATGTCGAGCCTTTAAGGGATGATATTTGAAAATTTCCCACACACGATACGAAGCTTTAAATTGGAAATATTAAAAATGACTTTCAAAACTGAGTAAATTCTTTCTAACAGCTTTCAAGCTCATCCTCTCCTTCTACGCACATGAACATGTGTATGCACACGCACAGCACAGAAGGTCCAATTTTAGTGTCTCATATTTCCAGTATCTCCTAGTGGTCTTTTCTCTCTTCCTTTCCTCATTGCACTAAATGTGAAGAAAGTACTTCACGAAATCAGAAACATTCCAAATTCCTCAATAACTGTAGAGCTCTTTGAAGACTCTGAAATGAATGAATGTGTATGAGATTGAGTGCTTTTCATTTCTTTTTAGACCATGAATTTTATACTTGTCTAGAGTTTTATTATTGTTTCCATCTTCCTTCTGTAGAGTGGAAGCCTGGACAGTGCATTATTGCAACTTCATAGGGTGGGAACGTAAGTGGAAATGTCTATATATAAGGCGACACAAATTCACATTTTGTGTAATAGTTATGTGAACAAGATCATTTTAGTGGCATTTGTGAAATATCAGCTCTATATCTATTATATCTAAGTATACATTGCCTGATAAATGTGAGTGTTAATAGAATATAATAAATATGTCAGATAGCAGAAAGCACTTGAAAACTGCTTTTCAATGTTACTTTCTTCTTTAAAAATTACTATTATTGCCTATACAGTAAGTTCAAAGTCAGCTGGCATTATATAGCAAGATGCTGTCTCAAAAAAAAAAAAAAAAAATAATAATAATAATAATAATACCCAAAAAACTTACTGCTACCTAAAGTAATCTGTGGATCAGTGTATTAAATCCTTTTCAAGCAGTTTTATAACATTCTGAAAAAAACTCTATGAAATGATATTATTCCCACTGGATAGAAGAGGAAAGATGAGGTATACAAGTTTTCAGCAACTAGCTCAAGTTCAGAGGTGATAGAATCAATATTTAATTCCAGGACTTTATAACTCCAAGCCCCATGCCCATAAATACTGTATCATTTCCTAAAAGAACCCCACATCTATTGTTCTTAAGTTTAGACTTCCAAGGGTTTTATATATAATTGCTTGCTAGTTATTCTTTCTAAAAATTAACCTCCTTGTAAATAATATGCAGCATATTAGTGCAAAATGGGGAACCTTATTGATTTTCCTTCTAAAAGACATATTTTTATTCCTTACAGGAAAAAAGAACCATTCCATTTGTTTTCTTCTTGTATTAAACAGATTTCGTGGGGGCTGGGGATTTAGCTCAGCAGCACAGTGCCTGCCTGCAAGCCCAAGGTCATGAGTTCGATTCCTGGTACCGGAAAAAAAACAAAAAAAGAAAAAAAATAAACAGATTTCATGTGGCTGGACACAATACTCACCATCTACAGTTTAAAGGACAAGTTTAATTTGGATCATATTTTGAGAGGATTCGGTTCATGATCAGCTCACTCCCAGGTAGTGACCTCATGGCAGAAAGGCCTGGCAGAGTAAAGCTGCTTCATTCATTGTGGCTGAGAAGGGGAACAGACCAGTGTGTGCAAAGAAAGTGCAAGGGACAATAAATGCCATGGTTACAACTCCAGGACTCATACACACCAGAAGTGTGCCACGCTGATCCCCTAGGTCCTCTAACCTGACCACTACCTCTTACCCTTAATCAGCTTCATCCCCAAACACATCTCCTTGAACATACCTATCCTCCAAATAAAGACCATAGCAAAGTCATGATTCCACGTAACAAAATACAACTAATGTGCATACAACCAGAAATACAGGGGCTGGGGATTTAGCTCAACAGCACAGCGCCTGCCTGGCGAGTGCAAGGTTGTGTGTTCAATTCCCGGTACTGGAAAAAAAAAAAAAAAAGAAAAGAAATATAGCAAGGCATTCCCTAAAGCCTCCACAGTTTCAGAATTTTTCAAAACTACAAGTCAAAGTCTCTCCTGAGACTCAAGGCAAATTCTTAGTTGTGAAACTCTATAAAGATAAAGAAAAAGTAAGACAAGTTACATAATTCCAAAATACATTGGCACAGAGAAAGGGTTCCCATTGCAGGAGATAGAAATAGGGAAATAGAGAAACATTAGGCCAAAGCAAGACCAAAAGCCAGAAGGACTAATATTAAGTCCTGTACCTCCCCCCATAGCTGGTATCTGAGGCACACAGCAGTAAAATGACTTCCCAAAGGGCTTGAGTAGCTCCTGCCCCAATGATCTTGCTAATTGCAGCCCACACAACCTTGGTCTTGAGTTGGTTCCCTTCTCAGGCTTCAGCTTTCCCTGATGGATCTTCTGCGTTCCTGGCACACCTAGCTTCTTGAGGTCTTCATTGTACCTTTGTCTTTACTTATACACCTTCATATGTCCCCTCAGGAACTCCTTGCTTGGACTGCTAGGGCTTCCTTTGACATCTGGGTGGAAGTCTCCCAGATCCCCCAACTCACATTCTACATATCAGCAAAATGAGCATCAAATGAATGATGCCATGGTCCAAGTGGGCTTGACAAACCTTGGCTACAGCAGCCATGTTAAGTGGAGCAGCACCACAGTTAAATGAATACTGGGGAGCTATATTTCTAAGAGATCCTTCTGGAGCAGGGATCCCAGGTGTCTTTCTTCTCAAATGAAAGGCCAACCCCTCTGGACCCTTAAGCCTGAAATGGTAAGGTCTGGATAGTCTGTGAGATGCCCTCAAGACGCCTTACTTTTTATCCCTGAAGCAAAGTATGTGTTTCTTTTTAATGGCGCTATGATCCTTCTGAACCAAAATTTAAGGTTTTCACCTTTTTCTTCTCTGCTTATTGCTCCCAGTTCTCATTTTAAAATTGTTCTTGAAGCATGCAGCAGTATCCATGCCACGGCCTCGATGTTTGTCTTGAAATTTCCTCTACTAGATCAATTGCCCTTAATCTTTGAGTTTTCCTCAATGACTAAAGCCATAGGCATAATGTGAACAAATTGTATGTCAGTGCTAACACATATGGCCTTTAGTCCAACTTCCAGTGGAGTCCTTGTTCCCAACTCAGACCTTCTGGGTTTGGCCTTTACTACTCACATTTCTATCAGCATTCTGGTCTTCTGACCAACAACCAAACTCATCCCTCAGGCTCTGTTTACAGCACTCCAGGTCTTCTCCAGCTGCCATCTCTGAACCTTCCATGCTCCTTCTACAAACTACTTTCAACGGTTTGAAACCAGATGGTCCAGTATAGTCATAATAATAACCCATTTCTCTAAAACCATTTTCTGTAATGCTCAGTTTCCTAATTCCTGCGCACAATATGACCTCACACTTAAAGAAGAGTTTAATTTTGTTCACATCTTGAGAGGATCCAGTTCATGATCACTTGGCTCCACAGCAGGAACCAAATGGCAGAAGGTCATGGAAGAAAATATTTTTCAGTTCGCAGTGGCCAGGAACCAGTGCAGGACAACAGGGCCAGCAAGGAAGGAGCAAGGGAACTAGACATAAAACCCAAGGTCATGCTTCCCTACCCACCCAGGCACAACCAAAAGTGTGTTCATCCAACCTCCTGGGCCAAACCCAAAGCCAGGCTGAATTGTACCCTATCACAGCCCTTTGCCCTTCTTTTTTCTAAATACAAGCATCAATTCTTGAGTTAATGTTAAATTTTTCCACCATAAACTATTATCCAAATATAGCTTTAAATACTACTATAATAAAAGTCTGTCCCAGAATTTTACTTCTTTCCTACCTAGCCTAACTTCAACCCACGAAAATCATGTTAATGCCAAACAGCCTTACCATTTTCAAATCCTTTTACAAGTCTTCTCTCCTGCCCATTATGTAAAGCAGTGACAGCACAAGTTAGACTATTGCTTGTTCTATTTTCACATTTTTTCATAACATTCTTTTTTTATGGAAAAAATAAAACAAAATTTCATAGCAAGATAATAGAAGAATAACAATAGTTAATACATTGTATAATGTCATCTTCAAAGTAGTTATACAGAGTACAATGTATAGGCATAGAAAATTCTCCAAATGATATTAGCAAAGAAAAAAAACTACAAGGTAGTTATTTGATTAATTTCTCTTAGTTTATTTTCACTTTTAAAAATCTTAGATATTACTTAAGGAAAAAACAATATTATCCGTTAAATAAGTAAATCATTTTCTCAAAAAGTACCATACTTTTCTTTTTTTCCTTTTTTTGGTACCGGGAATTGAACTCAGGACTTTGCACTTGCCAAGCAGACACTTGTGTTCCCCTGAGCTATATTCCTGACCCACAACAGTTTTCATAAAACAAAGCATATATTTATTAACATAATATACACCATAACTTGATCATGTATTTTTCATAATCCCTTTTAGTTTTTTAATTTCTATTTATAGTAGAATGATATTTTTTATGAATCTTTGACACCATAGGTTTTAGAGAGGAAAAAAATTGGAAAAGTTTGGCTCTGAATGCTGTAATTGGGCAATGTCTTTTTGTCCCATATATTTCTTGAAAGAATTTCCAGTATACCGAAATCATTTCAAGTGATTTTGCTCATAACCTTTCCTTTTAGTCCACTGTCCTTTTTGGATAAAGCGAAGTCACACCTATCCCATTTTGACAGCACTTAAACCCTTCTGGATTCCTGTAATCAGTATGCACTGAGCAATGCAACCATCTTCTACTCTGCTTCTATATTGTACACAGTAGGTGTTCTGAGGCCTGTATATCAAACTTCCACCTCTTCCTAGACCATAGTGATGTTTTCATGTGTTCAAGAAGTTATTTCTGTTTTGCCTTATGACATTTCCGTGGTTTCTGGGAATTTCTGTATCTGATTCACTCAGCCTTCATGCCAATTCTATGAACTAACCTGAAACTCTCCTAATCTATTGCTTTTAGGTTATTATCCAAATGAGTACAGCTTTCTATAGCAATTTTATCTTCCATTTTGTACATAACTGCATAATTTACCACCTTGTGAAAATGTTTAAAAATTTAATTGTTTATAAGATGTCAAAAAAAAGCAAACAGTATTTAGCAACCTACTACGTTGAATGCAGAAATAGAGGCATACAAAGGAAATTATGACCTCCCAAGGAATTTTTTTTCATCTTTCAGTAAAAACTGAAAACTCACAGCAACATTAGTGTTTACCATTAATATCAGTAAGTATGGCCTGTGCTCTGATTTCCTTTCTAATAACATTCTCTACTATACATCTGGTACTTCTAGCTGCAGAAAAGTAAATTTACTTTAAAGAATAACAAATAGTGATGAAAGAACAAACAACCTCTTCAACATGTATACTGTACCACTCACCAAATTTAAATTTAAATTTTTTAATTATAAATTATTAAATTTAATGACTCATGATATATTAATATATGCAAATTTTAACAGAAAGAACTCAAGATAGTAATTTAATGCATTAGGATGATGATTATGATAGCATATATTTACATTACCACTAATTATGTTAAGTGGAACATAAGTACATCCTGGTATAAATTTTTTCAGTTCTTTTGAACTTGCATTTGCATATAAATATACTTGTATGTAAATTTATGCTTCTATAGGCAAGCATACATATGATTTATAAAATGTTTTTACCTCTTTAAGAAATATTAATATGAAATTATTTTGACAGTAATATAGCTATTGCATCAAAAACAAAAAAGAATGCTTAACAGCAATAACATTCAATGTTTCAAAGACATTGCATTAGTCTGCTATAGCTCCTATAGCAAACTACTATAGCCTGGTACCCTATACAACACAAATTTATGGTTTCACAGATGTGGAGTTGAGAGATCAGACTCAGATGGTGCTAAGTTGGGTTCTTCTGAGTTACATAATGTTCCCATAGTTTCAATAAGTTTCTGGTAATTTTTGGCAATACATGGCTAATACTGAAGCATTACTTCAATTTTGGTCTTCATCGCCACATAATGTTCTTGTGTGTGCAAGTGTGTGTGTGTGTGTGTGTATGCATGTACATGCATATGTGTGTCTGTCAGTTTCCAAATACCTCTTTTTCAAAAGACATCAGTCATTTTGTATGAAAATCCACCCTAGTGATAGTATCTTAACTAGTTACAGCAGCAAAGAGCCCATTTCCAGAAAAGGCCACACTCTGAGACACTAGGAATTAAAATTTCAACATATTAACTTTCAGAGGGTCATAACTGAACTCATAGCAGACATCCAGTGCCATATGTAATCCAAGAAGCGTTATGTGTTGTGAATGTTGAACATAGTTGAATGTTGATATATCAAATTGATGAAGTACCCTGGAGGAATTAGAAGTATAAAGAACATCACCTCTTGAAGTGAAATTACTAAAAAACAGCATTTCATTCATACTATTGTTCTAATTATGAAAACTGCATACACATAATAAATAATTAAAAGGAAACGAGGAAGTAAATACACTTAAAGGAATAAGAAGTGATACTGGGGAATTGTTAACATTTCTTTTATATTACTGCTTTATCTGTAATGCAAATATTAAAAAGAAAATGCACATGGTAAACCATCCAATATGCATTTTCCTGGGTGAGCCTGATTTAGGAGCCTGATTTATCATAAGTAAGCCACTCTGATGACACCTAGATCAGGAGCAGTCACCGAGGGGCAAAGGGAATATACCTCCAACAGCAGGGACACAAATTGAGTGTATTCAATATTTGAGAAGAATGTGTTATTCTCCTGGAAACTTTCTACTGTCATAAAAACTCAATATAAGTAGCAATAGCGAGTATGCACAGGGGAACAACTCCACTTGCTGCAGAGCGGCCAAGTGAACATTTTCAGTTTGGAAGTGATATGGAAACTAAAGCTGCTTTTGCCAGCTCAGGGGAGGATAATAAGCAGTGTTTCAAAAGATATGGCAGAACAATGCTAGTGTTCCAACATCCAGACCCAGGGGAGCTTAAACTTACAGGGATGACAGGTATTATAACTGAGTTAGGAGCAAAGATTACATAAATAAATACCCAAGGGTTCAGTTCATATGTGGATACATCAGTTAAAACATATTGTGCCTATATTCTCTTGCCTGAAATATGCTAGATTTTTGGTGGTAGGAGTGATCTTTTCACCAACATACCGAAATCAGCTCTAGGGCCATTATAACAACAATCTAGTGGCCTATGAGTAGTTAGCACTTTTAGACAATCCACAGGAAAATTTGTTCTTTTCCTTAATGTAAAAACAGAGCACATTTTTATATATGTACATTATTTTAAATATAATTTTTTTAAAAAGATTTAGGTTTACTTGAACCTTTAGAAAGGCTTTCTGCCTGCTCTCAACTCATTTCCTTCAATGTAGCGGTCTCATATATGTAAGACACATTTATCAGAATAAGAAATAGACTTCAGATGTTATTTAAATTTCACTAGTATTTCCTACTAAAGTATTTTTTGTGCTGAAGAATTGATCCTAAATATCACATTACATTTAGTTCACATCATTTTTAAAGAAAATATGATGGATTACTTTAAGTCTTAAAGTATAATTAAGATTTTGACAGCTCCATCACAAATACATTAAATTTTAAAATATATAATAATCTTACTATACTTACTGAGATCAGTATAAACATAATTGCCAAGGGTGAGAAATAAAATAGAAAGTTACTGAAATTATCTAGATTTTTCCTAAGTAATTCTGTCTGTCTATCATGAACAAATATTACACTTTACAGTTTCTGTAAGTTGTAAATGTAATAAAACATCTCACAAGCCTATAGAATCCCAAAGTTTCAGAAGGAAAATCCATAATAATGCCCAACTACGTGTCCTACTTTCAAGCAAGTATTAAAGCAATCACAATGATGTATTTGGTAATAAGTTCCAGAATATCCAACTGCAATCGCCTATGAAAATAGAAGTTAATTTTTCTCTTCCCCTTCCTTCCCCAAGTCAACAAGTCTATAATTACAGAACATCTGGCAACAATCCCACTTGTTAGTGCTAACATCTCTTATTCCATGGGCTTCTTCTTCTCTTGCATTTTCTTGCATTTTCTGCTGATCATCTATGATGATTGAATTCAAAAAAGAATAGAAAAGCAAGAGAAGTTGGATCATAAGTGGCATTCACATCAGCAAGTAACAACTTTCCAAAGAGTCCTCTACTGACTTCCATTTACATTTCTTTACTCAGGATACACCATATGACTCACCAGTGTCATAAGAGAAGGTAAAAATGAAATTGTTTTATGTTTTTAATTCCCATAATGTAGGTAGGCAAACATATATGTAAATATATTTACATGAATGAGTGTCAATGAATAAGACAACCTTATTTTAATAACATCATCTTTTAAAACTCAAAAATATTTTAAGTCTTCATTTTATAAAGGGATATAATGTAGATTTTAAGATTACTCATCTGTAGATAACAGTTGGCATCATAAAACAGAAATGTCTCAGAAAAACAAAAAAGAAGGAGAAGATCTCAAACCAAAGAGTTCTGAAGTCCAAACAAGAAGAAATTCTGTTGACTTTTCAATGATTGCTATAAGGGAGATGAATATTATGCATGAAATAATGAAATCAGAAGGCAAACCAAAATTTTACATATGAAGAAAGTAATCTGGTTAGTGGAGAGGTTGAAAAGTGTGGCCAGGACATCTGTATTATTCATTTCATTTATATTTGTTGCCAAATCTTTTATTTTTAATAGAGTTTCATTCAAACATTACTGACCTACAAAAAAAACTGAAAGGATTTCTCAGAGTTATGTGTGTTTTTAACGCAAATAATTTCATGATTCTAAAAATGCGCACTCAAGATACCAAAACTGCAGTCAAGGTAACACATAGAGCCAGTACCTCCCACAGGTTCTTGTGTCCCTTCAGATTTTTATATGGCTTTTTCTTAGTTTTGTTTTCCTTTGTAATTAGCACAAGAACTACATTGCTACAAGTTTTGAAGCCCACACTAGCATATTTTCTATAATAGGCAAGATGTTGTACCACAAATCTCTAAAACACTTTTATCTAGAATACTGAAATTTTATCTAGAATACTGCACCCGTGACTGACTCCATCTCCAATCCATTGCAATCATTACTTCATTCTCTGCTTACACAAATTTGGGAGTATTTTACGTAGTTCATATAAGCAAATTCATGAGGTACTTGTCATTTCCTTACTGGTTTCTTTTCTTTAGCATAATATTCTTTAGTTTTATCCATGTTGTTGAAAGTGGCAATTTTGCTCTGTTAAGGCTGAATATCAATCATCCCAATGCTTTTCTGCAGCTTTTTCTCTTCCCCATTCATCTACATACGAACATGCAGGTTATCACCATGTGATGGCTTTCATGAATAGTGCCACAATAGCATGGGTATGACGTTATGTCTTGAAATCCTTATTTCAGTTCTTCAGAACATATTCTAAGGGGGATTGCTCAATTTTAAGTGTTATGGCCTAGATTTAAAATGTGCCCTCAAAGTCTCATGTGTTTAGAGGTAGGTCTTTCAAGGTGAGCAGATCATAAATAAGCTACACTCATGAATGAATTCATCCATTCAGGTGTTCATAGTTGAACATGCTTTTACAAAGTAGGGCCTGGTCGGAAGTGGGCCACTGGGAGCCTGACCTAGAAGTGGGTATTCTTGTTCTCATAGCTGCTGCACAATTTTGCCTTTCTTACAGCGGTTCCACTTCTTTAAAATCTTATCAACATATATTTGATTTATTTTAGTATTGACTAACCTAATGAGCATATGGCACCTTCTGTTACTTTTCATTTACATTTCTCTGATAACTAATAGTGTTGATCATCTTTTCATATACTCATTGGTCATATTTACATCTTTGTAGAAATGTCTGTGCAAAATCTTTGCCAGTTTTTTAACTCAATTATTTATATTTTGCTATTTAATTACAGTAGTTCTCCCTCTAAAAAAAAAACAAAGAAGAAATTGGTAGGGCTGGGGATTTAGCTCAGCGGCAAAGCGCTTGCCTGGCAAGCACAAGGTCATGAGTTCGATTCCTGGTACCAGAAGAAAAACCAAAAAACAATAATAATAATAATTATAGGAGTTCCTCATATTTTTTAATTCCCTATCAGGTAACTGGTGTGTAAATATGTTATCTCTTTCTGTTGGCTGCCCTTTCATTTTGATGTTTCCTTTGTTATGCTGAGACTTTTTAATTTGATGTAGTACCGTTTGTGTATTTGTGCTTTTGGTATCATATTCAAGATCCCATAATGATATTACGAATATTAAGAAGCTTTTCTTCCTTTTTTCCTATAGGAGTTTCAAGTCTTAATGTCTAAGAATTTAATTGTTTGAGGTGTTTGTGTCTCTTATCAGGCAGCGATCCATTTTTCTCTTAACATGTGAATAGCTTTCTGACTATGGTGTGTGTTGAGGAAACATTCCTTCCTTTCACTGTGTGCTCCTAGCATCACTAGAGAAAAATCAGTTGACCTCACACCTGTGGATTTATTTCTGTTCTATATACCTTATTCCATCACTTTATTTCTGTTTTCATGCTAGGAAGATATTATACTGACTGCTATAGCTTTGAACTATAACCTGAAATTAGGAAGTGTGGTATCTCTAGGTTTACTGTTCTTGTTCAACAACACTTTGATTTTTCTGGCTCTGTTGTGGTTCCATATGAAATCTGGGGTTTATTTTTCAGTGACAACATGACACTGGAATTCTGATGGCTATTACATGGAATCTTTAGTTTTCTTTGAATATTTTAGACTTTTAAAAATACAAAAAAAATCTTCTATTTTAGTACATGAACATGAACATTGAATATCTTCTATTTTACATATATTTGATTTCTTTCACTAATATTTTCAGTTTCCAGTGCACACATCTTCTGTCTCCTTGGTTAAGTATTTGCTAAGTGTTTTTATATACACTTATAAATGGTTTATTGTTAGTAGAGCTACATTTAAAACTTGACTACCTTTACCCTCTCTTGCAACTGGTCTTTCACTTGTGCTACTAACTTTTCTAGATAGAGGGAATGGTGATAATTTCTTTTCAGGATTATTATAATAATTTTACAAAACTAATGCTTAACAGGTACAAAAGTCTATAATTATTTCTCTGAAAGTCTCTTTTCTAAGCATGTAGAATGAATTAAATGTTAAAGCTCAAAGGCTATAGACTTTACATTTTTATTTTGTTTCTTGTTCCCCTTTAAGATTATGTAGGGCCGAGGATAAATCTCGGTGGCATAAGCACCTGCCTGGCAAGTACAGTGTCCTGAGTTTGATTCCCAGTACCAAAAAAAAAAAAAAAAAAAAAAAACAGGCTATGGGACTGTGAAGATCCAAAGACTCCATTACAGTGTTAACAGTGGAAACTAATCACCATGGACTAATTGTCAGTGGTTTTGTCTTGGCCAACTATTTTAAGAATCAAAAACAGAAACTGACAGATAAAGTCATAAAAAAGATAGATTACAGTTTCTTTGAAACACAAAGCCTTATCATTTTACTAGTCATGCAAACCACAATCTTGAGGGAATTGCAAGAGCTAGGATATTAGATGAGAAGCACCAGGGGACACAGTGTATTTAATTAGAGACAAAACAAAATTTCAAGAACTGAAAACAAACCTCTAGAAATGTAGATGTGTGCAGGATTATCTAGATCAGTGTGTTAAGTCTCAGATTAATCATTAATTTAGCAAGCTAGCTAATCATTTTTTCTTTGGAATGAGAAAGGCAAAAGAGACCATGAATGAATTTCATCAATTATTTTTGAGGTGAAATTTTGTACAGCTAGGGTTAGTAAGTCAATATTAAAACAGCTTGTCAAATAGAATATGATGAATTTAATTACACCCATTAAGACATGCAAAGAACACATTATTTCTTTCAACAAGTTTAGTATCAGATACAGATCTCCTGAACACTAACTCTGATACAAAAGCCTCAGTTCACCTTTGGATCCATGGAATGAAGAACGAAAAGCATACCACAGCCACGTGTATAACTAACCAATGTGAGGAAAACAACAACATAAATGTTAAAAATTTGAAACAGAGGCTACTGAAAAGGAAATGAATACTCCCAACCATCCCAGTCCTGGCAAATGTAAAGACTAGGAATGTAATTTCAATCACCATTGGCAGGCTTCAATTAAAATGAGAAACACTCAGCTACCGTGTTTTATAAGTCATATACTTAGAGTACAGAAACACCTAGAGTTGATTCTAGTGTATTGTGAACTTGAAGCTAAGAGTAAATTAGCACAATCATAAGCTTTCCATTCCATTAGCTGGGTTTAAGCAATTGATCCCTTGTGCTAATACAATAGATTCAACTGTATATACTGAAAATTGAAAAGTCATGATAACCTTTTAAAGGACACCAGCACCCATTCTAAACCATACAGTCTAACTTTTACTGGAACGGTTTTAACAGACCACTCTTTTATATGCACTGATTCAAATGGTGCAAAACCATTCATAAATGTGAAACTCCTTTAATTTGCACTACTTGTAACATTCAAGTCGGCCTTGCCCATATGGCGTTCAACCTACGTATTTCTCCACCTGTCTTTTCTGTAGTTCTATGTATTTGTTGGAAATAATAGGTTTTTACTAATCATGTAGAGACATGTTCTAAGACTAGATATAGTGAATATTTTTGAGCCAGCCAATAATATAATTGAATTTATTTGAGATTCATTTTGTTTTTTTAATTGCATCAATTTACCCTAGTAACAAGAGTATTCTTGTTCGCTATGGTTATAATGTGATACAGTAGCTTGTTATATCAGAAATAATCTAATATCAAATCTACTACTCAAATTATCATCCTGAAAAATTTAGCAAAATTATGAGGGTATTTGTTCTTTAGATAGATAATTATGTCTATCTAATATTGTCATTATAAGTGACATATTGTCATTATAAAAGAGACTGCTACTCTTGTGTAGTGTTAGAAGATGTGTTAATATTAATTTGGACCAGTATTTAATTTGTTGAATGAGATGGAATACTGGCATTGAGGTCATGATAAATGACTATAATTTTTGGATCCTGGAAGATCTTAAATCTATTGCAAAATATGCAAACTGAATGCCCTTTGCAGTATTAGACAACAGTTAAGTTTCATTTACTGAGAAAAAATGATTTAGAATTGCCTCAGTTCACTCTTTATATATAATATAATAAAAATGGGCAGATCACTGCATCATACTGTTTAGCCTATGAAATCTAAGACAAAATATTAAACTAAATATAGAAAAAATACAGAGCTCTTGACCCTACTGACTCTGACCTATCAATTGGTCTATATTTTGCATGGGAATTGATTGCCTCAAGATGATAGAAATATGAATGTATAACTATGAATTTTTTCAGATTTGATTCACCTAATATATTAGTCAGAGCTTTGTCACTGTGACTAATATCTGAGATCATCAGTGCATAAAGAGAAAAAGTAGAGTTTCACTTACGGTTTTGGAAGTTACAGTTCATGATCAATTGACCCAGTAGCTTTTGAGCCTGTGGTGAAGCAGAACATCATGGAAGCAGCACATAAGTGGCAAGTATTTACCCAGTGGCAAGAAGGCAAAAAGAGAAAGAAGAAATGGCTAGAGTGCCCTATCATCTTCAAAGGCACACTCCCAGTGATCTAAGAACTTCCCATTACACCCTAGATCCATCACCTAGACACCCTCACCTGCCAGGGGAGGTTGTTATGGCGACTATGTTTTTAACACACTCACGGTCATCCGAAGGACACTCAAGGTCCAATACACAGAATATGGCATTTTTTGCATTAAGCACTTCAAAAAATATCTGAATGAATTATTATATTACAAAACACTTCTGTTATCTTACTTTTATTCTTCATACTTAATTTTAAATTTTGCCCAGTATGTATTGTCTTTATAATCCTATGAACAATATAAAATTTAAAAAATTGTCATGTATCTGTGTATAATATCATAGCTATTAATAATAGATTGCATTTCTCAGGGGAAATTTGATGATAATGCCATCATGTAAAATGAACACATAACCAATCCTATTTCTAATGTTCATCTTTAGCATATTTCATAAAACTTATTTCTGTTCGTGGCATTTTACATTTGCTTACCATCCAGATAATGTCAATGTGTTTTACGGATATTGATATACTCACAAAAAATGCTTCCTAAACTGAGGCTATAAGAAACATCAATTTGTGATTTTCTCTCAGAAGAAAACATGCAGTTAACTCAGATATGTTGCTTTGGGGGCTGGGGGTTTAGCTCAGTGGCAAAGCGCCTGCCTGGCAAGCGCAAGGTCGTGAGTTCGATTCCTGGTACCGGAGAAAAACCAAAAAAAAAAAAAAAAAGATATGTTGCTTTGCATTTCCACCATTTTGAAAACTTTTTCTGAAGAATACTTTTTTTAAATTTTATTTTAAAGAGAAAAAATAAAATTTCAAAATGAGATAATAAGAAAGTATTAAAAAATATATAGCATATTGCTGTCTTTAAATTAGTTACTCAGAGTACAAAACATAGGCATTTAGCTGTCCAAAAAATATTAACACAGGGCTGGGGATTTAGCTCAGCGGCAAAAGCGCCTGCCTGGCAAGCGCAAGGTCGCGAGTTCGGTTCCTGGTACCGGAGGAAAA
>NW_004955434.1:15803533-15821726 GCF_000276665.1 Chinchilla lanigera
ACTGTATTTACTCATTCAGCTTCTCACTAGAGAGACAATACAATGTTTACACATGTGAGTCTGGTTTATTTTATATATGTTCTCAACTTTCATCTATTTACCTACAAAAGTCTCTAGTTTATCCTTCTTTATGACTGGGTAGTACTTCATTGTACAAAAAGACTGCATTTTTTTACCCATTCCTCAGCTGATGAGCATTTGGGTTTTTTCCAAGATCTGGCTATTAAAAATTGTGCTGCAATAAACACGGGTGCACATACATTGCTGTGATGCAGTATTTTTAATTCTTCTGGGAAGATACCCAGAAGAAGAATAGCTGGGTCAAATGGGACCTTCAATCCTAGTTTCCTGAGGAATCTCCAGACTGATTTCCACAGTTATTGCATCACTATACACTCCCACCAACAGTGGAAAAGTTGTTCCTTTTTCCCCACAGCCCCTCCAGCGTTTGTTATTGGCTGATTTCTTGATAATAACCATTCTTTCTGGGGTGAGATGAAATCCTGCATCCCTGGGATAAATCTCACATGGTCATGGTGTATAATTTTGGTGACTTGCTACATTCTGTTTATCAGTATCTTATTGAGGATTTTTGCATCTGTGTTCATTAGGGAGATTCACTTGTAGTTCTCTTTCTCAGTTGGGTCCTTCTACAGTTTTGGTATCAGGGTAATGCTTCCTTCCATGAATGAATTTGGGAGTATTGCTTCCTTTCAATTACATTAAAGAGTTTGAGAAATAATGGTATTACATCTGCTCTAAATTTTTTGTAGAATTCAGCAGTGAATTCATCAAGGCCTAGGATTTTCTTTGTTGGTAGATTTTTTAATCACATCTTTTTTTTCATTGATTGATACTGGTTTATTTAGGATTTATATATCTTCCGTGATTCAGCTTTGGTAATTGATATGTACTTAGAAATTTGTCTATTTCTTGTGCATTTTCCATCTTATTAGAATACAAGTTTTCAAAGTAGGTATAGATGGTTTTCTGGATTTCTGCAGGGTCCTGTGTGATTTCAACCTTTTTGTTCCTAACTGTGTAGATTTGAGTCTTTCCTTTCCTGTTTTGGATAAGGTCAAATAAAGGTTTGTCAATTTCATTTAATCTTTCAAAGAACCAACTCTTTGATTCATTGATTCTTTATATTTTTTTCTCTGATGTGTTAATTTCTACTCTGATCTTTATAATTTCCTTCCTTGTATGAACTTTTGGCTTAGCCTGCTCTTCTTTTTCTAGAAGTTTGAAGTTTATCAATAAGTTGTTTACTTGCGCTTGCTCGGTTTTCCTGATATGGGCATTCACTGCTATGAATTTCCCTCTTAGGACTGCTTTCATCGTGACCCATCGTGACCCGTATGGTGCACTGTCATTATCATTTAATTATAGAAACTGTCTTATTTCTTCTTTAATTTCATCTGTGACCATTGGTTGTTCAGAAGGATGCTGTTTAATTTCCATTTGTTTATGAAGTTCTTGTGGTTTCTTTTGCCATTGATTTCCAATTTTGTTGCACTGTAGTCTGATAATATGCATGGGATAATTTCAATTCCTTTGCATTCACTTAAGCGCATTCTATGAGATAGTATGTGGTCCATTCTGGAAAACATTCCAGGTGCACCTCAAAATGCGTATTCTGATTTGTTGAGTGGAACACTGTAGACATCTACTATGTCCATTGGTTCAAAAGTTTGGTTAAGTTCTAATATTTCATTGTTGATTTTTTGTCTAGTTTATCTGTCTTTTTGAGATAGTCAGGTATTGAGATCCCCCAATACAACTGTATTAGTGTATATTTGAATTTTAATGTCTGTTAATGATTGTTTTATATATTTGGGTGCACTTGTTTTTGTTGCATAAATATATGAATGTTAGCTCTTTCTCTTGGATTTGTTCCCTTTCATAGATGTTGTGATCTTCTTTGTCTCTCTTAGTCAGTCTTGACTCAAAATTCACTTTGTTAACAAATAGAAGAGCTACACCTGCTTTTTTCTGGGTTTATATCACATAGGGCATTGTTTTAAATTCTTTGTCTTTCAGTCTATGAGTTTCTTTTGAATTAAATGCATTTCTTGTATGCAACATATTGTTGGATCTTGCTTCTTGACCCACTCTACCTATCTGTGTCTTTTGACTGTTAAATTGAGACCATTAACATTGACAGTTATAATGTAAGTATTATCTTATCCTTGTCATGTTATTTTCCTGTTGTTGTGTCCTCCCATCCTACTACCCACTCCTTTTCTTTGCCTTGCCTGGTGGATTCCTTTTCTTGAGATTCATGAAATTGTACCCCTTGTTATCTCATTCTAGAATGTCCTTCAAAACAATTTGGAGTACTGTTTTGGTGGTCATAAATTTCATCAGATGTTGTCATGGAAGTATCTTATTTCTTCATCAGCTGTGAAAGACAGTTTTGTGTGGTATGTCAATCTGGGTTGACGGTTGTTTCCTTTTAGAGTTTGAAATTCTTCACTCAAAGCCCTCCTTTACTTGAGGGTTTGTGCTGAGAAATCAGCTGTGATTCTGATGGGCTTTCCTTTACAGATCGTTTGTATTTTTTTCCTAACAGCTTTTAATATCCTATTCTTGTGTTAAGTTTCTAGAATCTTGACTATGATATGCCTGGCTATAGTTTTTTTTTTATCATGGTTAATTGGATTCCTATATGCCTCACTTACTGTAGGTCAAGTTCTTTTTCCCTACCAGTGAACTTTTCTGCCATGACATCTGTGAACAGTTTTTTATACCATTTGTGCTGTCTCTTGTGTTTTCATTGACTCCAATCTATCTAAAGTTATTCTTTGCCTCATCTAAAAGCTGCCAGATTAATTTCTTATGATTCTTTTCTATTTTAAGGAACTTTTCTTTTATGATGATTAACTGCAAGTTTGTCTTTTATATTTAAGATCCTGTCCTCACGTTGGTTTATTCTGCTGCAGATGTGTTCAATGGAATTTTTATTATCCTGGATATTTGCTTGAATCTGTCTTATGGATTCCATATCTTTTCTATGCTGAAAATTCATGGCTTCCATAATTTTCTTAAGCTGCTCTGTTTCATCTGTATCTGCTCTAGAGTCACTAAGCATCATTTCCATTATGGAGAAAATCTTAGTTATCTGAGAAATTATTTCTGATTTGATTTTTTCTAGAGCCTCATTCAATGGCGTTGTTGTTACCACTTCATTGAGGCCAAGTGAGTGGCTTTTAGATTGTCTTATCTCCTTGTGCCCTGGGTTTACCTTTGGTGAACTGGATGTCTGGGGTTGAAGGTCATTTATGTATCTTCTTATTTTCTTTTTATCTCTCTTTTTTCTATAGTTTAATTCCTGGAGTGATTCTTAAATTGCCACGATGGGTTGTTTTATTGCTAGTATTTAGAACCCTTAGGAAATGACTACTTCTCCAAGGTATCTTCCAGGTACAACTGGTTTTTGGATTTTGAGTCTGTTGCAAGATCCTACCTCTTCAATGTATTGGGGATGAGAAGTTGCTGCCTGCTTGGCCCAGCCCCTGACTCTTTGGTACTATGCCACTGTATTTTTTAGGACCCTTGGTCAATCTCAGTCTTGTAATACCAGGAAGAACAGCTGGTTACAGCAATCATGTCACTTTCAGCTAAAGTGGTGCCATCAGCAATAACAATAGCATCAAACACCACCTAGTAAATGACAAACTGAAACGATTGTTAATTTGCCACCGTTAACCATATAAACTAGATTTATCATTACATAACAAACTCCAAAACCAACCAGAAAATTATATGAAGTATTTAAGTCCTTAAAGTGTTAATTTTATCCTCAAGGGTTAAAATTTAAAAGGGGTTAAGAAGAAAATAGAGAAGTAAAGGAAGAGGGGGAGATTAGAAGTAAGGTTGGAGAACAAAAGCGGATCACACTAACTTTGGGAAAGTGGTTCAGAAGACTGGAGGGAAACAAAAGGAAGAGAGAAAAAGAAAAGAAAAGAACAACCACCACAAACAGGCTAGAAGTCAAGTTCACACTGATAAAAACAAGATCAAACAATTAAGGAGAATAAAAGAACAAAAAAAAGCAAAGAAAACAAACAACAAAAACTGCAAAAAACAGACAAGAGAGAGAGAAAAACAAAAAAAGTCCACTTCCAGGTTTGTTTTTGCTGTCACTCATAGATAACACGTAGAGATAAAGTCCAGATTTGTGTTGATTTATCCCAGTAATCCAGCAGTAGCTTTTAGGTGGGGAAGGGAGTAATCTCAGGGAGCCTGCACCTTCTAGCTGAAACCAGACTCATGCAACCTGCAGCCATAACTGCACCTTCCATGAGCCTCAGCCCAGCTGGAAACCACTAAATGGAGCCAGAAGCCACTCTGAGTTCTGTGTTAGCCAGCCCCTCCCCAAAATGGCTCCTGGCCAATTGCTTTCTTCCATGGGACAACTGAGTCCTCAGAACTCACCATCTGCTAATGCAGTCCTTCACATCCTCTGCTCCCCTCTACTGCTGCATCTCTCTGTGGAGGCCTCTGGGGTCACCATGTGCCCACAGGTTTGAATCATTCCTCTTCTGCAGTGAACCTCATCTCACAGAGAAGGCACTACTGGCTATCTCCTTCTTCATTGAGCTTTCTCTCTTCTCTCTCTGTGGGTTTCAATTTGCACTTCAGATCCTTCCTGGGTCCAGTGTCTGGATGGCAACTCTCAGACAAGCTCTATCTCTGCTGCTTACCACTCTTCCATTTTGGTGCTCCTCCCAGCAAAGTTTCAGAAGACATTTTTCCGTGGAACCCCTGGGCACTGAACACTTTTTCCTTGGCACACAGTCTGGGAAACACTGACCTGGTTTAAGTTGAAGATCCTTGGCCTGCTGATGCATAGAACCTAGAATTTTAACTCTTATTTGCCTATAAAAATTCTAAAACACTTTATTATTTTTGGACCACATATCTCCAAAAATATGTTTTATAAGAACTTGCATGAATAATATATAACTAATAATATCAGAGTGCCATTATGAAATACACCTTATAAACAGTGACTCTAGAAAATTGTGACAAGAGAAAAGTGGATCTTTTTACACATTTCATGGAAAGCAGTTTAATTCCTTTTATTTTCTATAGCCTATAAAAATTAACAGAATTTTATACTGTAGAATAGATGCAAAATTATTATATCTATTACATAGTATACATTTCATTAAACTGTTAAATATCTGAACTATGTGTAGTACTCTTTTAAACTGAATGGGTAATGCTTAATTGTTTGATCAATGTTGCATGCCTATATCTGAGAATCTGAAACTTTGAAGATAACAGCATGCAATGTAACAACCATTAACTTCTTATCATCTTTTTTTGAAATTGTGTATCCTTTTTATTTTTTTTTAAAGTAAACCGAATGAGAGGTAAGCAAGAGATCCCATCAATCTCTGAGGAGTCATGTCTGTCAAAGCAGAAGTCCCATGTAGCTTTTAATATATAAAAACCAGTCAGAATTGTGGGTTGTAAGAAGTCGAAGGCACAGCAATTGCAAGTCTTAAATTTGGTGTGTTTCAGAATTACTAAATAGATTTCACCATGAACACAATTTTAGTTAAAAAGCAGAAATGCCTGAGTGGTATGAGTCATGTAATCTTATACCTAATCACTAATGCTGAGAGCTTAAAATCATTACAGGTAATCTTTGCATTAAGAGATCAAATTGTTTTTTGAAGTAAACATTTTCATTTTGTTCTTCTAAATACTCTTGTATTAGGACTGGTATGTGCCAGGCTTAGCAAAAGATTCACCTTAATCAATATCACTGGAGCAGGAGGAAGATCAGTCCAGTGATTAACTTCATGTTGTACTCATGGGAACAAAACAGCTGAGTGTGTTTGTCTCTATAATCCCTTTTCCCAGATGTAATTACAAATGGGATTGATCAACTCATGTATTTCTACTGAGGCCAAAGCGAGCATATGAGAATTGCTAGGGTGCATAATAACTTAGAACAGATCATCAGTCCTTACAGCTGTAGGGAATTGGGTATTAGAATCTTATTTTAAAAGAAAGCACTTTTTGCTTTTCAAGTTCCTTCCATCTTGTCAAGGTTAAACAACTTTCTTGTATTTTTGTAGAGATTTGTGAAGGAAAGCTAAGAATTTAATATTTATTCGGAGTATAGTAGAGTTGAAAGAAGAATAGATTTGGGAGACAGCCTTCTCTGAAGATATTCCAGGTGCAATAAATTCACTCTCTTAGAGCATCAGTTGCCACGTCTTTATGTGTGGATAATATATATCTTGTGGAGCTGTTAAAAAGATTATAGGTGATCATCATTCTAAAGTAACTATTTTAAAAAATGGTAATCAATTCACAAAAATATTTCCTCAAAATTTGGATTTCATTGTTCCTGAGCAACTGCTATAGCATAACAGGATAGATATTTGCATTTGATATGCATGCCGTGCTTAGCAGTTTTGAAACGCAATAACTACAACATGTCTGTCCTAGACACCAATGTGTTAAAGTGGATTTACATACCAAATATATAAGGGAAAAACACTAGGTAATGAATTAAATCTGTCCATAATACCTACAGTCTCCTTAGGAGTATATCTATGGTAATATAATTTAAGTACAGATACTAAAAAGACATCACTCTTCACCCAAGAGTATGATCAGGGTAAAAAATAAAGAGCTAATATCTAAGTGTTTTTGCTTACTAAAATGTATCTAAGTAATTTTCTACTATATACTTACACAACTTATAGCATAAAAGAGATCCAACTTCCTTGATTAGAATGTATTTTTGAAATTCTAAGCTTAGGCATTCTTAATATAACCATAGCATACTCTAACTCATTACATTGCTCTGAACAGTTTTCTAAAATATTTGCATGTGTGTGTGCCTTTGTGTATGTGTGCCTTTGTGAGTGTGCGTGTGTGTGCATTTGTGTGCGTGTGTGTGTATGTACATCTGCATATATTTTCTCCAATCTTTAAGGACTGGCATCCCTTCTCATCCAATGAGATCCAGTGCTAGTATGATAGAATGTGCTGTAAATTTTCTCCCAAGGAGTTTTAATGTACCATTCCACAAACATCCTCACCCAGTAAGCAGTTCATCACATCGCTCTGTGGTGAGTATGCTCTACAATGCGCGCTTTTACGGCACACTGCCCTTATCTTCCATGCCATTTATTTTGTACCAGGAACAGTTTTGATGTCTAATAGCTGACAAAGCTATGCAGATGAGAAGTTATGCTTTCCAGGAAGAGCCATTATCATAGGTGCTAAAACTCAAGTTGTATAAAAGCTCATAATGTCTGTGAGAGAATGATTAATAAAGTGAAAGTTCAGTAGTCAAGCAGGTAACAGTAGAAACAGACTGACCTTGTGAAGGTGTTATGGTTTGTGTCTGGGTTTCCCCCAAAAGCCCCATGCGGTCATGGAGTGGGCTTTTAGAGTTTGATGGATTATGGGTGTGAGAGCTACACCCACACTGGGGCAGATCGTTTGCATATGTAAGGGAGAGGAGGTTGCTTGCCACCATTCCTCCTTTTTTGCTCTTGTTGCTGTACTGTTTTCAGTCACCATGAACTGTTGCCCTCTGCCATGTGCAACTGTGCCTTAGAGCCAGCCAAGTATGGACTGAATCCTCCACAAACTGTGAGCTAAATAAACCTTTCCTTCCCTAATTCTGGGTGTCAGGTATTTTGTCTCAGCAATGAGAAAAAAGTAACCAAGACAGAAGGGCATTGTAAACCTCATTAAAATCTGATGAAGAATGGAACAACAAATACAGAAAGAAGTAGATCTGGCTTGTCATGGCTTCAGGGAATCTGAAAAGAATGGCCAAGACTGAAAATGGTAAAAGAGCACACATTCAATGGGGACTTGCTACAAAACCACCCCAGTGCTCTGATTCAAACTATCCCCCACCCTCACACACAGGCCTGCATACGCACGCATGCTCTCCTCCCCCATGTAACACCTTTGCGTGAGTATTCTCTGGAATGCGTAGGATCAGTATTACGTAAGTGCCATTGTGTTCATTTATTTTACCTCAGAAAAAGGCTTCCTATTAAAAATTTGTGCTCTTTGCTCATCACTTACTTCTCTATTTGTCTTTATAATCAAAATGGTAGAAAGTCACAAGTCCCTTTCTGTTTTTTCAGGGTAGTCTCGATAATTCCTTAGTCACTTCTATTCTTTTGGCCACAGGCACTCAGGCTGATCAATTATTATTCACTCTTGGTCTAAACTGACATTAAAGAATTTTCTTCTAATTTTTTGAAAATACTACATATTTTGATCCAAGATATTTGAGTTATATAGATATATATTCATAAATATATGTGTGTATTTAGATAGAGATTTTTATAATGTTATAACCATTTTATAAATAAAGTCAATAAATTCTATATCTATTAGAATACCTTCCATTTTCCATTACCAGTAGGAAACTGACAGATGATAAAACAGAATTTACTCACATAACTGAGAAGCCCAGAAAAAAAGCTGCTTTGGATGTGATATATCATTGGCAGTGATATGATTTCCCCAAAATTTGGATCCTGTCTCTCTGATTTATCTGAGCGACTTCTTGGATGTCATTCTTCTCAGGAAGGTAGCACGATAACCTCTAAACACTGTATCTTGCTTTATTCAAATCTTCCCTATTTTCTTAAATTTCTCCTCTGGTTAACTCTGAACTAATTTAAGTGTCGAGTCTATTATTGCCTCCAGGGGAATGCAGTGCTGTCTTTCAGATGTCAGTAGCATGCCTTATACTCACAGGTGAAAATAGAATCAGTTTTACTCAAAGTAAAAACACTGAAGATACAGTGGGAATGAAATAATTAACAAACAGCTAAAACTGTTTATTTTTACTTAAGGAAGAAAGAATGGGTGCTAAATGACCCCCCAAAAGTAAATAATACTTTGTTCCATATTACACCTTTGCCAAAAATATATTTTCCCATATAGACCTTGAGGGGCACTGAGATCTGGGCCTTGGCACTGTGGTTGGATGCAACCCCATGGTAGAGCACTTTCTGGGCATGTACAAGGTAGAGCACTGGATTGAATCTGCAACACTACAAAATACATAAATAAAATACTTTTAAATAAATGCAGGCTATTAACAGTTATCTTCCCTTCCCTTCTTCTTTTTTTTTTTTTTTTTTTTTTGAGAAAAGATCTCACTTTGTAGTTCAGGAAAGTCTTAAACTCACAGCCATCCTCCTGCCTCAGCCTTCGATCCTTCCCATCTTTTCAGTATTTCTCCCTTTCTAATGTCCCAAATAGTGGCAACAGTGGAGTGGGCACAGTGGCAGCTATGTAATGATTATTCACATTTCCTAGAATGCTGTTTCAAATGCATGTTATATGGGGGAAGGAAAGTGCCTGTGGGTGTGTGAGCCTGTGTGTATCCGGGGAGGGGGGGGGCTTGAATCAGAGCATGGGGTGGCTTGACACAACTCCCCATTGAATGTGTGCTGTTTTGCTATTTGCAGAAAAAGCTATGTCACAAATGTAGATGAGCCTGAAAAACACAATTTTCCCCTAAGAACAAATTTCTTTAGTCCAAGGCATTGACCCGCAGCTGTTTGAATTAAAAGAAAGAGAGAGAGAGAGAGAGGAGAGGGAGGGGAAGGGAAGGAGGGAGAGAGAGGGGGGAAGGGAAGGAGGGAGAGGGAGAGGGAAAGGGAAAGGAAAAAAGCTAGAAGTCTTTTCTTGGTTGACAATTTCAGACAGATGCTAACAGCATTTTCATGGAGAAGGGTTTTGCCTCTTCCTTAGTAGTTACGATGTTGTTCTAGAAGATTTATTAAATCCAGAATGTCATTGATTTTTAACACATAGCATTATTTCTTGCACTACTGGGACAAACATGGCAGCCAATTAATCTATTGCCCAGCATTGATTGTGAAATGCTTCTAGGTAAGAGAGATACTACAATGAGAAGAAAATACATTGATTTGAAATGATGCAGTAGAAGTAGGGTATAATTTACATTGGATTCTATGTAAAGTACAATTTTTAGCGAATGTATTTATGATCAGACAGACACAGATTTCACACTTGATGTTTTGTATATGCAAGATGTTTTGTCAAGTTAATTACCTTGCCTTTATTTTTCTTATGTGTAAAAATTTAGCATGTCCACAGTGTTAACACGGGGCTGTGCAGATTCAAAACAGATAACACATGGGGGGCTGGGGATTTAGCTCAGCGGCACAGCACCTACCTGGCAAGCACAAGGTCGTAAGTTCAATTCCGAGTACCGGAAAAAAAAAAACAAAAAAAAAAACCCACCAGATAATGCATGGAAACCGCCACTCGCAGTAACTGTCTCTTAGCAAACATCCAGTATTTCCAACTTTTATGGTCATTCATTTGGGATCCATCTAGTAGAAATAGATGAGAAAGCTGTAGATATTCTTACGCATTTAGAGCCCTGGCTTTGGAGCACTAACCCTTCCACGTCTAGGTTGCTGGATGATTATTTAAGCAGCTGTTTATAGGAAAGGGTGGCCCTAAGCCATTGTCCAGAAGCTATGGTTCATCAGTTACTGCCCCTACTGTTCTAGGTCCTCTTCCATTATGGCCCTTTAAAAACAAATCACGTTTTTCCAGCCTCACATCAGATTTCACCTCTTGATCTTCTTTTTTCAGCTTCTAGCAGTAGCCCATAGATGTGTTTATAAGTATATCTTTTCTTCACTTCCTTGGTGCCCTGCACGATTGTGTCTATCTCCTCTGATGTTAGCTGTGAGCCAATGCTCTGTCTAAAGAAAGGAAATGTAAGCAGGTCAGTACTGGGCAGATCTTTAAGTATGGGCCAGTGAGCAGATCTTCAGCTCCCTTCCTTGTCTCAGTTTCATGAAAACATGTGGAGACAGAGCTTCCGTCAGCGCTGGGGCCTGAGGAATACCATGAACATAGACTGGGAAGGGGAAATATCCTTTAGTTATGTTCAATCTTAGAGATTAAGGGTCTTAGTCCCAGCAAACGTAAAACCCAGTGTGATCATTCAGCCATGGGTGAATTTGCTTCCCAGGAGACATCTGATACTTTGTGAAACCATTTTAGGTTGTCGCACTTGGGAACGAGCGTGCTATGAGGGTACAGTAGGCAGAAGTCAAGGATGGTACAAGGCACAGGAAAGTCCTAACATTGCAAATTCTGTTTCCAATTTTTCTTTTAATTCTTTATTTCCTCTGTTTTCCCTCCACCTCCCCCCTCCTCACACCATCTCTTGTTCCCCTTCCCATTCAAAAATCTGTCCCTACTTCCAATTATCTATCTTGTATCTTTTTCTTTATTAATAGTTTGGGTTTCTCTTAAAAGAGAAAACTTTTAATATTTAAGCTTGGGTGTTGGACTTATTTCACTTAATATCACGGTCTCAAGGTGCATCCATTTGCCTATAAATGCCTCAAGCTTATCTTTCTTTGTGGCAGAGTCATACTCCATTATTTATAAACACCACATTTTCTTTAACCTTTTATCTACTGGTGGGCAGGGAGGGATGAGAGAGTAGGGGAAATCAATTAAAGTGTGGTACATACGTGTCACCTTTCTGTGGTAAAGGTAATCCTCATGTGATGAACAATTTACAAAAAGGATTTTCTGGCTTAAAATCTCAATTGTGTCAAGACAGAGGAGCAGAGTCCAAGGTAACGTGACTTCTGTATTTTTTATTTAAAATTAACCATTTCTTTAAAGAAAATCCTAGAGTAATTCTTCATAATTGTGGTTAATAAATGTTCAGTACAGTAAATAAAAATCAACAAATTTCTTTCAGATATTTGCCAAAAATACCCTATATCTTTGAAAACTATGGCTAATTATGCTTTCAGGAAGCATAGACAATATATTTATTTAAGAAATTCAGGCTGGAAAGAAATTTTAGAGCCCCACAATAAAATCAAGTAAATATACAAGCTGCTGAAGATGATGCTGGTACACCTTTAGGAGCTATGCTGGGCACGTCATTCTCAAAATATTTATCATGTGCATTTTATAGCCTTATAAAAGTCAGAATTTAAATAAAGTAAATGCATTTAACAGCACTGTATGGTGACCTTCATCCGTTTAATTTCTGTGCAGTACTTTTCAGCTCTATAGTGAAGTTCTGTCTAGAATAAAACTTGTGAGATTAGTTTAAATTTCTCCAGGTTTTGGGATACTTTCTTCTTAAGAGCATCTAGTCTATCTTCAGAGATTAATGACAAGGAAGACATCTTTTTGTTACTGTAATTTACCTACAGTTTAAGCCATTGCAAAAGCATCGTTCAGCTGAGGAAATTTTAATTGACATTTAATCTTTAAAAAGACTTCAGGGAGGACGGATGGTGTAAGTTTCAAGCTTCTAAGCAACTGCAGAACACTGTGAGCGTCGCTGCCCTGTGGAAACAGCAGGATGGCAGGTAGGTGCAAAACAGGCCTCACAGCGGGGGATATGAGCTTATTTCAATGTGTATGTGACACTAACTTGTGAACACGTGTGTTGAAGAATGTATGAATTTGAGTTTATGTCTTGTGTGGAACTGTGACAAATTCAGACCAAAGAAACATTACTTGTCTCAAAAATTCAGCTGTTTTTTAATCCACATAATTATTTCTTTCATTCTTCTGATGAACTCTTCCTTCATACATTTTCGTTCCACAGCTGCTTTCTCTAGAGAAGTAAGGTCAGATAGAAATATAAGACAAGCCACAAACACAAGACACAGATGAAATTAGAACATTTTGTAGTAGTCACATAAAATAAGCAGAATGATCTAGGTCATTTGAATAAATTTTATTTAACTCAATATGCCAAAAATATTATCATTTCCACATGTAATTAGTACTTTACTTCTGATACACAGATAGTAAGAGGCGGAGCCACAGTCTGAGGTCCCACATCCTGCGCTATCAGAACACCGATCCGCAGCTTTCCTACATATGCCCTACTTTCAACCCCAACATGCTTAAAGGTAATGTCAAGGAGTAGATGAACTTTTACCTCAGCTCAATCTGTCTTGTTTTAAGATGATTTCCAAAATAATTTAGCTCAGCTGTATGAAACACTCCACTTTCCTTTAATTTATTCCAATTTAGCCTCTAGTACCTTTTTTAATATTATCCCCAGGAGAAGGGTAAGAAATAAAAAACTAAGAAGTAAGGAAACTAAATTGATAATTAGTGTAGCTATAAAGAATTTATGGTTTGGATTATATGCAGGGTATTTTTAAGGAAATTCTCGGGGGCTGGGGATTTAGTTCAGTGGCACAGCACCTGCGGGGCAAGCACAAGGTCATGAGTTCAATTCCTGGTACCAGAAGAAAAAAAAAAAAAAGAAAGAAAATTCTCTTCAACTACCTATATATCCGTTGTGACTATATCACAGCAAAGCACGCTTATAAATAACTGACTTCTTTGCTCTGAGTGTCATTGACATGTTTAACTGAACATCTGTTGTTCATAACCCTCCTATCTAGACATTAGATTTCAGATAAGTCCACCTTCATGAGACTATTAGTAGCTGTGGTTTTTTGCCTTCATTATCATCCCTATGGAGCGCTATAATCGTTTTTCTTTAATCTATCAATTCAGTCTGCAAAACGCTGGCATCATTTCCTGCAGTCTCGGAACATATCATCCCTCTTAAAACCCTCTTTTAATCATCCGTTTCTCCATTCTCCCTCGGAAACTTACCCTGTGAGCTGTCTCCAAAGCGAGGCCGCATCCGTAATTCTCTGAATGTGGAACTTCTGCTATCCTTGTCCTGGAGGAAAATGTGGGGAAAAGCCGATGGCATTGTTATAAGCCTTAAATGTAAGTTTCATTTATAACAGAAAATAGTACAACTCAACAATAAAAACCTTTCCAAACACTGAGATGGATCATTTTGACATTTATCTCAAACAATTGAAGATGAATTACCTTACTATGATTACTGAAGCTATAGAAATAAAATTCCCTTCACAATATCAGGATTTTTAGGAAGGTGTTGCTTTATTACCTTTTTACTTAAGCCCTTCTTAATACTGAAGTACTGAATAGAAATATTTTTATAATATTATTCTCTCTGTTTGCATTTGTCGACATTTCAAATGTTTTAAAAAGGAATGACTCCATGCAAACATCCATAGATCCATATTACATATGCATCAGTTGTTCATGACCTTGAGGCGACAACAGAGGCTTCTGAAACATTATCCAATTACACACCCATATCTGATGATAACCTTTCACTGTGTGCTTATTATGAAGAAAGAGCCTTGTAACGATGTCTATATTTTATTTCCCATCAGAGTCCTAAAATATAATGCAAACCCAAATGGTAATATAAACCTAGGAGAGAATCAACACTTCAGTCTTGCACTTCTGATAACCTTATCAGCCACATTCACAACAAGACATTAGAGGAAAATACATGAAGACACTTTCTGCAACTCAAATGAATTGCTCTGTATTTCTCTTAAGCTCTTGTCATCTCTAGTTGAATATTTTCTCTAACTCAAAGTCATACTCTGAATTTGGCAAACTGCCTTCCAGGTGGTTTCCTCCTTCCATGAATAATTATTGCAACTCTGATTTTTTTGTTACCTAAGTAAGGTAGATTTTGCCTTTATATTGTTTTGCTTTCTTGAAAAGAAAAAGAAGAAATATAATTCCTGTCAAATTGCTTTTTGTCAGCAAACCTCACCTTCTTTTCGATGGATAAAAGCTAGAGTGTATCAGTGATGGCAACAGGGATCAGGGAATAGATTTAGTGCTTTAATACGAAGACAATTAGTCTATTAAACTGAAGTGGTAAGTTTGTCAAGAACACCTCTGTTCCCTAAACTGCGTATCTCACTGTGATCTTTTCTCACTGTGATCTCTTCATTTTAAAAAAAAAAGTTCAAATTGAACTGAAGTGAAGAGGAACTTAAATGAGGAAGACTATGTAAATGGTTGTTTGAGATCTAATAGATCTCTAATGTATGACACACATTGAATAGGTGTTTTGTTTTGTTTCGTTTTTTTCTGGTACCGGGAATCAAACTCATGACCACATGCTTGCCAGTCAGGTGCTTAGGCTGCTGAGCTAAATCCCCAGCCTGAATAGGTGTTATCTTTTTATCCAAATAAAAGACTATAATGTGATAAAAAGATGTTTCTGTCCTAAGTATGGATGCAAGCTACCTTTCAGATGCAATCTGCTTTTTGAGGACTGTGCTCAGCAAAGAAAACCTCAGGAAGGACTTAAACAAGAAAGGAGTTGATTTGTCTTATTCAGCAGTATATCCAAGAGTAAGCCACACAGGCATGTTTGACAGATTGGCAGTGCTATCAGAGACCTTCATTTTTATGTGGCTCATTTTTTTACTCCACCACATGTGGTGTGTAGAACTCTATCCATGTAATTTTCTTAAACAATTGATCACATGTTGTAGCTCTAGGTAGTACATCCATGTTCTAAGCAAGAAGAAGGTAAAAGGGAAGAAAGATCACAAGATGTATTCCAGTCGAATCTACTCTTTCATGAAAACTCCATCAACAACTTGCATATAAATTTCAATGAGCCTATGCATTATTCAAGTTTCCCCAAAGAGGCAAAACAGAGAGACAGAAAGAGAGAGAGAGAGAGAGAGAGAGAAGAAAAAGGAAAGATAAAGAAAGAAAGAAAGAAAGAAAGAAAGAAAGAAAGAAAGAAAGAAAGAAAGAAAGAAGGAAAAGAAAGAGAGAAGGAGAGAAAGAGAGACCGAGAGATCCAAGGATGAGAGATAAGAAACAGTCTCCAATAGGCCCATCTCCCAGTAATTCTGTCAAATTTTGAATCCATCACTCGATCAGTCCACTGATGGAATCACATCCTTCCTGATCCAATTACCTTCCAGGAGTCCCACTTCTCACTACATGAGAATCTGGGGGGAGACTTCTGATACAAATCATAGCAGCTTCTCATTACTTACTCAAATTGACACATAAAATTTATCATGTACTCAGTCTGGGTCACATTGGGGAAATGAGTACTTTTTTTGACCCCACTTCTTTAATTAAAGAAAGCAGGGAAAAAAGGATGGATTTTAGTGGATTACAGTGACAGCCATTTGCTATTTCTCACAGGCTCACTGAGTAACAGCTTTTTTCACTAATCTGGGCCGAGTTCAATTTTCTCCATCTTAGCCTGCTCACATGCTGAGGGCCTCGACTCTTCTCCCCATGAACTCCCACTCTGTTCTCATGGCTTTGGGTTACAGAAAGAGACGGAGACAGGCAGAGAGAGAATTTCATGAGGCCCAGGGGAGCTTGGTCTTGGTATACTTTACTTCTGCTATAACTCACGGAAAATTATAAGGACAGCCTAAATTCAGGACATAGTGTCTCTACTTCTTAGCAGAAGGAACTACAAAGTTCCACTGAAAAGAACATAGATCAGAGGCTGGTAATTTTTACAGTCTATCACAATTATGAAAATCGAGGGTGAGTGTCCCAACTATAGGACCTACTCTTTGTCACAAACTCTTTATATAACCTCAACCAGCTCATAGAAAATTTCCATGTCTGTCTCATCGTTAGTTCAGTAAGAATAATAATCCCTACCTTACCTCTCTCATGGGCTGCATATGGGTAAATCACATATTATTACACAGTTACAAGGATCAAATTGCATTCACTGGTTAGAATAAGAAGTAGTCTTCATATGTCTTGATTACTGGTGGAATAAGAGAAATGTAGATGTTTTTAAAATCCCAAACCCTAAACTACATGTTTTCCCCTTCAAGTAGCACACAGTTCTGTGGAAGAATTTCTATGTAAGGAAATACAAATACGTCTTATAGGTGAAATGGTTTTTCTTTAGAATTAGTTCCAAAAGTCCCACATGTTTGGAAGGAGACTGGATCACAGAGGTGCTATATTTAGCAGTGGATTCATCCCTTGTTGAGTTCAGCAGTTGAGCATGCCAGTAGTAGATGAGACGTGAGGTCCCTGGAGGAGGCGGAGCACTGGGAGGGCATCTCCTGGTCCCCAGGTCCTCCTTTCCCTCCGTTTCCTGGCTGCTGTGGAGTGAGTGGCTTTTCTTCATTGTGCACTTGTACCATGATGTATCTGGCTTGGAGCCAGCTGACCATGGACTGAATACTCCAAATAGTGAATCAAATTAAGGCTTTCCTCCTTCAGACTATGGGTTATGGGTTTCTTGTCCCAGTGATGAGATAAGTTAACTAACATAGCTCTCAAATTAGCATGTTTAGGAATTACTTGGATATCTTATCAAAGTACAATTTAATGGGCCTCAAAGAGTTTCTGATTCAAGAAGTAGGATTTGGGCTTAGAATTTTGCATTTCTTAAAGTGTGTCAGGTATTTTGAATGCTGCAGTTATATAATTCTTTTCCACTATACTTTCAGAACCAACAACAGGCCTGATTCTGTCAGTCTACACATTCATCTACTTCAGGATGTCTCGTATCCTCACTGAGGGACTCTGTTAGTTTCCCTGTCAATGGAACACAGAGGACGGAAACAATTCCAAAGAAAAAGGAACAAGGGACAAGTTATACACCTTAAACTCATGCCTTGGTGACCCACCTGAATACACATCCAGAAGACACCATGCTGTACTAATTTCCACGGGGATCCCAGGCCATTCCACTTTCATTGTCATAGAGAGCTAGATTGGCAAAGCTTCCACCACTAACTGGTGAGAAGGAGCAGTGCTGAAGAACTTTCCACCAACTTATACATACTTAGGACTGATAGTAGCAGTAGACATTTCTGTTCATGTCAGTCAAAGCAACTTTAAAGCCATTCTAATTACAAAGGGCTAATTCTTGTGTAAAGAACAGTAAGTAAAATGTACTGCTAGCTACTCAGAAAATTCAAGAATACAATATAGGCGTGGAGACGTGGAAAAAATGTTATCTCAAGATTTAGAATTTGTCCTACTTTGGGGATAATTTAGCACTGATAGAAATAAAGAAGTCAGACGTTGCTTTTAATAGGTAGAAGATAGATCCAATTTAAAGTATCCTTGGTTTGAAGCAGCGTTTATACAGGCAGCTAAGTGAAAATATTTAACATTATTTCCTAGAGGTAGCCCTGGAAAATCTAGGAATAGAAGAGCAAAGTTGAGAGTCACTGGAACCGAAAGCATGGCTTCAGCAAGAATAATGGGTAGGGGCTGGGGATTTAGCTCAGCGGCAAAAGCGCCTGCCTGGCAAGCGCAAGGTCGTGAGTTCGGTTCC
>NW_004955434.1:15821876-15939981 GCF_000276665.1 Chinchilla lanigera
GAGTAAAGGACCAGGAAGGAAGTCTAAAGAGAGAAGCTAGAGAAGTTCCATAGAAGTCACTAGGAACAGTTTCAGGATGGAAGAGTCCAAGTATTGACTCTTAGCTACAAAAAAGTCTAGGGACTGAAAATGGAGAAATTTGTCTTTAATTCTGTCATCTAGTTAATAATTAGTGACTATTTACAGAAGTCACTATCTATGATTAGAATGAAAATATCAATATCTAACAACTCAGTATAAGTTGGAAAAATATATTCTTCAAAGAGAAACTATATCTGGCATAGTTCACCTACCTATAAAGTAAGCATTCTTCAACATGAGTTTGAATTATATAAATTGAATAATGTTTGAAATATTTCAGTGATATGATTGATATTATCATTACCAAGTACCTAAATGCTAAGGGTGACAACAACAGAGTATATTACAATTATAAATTAGCACATGATATTTTTATTAAGTAGGGCACAATGATGTTTTTTCACTTTCAGAAAAAAATCCATAAATTTGCCCCCAAAAATCTATATTACTGATTTATTTTTAAAACATAAACATGAGTATTAGTTGAATAGAACATGATCTATGGGTCTGTGACACTTACTCTAATATTTTACTAGTTAGTCTTACTTTCCCTTAACTTGCATGGCATTAATTATCAGTGAGAGTTTTGGGGTTTTTTGGAGGGGCATTGCGAACAACCAAAAACTCTCAGTACATTACAGCATACATTGATTTCTCACTCTTGCATCTGTGGATTGACTGAGGTTTGGCTGATTTACACTGTGATTGCCTGGAACTTGTCCTACGTGATTACTCCTGTACAGGTTTGCGGTTCTCCTCCTTAGACCAGTGTCATGTTCTCCTCGTGATGATGGAAAAAGTCTAAAGCAGCAGTCTCAAATGCATAATCACACTTCCAACACTTGCTTATGTCATGCCCCATATCATTCCACTTGCCAGAGCTACTACATGATCAAACCCACTTCAATGATGAGAGAGGAATTTCTCCTACTAGAGGAAGAAGATACAAAGATACACTGATAGAAAGAATGACAGTAGTGTACAGGAGCTAGCTTGTGACAATTCAGGAGAACTGATCTCAGCTCTGCATTCAGTTATGTCATATTGGCAATGTGAAATTGGCCCTGGGAGTATTATTTATAACATGCAAATTGGCACATGTAAAACAATCAAGAGGTTCATGTGTTTGTTGGTTTGTTTGTGCATTTATTTGTTGAAAAAGAGTTGTCAACAATTTACTACCATACCACACTGAATGAGTACAAGAAAGTGAAAAAATGGAAACATTAATGCTATTTACAATATTGTATAGTACAAGCTTCTCATTTTCAATCGTTTATTCTTTGTACTTCCCTGACTACTTGCTGTAAGCCAACTGCTGTGTGACTACAGTTTGAGAATACAGTGATGAGTAAGATATCAGCTCTTTTTTATGTTTTTCTTCAAAAAATACATTCTAGAAAGTGCTCTGGTAAGCAAAACATTAAAGTTTTATGATCCCTAAGGAAATAGAAATAATACTTTTCTACTATCCTCAAAACACCATGGGTAGAGTATGATCTAATGCCATACATAGGTCTAAAACATTGAAAGTTCAGGGTGTACTGGAACAAGATGTACTGTTCAAGATGTCTTGGCATTTCTGTATTTAGGCTTCCATGTTTTGGGGATCCTTTATGATAATTTGAACCATCAGTAACTACCCAGTTATCAAATAAGTATTAACACCATGGATAACAAGAAAAAGCAAGAAATTATGTTTAAACTAGCCTTTATCAAAATAAGTGATTGGGTTCTTCCAGTTGGGTTAGTTTTGTTGCATTGTTGGTGTGTTTCAGCTTCAATATTTCTTCTACCTTTTGGTAGGTGAAATTAGCTTTCAAATAATTCTGTTTTACACATGTTCTTCCTATATTAGAGTTTACCTATTTTGCTATCATATTACTAATTTTCAAAGCTTACGTGAAAATCAGCAAAGACCAGTAGTGCATCTTCTGTCTTTAAGACACCCAGTTATAAGCCAGTTATTTAAGAACTTCAATTTGTCAGGTTTGACAGCATTGCCAGTGCCCTTCCCAAAAGCTGAATTACTTTGAGGGAATTTGCTTTGTTGTCTTAAATGTTTTGCAAGTATGATAAGTAGGTTGTGGTGCTTTTCCTGACATAAGTGCACACAAGATACAGGATTTCTTATAGTGCACATCGTGACAAAAGATCAAGCTGTTGAGCTGCAGGGTACAACAAATTGAACATATTGAATTTCAGCTGTGGTCTAATGCAGTCTTAGGTTTGCTTCAGTCCATTCAAGTGGTACCTTTCTATACCTCATGCTATTCCACACATCTGATCAATTGAGTAATGTTTCATAATTCTAAGCAGATATTTATGGCTTAAGTGCAATAAGCATTTACATGTTTGCATTACAAATCAATAGATATGATTTAAGTACAGGTCTCTTGCTTGAACAATTTTACAATAGATTTATACTAAAATTTCATATTGAAGTTTCCTATGCTGAACAAAGTGGCATCTAATTTCAACTGTCCCAGCAACCCTGTTAAAGTGGGGCCAATGAAATAATGAGAAAATTAGCGTGGCATGTATTGATACTTAAATTTTTCTTATTTTTAAGGAGCAATGACAATGTATATTTTTTGGAGCTTGAATGACCACCAAAGATATTTGGTTTAAAGAGCACATCCCCTGCCACTTCAAGTATGGGAGATAATGGAACTTTTAGCACATGGAGCCTGGTGGGAAGAAGTTAAATCATTGGGGTATGCTCTCAAAAGGGCTATTGGAGGTCTGGCTCTTTCCCCTCACTTCTTGCTTCCCAGGCTCTATAAAGTCAGCAAATCCATATCCATATGCTTCCACCATGATGTACTATGCTGCCACAGGTCCAAACTGCCCAGGAAATGCAACCATGGACTGAAACCTCTGCAACTATGAACCAAAAAAATTTGTATAAATATTTTACCCTTATAAATTAATGAAAATTTCTCAATAAATATTTCCTCCTTAAAAGCTGATTGTCAGGTCATAGTGATGAAAAGGATGACTTTCTACCATCTTGTTTAGTGAAGCTCTGTATTGTTTCTAATGTTTTTTATTATTTTTTATTCTCTTTAATGGTTTGTTCAATCTTGCATTCTTATGTCTGGTAATCTGAGCAACATCGTTGAAGATAACAATATGTAATACAAAAACCATTGTTAATTTTCTATCATTTTGCTTTGAAATTCTGTACCACTTCATCGTTTTTGTCTTTATTTTTGCTATTTTGTTATTGTTTTTTCTCTTTAAAATGAAAAAGGTGACTAACATAAATAAAATGTTACTAACTGACTTTGATCACTTTATAATTTGATGTAAATTAATAATTTTCTTATTTGGAAATATTTTTATTAGAGAACCCAACAGATGATTTACTGTATTAACTGCTGAGCCTTCATTGAAAATGATTAAAGTTTCATCTACAATTAAAGTAAATCTAGAGTCTTTCTTAACTGTTAATAGACCTTAAGCAGATTTGAGATGCTTGAGATATGAACTCTTGGAAAATATTTTCTATAGATGTTGGTTAATTATTGAAAATGGAATTCATTTGTACTCATAGTGGCACTAATCTTCCAACAGAATGTTTACAAGTACCACTAAGTTATTTCAATTTAAAGACACTATCTTTTAAGGAAACATTTTATTTTTCCTATTTCAGCACCTAATTCTTAGGCATAATGAGTAGCTTTTCTTCTGCATATATTATTTGGCCTATAAAGTAAGAACATGTAACAGAAACGTTGAAACTTCAGAAATCCACCATCTTACTCACTGAAAGGAGTTTCTCTCTGAGGAGTTCTAGTCTGATGCCTAAAGAATGATAGCAAAGGGCAATGATATCTCTTAAGATGTTTGAAATAAGAGTTTTGTCTCTGTTATAGCAATGGTAAAAGATAGTGTGTTAGTTTATTTCCAAGTATGATACTTTGTGACTTTTACAAAATATTCAAACTTGAAAAATCAGACAAAAAAGCTTGAATATAATTTTTCAGATGTTCACTTTCAATGTTTATGTAATATATATATCAGAGTACTTTGATAATCAATTATTCTATTAAATATATTTAATCTCTCAAAAACTCTCCTGCCTGAACCATCTACTAGAGATTTCAAAAGATAGCATTGTTCCACTCAGCTGCACCCTGAAGGACTGTACATCATGGTAACACTGGAGAGACCAAGGGCCACCCCAGCCCCCAGGGAGGCTTGCACTGATGTAGTACTATAGAGCACTTCACCCGCAGAGTGATCATGAAGAGTGTCAGCAACTTATATAGAACAAATGCCGTATAACACCCAAGAGACGTTGCACTGGAAGTTGTCATGATTTCTTTTTTTAATATAAAGATAATTAAGAACAATAAAAATGATACAGAATTTCCAAACAAAATGATAGGAAATTAGCAATGATTGTTATATTGCATATTATTATCTTCAAAGTAGTTGCTCAAATTACCAGATATAGGCATGTAAGATTGATCAAACAATATAAAAACTGCTTCTTTCATTGAACTAATAGACACTAGTATCACAATTATCTTAGCTAATTTTATATATATATATGGTATGTATTTCTTCCTTTTTCCTATTCCCCACCCCACGTCTTTCCATTTGATCAGTTTCTTTCCCTTGCACAATATCTATTGTACCTTTTGGATCTTATTTACTCTTTCAGTTTCCAATACTTGGGAGACAATATGATGTTTACATGCAAGTCTGATTTATTTCACTTATGAATATGGTCTCCAGTTGCATCCATTCACCTATAAAAGCCTCAAGTTTGTATTTCTTGATAGGTTAGTAATACTCCACTGTACAAAAATACCACATCTTTTCTAACCATTCCTCAGTTGGTGGGCATTTGAGTTGTTTCCGAGATGTAGCTGTGACTAATTGCACTGCTGTAAACTTTGTTGCATGTGTATCGCTGAGGTATGATATTTTCAGCTCTTATGGGAAAATTCTCAGAAGGGAAACAGCTGGGTTGAATGAGACCTCTAATCAGAGCTTTTTGAGGAATCTCCACACTGCTTTCCACAGAGGTTGTCTACACTCCACCAACAGTGCAAAGGAGTCCCTCCTTCCCCACAGCCCCACCAGCATTACTTAGTGGTTGACTTTCTGATGATAGTCATTCTTTCTGGGGTGAGATGGAATCTCAGTGTTGTTTTAATTTGCATTTATCAAATGATCAATGGTGTTGGACATTTTTTCATATATTTATTTGCCACGTGTATTTCTTCATCTGAGAAGTATATATTCATCTCAGAGGCCCATTTTTGGATTGGGTCTTTGAATCTTGAGGGTCTGATTTTTAAAATCTTTATATATTCTAGATGTAAGCCCTTTCTCTGAGGAAGAGTTAGCTAAAATTTTTTTCCCAGTTTGTGGGTATTCTTTTCACTCCATTGAAGATTTGTTTTTGATGTGCAGAAACTTTTTAACAAGATGAGATCCTAGTTGTTGATTCTTTGAAATATTCCCCATGCAGTTTGGTTTTCATTCATGAACTCTTTGCCTACCCCTATGTCTTCAAGATTTCTACCTACTTTCTCTTGCAGTACATTTAGTGTTACTGTTTTAATATTTAGATATTTGATCCACTTTGAGTTCAGTTTAGTGAACGGTGATGGACATGGATCTAGTTTTAGTCTTTGGCATGTGGAAAGCTATTTTTTCCAGCATCATTTATTAAAGAAGGTAATGAAGTGAATGAAGGCCTATGTTAAATGCAAAATCTAGATTGTGTGTGCATGGTCATTCACTGTATAAGCCTTTCAACTTCTCAGTATATTTTAAAATATTTCTGCAATCAACATGTAACTGGCTAAAAAACAGAGCAGAGGATCAATGCAACAGACTGGAGGACACAGTCACAACCACAAACACACTCAGCCACCTAATCTTTGATAAAGGGGCCAAACAAATTCACTGGGGGAACGATAGCCTCTTGAATAAATCGTGCTGGAAAAATTGGCTTGTCACCTGCAAAAGACTGAAAATAGACCCAAATCTATCACCATGCACCAAACTCAAGTCAAAATGGATCACAGATCTCAATATTAGAACAGAAACACTAAATCTACTGGAAGAGAAAGTAGGTAAAAACCTTGAAGACATAGGGGTAGGCAGAGAGTTCATGAACAAAAACCAAACTGCACGGGAAATACTTCAAAGAATCAACAACTTGGATCTCATCCTATTGAAAAGTTTTTGCACATTTGAAGAAATCACCAGCAGAGTAAAAAGAAAACTCAAAAATTGGGAAAAAATTTTAGCTGACTGTCCCTCAGACAAAGGTCTTCTATCTAGAACATATAAAGAATTAAAAAATATCAGCCCCCCCAAATTCAAAGACCCAATCCAAAAATGGGCAGCTGAAATGAATACAGACTTCTCAGATAAAAAAATACAAATGGCAAATAAATGTATGAGAAAATGTTCAACATCATTAGTCATTCGAGAAATGCAAATTAAAGCAACACTGAGATTTCATCTCACCCCAGTAAGAATGGCTAGCTTTAAGAAATCAACCAATAACAAATGCTCATGAGGTTGTGGAGAAATAGGAATCCTTCTCCACTGCTGGTGCGAATGCAGACTGGTGAAACCACTGTGGAAATCAGTTTGGAGATGCCTCAGAAAACTAAGTCTAGAGATCCCATTCAACCCAGCTATCCCCCTGCTGGGTATTTTCCCAGAAGATCTGAAAACATCATGTCAAAGCAATATATATGCACCCATGTTCATAGCAGTGCAATTTGTAATTGCTAAATTGTGGAAGCAACCCAAATGTCCATCCACTGAGGATTGGATTAAAAAATTGTGATACTTTTATATAATGGAATATTACTCAGCTATAAAAAAAGATAAACTTGAGGCTTTTATAGGTAAATGGTCACAACTAAAGACCATACTCATAAGTGAACTAAATCAGATCTGCATATATAAGAATCATATTGTCTCACTAGTGTAAGACCTTAAAGAGTGAATAAAAAACTAGGAGGTATGATAGACATTGTGAAACAAAAGGAAAATGCTCAAAAGTAAAGGGCAACTGGGGTGTGAGAAAAGAGAAGGGAAAGAAGGGGAAATCATGTAAGAATGTATATACACGATAGCTAACATAGTTGTACTAATGTCTTATACTGCTCTACAGAAAGGAACAGTTAATGATTGATCAATCTTGTATATCACTGTTTTCCTGAGAAACCACTTTGAAGTTATCAATAAGTAATACAACAAGCATGGTTAATTTCCTACAACTTTGCCTGTAACTCTGTTTGGTTTGCATTATCCTTATGTTATTTTGTAAATGGATGTCTGTCTGTTAAAAATAAAAATAAAAAAAGTATTCCTAATAAAATACGTGAAAATTTTTATGTATTTGAATTGAAATAATATTGCACACTATCTGATACACACTGGTATTCTAATAAGTCTACTTGGGGTAAATGAACAAATAATCACAAAATAAATGAATAATTTCATAAGTAAATTAACAAAAATGAAAAACATTCTTAATAGAAGCTTTGTGAAAAATGTCCAGGCCTTTCAAGGAACATATTGCTTGTTTTTCCAGTAATGTGCTGTAGACATGAAGGAACCAAGCACAACTGCAGATAATGATATAATAAATATAGTGTTCAAATTAAGGAGATAATGGAGCTATTTTGCCCTGGTCAGAGAATGTCAAACTTTTGCGTCGTGTTCCAGACACTCACTTTTATAAATAAAGTATTACACAAATAAGAGTGCACAAGGGAAAATGACTGGGAAATAGCAAGCTCTGAAAATCCTGCTTCACAAGAAACAGACTAAAGAACCAGAGATCTTCCCAGTGGGAGAAAGAAAAACAATGGAAAACTTTATAATAGATTCACTCTCACCATTCACACTGTTCAACATTTTCACATCCTTCATTTCAGCTCAGTTTTCACCTCTTGCACAATACTTTATTTTACAGCCACAGTTTAATTAACATCTTTCGGGGGCTGGGGATTTAGCTCAGCGGCAAAGCGCCTGCCTGGCAAGCGCAAGGTCGTGAGTTCGGTTCCAGGTACCGGAGAAAAACCAAAAAACCAAAAAAAAAAAAAGAAAAATTAATTAACATCTTTCTTCTCTAAACCATTATTAAAGTAGTTATTTAATTTAATTTATTTTGTTTACTTAATGCTTGGCACCTGGGACTTTATACCTGTTTTGGTGATTTTCTTCTCTTTGCTGGGACAAAATTCTTGACCCCCAAAATTAAGGAAGGAAAGGTTTATTTAGCTTACAGTTTGTGGAGGGTTCAGTTCATACTCGGCTGGCTACAAGGCAGGATGGCACATGGCAGAGGGCAACCATTTAAGGTAGCACAACACAGCAAAAGCAACAAGCACAAAAGGGAGGAATGGCTGCAAGCAGCCTCTTCCTCTCCCTTACATATGTAAACTGTCCACCCCAGGGAGGGTGTAGCTCTCACACTCATAATCAATCACACTCTGAAAGCCTGCCCCATGGCCACATGAGGCTTTGGGGGGACACCCAGTCACAAACCATAACAATACCTATAGCTCATTCTCTTGATGTTCTTCCTGTATATGTATGTATACACACACACACACACACACACACAGAGTCTCAACGGTCAGCATGAGTCTAAGCCTCATGAAAAAATGCTGTGTTTTATACATATTTGAACCCCTAGGTCTGAGAATAAGTTTCCTCATTTATTTGAGAAATCCTTTATGATAAAATGTTTAACATTTATGCTGTTTATAAGCAGTGCATAGTCTACACTGGAAATATGTATACAACTCAATTATACAAAGCATTGTAATCAGTACATTAACAGGAATATAGATAGTACAGACAGCAATGCAAAGATCTGTCCAAGCCATCCTGGAGACAAGGAAAGGCAGGAGTAGAGACCTCAGTGAGTCCTCAGGGATAGATAGAAATTAGTATTTGTATGCATGCACAAGGTCACCATAATGGGTAAAAGGGGAAAATACATCTTAGAAGATCTCACAGGTTGAGATCACTGCAGGAGAAACAGCAAGGAGAGAGAGGAAGTTTCGAGCATAGGATGCATCTGTCTTGCACACACTTGTTTTGGAAAAGAAAGGTTCTGGTTAGATAATAGAATGCTTGTGTCAGCCATTGGTTTCATGCAATCAAGTTCTTGAAATTAGAATATCTCATCAGCTGGTGAATTTTATGATTTAATAATGTTCTTGAAATATCCAATTGGAAATATTTTAGCTATTCACATGGAGGAAAGGGCATTTTTTTTGAAGTAGAATCCTTGATCTGATAAGATAAACACACTGGCTACTGTAATTACAACACAGAAGTTGTAACCATCTATGGTAACATTTATCCAAAGGCAATATGGTTATCCATTCAGCAATCTGTTAGTAGTACAGAAGTTTCTAACCTTGGATTCATGTATTCTAGATTTTAAGCACTCTAAAAAAATGTGAGTGGAAAAACATAAGGGCCTTTAAGCTATCCTTGAAATTTTTTAAAAAAATTACAGAAGTGGGCAAGAAACTGATAGTATTAACATTACCAATGACTGGAATTAGTTCAAATCCCTTATATTTCCATTTCACATGGCGGTTGTTGCAGCTGCATCAAAAATTGTTCATTAAATCATGACTCTGAAATTATAGTAACTACTGTGCTGACTATAGCGCTTTGTACAAGTGGGTTATATGTATATTTCCAGGTTAGACCCTGAGCTGCTTAACAGCAGAGTCAGCGTTAAAGTTATGTGCAAGTGGGAAACTCACTGTTACCTAATAAGATTGCATCTTCCAACATTTGGGGTCTGGGAGCAGATTAAATACAATTTATTAAACCTGTCTTCTGTCTACCTCACCTGGGCCTGTCTCCACTGAGAAGCAAGATCCCCGGGCCTTCTGCAGCCGTCTTTGACAGAATCGCTTATAAATCTTTCTTCCACAGTGATTTGTCATCTTTTTCAGTTTCTAAATGGGAAGGCTTCCACGAGCATATCTGAGTGTTCCTTTTCTGATGGCTCCTGTTGCCCACCTTTGGCTTTGGGGTTCACCAGATGCTGATTTAATAAGCAGCCGGCCCATCAGAGTCCTGAACAGCAGCGTTTTACTGCCCTTCCAATGATGATTAGCTGAGCTTTTTACAGCCCTCTCCGATCCATTTCGTGCAGCCTCACAGCCACGTTGCTCAGAGTTTAGCAACAAGATGATCTCAGCTCACCACTGTCTTCACAGGCCCTCCATCCTCAGTGGGTAAAAATGTGTGCGTAATATTAGTAGCGCTTTTGGTGCCTCTACAGGCACATCCATCCACATTTAAATACACGTTTTTATGCTTAGCCATTTATTCCTAGCTGTGAAATATTGCAACAGCTTAAACATCAGCATACTAATCCAGGCCCGAGGTCTGAGGAGATTTATGCTGAACATTTTTGATGTCATTATTCACACTGTATGTGAAGCTGAGTAAGACTTTCTTTGGGATCAGAGTAATGCCAGATTCATATCCCACCGGCTGCCCTCTAAAATCTATTTGAACTTCAGTGATATGTCAGTGCATTTTTTTAAAAAAAAGTTTAAACCTATGATGCCAGTGTGGCTCTTGCAAATGTGAGTAGTTGTAGAGTCCAAGAGAAACAGTTTAAAAATCATGAGTCCGTCATTTGCTAGCTATGTGACCTTGAGTAAGGACTTATCCTCATTCAGCCTTAGCGTCTTTGACTATAAAAATAACTAATGTTGGGAGGAGTGAATGAAGGAGTGAGAATGCAAATTAAATGTCCGAGCAAATGTGAAGCCTTAGTATGTGGTTGGTACCTACTGAAAGCACACGGTTGTTATCACGGCCATCACTAATGAATAGTGAGACTCAATCGGTGTGACCTCTCTGAACACGGACGCACTGCTGTCAGAGTCAGAACAACCACTGCAGCTCATCTATCTTATCTACCTCATCCTTCAAGGTGGGAAAGTGAGAAGAGAGGTTAGTATGCTTTTTTGAAGCTCATTTGGTTGTTTGTCTAATGGAAAAGTGAAGGAAGTATCTAATTTTTGGCCAAAATGCTATTCTTCAAATATGGAGATCCAAGTTTCATAAAACATTGCCAAGGAGCCAAAGGTAGAAAACTTCATTACACAGTAACAATTCTCCATTTCCTTCGCCGACATGAAAAGTCAAGAAGTTGTAAAAGCAAGGAGTCCATATAAGAAACTGTCCGCTGCTCTGCCTTCCAGAGCGACTTTGGGGAATATTTCACATCCATGGAATGTGGAATCACAGAGCAGCAAAACTAGGTTCTCCTTAAATAGTATAGGAAGCACAGACGGGATTGCCATTAAGCTCAGCCTGGATTTGCGAGTTCAATCTTGATCCAGCTGTTGCTCTTCTCTCACTCCCTCAAGAGCCCTTGTTTACTGTTTTCTACCATCAAACCTTGCTTTGGTCTTAATTCCATCTCCCTATTCTGTATTCCTCTATTGTGCATCAAACGTGAAATATAAGATAAAAGATTTCACTACATTTTTTGTTTAATAGGTCTTTCTACCTTGACAAGATTGTGACATCTTTAAGTGTAAAGACAGTCTCTGCATCTCTGTTGCCAGGCAAAGTCCCTAAATGACACATATCCAACAGGATCATACCCACTCTCAGATCCACAGCGGTGAAGCAAATGAGCAAATATGATTATGTCACTTCACCATTTGATACCCATTCATCACTCCTCAGTGCACTTAGGAGAAATGGCAACATCCTGACCTCTGTTCCACTAACGGCAGCACTCTGTCCTCTTCCTGCCTGCCCGCCTCCACCCTCAACACTGCCTCGAGCTCCACATCCACCACCTCAGTCCCTTCACGGAAGCATCCTTCTTCCCAGACTTGGCCATGCCGGCCCCCTGCCAGGTCGTTTTTTCCTTTCGTGCCCAACAACACGTGTCAGATCACCCTTCGTGTCTTCGCATAAATGTCTTATCTGTTCAATGTTTTCCGATGTGCTGGAGGCTCTTATTTTTCTTTAACACTTGCTTTTCGTTAGATTTTTAAGGTGCAGGCATGGTGTCCTGTCTCCTCTCTCCCCACAGTTTCTAAACCAATTGTTCCAATCCTTTCAGACCAGCTCTCAGCGGCTCTTCATTCTGCTTAGTCATGCTTCAGAATGCTTGGTTTCTGCTGGGTGGCTATCTGTGCTGGCATGCATCCTTTTCATCTTGTGACTTTCTGCTGTTCTTTGACCTCATTTAAGAGCAGTGATTCTTACCTTTGCATATAACCATGACAACATGCTAACAGGAATGAGGCAGTGTTTCATATACCTCTGTTTATTCAATCAAGAGGATGCTCTGCCATGGATACATTATTTTAGTCATTCAGCAAGTATGAAATAAGATTGAAATACACAGCGAATGTTTCATTTAAACAATTTTTACAGTAGAAGACACATTGCTATCAATCCTCCTCAAAATATTCCCCATCACTTTGTACACACTATTGCGTTGTTATTGCCATTTTCTGAAGCACTTCTGGAAGTCCCCTTTCTTGAATATCTTTATAAGTTATGCCCAAAAATTAAGTGAATACTGTTGCTGAGTGGTACCCAAGAGAAAAGCAGACTCCTGAGAACATTATGATGCATCTTTATCCACCTTATTCACAGGATCTGGCACCATGTGAACTCTGGTTCTTCTCTGAAGCTAAAATGACCATGAAAGGTAAACGTTCTGCGTGGATTCAGGATCCCAAGGCAGCCGTGATGTGCCAACTAAAGACATTTATGAAAGATGACTTCCAGAACTGCTTAGGGAAGGGGCAAGAATGACAAGATAATTTTGAGTACAAGAAAATTTTGAGTAGGATCAATAGCAAGGTCTTTTTAAGTCAATAATTTTTATAGTGTAAACATTAACTTTATTTTTTTAATCACACCTCATATTTGTGGCATGTCCCTGTGATCATTCCTTGGAAGAGCAGTAGCAAAAGGGCCTCTGCCTATGGCTCAGGGAGCTCACAGTCTATTAAAAAGTTGGATCCTGCTGATTATGCTGATCATTGAAATACACACACTTTGTTTAAAAACTATGGAGGAGATCACAGCATAACTATTAATCCCACAAAGCCTGGAATGAGATTGTCTGGGTCTTCTCACTCTCACCATTCATTCATTATATTTCCTTCATCAGTTTCATATCTTCTCTAAGAACTGGTTTCTTCTTTTGTAAGCAGTGAGGGAAAATCACCACTTATCTCATCGGAGTGTTATAAAGATTAAATGAATTAATGTTTGCAAAGCACGTGTAGCTATATCTGGCATACAGTAAGTATTCTAAACTTGGCTGTTATCATTATTTTATTTCTGTTCTTCCAAATTTCTTGGTGTTAAATTTCCTTTTCTTAAATGGGGACAGGATACAGCAGTCATTTTTAAATGATCTTGTGTGACAAAAGATAAATTGAGGAATCTTGTACATTGAAGGATAATTTTGCAACTTTAAACTTGGAAGCATTAACTATCCAAAAATGCTGAATATAGCATCACTGGCCCTTCATCACGTACACTTGCCTAGCTCTTCCTGCTAGTCAGATGTTCTTGTTTTCAATTTGTATGCAAAGAACTATCCTAACAATTAGTGACTTCAAATAGCATCCATTCTTTCATATTTTTTAGAGCGTATGGAGCCAGGAATTCTGTCAGGAGTCAGTCAGAGTCATTCTGGCATTGACTGGTGATATAGAAGGGATTTAAACCTGTGGCTCGTCTGACCTGCAGGGGCCAGGATGCTTTGGGTCACATTTCTGGGGTGTGGCTAGAGATGGTCCCTTTATCCTGTCCAGTGCCCTCCACATAGTACTATAATGAGGTCAGCAGGCTCTGAGTACCATGGCTGGCTTCCTCCACAACCAGTACTTCTTAAGGAAGTGGAGTTACCAGGATTTGAAGGCTTGATCTGAAAACTGGCCCAGTATTTCCAGCATCTTTCATCCAACCTCTCAGAGATAGAGACTGAGATTGAAGGAAAGAGACATAAAATCCTCTTAAAAGGAGATTTTGAGCTCTCTGCCCGAGTGTTCATCTCAACACTCACCTCTAGTCACCTCTCACCTACCCCTGACTGATGGAAGTCTCAGTGTCTCTGCCCACCCTTGTCATCTGTGTGATGCCAATTTTGCGTTGCGTCTTCTGGCTACTTTACCCCCTTATTTGAAACTTCAGATGAAAGGTCACCTACTTCACCACATTCCTGAATACCCTCTTACTATTTACCACCCTGAACATATCACTACCGTGTTGTTGCCCTACTGTATGGAGAATGTGTTAATCTGGGTTTTTTTAATCAGCAAATTAACTCTGCAATAGACTCAATACCATGTTTTATATATTTTTTGTGCCTAGCATAATATTTGATATACCAAGATACCTGGTCTGGTCTGAATGACTCATCACTTTCATTTTGATTGAAAATGTATTGAGACTTTTGTATTAAGAACTGATTTTAATTCAAATGATTGAAGAACTTCACTAGACATATTTAGCTACCAAATATTTTTTACCAGATTAATTTGTAAAGTTTCCAATTTTATTTTAAAGACAATAGTAAAAAAAAAAAAAAAAAGGAACAATGTTGATGTCTGGTGGTTTGTTGAGGGGAAAATTTTCCAATTTTTATAAAGGTATAGAGAGACAATTTTAAAATATTCAACATGAAATTGTTTCTATGCTATATATCGTCAGTCAACTAAATATGTATTTTATTTTTCTGAGGGTTGAATTGGCAATAGATAGACTGAGAAATAATTTTTAAAAGTTAGACATCCCCTAGAAGTCAATAAAAATGATGAAGAAGCTGCCTTGATGCTGACAGAGAAGCAGAATTATATATGATCTTTCAAGTATAGAAAATTAATCTATACTGGCTATAGATGTGTTTGATCATAATCCAAAAATTAAAGTACAAGTAAAGCTCAAGGAATTTTCCATTATTTCTACGTATAACAAAAACAAAAACTGCTCTGCTTGCAAAATTCTGTTCTTTTGCCAATCTCGTCTATGCCTTCAATTTCTTTTCTGCTATTCTTTGAGTTACCATTCATTGATGGTAAAAAAAAAGTCTTCATAAATTAACACTGCAAAACAATATGTTTACATTTGTTGCACATTATTATATTCTAAGAACTGTGTTAAGTGCTTTAGGAAAAACGCCTCATTTTTATAATCACTTTGGAAATCACCTGATATTTATATTGAGGAAATTCAGTTCACAGAGAATAGGTGATTTGTCTCAGGTCACATAATTCATAAGGGGCACAGACAAAATATTTCTAACTCCAAACGTCTTATAGCAAATCTGTAAGCACTATTAATGAAAGAAATTGGATTATGATGCTTAATCAAATCTGCATGGCTGCCCTGTAGAGATCAATGTTTCACAATGCTGAGTAAAAAAGCAGAGAATTGGACAGAATATTTTATTCTTCATTTCATGCAATGGGAGATACAAAGTTGGGGGTGAGATCAAAATTCATTCTTGAATTAGTGCATGGGTATCTCTGACTCAGGCTGGAGAAAGGTTTCAGGTCTACCCTAGACCACGCCTCAGAATCAATTCCTCTCCTTTCGTCTTTTTTCTTTCTACCATTTGCTTACCTATGACCACTTTAGACGCCACTTCTAGGAAAAAAAAACCCAAATCACAGATAAAACCCATACCTTGCCCTGGGGTAACCTTTCCAAACTACAGGAGATCAATTTGATACATTCTTTTCATGACACTTCTGCTCTTATTCATGGATATGTTTAATTAACCAAATATTTTTAGTAAGATAACCTGTGTAAAACCCTTGAGTTAGTTGATTAAAATCCATTTTGAGTGATAGACAGTAACAATTTGAATAGTAATATTTAATTTAAATAAGAAAGGGGCTGGAGATTTAGCTCAGTGGCACAGAGCCTACCTGGCAAGCATGAGGTCATGAGTTTGATTACCAGTACCAGAAAACAAAACAAAACAAAACAAAATAATAATAATAATAATAATTTAAATAAGAAAGTAAAAACCTCAGCAATAGCACAGATGGTATCTGAAATAATTGACAATAAGTAGCATGAACCCTACATGTTACTGAAATCCACTTCTCACTCTTGGAATCCAACACGGACTATATTTCATTTAAAGCAAAAGCAATGTCACAAAAGAATGAAAAATAGTCAACATGGAGTGAGGACCAAGGATGGAAAACAGGAGAAATTCCATTTGCTATCCACTGGCAGTGATTTGATTCCACTGTCATAGTCATGTCTGAATATAACTTCACGGCATTTTTTTGAATTTATTATTCTTAAGGACAAAACATGTTTTGCATCACATTGTAGGATGGTGAAATAATTATACATGAAATAATTACATACATGTAGTATTTTAGTTTTTATTCTTTGCTACCTTTAACTTGTCAATAACCATAGATGCCTAGAAATTTAAACTTTTTAAAATTGAGTTTTAACACGTGGTGTGCGAAATCTGGATCTTGATCTTCTTCTCTTAATTTGGTTTCTGGTACATTAAAATATACAAAACTCCAACGAATGGCTGCCCGTGCTCACTAAATGAAAAGTTATCAACTGTCAATAAAGTACGTTTGCCTCCATGGCTAGCGAAGGGTCAAGCATTTTGCCTTTCCTTTCCAAAACAGTAACTCATTCTGCTTAGTTCAATTTTGTTTTCTTAACATAAAAATAAAATTTTGTAATGGGAGAAGGTAATTAGAAAGGGGGAATATTATAATCTTAAAATCCGTTGCCGCCGACAAGGAGCTCTGTGAATGCGTACTTATGGAGTATCAGAGTTGCATGTGTCATTCTGAGAGTCAGGAAACATACAGGCATATTAAGTTCAAAGCCTGCTCTTTTCTTTGAAACATTTTGTTCTCAATAACGGACCCTCAGAGTCACTTTCATTCCTCAGTATCAAATCTGAAATGTGACTGAGGACAGACTGCAGCATGACGATCTCTGCGGCCCTCACCGCGTTCTAAGCTCATTAGCGTGGGCACACACACGGGTGAGCCCCGCGGGGCATTTCTGGGACACTAAAAGCTCTCCGTGACGTGCCTGCAGTCGAGATTCTACTCGGGCATTTTGGGCCTCTCTATTTCCTCTCTTTTCTGTACCATTCATTCACACTTGACCTTCTGTTTTAGAAAGTGCACACAAGTCAGCATTCCAGACATCCCAGGGACTTGAAGAGCGGCTCTAGTGCCTGTGTTGCAAGATGAAAAACACAAGAATTTTGTTGGACCCATAAAAAGGATGACATTTTGCCTGGCCTTGAGCTGTTCCGTTCAAAATTGAAGCTTCTGCAGCTGAGGCTCTTTGATTTGTGAGATGCAGAGCATCCTCTCTTGGCCATTTCTGAGTCACACACGTTCTCTGCCTCTTCCCAGCTCATTTTATTTAAAAGGAAAAAGAGAAACCCTTTATCTTGCAAAATGCACTTTCTTTTGATTTTCTTTCATTTTGTACATTGCTGGAATAGATCCTATAAGGGTTCAGTGAGAACCTATGTAAATGGTAATTTGAAAAGACCATTAGGCTGATGCAGGGAAGGTTATTGGAGTGGTGAGATTGGAGTAGGTGTCATGATAATAGAGCCTTTTGCAGCACTGTTTTTGCCACATTGCCTCATGGAAAGGCCTGAACCTTGTACACGTTATTTATTTTCATCAGCTATAAAATAGTAATATAGAGCCACAGAGCACATCCAGGTCAGGGTCTGGCTTAACCACAAAATATTGATTGGTCAGGACGGAGTGAGCTGATCACAAAAGAGGAAAAGTCTTTAAAAATTCTTCTGCATTCCATGCACTTTGAATGACAGGGCAGCATGTGGAACATTTCTTAACAACTCAAAATGGTAACCTCTTAGCTAAGCTATATTCCCTTTTATTGAAACCCTTCTCACTAGTTTAATTATGTGTTCAGTAAATTTTCAATGTCAGTCACTCGTAGCGGCTGGAAATCAATAGCACAGCCACCCCTCTTTCTCAGGGAGCTCTCAGTCCATCTGTAAACATCTAATTATGGCAAAGTAATAAGCTCTATTTAAAGGCTTACACCAGGCATGTTCCCATATTTTGCACAGACAAAAGAGAGTAGCATGTTATTTCAAATGAAAAGAGTATTTGTCTTCCACAAACCAAAAAAAAAAAAAAAGGAAGAAAGAAAGAAAAAAGAAAGAATTACATTTCCGGGCTGCGGTTTTAGCTCAGCGGCACAGCACCTGCCTGGCAAGCACGAGGTCATGAGTTTGATTCCTAGTACTGGAAAAAAAAAAAAAAAAAAAAAAAAGACAAAAACAAAAGCACAGAGGAATTTCTTGGGGCTGGGGATTTAGCTCAGCGGCAAAGCGCCTGCCTGGCAAGTGCAAGGTCGTGAGTTCAGTTTCCGGTACCAGAGAAAAACCGAAAAAAAACAAAAACCAAAAAAAAAAAAAAATAAGAATTACATTTCTGGAGACAACTTTTTTCCTGGGGAAAAATAAAAGATTAGTGAGCAAAGCACTGACCTGCCTTAGAAGTGTTTAATTTTTTAAGATATACTTTAGAGACTTCCCACTGAGCTACATACTCAGCCCTTTTTATTTTTTATTTTGAAACAGGGTCTCATTAAATCACTAACTTGCCTCGGCTGGGCTTGAACTCCTGCATAGCCTCCTAGAGCACTAGGATTACAGGCATGCACCATCATGCTCAATAGTTAATTTTTTAAATAACATTTTTATGTATTTTGTGACATTTATTTTATTTATTCACTTTGGAAAATCCTTAATGTGTGGTAATTTATTTTACCCATCTAAACACATTTACTTTTTTATTCTTTTTCTGATAAAGGATGCCCCAAAACTGTAGGGCCCTGAAGCTCCACATAGCCTAGGTCCAACTCTGAAACAGAGTTGGAGGAAACCACTCAGACTGCTTCAAAGGTCACGGGCATCTAAGGACATCTAAGGACATGACCCAGCCTGTCTAGTGAAGGTGCACGGTGGGATACAGTCATGTAACCATGACTTAGCACAGGTAAACACACATACGCTGGTTACAGCACTGTGTAAGAATGTAAACACGAGGTAACAACCTGTATCAGAATTATACAATAAAAACACAGGCGGCTCTTGCTCTTGTTCTGGCCCTTGTGCTCTGCTCTGCGCCATGTTGCCTGCTGTTGCTGCTGATGTCGTGCACATATGCATTCTTTAATCTTGGGACCTCACCCACAGATGTCTCTTTTGGGCCCCCTGAGTGGGCCAACAAGAGTATAACAGTCACACTCCGTGTGAACTGACAGCGTTTTCCCAGGGATAGAGGAGGGGCCTAATACACAGCAACGGTGATTACTACTATAGTTCTTACTAGTGCCTTAATTGTCATTCCCCAAGCCCTGGAAAAGTATTTTCTGTGGAATTATAATATCCATGGCTGTCTTTATCAGTTCTTAAAATTATTCTACTGCATAATAAACCAAACTGTTTCAGGAGTACTATATTAATGTAAATTTCTGCCTACTTTTGCCAAAACTGTATTAATCAATGTAGAAGTATGAATTTATATGTGGAAACCACAGCCATAAGCAAGTAGAGAGCAAATATCCCATATGAAGCCTGATAATTCCTTGCTCCTATTTGAAATCCGGGAAGAGTGCAGATGAACGGATAGGAAAGGAACAGTTCTTCGATTGGTGGAAAAACCCCATAGGTGTTTAATGTCCTCTATTCAAAGATGTCCTTAATAGCAGTTTATCTTTTTTGGTCTCTCTCCTGAGTTATCTGAAGCAGGTATTCAGGGTCTCTGGGTACTCGGGAAGAAAAATGCAGCCATCCTTTCTGCTGGCTTCCAACAACCTAAATAGGGTGAGCAGGCCCAGTGCAGCGGAGTCGGAAGATAGCCATCTGTTAGAGATAAGCAGCCCTGGGGAGCTTTGAAACTGAGCCAACCTGGAGATTGAGGACAAGCTTCAAGGAAAGACTTTTGACTTCAGCTTAATCACTTGGTGCTGGTTGATAAGGAAAAAAAAATAAAAGATTAGTGAGCAAAGCACTGACCTGCCTTAGAAGCATTTATTTTTTAAAATATGCTTTAGAACTGCCCGTGTGTGAAGACGTTGTTATTCCAGTTAATGTTAATGAGGCCTTGTATGATTAATAGTATTGTGGGAAATTTGAGTCTCAGTATATTTGGGCAGAGCCCCAAGTGTAAGTGCAGCTGTGGAATAGAGGGAGCATCGTGAGGAAAGCTTGCTCAGAGACAGACCAGCTGCCCTGAGATCCGGACTGCACAGCTCCGTGACCTGGACAAACTCCTGAACCTTTGTAAGACTTGCTTCCCTGAACCAAAGAAATTGAACTAGGGATAGCATCTACCTCATAGATGGCTATGAGGATTATAGGAGATCATCTCTGTAAGGATATTAGCCCAAAGGCTGGCAGACAGGAAAGAGTCCATAAAAGTAAATGCTCCATTAAATTTGAAGTCACCAGTTCCCAGTTCCTATCTAATATATATATACATTAACTCAACAGAATTTTGTTTCTAGTGGTGAAAGTAACATTCAGTAAGACCTACAGCATATATTAAAGATCCCCATTGATTTAAATGTGCGTTTTACCTACAAGAACTTCCGTCACTTCCTGTAGATGATGACAATCAGTGGAACTTATTAAAAAATTAGACTCTAGTTTTGTTGCTGGTGAATTGGCTAAGGAAACTGACATAGTTCCTCAGAGCCAATGAAGTTCTACATTAAACACAAACACACACACATACACACACACACACACACACACAGAGAGAGAGAGAGAGAGAGAGAGAGAGAGAGAGAGAGAGAGAGGGAGAGAGAGGGAGAGAGAAATATCCAGGTGAATGGATCCACTTCATTTATCCCGATTTGGAATAAAAGCTTTACATTGCCAGGTTCTTAGGAAAGACTTTCTTAAGCATGAAGTTTTCACTTTTCCCCGCAGTACAATAAGTAAAAGTGTATTTGCTGGTGGTAACAAGCAAACAAAGATGGCAGGTATCGTAAAACCACATCATCTGTGCACCATCAAAGGTAGGGAATCATAGAGTTAGACAACTAGCTTGGTAGCTCGACAGTTTAGATTCTAAGGTTAATGGCGTACACGTGTAAGGTCATAGGATGTTTCACATGATGAAAAGAAACACTTTGGAGAGAGCTGGGGTTGCAAGGTAGATGCTGCCCAAGGAAAGCAGCCAGAGAACGGTACTCAGGTATCCTGTGATACTCCTCAGCCCACACCTCCTGAAGGGGTTTTTCCAGGTCTACTGTCTTGGGAGTTCTGATTTACTCAGGTTTCTGGATTTCTTTAATTTGTTTTTGTTTTTTCCTGCTGTTCTTGCTCGGATCATGACTTCTAACAGAGTATGAGAATGATCCTCGACAAACCAGCTTTGATAAAGTTCGCAAAGTGCTGGGTAAGACTTGGTGCCGAAATAGCACCACCACCCAAGAAAGAGACTTCTAAAACGTCTGCTTTTATTTTAGTGATGAATAAATACACATATTTATAAGATCAAACTTACCTATCAAAAACTGAAGTGAGAACAAAACTAGGAAACCAGGCAGTGATTACTGTCCTCATCAATGTAAAAAAAACAGTTGCTTAAAGCTCAACCTCTGAATTTCCGTTTACAAGAAAATCCCCATATGTGATTGACATACAATTTCTTTCAGCCTAAGAAGTCCTAAAGCCAATTTTCTGCTATATACTATGTGAGTAATCAGACCCTTGGGGTTCCCATGTGCAGAAGTTTTCAGCACCCTCTCCTTCACTTCTTCCTTTAGATCAGGTTTACAAAGATATTCTTGCTGCCCAGCAATTGCTGGGTCATCCTCTCATAAATATGTCTCTCTCACAGTTGCCCTGGTCTACAGCTCAGACAGCAGTTCCTTTGCTCCATGAAATACCAAATTAAAACACCCTGCATGTTGTTAGCCATCTTCTTTTTTCCTTTCAAAATCTTAGTTAAGTTGCCAAAACTCAGGAGTATGGGAATAAAGTATTGGAAATTGTTTCCCATAATAAAGTATAGGAAATAAATCTATTGTAATTATGAAGGAAAGTTTTATTGATGCATAGGCAGCTTTAACTGGTCAAATTATTAGCTTGTATAGCACACACAAAAATGTACACATCAAATAAAAGTATTATAAATGTTAAAATATTTACAAAGGCATTAAGAAAGTTAATAAAAGACGAGGAGAAAAATCAATGGCTATTATTAGAATAACAGAAATAATTGACTTCAGGTTAAAAATTATTACATACTCCTAAAGAGAATTCTTTTCAATTCTTTCAAAGATAAAGTATATGATAATGATGAAACTATTATGCTTCTCTATATTCTAAGAGCTACCATTTTTTCATAAACACACACAACATAAAATATATAGCCTTTAAGAGCTACAGTGTAAGAAAAATTTGATGTTAACTTGTGATGATTCCTAATTTACCAAAAGAGGGAACTGAACCTTCAAATAACATGAAGTAGTAACAAATATTGTTAGCTTATAGAGAAAAATCAATTCATTTCCCAAAAAACAATTTCTGAGACTATATACTCTTACTGAAATGTAATGATATGTAAAATAAACATTTTAATAAGTAAATCAAAATACAGTTTCACGGGAAAAGGAAACCCAAAAGCCTAGATTTCTAAATTATTCTTGTGACAAAGAAATGAAACTATAATTAGGGACTACTAAGACATCTCAAAATGTACACAGTTTATAACAAAATTTCTAAAGCACTGCCAAAATCATATTAAGACAGTTGTATGGCCCTATATTTACTTTTTGAAGAATAGCCTAAAGTTTCAGTCACAGGTCCCCTTTTAACTCTATTTTGCTCTCCTTTTCCATGACACATGGGATGTGTATACATATGTATGCATACCTACACCCAAAATAGCTGGGCACAAGGAATCAGCAAGTGTTGAGGCATCGCCTCTGTGGAAATACTGGCTTATGCATTTGTAAGCCGCTCGTCACAATGTTTTGGTAAGCTGACAAATACATGGTCTTGTTTTATGTGTGTCTCTGTTTCAGGTCTCTATTTAATGCACATTTCTGATTCATTAATGCAGAACTTACTGTCAGCAGCGCTATAATTCACGTCAGGATGAACTTCACATAATGTATTTTCTCCATAAGGGTCATCACAGCCTTCTTGTCCTCAGGAACGCTAGATACGCTGCACTGCAGCACTGTGTTTAGGAGCCATTTTAAACAATAAAATCACTCACACAAAGCTAAAGTGCAAAGAAAGAAAGCTAATGTGTCAGTAAACAGATCGCAGAAAGGATGGCATGCATGGGGCTCCTGTATCTACAAGCTCTGCACCCAGATTCAACCGCCATGACTTCAAATTAATTTTAAAATACCCAGGTTTTGCACTGAATATGAACAGACATTATTCTTGTCACTGTTCTCTAAACAATATAGGATAACACATATTTACATAGTATTTTCTTTGTATAAGGTAATATAAATAACCTAGAGGTGCTTTAAAGTAAGAAAGATAAACTTGAGTCATGTGTAGGAAATTGAATGCACTTTGAGACCATACTGTGTAGTGAAATAAGTCACACATGCAAGCTTAACTCTGATATGGCTTCTCTTATACAAGAAGCCCAAAATATAAATAAAATGCAAAATAAAAATAGTTAATAGAGATAGGAAGGCTTTTTGCATATGGGAAGGAGATCAAGAGAGAGAGAGAGAGAGGAAGGGAAAAGCAAAGAAAAAGAGAAGGTAGATGTGTTCTGTACACACACCAACTCCTCACATGAAATGTACACTTTATGTATTGTAAACAGGGACTAATAAAAAATGAATCAAAATAAAAGTATGTGGGAAGCTATGTGTAGCTTACATGCCGATATTATATCACTTTATAGGAACAGTTTGGACATCTATGAATTTTTTTACCTGAAGGGAGTTCTGGGACCAATTTCCCAACACAGATATTGGACAACTCTAACAGAAATGAAAGGAGACAGATTATCAACTTATTCGCCCTCAGCTAGGAACATGTACATTAGGAGATGCAAATTTTTCACTGCTCTGAGTATGTCCGTAAATTACCATGAAAGCACAAATACTCGCCCTTGGATCACAAGCAAATTATGCCTTGTAAGCAGATTTGCAAATACAGAGTCCACAAATAAAAGGATCAACGTATTTGAGTATTATCTTGTGGAAAATACAAATATTTAAAGTTGTATACTCTATATATTTTCAACTTTGTAATGCACACACGTTGGTGGGAAAGTACACTGATCCATTTTTAAAAATATTTAATATTATAAATATGACTTCAAGACGAGACACAAGGGAGATTTTTTTCTTGCAAAATCATTCAAAATACTTCCTGTTACATAATGTGCATTCCCATGCAAATGTTTGTGACTAACTGCTATGGACTGAATTTGTCCCTTCGGAAATTCACAGGTTGAAATCAAACCCCCCAAGGGCTGGGGATTTAGCTCAGCGGCAAAAGCGCCTGCCTGCCAAGTGCAAGGTCGTGAGTTCGGTTCCCGGTACCGGAGAAAAACCAAAAAAAAAGAAATCAAATCTCCAATGTGATGGTGTCTATGGTCTTGGGAGGTGATTGAGTCATAAAGGCAGTTTTCATGAATGGGATTAGTGACCATATAAGAAGCCCAGAGAGCTGTCTCATTGTGTACCCACTATGTCAGGGCACAAGGCAAAGTCCACAATCTATAATCTGGCCAGGACCATTCGCCCTAATCTCACAGTCCAAACCCCGGAACCATGGAAAGTGTACTGCTGCTCTTTATACACTACCCATTCTACAGTACTTTGTTTCAGTAACCGGAACTAGTGCACTACCTGAAGCATTTGCCGATCTGAACAGCTGAGGACAGTCAAAGGATGAAACTAAATCTTCCCTTAAATTACAAAGTAGTCAACGTGTTCCTAGAATTTAACTCATAAAAGTCAATGAAGGCTCAGGTTCATGTAATCATGACCCATGTTTAAATAGGTAAAATACAATTACAAAATTTTCCAGGACTATCTGTCAAATAATCCTTTGCAGTCAAGTTTATACTGCTTTTTGAAACAAAAGTAAAATTCAGAATAACTAAATTTAGAATGACCCCCTCTTGAGAACCACTCTGTAGTTCTACCCTCAACAGAGAAAAACTATATAGAAGAACCATAAATTTGATTGCCACTGCATCGCTCCACTTTTGGAGTAAATTTGCTAATTAATTCCTGCCACTTTCCAACACTTCTACTCTAGTAGCCATTGATGTCTTTTCTCAGCAACATCTTAATCACAAACATTGTTATCTTTGAGGTACAGCTACACTTATGTCTGTACTTAAACCCATCCTGATCAAGCGAAGAAATATCCTTAAAATATGAGGCTTAGAAATTGATTGGATAGTTTTAAATACAGTAGCTAGGATGTGTGAGAAGAAATAACCAAGTCACTGTCTTCATCTCAGTGGTAAGATATATGCCTAGTTCCTGGGTTTGATTTTTCCCTCTCATCCGCCTTCTAGAACTATGTTACATTTTAAGACTAACTCTTTGCTCTGGACTCCAGATGCCTGCCATCTGCATTATTCTTGCCAACACTGTCCCGAGGGTGACCTCGTAGGTCTAACCTCTCTAATAATGTGCTACTCATGTGATATCAAATCTCCTTGGTGCTTGAAGATGTCGAACATCCATCCAACTGACCAATTCAGACCTGTGTGGTAACACAGAACTGATGTGGTTATGACTTGCAAAAATAATTTGGATCCCAGTTATTGATTCTTTGAAGCATTTTCCACGCAGTTTTGTTTTTGCTCCTGAACTCTGCCTACCCCCATGTCTTCAAGATTTCTACCTAATTTCTCTTCCAGTAGATTTAGTGTTTCTGTTGTAATATTTAGATCTTTGATCAATTTTGACTTTAGTTTAGTGCCTGGTAATAGACAAAAAAATTTAGCCAACAGACAAGGAACTTCTATCTAGATCATGAAAAGAATTTTAAAAACTCAGGCCCCCACAATTCAAAGATCCAAAAATGGGCACCTGAGATAAATACATACTTCTCACATGAAGAAATACAAATGGCAAATAGATATGCAAAAACTGTTCAACAGCACTGGTCATTCAAGAAATGCAAATTAAAACAACATTGAGATCTCATCTCACCCCAGAAAGAATGGCTATCATCAAGAAATCAACCAATAACAAATTCTGATGAGACTTGGGGAGAAAGGAACCCCACTCCACTGTTGGTGGGAGTGCAGACGGGTACAACCACTGTGGAAATCAGTGTGGAGATTCCTCAAAAGTCTACAATTAGAGGTCCTATTCGACCCAGGTTTCTCCTTCTGTGTATTTTTCTGGAAGAATTAAAAGCCATACCACAGAGATATATGTGCACCCATGTTTATAGCAACAGAATTTGTAATAGCTAAATCTTGGAAACAACCCAAATGCCCATCAACCAAGGAATGGATAAAAAACATGTGGCCTTTTTGTACAAAGAAATAATAGTCAGCTATAAAGAAAGATAAACTGGAGGCTTTTATAGGTAAATGGATGCAACTAGGGACCATACTCCTAAGTGAAATAAATCAGACCCACATGTGTAAACATTGTATTGTCTCCCTAGTGTAAGAAACTAAGAGTAAATAAAATCCAAAAAGTACAATATATATTGTGAAAGGGAAAGAAACTGATCAAAGGAAAAGAAAAAGTGGGATGAGGGAAAGGAGAAAAGAAAGAAAGATGGAAGGAATAGAAAGTATATATATATATATATATATATATATATATATATATATATATATACACACACAGACACACATATATACATATAATTACATATATACATACATATACAAGTGTATATATATATATATACACACACACACGAGATAGTTAAGATAATTGTACTACTAATTTCTATTGCTTTCTTGAAAGGAACAGTTAATGCCTAATTGTTTGAATAATTTTGCATGCCTATATCTGGTAATCTGAACAACTACTTTGAAGATAATAATATGCACTATAACAACCACTCTTAAATTCTTATCATGTTGTTTAGAAATTCTGTATCATTTTGATTGTTTTTTTATTCTCTTTAAAATAAAAAAATAATAATTTGGAGTACTGCTCATCTTCCTCAGGGGTCAGACCAAGAGCAAATTTGATTCTCTGTTCATATGGTCTCCTATTTGTCTCTACCTTCCTTTCATTTTCCACTATTCCAACATTATTATATAACTGTACCTCTCCCTGCACAGATGTTTTAAGCAGGAGGTTATTGTAAGCTGCTATTTCAGAGACTGAGCAGAGACCAACTATCAGGAAGACAGATCTGTGTAGACAGTCTCCATCGACCTGTAGAGATGTTTAGTTATTTCATTCTGAATCTATGTAATTGGTGCAATGACATTTATTCTTCTATGGAGGAAACATAAACACTACACTTAGTGCTTTAAAAGACAATTAGTTCTCCAAACCAACAGTGTTTAGTAAGTTCAAATTCAATCAATCTTATTATAAGGAAAATGTCAGAACAATTTATAAACCCTTTTGAAGAAAAAGACAAAGAATTACTTTATAATGAGTTCTTTACTGGTGCAAACCACATCTTTTTAAAAACCTGGGAAAAAAGACTTCTAAAATATTTTGCCCAAATTACAAGTAATTACCTGTAAGAAAAAGAGGCATTGCATTCAGATTTTACTATAACATGTTCTTGTGCAACTGAAGCATATGGTCATATGAGGACACAGATTTTAGAAAGATCCTTAATGAATTACATAACATAATTTAATTCAGCACATCTCTTTGGAAGACTTCTGTAGTAGTCTATTTTGTGTTGCTATAATAGAAGGTCACAGGCAATAATTTATAAAGAAAGTGGTGAAGGGTGTAACTCAGTGGTAAAATGCTTTTCTACCATGTGCAAGACCCTGGATGGGAAACTCAGCTCCTAGAAAAAGAGAGGAAGAAGAAGAAAGAGAAAGAGAAGAAAAGGAAAATGAAAGGGATAGGAAGAAAGGGAGTAGGAAAAGGCATAGGAAAAAAGGAAAGGAAAGGAAAGGAAAGGAAAGGAAAGGAAAGGAAAGGAAAGGAAAGAAGGAAAGGAAAGGGAAATGCACGGTGTTTGGTTCATGGTTTGAAAGGCTTTATTTGGTTCACTTTCTGAAAGCTGGGAAGGCCAAGACCAAGGTGGAGTTCGGTGGGGGCTGTTGTACTGCCTTAACCCATGGCAGAAGGTGGAAGGGAAGAGAGAATGCCCATGAGAGAGAGAAGCAACAGCATTGTTCCGTTCATGACAGCAGCACTCACACAATCTGATCACTTTGAGAGATCCCACCTGCATGGGAGATTCAATTCATAGCACATGGACAGCATTCAAACTTTCATTTTCCTTCTATTTTAAACTTAAAAGACTTTTTCCTGATAAATATGAAGTTGTATATTGGCAGATTTCCAAAATATTAAAATTATTTGGTTTTAGTATGTTAATAGAATTTTCCAATGCTTACAGTAAACTTATTTTGATAAAATGTTCTATTTCCACTGATAACACTTTTCTATATTTCAAGCATATCAGGTAAATAGCTCAGCTATTGTTTCAAAGGCAGAATTTCTACAGTGGGTACTATCCCTAGCATGGGAGAATTTCTTTCCCAAAAACTTTGTTTCTCTTTGACAATTTTAAGCATTAACGATGTTCAGATTCATATCACCCAGCAGAATGCTACAAAGAGAGCCTAACTCTTTTTAAAGACCGAAACTGAAGTGCAAAGAACATTAACCACTGATGAAATGAGGGCTTTTTAAATAGTGTAACTGTTGTTTGAAACGCTTTGGGTAGAAGTGTTTGGGTAGAAAATAACATCCTCCCGAGATGCTGTGATATTTTGTGCTAATATTTCACACCTAAGGTGTTTTCTTCATGCAGAGGCAGCGATCGGTTGGAAAATAGAGACAACACAAACTAGCGCACTTTTTTATCTTAGGGTTTAAACTAATTTGCTACATGGTGATTAATGCCTTCATCAAGATTCTTGGGTTTGAAAATTAATTATCTCATCAACGGAATATAGGATATGTATGGATGGAAAAGTACTATAAATCAACAGGAGAAAATGAAACATTTAGACATCTAAAATTACTAGTTTCTCAAAGAAACCTCTGTTTGCTTTTCCTTTGGGGTGTCCTGCTCTCTGCATGAACTGTTAAACTTCAGAAGCCTTTTATCTTCATCACATAAAAAGCTGTATGACTCGACCTCTCTTCTTGTTGAAAAAGTAACAAAATCATTTGCACAGGGCCATAGATATGGGGCTCTATTTATTAAGATCATCGCTTCTCGGCCTTTTGGCTAAGATCAAGTGTATTTATTAAGGTCTATTGTCATAAGAGACTGCCGTAGACCCTCCACCAAGGACAAAGAATCCATCACTATCTTATGGTAAACTCCACCACAAGGCAGAAGAAGGTACTGGAGAAGGGAAACGCAATAGAAACACGTCTTCTAATCTCCCCGAGGGAACAGAATTCACAGAGCACGGGGATAAATTAAATAGACTGACTTGGAACTTAGCAGTAAAGACGGAAGTTGGGGCCAATATACTATCAGAATTTTTGGAAAGAAACCACCACGCGGAACACCCTCCCACAGAGGCACCGAAATAAAGCAGCTGCTGCGGCAAAGGAATAGCAGCAGTACAGCACAGCGTCGTTTGCCAGAACGTCTTGACGCCCACGTAATGTTGACGCCGTCTGCTTGTTTATAAGTGCCCTGAGGAGGGACGCATGCACTTAAAGGAGCGGATGCTTCCAGCCCCTTGAAAATATCCTTAGAGAGGGCTGGCAGTGTGGTTCAGTGTTAAGAGTGCTTGTCTAGCATGATCAAGGCCTTGAGTTTGAACCCAGACACTGAGAAAAAGAAAAGGAAAAAGAATCCTTGGAGAATAGCTGAAGTGTGACAGCACCCTGAGAATCTCTAGCCAAAGATTTCATGTCAGACAAATGCAGTCTGAGCGGCATGCACTATCCGCAAGACTGAGATAAGCACCCACTTAGAGAACGACCACGACTCCGCTGAGAAGTTACAGTGCTAAGCAGACAAGCCAGACTGAAGAATTGACTTAGCAGCACAGAAACCAACTCCACGTGAATGTGCACGAACCTTATCAATGGGTCCCAGCCCTCATACTTTTTAATCGTTACCAGGGTACCAGGTCTAACCTGCTCCCTCAAATAGGCCTCCAGAAGTGCTGAGGAAGAGAAGATCCAGCAGATGGCGCACTTGCCTGGCAGAGATTTGAGTTTCTAAGAAATTACATAGCAAGGTTAAACCGGGATAAAATTTCCTAAATGAAAATGCATTTATTTCCTCTTAAATCATTCTTATCTTTTAGTAGTATGGAGTTCTATACAGAAAGGCAGATCGGTTATAAGGAAATAAAGTAGCTACTTTATTTTTGCATTTCTAAGTGTGATATCTAAGGATGACCCTATTGTACTTTTCCAGTGTAATCAGAACAATTCAATGAAGGTAATTAACAAACGAAACACGGGAGGTGTCTGGCACAGGGTTTGTGACTTGTAAATCACTTAGTCGACAGTGGCTACTCTTGTTATCTGTGGTTACAAAAGCATGGGTTCAGACCTCATTGAATATGCACGATCTCCCTTTGTGAAGAACTCCTTTCCCCCACCTAGCAGTTGCTTGGTTGTAATGCGTTTCCCCACGTGCTATGCGTCATCGTTATTGTACGGCCTATGGCCTCATAGAGAATGACAAAATAGTACAGAGGTAATTGTAAGCACAACCTTGGTGGAAGTCTGATGACTATTAAATGGATTATTAAATGACATTTTTAAACTATATGTTACTTATGTTGGATTTCAGAGTGACATAATTGAGCATATAGGGAAGTTGGTAAATTGTCATTTAGAAATTCTCAGGCCCAAAAAGGTCACCAAAAACAAACGTCACCAACAATGAGCAAATACCCGATGATTCTGACATATGTGGTAAGCAACACAGACAACCGTACACTTTGTGTGACTGCTATGAAAGCGTTCACAGTCAACAATCCAGTTGTACCAGGCCTGGGAGGCAGATGCAGCTCATCAGTACGTGCCCTGGTGAACATGGTATGCATGCTGAGAATGCCCTACCACCTGCTTACTGCTTCTTCTGGCTCTCAGAACATTTCAGGAAGGAATACTGGAGGACACACCACTCAAGGGCTCCGGAATCCATCAGCTCTCTGGTTACTGGACACAGGGTAAAGGAAGAAAGATTTAATGTTGCTCACAGTTTTGGGGTCTTCAGTCCATGGTGGACTGGCTTGAAGGCAAGAACACCATGGCGAAAGGCCATGGCTGACCAAAGCTGTTTAGTTCGCCGCAGCTGGGGAGCAGAGCAAGGGAACAGCGGCAGAGGACGGGAGAGAGATCGTACGTACGTGGTACCCAGGCCAAATCCCCATGACTTACCCACACACACAGGAGCATGCACCACTAATTTGTTTGACATTCCTTAATCCAATGAAACTGACTTGGCCGGATTAATTGTCACAGTGAGATACAGTGTGGAAAGGCTCATTAGCTGAACTCATTGCTTAAAAATATTGACAGGAATTATCTTAATATAGCATTATAGTGAGTATAATTGAGTATAACTGAGGATCTCTATCCACGAGCTATTTCACTAAAACACAAACCAGTGGAACCCAATAATTCATGTGTTCCAGGTAATTCTGAAACAATTAAATTTTGCACTCTCCTGTAGTAAATCTTCTATTTTTTTTTTTTTTTGGCATTTTGCATATCATTGGCATTTCAATGAAAGACATTTGAAATTTTACCATGGTGCATTTGCATTTTATCAATTTAGCTGAAATAAAGCCGTGTTTCCTAGCATTCCTTTCAGAGATCCAGGTTAGGATGGGCCACAAAGACAATTTACACGAAATTAGAAGGTACCACCCTGCTTCACAAGCTCCACACTTCGGGGCTCGGCAGGAAGCACTGTTGCAGCTCTCAGCGACGGGGCTTATCTGCCGTATCACCTGCCTCTGCCTGAGCAGCAGCCAGGCTCATAGAAACTTACCTCTGGAGCCTCCTCTGATTTTCCAGCATCCAGGCCAAAAGGAAAAACTGTCTCCAACTCTTCCACCACTGACTATAGAGAAGCACTCCTGAGAAACTGCAGCTCGTTCCACACTGGGGCCTTGGCTTCCTGTCCCCTTTGCTAAGTGCCAGTAGGTGCCTGTCTCTTCCGCTTAGCATCCTGCTTTCTTAGAAATGTCTAATCCTACCAGTTTCACAAAAGCTGCTTTTTAAAGCTTTCACAACTGGTGATGTCAAATTCCTATGACAAAAGGCCTAACTCTCTCCCTCCCAGAGGGTCGGCTCCTCTGTCACATCCAACAGACACATAAACAGAGTCAGCTGCCGTTGTATGCTCACATTCTACTGACAGAAAGTTAGAAATATGGGAATATTCACTTTTTCCTTTTAATGAATTTCATCCCTGAACTACCCAGCTAGTGAAATATCCATTCTTCTCTGGAACATTTACCATATAACAACTTCCTTCTTCTGGTTCTCTCTCTGGCACGTTACCTTTAAGGTTCAGAACTGCCAGAGACCAGGCTCCCCACAGAGCACTCTTTTCTCAGTGGTATCAGTTCATTTCCCAAAATTTCTTTTCTTCTTATCACCTGATACTTCCGTTTATTTCCTCTTTTCTGTTGCATGCTATACTTTCTTTTTATCAGAGATGACACAGGGGAGCACTGAGAGCAAATGAAGGGATTTAAACATCAATGATTTCAGAAATTATTTACATCTATTTTTAATAACCATTTTAAATGACTTTGACTTCTATATATTAGTACAACTTTCGCATTTCACTTAAAATAGGTAAATTTCAATTTTATTCCTAAAGGATTGTCTGACTTACAATCAAAGATTGTTAGTGAAATCCCTACTTTGTCTTTAAAAGTACTGCAATTTTTCTAACATAACTAAAAATCAATATAGTAAAAGGAGGCTTCTCCTGTTAAAGAGCTTTAAATCAATTATAGGAATTACTGGAAATGTTTAGTCACCATTATTTTAAAAAATCTAAGTAACTACCCAGGATTACTTTTCCATCATTTTCATGTTCCATTTATTCTAAAATATTTTATGCTGTTATTAGTGGTATGGATAAATGATTTCTCTCATTAACACCCTCTTCTCAAATACTATTAACCTTTAAATTATAGCATAGTACAGTATACCATGGTATAATATCAATTTATTATTATGCTATACTAAAAAAAAAAAAATTTGCCAAATATTTAAGACAATTCATTTTATATTTAAAATATTTAACTATGGACCACCCAGTTTTTAAAGTTTCAGTGTAACCAAAGCAGGTCAAATATTTTACTACACCTGAATCATTTTTTAATTTTAGGCCAAGCGTTGTGGTGCATGCCTGTAATCCCAGCACTCAGGAAGATGAGGCAGGAGGATCGTTGCAAGTTTGAGACTGGCCTGAGCTACAAAGTGAGCTCAAGGCCAGTCTGACCTGCATAGCAAGACCGTGTCTCAAAAAATAAAGGCCTTTTTTAATTTTAAATATCTGAACAGGGTAGAAAAAGAAAGCAGTTTAAGAAACAATGTATTAATGCTTACAAAAAGGAACACACCGATAACAACTCAAACTTTCTTTTCCACCAACTGAGATAAACTATTAGTATATATGAAACAAATTAGCATATACACTGAAAAAGTTTTCGATTTATGTCCTGTACTGAGTAACTACTTTGAGGATAATGATCCAGAGTGTAATTTTAGCCATGAAAATTTGTTTTATTTTTTCAAAAGACAAAAATAAAAAAGGGAACGATGCATCAATCCTAAATGACATGACAAATTAGAAATTTTGGTTATGTTAATGACCTAGTCACTATACTTACGAAAATTAGTATGAAAATGTAAAAGTTAGCCACTGATATGGTCAAATAACCTTGGTAAATTATAGATTCAGTACTGCTTCACATATATGTTAGAATTTTGCATTTCAGAGTAACTACGTGATTGATTAAAACGTATCTGTATAGATTAACTTACAAATAATAAGATTAAATCAAGCATAGTGGCCCACGAGTATATTCCAGCACTCTAGGAAACTGAGGCAAGAAGACAACACATTCAACCCACTCTAGACAAGTTAGTGACACCTTGTCTCAAAATTAAAAAAAAATAATAATAATGGCATAGGAATAGAGGTCAGTGCAAAGATCCATATTAAGTCCCCAGTATGACAAAAAAGAACTTTATTTAAATCTAAGGCCCCATAAAATATTTATCCATATGGTACTACACTTGTCATTTGTATACTATGCAAATATATCACACAATGTACAGGTGCACGTGTATGTATGTGTATACACACACTAGCACTTCCAGAGAATAGTTTCAACCATCATTAAGAATCTTTTCACTCTGCTATGTGACTTATTAACAACCCAAGATAGCTGGGGATACAGCTCAGTGGCACAAGCACCTGCCTGGCAAGCACAGAGTCCTGAGTTTGATTCCCGGTTCAAAAGAAAACCCAATTTATACCTTCCAGAACCCAAATTTCTATGTTCACATGAATGAATCATAGATTTTGATTCGTTTTCTTTTATCTTAGAAACAATTCATCCGTCTAATTTCATGAACAACTCTTCTTATCCAACTTACACTGTCATATGGAAATGAATATATGTAGAAAATTATCGCTCAAATCCCTTGTCAAATAAAAAGGAAAGAAATGGTGCCTCAAGGTCTTGGAATATCATTATGCAGCATTCAGTAATCCCAAGGAAATGTGATTTTCAGTGAATACAAATTACTATGGCTAAGAAAGGCTTATGTAGACTAATTGCTTAAACAAACAACAGTTCCTGTAGTGTTAAAATAGAAATTTTTAATTACAGTGAGAAAACTATTTCCACCAAATATTTTCTTACCTATATTTTGGCTGAAATGCCCTAAGTTATTTAAAGACAGATAAGTTTACTTAGTGCTCTGCTATTTCTATATTGCTAATTACATGTATGGAACTGTACTGTGAATTAAAGGAATTCATAGACATGGAGGAAATAATGACATTGTATAACAAGATCTAAATCAAGGTTTCCTTTATTGTCTTGGAGTTTAAGCTAAATCATTGAATAGGAGGACAATAAGTCTGATACCTTCAATTTTTAAGGGAAGTGCTAAACGTGCTCCTGAAAGACAGACTGAGGTGTGGCGAATTGGCCCTATGAACATGACTTCTTCCTCATTCTAAGTAAGAAAAGGCCTTGGAACTGCTGTGGGGAATCTCTTCCACATGACTGGTGCCATTCAGGACTGTCTGGCGTTTCCCCTTCTCTGCCAGTGAGCTTCAAATGGAACAGAGTTCTCTTAAAAAGCCCTATCAGAACCTTACCTCCCAGCAGGAAATTTGTAGAGAAATTTGTCAGTTTTTTCTTTGCTGCCACAGATCATGGTGAATGAACGTTTCTGAAAAAATATTATGTCCTCTTTAATTTATGGGACTCTGAGACAGGTGGTGATGACTTCTTGTCTCCTGAAGAATTCCAGAACAAAAGGCAGGCTTAGGCTCCCTGCATTGGCCTGATAAGGAGCTCGATGGCCAGAGAAACACAGAAGGGAGCGAGCCTTCCCTTAGACCAAAACAGGCAGACTCTAGTGGCATGGAAAATCCTTCAGTGAGCAAGGCTCCCTGGCAGTGTGATGGCTTCAAAGGGAAACAGTTGTGGAGCGTGAAAGCCATGAGTGTTTGTGAGAAAATGAGATACTGTAGCCAGGAATGGAATAGGGAGTGTTTGCAAAAAAAAAAAAACAAAAAATGGCACTCTGGACTCGGAATTTTCTCTCTGCTGCAAAAGGGGGTCAGAAGGTCCAATAACATAACATCACTCAAGTTATCTCCCTCTAATTCACTTCTCTGGACCCTGAGCACCATGAACCTAAGAACAGCAGAGGAGATGAAAACAGCAGGAGACAGATGAAAACAGAATCAGACGGAGTTCCGGGTCCCACTACAGGCCTCTGACTCACACCAGGCATGCTCAGTGTGACGGGGGCGGAGAAGATGCGAACTGAATCTGAGCGAAAAGTTTGATTAAGTAGGCCGCGGTGCCCTGGAATCAGAGACAGAAGTAATCAGAGAAGCCATGGGGTGCACCCGAAATGTCACCAATTACAAAGGAAGAAAGTGCACTAGACCTCTGGACCTTTGGGGCGGGGAGAAGAGCAGTGAATAATGAAGTTTTCTGATTTCACCGTATAAAGTTCAGTCCATAAGTACATCAATTATATTTAAGTAAAACAAAAGTTTAATATGGCTCGGGAAGGGGCTATTTCAAAGAAAACAATTGGCCCCCATCTATCAGAGGTATTTAGAAATATACATTTTCCTTCACTATATTTAATGGATGTGTACATGAAAACACATACACAAACATACAGATCAACACTCACAAGTTTTTGACACTGTATGCAGAATTTGTTGGGTTCCAAACACTTTAAATTGTATAGTGTATTAATTATGTGCAGTTGATTATTTGTTCACTTTGGATAGTCATTTACCTCAGTAGAACTAGAAAAAGAAACTATGGAGGGAAATAGGTCTTCAGTCAGGGGACAAGTCCTACTATATTTCTTCTCACCTGGCAAACATTTGGGCCCACCTGTCATACACTTTTGGAGGGAATTTTGTAGAAATACATTTGAACATTTCCTTTTAGTTACTGTGCTTCACAATGAGCTCTATCACTCCAGAGAAAACAGACCATTAGCCCCAGGTACATAAGACTGGGTCCAGCAGGCCCATTCTTTATATTTCTACTATAAATTATTAAGTTAGCGTAGTAATAGCCGGCTGTGCATTTCAGTACCTTTCCCTGAAGAATACAGGAAGTGATCTGTGTGTTTACCCACTTGCTATGATAAGAAGAAAGACGTGTGCTCATGTGCAAAAGTGGCAAAACTAGATTTTTTCCCCACCTTATGTTCTGTGTAACTCTGTTTTGTGTATGTTCTTTTTATTTTAAAGAGAAAAAAAGCAATAACAATATTACAACCCTTGTTAATTTCGTTTCACCTTGTTTTGAAATTCTGTATCACTTTATTGTTCTTATGTTGTTTTATTTATGCCTTTGTTTTGTTATTTTATTTTTATTCTTTTCTCTTTAAAATGAAAAGAGCTGGGATAAATGTATGGCTGATGTTTTGTGTATGTTTACCCAAGCATCAGAGAGGGTCCAATAGACACACTGCTGCAGAATTTAAGGAAAGGTTTTGCTTTTATTTTTGTAGTAAAAGTAGCCCGATTCAGTACAATTGTACATGAAAACCACATTTGCAAGTTTTGGAGGAGGTCAAAAGTAAATCATTGATTACTCATGCATGGATGATGAAGATGATCCATTATGGTACAATAGATGCTTTCAGGACAGAAGAGTGGTGTGGGAGGATGAAGATGAGAAGAAGGAGCAGGAAGAGGAGGAGGAGGAGGATGACTTTGACACTGACCGTGTGAGCCAAAGTTCCTGTGACAGTGAAATGGAGTAAGAATCAACTGATACAGACACAGGGAATGCAGACCTCCTTGATTCAAATGATGAAGAAAACAGCAATGTGACAATATACTTGCCTAGGCAAAATGACCATGCAACCAAGTGGAATGATCCAATGTTAGAACTCGGTCTGAAAATATAGTGAGTGTCTTGAAAAGAGTGAAAGGTATGAAGGCACTGCATTCAGTGTTGGAAACTGTAACAGACAAACTGTTACAAGATGCTGTGAAATTCACGAAATCTGAAATGTAGTAGAAACATTCCATATGCACCAATAGCCACATTCAAAAATGTATTCATGATATCTCACTAGCTGAACTAAAAGCATTCATAGGTGTCTTGGTTACTTTTCTCTCGTTGCTGAGATAAAATGCCTGATGCCCCAAATAAAGGAAGGAAAGCTTTATTTAGCTCACAGTTTGTGGAGGTTTCAGTCCATACTCAGCGGGCTCCAAGGCAGGGTGGCACATGACAGAAGGCAACAGCTCAGGGTGGCAGAAAACAGCAAAAGTAACAAAGGCAAAAAAGGAGGAGCAGGAGCAAGCCTCTTTCCCTCCCTTATATTGTGTGCAGGGTACCTGCCCCAGGCTAGGTGTAGCACTCACACCTGTAATCCCAACATTGGACCATGAATCACTCACAAACTCTAGAAGCCCACTCCATAACTGCTTGAGGCTTTGTGGGGACATCTAGACACAATCTATAACAATAAGTCTGCTGTATTTAATCACTTATGGTTATTACAGAAATGTAAAAGTCCTACTGACAAGTAAGGGGTCAAAATATAGTATAAAACTTTATGCCCTTGTAAATGCAAAGACTTACTATGTTTTCAACTTTAACATTTAAAAGAAAAACATTTTATCCTGGAACTCAGCCATCAGGTCCTTATTTGTGTAGTAATAAATCAAATGATGTTGTGAACAGACTTGTTGCTCCCATATCCCAAGCTAATCAGAATGTGACATTGGACAATTGGTTTACCAGTTTCCAATTGATGTTATATTTGCTAATAGAGCACAAGTTGACCAGAACAGGAATTGTATACAAGAACAAAGCAGGAATTCCTAAAGAAATGCTGCCATTTCAAAACAGAGACTTGTATACTACAAACTTTGGATTTCAGAAAGATGTAACATTGGTCTCATATATGGCAAAGAAAAACAAACTGGTACTGCTGATGTCAACATTGCACCATGATGGAAAGATTGAGAGGGAAATCTCAAGAAAACAGAAGCCTGAGATGGAAACTTTCTACAACAAAACCAAAGGTGGAGTAGATGTTATTGACGAGTTATGAGCAACTATGAGGTCACTTGAAACACAAAGCATTGGCCAAGGGTTGTGTTTTACTTGATCCTAAATATATGTGGCATGAATAGGTTGATTGTTTTACAAAATATCATGGAGAAATTTTCTTAAAGGATTGGGGCTGGAGCTCATAAGAGATCATTTACAGCAGAGAAAAAATAAAATGTTTCTGCCAGGGAACTACGCAAAAAAAATTAGGCGAGACATGTGAACAGGTAGGCAGGCATCATAAAGAACTACTATAACAACAGGGGCAAAAGAAGATGTCAGCTGAGCCCCACAAGAAAGTATAGAAAGCAAATACACATGCTGTCGGCATAAGTGATGCATGTGATGGAACATGCAGTTTTCATATGTGAAGACTGCCTCAAATGTGACAGTTGAAGCAAAAATTTTTTTGTGGTAGATTTCTGTTGGTGTTTTCATTGTAGGTGATAGAGGAATTTATTTCTGATGTTGTCTTTTAGGTTTTTCAAGCAAGTAAACAGCTGATATAAAAATGTCGATGTCAGCTCTAAGCACTCATTACATATTTGATATTTTATTTTATTGGTATCTGATTTAGTGCATATTTTACAAGACAGTAGAAAGCTCCTGAAAAAAAGGAAGAGAGGTGACAAGACTGCCACATAGGAAAGGAAAGCTAAGCACAGTGCTGTCAGTGTAAGTGAAATGTGTGCATGGAACATGCAATTGTCATGTGTGCAGACTGCCCTGAATATGACAGTTGAAGCAAAGGTTATTTCTGTGGTAGAGTTCTGTTGGTATTTTCATTGTAATTCATATAAGAATTTATTCCTGATGTTGTCTTTTAGGTTTCATAAACAAGTACACAGCTCATGTGAAAACGTTGATGTTTAGTCTAAATGTACAATATATATATAAAGAATTTAAAACTTTATTTTATTGATATTTTATGTTCCTGTTACCTAAACACTGCATAATATAACATGAGCCTCCTGACAAGACATCAAGACCACTGAGATGTCAAGTATGTCCTACAAAAAGTCCAGGAAATCAAAAACACGTGCTGTGAGTGTAAGTGGTACAGGTGCACAGAGTGTGCTGTTGTCTTGTGTGCAGACTACTTTAGGTATGACAATTGAAGTAAAGATATTTTTTGTAAAGTGTTATTGGTATTTTCCTTATAGTCCATATAAGAATGTATTTGTATTGTTCTTTTTTAGACTTAGTACACCAAAAGAGTCAATGTTGAAAATTTTGATGCTTTTTTTATAAACAATAAATGTTACAAGTTTAATACTTATTTTTGTGATTTCTCTTATTAAACACTCATTGTTTAATATAATAAAACTGATAAAATTAAAATTAATAATTCAATGAAAATATTCTAAATAATAAACATGAGTCTGACAGACCCACATTTATGCACCTTGATAACAAAATTAGTCTTATGTCCAAGGTTAGATAAGAAAATAAAGGTGAGGAAAAACTAAAGAGGCTATTACAGGTCTCAGATTTTCTTGATGAAAAATATAGTAAAAAGTTATTAGAGATGTTTGGTAAAGTATGAAAGTCACAGAATGTAACACAATCAGGTCGTGAAAGACACATTCACTTTCATTCATTAATGTGTGCCTACCACATTTTACAGTTACAAATAAACGTTCCTTATCCTAATTCTGACCTTCATTGTACAATTTTAAGGAAAACGGCAACTGTAGATAAGAGCTGCAACAACGATCACCAACACACACACACACACACACACACACACACACACACACACTTCAAGAGGTTTTTCTAAAGATCTACAGTGACTGCTGTATGGCTTAGGTAATCTTTTTTTAAAGGGAATCTTGAAAGGTTAGAAGTAACTCAGGCAAGAGGGGAGCAGGGGTGATTAGGGCAGTGGAGCTATTTTAAGGTGAATGCAGAGCATATTTAGAGCAGATACTGCAGAAGGAATGGAAAATGCCAATAGCTCACTCACTTTTGCTGAAAGAGGGAGCATGTTCAAAGAGGAACAGCAAACATAAATTGAGGGAAAGATCAAGAAGCATGCTTTTTCACACTCTCAGGGCATGCATTCAGAGAGGCAGAGAGAGAGAAAGTAAGTGAAGCTCAGGGAGACCTACACTTCAACAGAGAACTTTGCTTTCGTGTTATACATGTGACATATTAGGTTTTAGAGGAAGTGGTCTTCAACTGAAAAACAAAAATTAACATCCACTGATCTTGAAAGATAACAGAGGGCACATAGATGTTCAAAAAGTACCAATCACAAACAAGATAACAAAATAGAAAATTAAGTCGGAAATCATAAGGGCTTTTAATACATTTCAACTTGCCTGAAACATTTCTTCCTTGATGCTTCCTGTTTTCCTCTGACCCTGTAGCACCTCTTGATGTTCTAGAATTTTCCTCCTACTAACACCCTAAATATCTGCTCATAATATCGCACTTTCACTAAATATTTCCAAGCACCAGAAAATGAGCCAGAGCATCCCTGCTCATTAGAAACTCTGGCTCTAGTGAAGGGAACAAATATAGAGACCAGATAAACTACAGTATGGGGGGGCTGGGGATTTAGCTCAGCTGCAAAAGCGCCTGCCTGGCAAGCGCAAGGTCGTGAGTTCGGTTCCCGGTACCGGAGAAAAACCAAAAACAAACAAACAAAAAAACTACAGTATGGGATGCCAACATGCTGTCTAATGAACAGCTTATAAACACATTGTTATGGTTTGTGTCTGGATGTTCCCCCAAGTCCTTATGTAGTCATGGGGCAGGTTTTTATAGTTTATGATTGATCCATGATCCAATGCTGGGATTATGGGCGTGAGTACTACACCTGCCCCTGGGGCAAATAGTTTGCATATGTAAAGTAGAGAAAGAGGCTGCTTGCTGCCAATCCTCTCCTTTGGTTCCTGTTGCTTTGGCTGTCTTCTGCAGCCATGAACTGTTGCCCTCTGCCATGTGCCACTCTGCCTTGGAGCCAGCCAAGTGTGGACTGAAACTGCCACAAACTGTGAGCTAAATAAACCCTTCCTTCCTTAATTTTGGGCGTCAGGTATTTTGTCTCAGCAATGAGAGAAAAGTAACCCAGACACACATAGAATGAAGTTGATCTGAAATCTATAGCATTGTCTCTAGTTTGGGCGAAATTTGTATGCAAGTTCAACTCAGCCGTTTCCTAGAATTTTTTAAGCAACTCTCCTTCCCTTATCTGTCATTAAAGACAACGAGTAAGTATGTGCAATATTTAGCAGTGCCTTCCACAAACACCAGAGACAGGGTGGTGGTGGAGATACCGACAAGAAGAAGTACAGTGGAGGAATCGTAGATGAAACAGTAAATATTTCACAAAATGGAGCTATGTCTGGTAGGAAAAGGAGTCCCAGGCACCGGAACTGTGGTGCTCCCAAGGTTTTCTCCTCTGATTATGTCCAGTTGCACTGACAAATCTCTCCTTGAGAAATAGCATCTACTGTGTCTAACCTTTCATCTAGGCTATTCCTTCCTAAAGTGACAAGTGACATTCAATATTCCAAACAACCTTCCTTTGCATTGGAACTCTGTATTTTACATCCTAAAAACTCTGTAAACTCAAACACTTCAAATGTGGATTCAAAATTATTCTCCACTCTATTATTGTTTTTCCTCTTCCTGTTTCCTGGTAAAGAATAAAGTAATTGTAGAGCCATACTGGACTCCTCTCTCTTTGTCTCTACGATTTCTCCATTTAAACTGTCACGAAAGTTTGTTGATTCTTTGTCAAATTTATCTTCCAAATTGGTTCCACTTCTCCAAATTCACACATTGTATCTTACCTGATCTTTAAAAATAGTGTCCCAGCTGTTCTCTTCCATCCAGAATTTCCTTTATCTAGCAATTGACCAACTATGTTTATTTATTCACTCTTCGAAGATTAATTGGGCAACTACAACATTCCCAGAAGTCTCCATATGCCAGAAAATCAGCAAGGAACATTTTAAAGCTACTGAACCATTTCTTTATACTATCACACTACAATCTTTGCAAAGTTAATCATGTCAGCTCTGTTAAAATCTCAATCCACTCTATGTTCCATAGGTAATACAACTTAAAATTTCTGAAAAGACCTTCACATTAAGAAGCCAGTGTACTGCTAAGAGGTTTTTTTTTTTTTTTTTTTCCTAAATCACTGCATTTCTAGCTAGTGGACCTACTCTCCATTCTTCAAGCATTCTGTGTGCTTTCTAACCTTTGCACATGGCGTTTATACCGGCTCTTCTCTCCTCCTCTGTCTAGGGAGTATATAACTTTTAATTACCAGTCTAATATCTTCCTCACAACAATGACAATGACTAATTAATAAGTTTCTACACTCACTCCTCCTGCTTCAATTCCATCACCTGTTAACAATCTTTCTGTGCTTTATTTTCTATTTAGCTGAAGATTTTCTGACTAACAGTAGAAAATAATTCTCTATGTCTTCTCAAGAATTTACTCCTTTTCATTTTATACATAATTTTGACTACTCTATTAACATACAAATTAACAAAACTGTAACAATTAACACCTATAGAGAAAGGACCTACAACGATTCACACTTGGGAAGAAATAATAGTGCCTTTATCCTTCTTTTCCAACATATAATTTCTGGGAAAAATCAATCACAGATGTTAAACCTATTCAAATCTTAATTGTAAGCTATATGTAGAATCAGTATTAAATGCACAACAATAAAATAATTATTTAGCTGATTGTATGACTTCAACTCTGTCTTTAAACACATTGTCCTTATTTCTTTAAATGAAGGAACTTTAATGATGGAAATTAAATACCCCTGAAAGTGTATTCTAATAGTGTATTCTTTTTTTTGTTTTTTTTTTTTCCAGTACCGGGAATCAAACTCATGACCTCGTGTTTGCCAGGCAGGCGCTGTGCCACTGAGCTAAATCCCCAGCCCCTAAATATTGTATTCTTTCATTTACTCAGTAAATATTCTTCACATGGTTACTATGTGCTAAGCACACTGCAAGTTTCAAGGTGTATAGGGTTAAACAGAAATCCGTTGTACCCAAAATATTAAAATCTAATAGAGAATGAGAAAAAAATTTAAATGCAGGGTGAAATAACTACTCTACAAAGAGTAGTTTATATTGCAAACTGAGTAGAGGCTGAGTTTATAAAATGAGGTGGAAATAAAAATGGGGATAAAAGTTCCAGATCAGGTAAGGACAGGTGTCCAGCCTGAGCAATCAAAGAAGAGTCTAGCCCAAACTAAGTGTGTGTGCAAAGTCAAGTACAGACTACTTTCTGCATTGTACAGAGCTCAGAGAATGTCTCTTTTAATCATTGTCCCCACCCAGTGCACTGAGGAGTTCTGTGCTCAGAATAGACAAATAAGGATTGCAAGAACTCATAAGAAATTTTTTCCAAATTGTTTGAGAAACCTAAACCAGATACGACAGCCCATGCCTGTAAACCCAGTACTCTGTAGGCTGAAGCAGAATAATTGCAAGTTCTACCCCAGTATGAACAAATTAGTGACTTAGTGAGACCCTGTCTCAAAATAAAAAGTTAAAAAATACAAGGAATGTAGCACAGTGGGAAGGCTCTGGGTGCAATCTCTTGTACTAAAATAAAAATTAGCATGAATCAGCGAATTACAGTCTAGAGCTAAAAATAACAGTGTTTATGTGAATTTTTAATTTGGTATTTAAGGATTGCTTGAACACTGTAGATAATCAAATAAATTTAACAAAACATGCAACAGAGAATAGTGAGATTAGATTAAGTTTGTTGTGGACTAGGACTTTTCTTTCATTTAAGAATGAATTAGCTCATGCTGTCAAAACAGAGCTGACGTGAAGCAGATGTATATTAGTGCCGGAAAAATTAATTAATTAGATAAATAAGTGTTTTTGTGTATCTATATATGTATGCGAGTATATGTGTATGCATCCTTTAAGCATCATAATAATAGTATTATTTATTATCAGCCTTACAGCATGGTGGAATGTGATGTGTAAGGGCTTGTCCTCTCTGCAATGCAGTAGGGGAATCACCTTACACTGTAGGGAAGGTGAGCCCCAATCCATGCCTTTATAAACCAGTGTGCTACTGTTACTGTCCCACTTTATTTTAAAACTGAAAACTTCTAAAGGATCCCACTGAGCATCAGGCAAATGCTTATTATCCCTCTGCTAGTTGGTTAAAAACTAAGAAAGCAGTGATGGAAGAATATGGATGGTGGAGTAGATCAGATCTGAGTTGAATTTCTAGGGACTGAGTGACTGCAGTTAACGCAAAACTGACCAGTTTTGAGGTCTGCACAGGGGATCGGTGAGGCACGCTTGTGGGGGGATCATGAAGCCTGCGTCTGGGTCTGTGTGTGTGGTTTCTGGACCCTTCCTCTGTGGAGCTGCTCCCGGTTCTACTTCCCAGCCTAATTAGCTTTGTTCCCCATGCACTTCTGCTGGATCTTCTGCCTCAGAACCAGCGAACTGTATACTGAATTCCATGGAAACCTGAGCTGAAGGAAACCTCTCCTCCTTTCCGTTGTGGGTGCTGGGCATTGTGCCCCAGCAACAGGAGAGCTGACTGATGCCCTATGCCAAGTGCAGCCGCAGTCTTCCACTTCTTGTCACAAGCCTTGCTAACCCTGACTCGTCTTCCAGATTCAACCACGGAGACCTTCTCCATGTTTTAGTAATTCCAAACTAGAAATCCTGACATTTCCCCCTCTCTCCATTCTCCATTGCTTCAAACTGACTTCCTCAGTCAGTAAAAGGACCTATTTTTTACTCAGTTGTTCTGACAAAAATCCTACAGATCATTTTTGATTTTCCTCTTTGTTCAAGCAACAGATTTAATCCATCAAGGAGTCCTGCCAGCAATGTCTTTGGAATAAATTCGGAATCAGAGCATTTCTCACAGCCCCCAGCACTGACTTCTATGTTATCCAAAATACCCATCATTGCCTGGACCATTGTAGTAGTCATCTCTGTGCTTCCAGGCTGCTCACCCTGCATTTAACTCTTTCCTTTTTATTTTAAAGAGAATAAAAAACAATAATAAAATAACAACAGAGACAAAAACAAAACAAGGCAAAAACCATAACAATGATACAGGGTTTCAAAACAAAATGATAGAGCTCAACAGTGGTTGCTATATTACATACTGTTATCTTCATCAAAGTTGCTCAGGTGACCAGAAGTAAGAATGCAAGACTGATCAAACCGTTAAAGAGAATTTAAAAAAATAAAATTAGAAACGATACAGAGTTTCACTAAATAAGATGGTAGAATTCACCAATGGTTGTTATATCACATATTGTTGTCTTCAAATTAGTTGTCCAGATTACCAGATATAAGCATGCAAAATTGGTCCAAAAAATAGTAATAATCATTAACTGTTCCTTTCAACAGACTCTTAGACATCAGCGTACAATTATCCCAGCTGTCCTTCTACATACATATATATTTTCCCTTGTTTCTTTCTTTTTCTCCTTTCCCTCATCCCGGTTGTTCTTTCCTTGGAGCAACTTCTTTCCTTTTTATATTATCTATTGTACGTTGGGGGTTTTATTTACTCTTTCAGGTCCTTGCACTAGGAGACAATACGATGTTTACACCTGCAGATCCGATTTATTTCACTTACCAGTATGGTCTCTAGTTGCAGACATTTATCTATAAAGCCTCGAGTTTATCTCATTTTATAGCTGAGTAATATTCCATTGTAACTCTTCATATAACGGTCAGAGCCACCCTTTTCAATATGCCGTGATTATGTCACCTGCTTCTGCAAAAATCCTTCCGAGGTTTTCCACTTCCATCAGAACCACCTCCTCCCCAAAAAAACCCTGCCCAACATCACATGCCCTGGCCTGAGGTACACTCTGAATCGTCGTTTCCCCCAGGTCAGCCGCATTTGTTTCTCGCTCTACCGCATTTGCTTTTCTGCTCTCGTTTGGACACCACCTGTCACCCGCTGGCCTTTCCTCAGCTCTCTCCTCAGAGCTCCGGGTGACCGTCTTCCTCTCCTTCCAGGGTCACAGTCTGCACCGCCATCCCAAAGAGCCCGTTCGGACTCCGTCTTCAAATGCTCTCTCCTCTCAGCCCTACTTCCTGTAACACTGCTTCCTCTTCCTTACCCCACATGTGATAAGGGTGTGCGCTGACTCTTTGTATGTCTTCCCTAATGTGTAACAAAATATGCAATAACAGGATTTGTATCTCTTGTTTAATATCTCCAGTGTCTTGAACAGCATAGCAGTTTTATGTGCTTATTTTATATTTTTTTATTTTAGAGAGAAAAAGACTAACAAAACAATAACAATGAAGACAACCACGAAACAACACAGAAACAGCAAAAACGATACATGACCTCAAAGTAAAATGATAAGAATTAACAATGGTTGCTACATTACATACTGTTATCTTCAATGAAGTTGCTCAGTCCACCAGACAAAAGAATGTAAGATTGCTCAAACAATCAGACAGTAACAAGTAATAAAAAATAAAAGCACTGGAAATGATGCAGAGCTTCACCATACAAGATGGTAGGAGTTCAACAATGGTTCTTATACTGCATATTGTTGCCTTCAGATCAGTCATTCTGATTACCAGATACAAGCGTGCAAAACTGGTCAAGATAAAAGACAATTTTAAGTATTAACTGTTTCTTTCAATAAACCACAGACATCATCAATACTCCTATCCCAGATATCCTTGCATATACATATCAATTTTGTTTTTCATTTTAAAAAGAAAAGAAAAAAAACAACAAAAATGAAGTATTTATTGAATGAGTAAAGTGGCCTCTAAATTGTTGCCTTCTCTCACCTCTAGAAACCAACTCTGGATGTCTTGATCTATGTGCTCATTGTACTCAACATATTTTCTTTATTTGTAGGGCTTATATGTGTTCACTTTTCTATATCTACTCCTGGATTATTTGCTTTTAGGATTAGAAGATCACATCTATCATATGGTGTTCATCATAGTATGACCAGGGTCAGCCTCAAAACCTGCTGTATAATAAATGTTCATTTTAAAATAAAATAGTGGTGATGACAGGCTACAGGACCACTCAGTACTAAATAAATGGAAGCCATAACAATAATACTGGCTATTTTTATTTATGTGACTGCAAACTTCTTAACTAGTGCCTGACTTAAAAGAAGAAGCAAAGCAATTAGGAAGTAAATATAGGTGTGAAAAACAAGCCATTTGTCACTTCTATTTTATTTTTACAAGACACGATCAGCTTAATTTAGATTTCTAACCATAGGAAGTCACTCTGAGATAAAGAAGATGCCTGTGGCTTATTTCCAGAATCTGGGAAGTATTTTCCCAGCAAAGAAAAATGACAAGCACTAGCATCACTATATTCATCATCTCCTTTTGCAGCACTGTGTACTAAAAAGCGACACTCTTACGGGTGAGGGTTACCTTCACCACATTCCTGGACTTAAGCATACATTTATAGGATGCTGTTGGCAAAAAGAAAAAGAGAGAGAAGACAAATTACCTGGTGATTGAAAAGCCTTAGCTAAACCATCAGGAGAATTGTCAAGAGATTACACTATTATTTTCCAGGGTAGAGACAGGAGATGGTCATAATCCCTAGAAAGAGCTCATCAAATGACTGTCAAAGCAACGAAGTAAAAACTAACCAAAGAGGACCTCTAACACCATATGATTTTGAATTGCTGTCTTAAGTATCTGGGAAGCTATATGAACATTGTGCTGGGTATGAAGAGCCGGGGATTTTAATTTTTTTTTTCATGTGGAAATTTCTAGATAAATGAATTATTAGAATCCCAGATCTTCCTTAGCTACTATACCTAAAACCATGGAGATACTCATTATAAATATCATGGCAATTTGTTATGGCCTCAGGGTACAAGTTAACAAACCTTTTAAAGTACAAAAGCCTCTCAGTGCAAACCAGGGTAACAGGCACGACCACAGGATTATGATAACAGAGGGGACCAGGGACCGATTTCCGATCCAGCACCTCTGTGGCGATTTCTATATTTTTATTGCTATAGTAACACTAGCAGAAAATTTTTTCCTGGCCTCAGACTTCAGCAAGTTCTTAGTCCCTACCTGTCTTTACTTATTTGTGAAATTTTCAAGGAAGTGGTTCTGTTTTTAATATGTTGGCCCACATTAAAAGACTACAAAACAACACTGGCTCCTTGCAGATGTTAAATGATAGTTCTTGAGGCCAGGTGAGTGGAATGCATCTCTTTCGTTTGATCATTTCTCTCTTGTTCTTTTCTTCACCATCACAAATTCCTACTTTGATCTTACTTAAACATCGTGCTCCAATTAATTGTTTTGGTTGGAATCTTGAAGATATTTAAATGGTTGAAGATATTTAAATGGTTGCGTTATTTCCTTGCAGGTAGCACTTTCCAAATAAACATATGACACTACATGCATAAACGTTCTGGGGTAACCAAATGACGTGCATTGACTCCACTGGAATTTATTCATTTCTCTGTTTTATTTTTTCTATTAATTTTCCAAAATCTTACCAGTTTGTGACATACCTACATGGGTAATAATTTCAGATGGTAACCCATGTAGTAGTATTTTGACATCTTCAAAAAAGGATGAGTTTATGGCAACTTTTGTACATATTTTCATGACACAAGTCAAAAAGACAGTAGGGATTATCTGATACTTTCAATATTTATTATTTATCCACAGGCATTTCCTAAATAATACGTATAAATCTCAGAATGTTCATATATGAAATATTTGATGATACACAGAATTGTATTAATTACTTTAGCCATTAAAAGATCCTTTCCATTTTTTGTAGTTCTGAGCAATCTACAATACTCCAGGGGAAGACGCCCAATCTTTTGTTTGTTATTTATATTCCAGTGAACAGTTATTCTTGCACATAAAAACAAATTATCAAACCTAATAAAAAAAGGAAGGGCTAGGGTTGTAACCCAGTGGTGTAGTGTGTGCTTAGAATGCATAAAGTCCTGGGAATTCAATCCCTAGCACCAGAAAAAAAAAAGGAGACAAAAAGCCTTTGACTATTTGAGTGATGCTATGACACAGTAACGAATGCGTTGGTTGAAGTCAGTATTTGTTATTGTCTCACATAAGGTTACTATAAATCATGAAAATAAACATGAACTAATTGTTTGCCTGTTTTATTTTTCCAGTCCTTGCTATAACTAGAAAAACTTTATTGAAAAAATGTTTGAAAGACCCAAGTAAAACAAAAAATCTGTAGCCTGATCATATCAAACCTTCTTATAGTCAAATTACTACTTCGGAAGATATTTCTCAGCCTATTATTCTGAATGACAGTTCCTATAACTCTGGTTCCTATCTTGATTTTTTTCTTCTCTCTTTCCCTCTTCCTTCTCCCACCTCACAAGTATTTTACTCATGGGACTTGGAAGTAAGTTAGCATTCTCAGAAGATAAACTATTATGAAATAATTCTGAACATCTGACATGCCTGACATGAAGAAATATGTCCTAAATTTATACTTTCAAAGTTCAGATCTAAGTTCAAAGTTTTAAACTAGCAGCCATAGTATCTTTATAGAGTCCAAGGGTAAGGCTATGAATTTTTAACTTTTAGATGTACCATTTCTTTTTTACTGTTCATAAAAGTCCAATCTCATCAATCTGCTAGTTTCAAAAAATCTGCAGTTTTTTGAATAGTGACCCTTGTATTTTGATCTAAACCAAATGGGACCAAACTTATTACTTCTATTCTGAAAGGTCATTTTTCATCAAGATTGTATTAGAAAATAAATCATTTAAAGCTATCATTTGGATGGTTCCTGGCATGAATATCTTAAGAACGCATAGCTGTTCTGCAAAGTAAAGCTTGTTAATTCAAAATGGTCTGAAGCTGCCACCTTCTGGCACTTGGGTATCATTTCTCCACATTTAGTATTCTGCTGAAGTGCCGCGATTTAACTAGAACAACCTGAACAGCAATGCCATCAATACCAAAGGAGGTCTCAAAGTACAGCAAAGGCAAAAGGCCAACACGTATATTCCTCTGTGTGTGTGTGCTCGCGCACGTGCGTGCGTGTGTGTGCGTGTGCGTGTGCGTGTGTGCGTGTGTGTGTGTGTGTGTGTGTGTGTGTGTGTGTGTGTGTGTGTAGAAGGGATAGAATATATCAGCACTATTAGCAGAAAAAGATTGCATTGGCAGAGCTCTGGTAGCAGGCAAGTTTCCATTAAAATCAGGCAAGCTCTAACAGCTGGGATGGGGCATTCTCGTCTGCCTTAGGAAACTGAACATTTGTACGGAGTAGAGGTGTTGATGATAGTTGTTCTCCAGTTGTTGTTTTTTTTTTTTCTGCAACCGAATAAAAACTATCATCACTTGATAGTTTATTACTGGTCTGCTTTGAGCCTAGTAAAATTAATTTCTTACCGAAGAGTCATCTTTCAAACTTTTAACATACTTATAAACCACACATTAACACCTATTTCTACTTCTAAATATTGGAAAATAAAAATTCACATTCTTAAAATATTTATATATATTATATATATATAAGTATTATATATATTATGTATAAATATTATATATATAATATATATTCTTAAAATATTATATATTTGTCAGTTTTTGTGATTGTCAAAGGTCAGATGAAGCCTGTTGTTTATATCGATGATACACAATAGAGTTTTGTTTGGGATCAAACTCAAGATAGTTAAGAAGCAAAACTCAAAGCCCAAGTCAATGGGTCATCTGTGAAAACACACGGGATTCCAGGAATAAGCCATGTTCTGAGAAGGTCATTTTCTTTCTTGTAATAGTGAAAAGAATAAATTAAGAACTTTACTGTTTTCCCATTTTCCAGCTTTTTATGTAATGCTTTTCTCTAAATGAAGGGCAGCAAGGTTAAATATCTGCAAAGTATAAACTAGCTCCAAGAAAAGAAAGGCAATTTCTTCTATTGCTGCTGAGTAATTAAACAGAACTACAGTGCCTGCTGGAATTACAGAACATAAACAAAGATTAATGAGGCCTGCAGATATAGGTCCCCCAGTCTCCGAACAACCTGCAAGGTGTCTCACCTCAGCTTTCTCCACATTGAACAGATGCCCATTTTTAAGGCAAGCAAAATTGTATGTGTTCCTGCCTGGATTCAGAAACACCTCGATAAAACCTATGACAAAGACTTTCGCTCTCAGAAAACATCTTTACTACCTCTTACATTCCCCACACCGTCTTTAGCAGCCTTGTCTTACGTCTTGGACGACAGAGGATGCAGAGGTGGATGTTCATTTGTGCTGTCTCCCCCTCATTTGCTTCCTAATCTGGGGGATTACGGATCAGGATCCTACAAAGAGTCACATTCACCTGGTCGTCAGTTAAAATAGGAAACACATTACAGCTTGTCATTTCTCTGACAGAGCTAGAATGCTTCTGCTTTGGATTAGAGCTACAATGCTTCTTCTGTTAATGTTTGCGATAAATTTGTAAAGGAAACAGAGACTTCAATTAGAAAGTGGTTGTCTCAAATTGATTCTAGACTCACAGATATTGCATCAGCCAAATATGTATCCGAAGAAAACAGGGAATATTAATTTGGTCTCAATTTCAGATGCTTATAGGGTCATTCAAAAACCCCATGGGACTACCCTGTTAGCAAAATGTCTCTAAATTCCAACCACTTAAATGTACAGTTATAGAAATATTCAGTATTTGACTAACATGGCACAAAACACTATAAATTCCAGTTGACGATGGACAGCATTTTATGAGCCATTTCATCTAATTTCAGTGTGCAAGTGTGGATGTTGCCTGTCAGGGGGACGACACACTCCTGCCACTTGCCAGCTTTCAGAGGTACTTGAAAACTCCTAGATCACATGTATTCTCTCTCTCTCCTCCCTCCCCTCTCCTCTCTCCCCTCTTCCCCTTTGTCCCTTCTTCTCTTCTCTTCTCTTCTCTTCTCTTCTCTTCTCTTCTCTTCTCTTCCCTTTTCTCTTCTCTTCTCTTTGCTCTCCCCTCCCTTCCTCTCTCCTTCTGTCTAAAATCAAATAAAGATCCAGCCTCCGATGACATATTTTATGAAACTTGACTCCTGGGTATAATCTGCTAATCCAGTGTGCACTGGGTACAGTCATACACTCAATGGTATACAGTGTGCCTATTATAAACATTTGTGAATATTTTATTTTTATATCCTTATATAGGACAGGAATATTGCTGTGATCCAAATTACATCAACTTGAACGGATTGACAGACAAACTGTGTTCTCTGTCACACTTTCCTCTGGCCTCCTAAGCCACTGTCATCACTATGAAAGCCTACCATGAAAACTTCCTATAACAGCTCACAAATGCTTGCTTTGAATCAGACAAATACAATATGAAATGTCACCCCAAACATGGTAAATTCATGGATTTCTGTCTGTTTTACCGTTTTCACATGGTTCCAAGAGGTTAATGTGGGCATTGCCCACCAAGACCAGTGTTTCATCCTGTGCAGATTGGTGCCCCACTGATTTCAAGGTGGGCATTAATTACCAGCTTCCCAGTGGTACCTGCTAGGGACCTGACCTAGGTACATCAAGCTGTGTGCATACTGAGCAACACCACGTCCGCTCCTGACAGCTAGGCTGAACCATAGGCGGGACTCTATGCATGCTAAGTATGCTTGTGTTCACTGGTACGTGGGTGAGAGAATGGAAAGGTTGTGTTCTGAGGTCTGTGAGGACACGGCTTCTCTGAGATGGTATGAGGACATTAATATAAATTCTGTTGAGAGAGAGAGAGAGATCTAAGAATACTAAAGTTAAAATTTTACAAAGGTGCTACCTTTACAAGCAATCTTGCCCTGCTTTAAACATTGAAACGTTGCAGTCAAAACACTTTTATTTGTATGTAGCAGCATATGCTCTCATGTTATTGACAGGGGTGTAGTCCAAGCTGTCTACTTTTGTGATGGGTTTTGAATGAAGTATTTGCTAACTTAAAAAAGAGTAGTAATGTTTTAGAAATACATTATCAAACGTAAGAGAAATATTTTTGAGAGTAATTGTCCTCTCAGTAATACATTCCTTCAGTTATTCTTGTGGAGTCTCTAGTCCTGTTTCCTACAAAATTATAATAATATTTCCTGTATTTTCAATAAAACATTCTTTCATTATTTGAATTTACATAAATATATAAATAAAAGTTACCTTTGTTCTATATGGTATTCTCAACCAGACACTTTAGGAATTATTTTTCCTTTTGGAGAGAAAGCAGGAGTAGGAGTATGTGTGTGTATGTATGTGTATGCTAGCGTGTGTGTAATTCTCTTTAGTTCAAAAAATGTTAATGTGTTTAAATCATATGGTGAAGTTTTATAAGATAGATCAGTGAAGGTAATTTCCATCCTTACGTTTCTTGCTTCATTCCTGTTATGGTTGATACATTGTGTCAACTTGGGGAGTCTAGAGGTTTGGATAAGTGACTCAGCAGGAAGCCAGGGTGCTTACTTTGTATACATCCTGAGCCTGTGGAAGAGGAGGGCATGGAGATTATGTGAGAGCTACACGCCCCTTAGGTGGGGGTAGCCTGTTTATGATGTAAGGCAAGAAAGAAGCTGCTTGCCGCCATTTCTTCATTTGCTCTGGCTGTTTGCTGTTCGGCTGCCATTCCCCGCTTTGCTCTTGTTGCTTTGCTATCTTCTGCCTCGGAGCCAGCCAAGTATGGACTGAAACCTCCACAAACTGTAAGCTAAATAAACCTTTCCTTCCTTTTTTTTGGGTGTTGGGTATTTCATCTCAGCAACGAGAGAAAAGTAACCAACACATTCCTTAGCTATCCTTAAGCAGGCCAAACATTTTCTCATTTAACTTGTTAAACATTTTTCTTCTATTTTCCCATGTAGAAGCATACTGTATTTTATGTTTAAATGAGTGAAACATTTCCATTATAATTTTATTGAATTTAGTTGCCTAGAATATGAGTAAGACAAAGAAGATGAATGTAAGCTAAGAGATCTCACTTGTAGACCAGGTTTCTCAGCAGGAAAGAAAGTTTCTGAGCAACACCACTAATCCTTGTGTGGAAAGTTACTTGTACATCATGTATAGTTAGCAAGCTGTGGATATATTTTGATAAATCATATAGAGAAATAAGCAATTTGAGAAAATATGAAGTAAAAACTATTACATGGTTATTTAAATGCATCAACTATTACAAAAGATTGGCTCATTGGAGAATTTTTTTCTAAGTTTGCTAACTCTGATAAAAACAATGCAATGTCTGAGTGTAAGAAAAGTTTCTTTTGATCTTGGTTTAAGAACTCTCACTGCTAGAAAAACTTTGTCATCTCAAATTTTTTTTAAAAATCATTAGATACTCTTATTTAAGATGCTCATTTTTTCCAGCAAAAAACTTTTCAAAAAATTTGCTAAAGTATGGCTTGTAAATAGACATCCATCCTAACAGAAACCCAGAAACTACTTATAATACCTTTCATTCTACATTTTATTTAAATAATTGGAAAACCAACAAAAATTCTTCATATCCTTAAATAGGTACTAAAATTGAGACTATTTCTCTAAGCTCTGTGTAGTACAAAAGATATTTATTAAAACCCTCTTCCTATTATACAGTGTTTTAAGTAGTCTACTATTTACCAAATTATGGATAACTGGGAAACACTTAACCTACAATGTCTTACAATATGGTGCAAGTATAAGAAACCACGAGACAGCGCTAACCTGCCCTCATCCCTCCTCGGGTGCAGGCTGCCTGGGTGTGCCACGCTGGCCACTAGAACAAAGCAACAGCAATCTATATGGCAAGCACTAGTCATGGTGAGTTATTTTTATTTCATCTAAGACATATGTAAACCTAAAATCTTATATTCCTTAAATACCCCAGTAGAATTCTTGGCCACTTAGAAGGAAATCAGATCCTCATAATTAACATATGTTCTTGCCCCATAGTCTACAAATGTGAAATCTCAACTAACAAAGAAATGATGAATGTGTGATTATTCTTGGTACAAGCAGGGCTGGGGATTAAGCTCAGCAGCACAGTGCCTGCCTGGCAAGCTCAAGGTCATGAGTTCCATTCCTGGAACCAAAAAAAAAACAACAAAAAAAAACAAAAATAAATACAACAGTCTTCGCAGATCTTCAGTGTTTTCTATCCCTGCACAGGTCCGTCTACCTCCTTGCTTCACAGACCTTAATGTTTTGTGACAAATACTGTGACCTCTTTTGAGTGATGTTGCCTTTTCTCTCTCAAGCAGCCTTTTTGATTTTGCTAATTTAAAATTCTGAAGTACTGTTTGCCTCCTTGAGTTAGAGTTAGGATCTCACAGTCCTCCTGTGCGTTGTAGCCAGCTCACAAGGCACATCTTGGACGCAGCCCACAGGTGTGACCTGTTAGGGAGCAGCACTCTCCTCCCAGGTTTAGTCTTGCATTTCAAAGACAAGACTGGGATATTTTTCTTCCCTACCCACAGTACTGTGGGGGATGGGAGAAGTTTCCTTAAACTGGGGCTTACTTGCCTAGGAAAATGTTAGCTTTTTAAAAATCTTTAAAGAACAATGCATTTAATTACATTTACAAATAGTCAAAATTCCTTCATTCTCATTCCCTAAGAAAGCTCTTTAAATGAACAAAGCAAAAACTTGAAATGTGACTAAACGACTTTGAAATTTGAGCCTTTTTTTCAGTAATTTTGCTGTCTCTTTTCCATCACAAAGGTGTAAAGGTCACATCTGATTGAAAACCCCATCAGACTGAACATCAGACTCAACAATACAGCCGCGAACAGATAAAGATGTATAATTCAGCTGACAGCCAAGTTTGGTTATTTGATGCTTGTCAGGTCTCAGAAACCTTATCTTTATTTGGAAAACCTACTAAAAAGGCCTTCAATGACTTTCTATCACATCACAAGCATTATTGTGCATTTAATGTGATTTCCTGCTGTCTGGGAAAAAAATGAAAACAAGTCAAATCAAGATATGAAATGATATGAAGGACATATCAAAAAGCCAATGGCCAAGCTTTCAGAACTGCTTTTATTGCCCACTTCCGCTACGAAAATGAAGAGAAAAAACTAAGAACAAGATATCAAACAGACACATCATAGACTTTAAAAATGATTACACATTTCAAACCAGGCAAAACAGAATTTCTTAGGTTTAGGGGTGGGGAGAAAAATAAACTTATCTAGTTTGAATGTGTTTCATATATACACCAGGCTTGTTCTCCTTTCTGCAGACTGTGAATCAAGATTATGTGACAAATCGCTCTTGAATCTATTTCAGACAAGTATAAGCAAAACACAACCAATATGAAGAAGATTATTATGAGACTGTATTTCCAGACTTCTTGAAAATTATTTCCCACAGTATACTGCCTATATCAAATCTCACAGCAAACAGGAAAGGTAGAAATAAGACTGTTGCCCTAATAATCTAGTTTCAAACCTTGCCAAAAGTCCAAAAGTGATGAGCAATGGTCCTGATTCTTAGGAAACCACTATCATAAGAGTTGTGATCAGGCCAAATTGTGTATCATGATGCCACTAACTAAAGCCCTTTTTATTGTCATTAACTAAAGCCCAACTTGTGTACCACGATGTTATTAGCTAAACCCTAGCTGAAGCCTGGTATAATCTGATTTAAACTCAGATGATATGGTCACACTGGCCTATGTCTCAAGCATACCAGGGCTGGGAAAATTTCCATGCCTCAATAACCACAATGATATATCCCGGAAAGATACACTAAGTTCAAATTAATAAAAATGAGGAAGAGCAGATCAACATGGTATACTTGTTTTTGTTTTGATATTATATGTATTTGTATTTAGGTATATTATACATATTAGATATATAGTAACTTATATTAATCAATTAATTTTCTGAAAATACAAAACAGCTGTCAGAGAAATCTTAGGTTTTCATATATAATCATTCACATAATCAAATTTTATTTACTACCTACTCTGAAACCATGATTGTTCTAGTTGCTGAAAGGCTCCGTGAGGAACATCTTGTCCCGTTTCAGAGTTTTTACTCTATAATTAGAAACGGACAAATAACTGTGCAACTCAGAAAGTGTTCTAATGTGCATAATAAAACAGCTAGGAAAGTTCTTCTTGAATTATTCAGTTTAGAGGGTGAGACTAGTCAGTGCAGACAGTCTAGTCTCAGTGGCTCTTAACGGACTTTATTAAGAAGAAGGGAGACGCACATGGAAGGGAGCGGAGGATTCCAGGTGATGCAAATTGTTCCCATCCCCGAGCCTTGTCCACTGAATGTACAGGGACATAAGAAGAATTTCAACGTGGCTGGCGTATGGATATTCTGGGTGAATATGGCAATGGTAAAACTGAGATAGAAACTGACCTTATACGATATTACCCGGTCTGAACTTTATTTTGAGAGAAAAAAATAAATGGGTGCAACAACTCTCAGTGGTGGGTGTTCTTCTGTGTGTTACAAAAGGAGGAATTTGATTTTCAAAGCTCATCTGTGGTCTTCAAAGTGATTTAGTATAAGTCAGGGTTCTGGCAGAAAACACATGATGCCCTTGGTTTGGGAAACTAAAAACAGCCAAATAAGGGATCCTGCCAAATAAGATGAATTCAGCTAGGGGGACACCAGCAAGGTGTACATCTAAGGTGCCCATTTTCCCTAAGCTTACAGCCCATGAGAGAGAGTAATTACCATAATGCAAAGGAAAGCATGTGTGGAGAAGGCTATGTGATATTTGTAAAGGGAAGGTACCCAGCAGGAAGAGCACAAGGGAAATCAAAACTAGGATCACCCCTGGGGTGGGCGGAGCCCACTTGGATGCTCCGGGTATCCTGGGATACCGTCTAGGATGCCCTTGGATGGCAGAGAAAGCTGGAGAGAGAATCTGAAGAGACAAGTGTGACGAGCAGAAAATCAGCAGCGGAACTCAAACTTAAGGGTCCCTTGTCTCCATTTCCCATATCACCATAGTGAAAAAAATAAATTATTATGTACAAGAGGAAGTTATCTTTATAAGCTGGTATTCTTTTCCATATAAGTTATAAAGTTCACTAACAACATATTCAAAGAATGGAATTATTTTTAGAAAAAAAACACCAAAGCATTCCTGTATATGTAAGAACTGTGCCGTAAAATCTGGGCAGTAGGCTGTGATTTCATGTCCTCAGATGGAAGCAGTGATCTTGGAGCTGTAAGAAATTATTGAAAAGAATAAATTCATGTTCATTTCATATGGAAATAACTATTAGAGTAAATTGAACTTCATAATAGAATTTCTAATGTAATTAGAATTTGTAGAATTTCAAATTTATTTGCTTTACTAGTAAATTAATTTACCAATGCAAAATGTCTTATGGAATGAAGAAAATTTGGTTTTTTATTTTCTTTTTTCTTTAAAATATTGAAGTATACTTTTCTATTTTTAATGCATTATTATGCATTATAATACATGTTAAACACAATTGAATATTTAATTTTTATATGGATCATTGGATAAATTTAAGCAAAGTTTTGACTGCATACTTTATTTTCAAAAATAGTAATTAGCCCAATACAATATATGGTAATAAAGTTGAACAAAACTATAGATCATAATCAATTCTTTTAATATGAAAATGGAGAATCATTCTCCATGAAGTATTGTATACAAAGCTTTTAGAAAGATAACAAAATGGACATAAAGAAGAATGCACACAAGCACCTGACTCAGACCAAAGGTAGTTACAGTATTTTATTCTACAAAACCAGAAACTAGGTTGTTAACGTGTTGGAGTCTCCTAACTTCCCTAGGCTTTGATTTCTTCTTTTAGCTATCGAGACAGTCAAATTAAACGACCACTGTGCTTCGCTCCATTTCTAAACTCCTTTTTTCTGAATAATTAAAATAGCCATGTCTGCAACTACATATACCAGCAAAAAGCCCTGGATTCTTCTGCTTAAACTTTATCAACAAAACTTCAAACTATAAGTGGGAGTGTATTTGCACATGAAATCAGGACAAGAGCATTAAATTTTCATAGAGTTGTTAGAAGAATTAAATTTTAAACATTCATGTGAAGTATCAAAAATAATTAATATTTATATATAAGAAAAGTAATAAATGCCATTGCCTCTCTAAGAATCTGAAAGATTTGCAATTCATGTTCCCTACCCTGTTTATGTAGCTCTTTGCTGATAACAGTTTTTATCTCACTGTTGTTACTGGTCCCTCGGAGACCATGTTTGCTGAAGAAATTAAATGTGCTTTACGGTTTCAGTGTGTTTGGTCAGTGAGCGCTATCGTGCTCATGGAGCAGAGAGGGAAATGCTAAGAGAAGCGCTCTCATCCTCCTGGACCGCCCCCACGCCGAGCTCATTCCGGACGTGTCTTCAAAATGGAAAAAATGAGCTTTGCACAGGGGCAGTATCGTAGCCAACGAGGTTTAGCCAAGGAGCGATTATTGCTAATCAAAATGGAAAAAACTTACAAATTGAGGAAGTTCATGAAAACTTGTTAGAATCCCCCAGGAGAGCAAATGTGTTTGTATTTGAGCTGCGTTATCGAAGCGGCCCACTGGAAGAAGGAGACCGTCAGTAAGGGGAAATGCGCCCCCAGGAAAAAGTATTTGGAGTTTAATTTTTTCTGTTCCATATATTTCCTTTAGGAGGATGCCCATCTATGCTTTTGCTACAGAAAAAAAAGTTGTGAAAATGCATGAGAGATGCTCTGACTGGACAAGGTGGGGAGTAGGCTCAGAGAGCACTAACTCTTGCTGGTGGACTAAGCAAAAGAGCAGCGGGGTTCCTCCATGGTCCCCATGGACTCCTGCCACTTCTTCTACCCCACAGAAAAGAGAAAGACAAGAAAAGCACCTCTGGCAATTCTGTACAAATTGCAGTTAACCTAAGGCAAAGTCTCCGAAGAGAAAGTAAGTGGAGATTGCACTTCGGGAGCCACTCCATATTGAGACTCCACTCAACTCTCTAAGATTAGGCTAAACTAAGAATTAGGTTTTTACAGCCCTTTGGGAGGACGATAACATGTCACCAGGCTCTTAGCAAAATAGGAACCGTCAGAGGAAAAGCAATAAAACATCAAACATCATCCAAACACAAGCATTCCAAACAAATCACACAAAAAATCATAGAAACAACAAACCAAATGTGAATTCCAAATAGAATAAAAATTAAAATTAAAACATTCTCAAAAAAGAGAGAATGCTAACAAAATTTGTAAACAAAGATTTATCAGATGAAAATGGGAAATATAGGATATAGAAATTATTTTTAAAAGGCACCAAGAAGAAGGATTAAATAATGAAAGTAGCACAGAAGAACGTGTCAATGAACTGAGAGGATCAGATAGGGACATTTCCTAGACAGTGTCAAGAAACACAGAAGAGTTTATAGTGACAAGTGAGGACACAGACACGTAGGCAAGTAGAAACAGAGGTGTCAAATCTTTATGGAAGCAATCACCGAAAAAGGAATTCAAATACTGAGTAAGAAACATCTGAAAAATATTACATTAGAAATTCTCAGAATTAAGAAAAATTGAAAGGTAACATCAGAGGGGAGATCAAAAGCCTAGACGTTTACAGATTGCCAGAGGAATGAAATAAGAAGAACGAAACATTAGCAAACATAGTGAAATTTTGAGAATTTTGAAGTAAAAAGGACTCACATGTACTTTCAGAAACATAAGGAAAGGAATCAGGATAAACTTTACAATGTGCTTAACAACAACATGGACTGTAAGAAGAAAATACGTATATTCCAGGCACTGAATGAAAATAATAATAGACTCAGAATTTTATGTCTAAGTAAATAAATATTTAAATGCTAGATGAATATTAAGACATTCTCAGTAATAACAAGGTCCAGGCCATTCCCACAGGAAGGACACCATCATCTTTAAATATTCTAGAAAAAAAATACGAAAAGCGTGTTAGAAACACAGAGCAGTACATGACAGAATGAATGAACATTATTCTGCCTTTGGAGGACAGACCTAGGATAGCTCACCTCAATCTCACTTCATTCATCCCAAGACTTTCCTACAAGGTTCTGTTAACTCTTTGTCAGAGGCTGCTGTGGCAGCCAGCTCAGGAAAAGGGGACTCAGAAAATCTGAGTCATAGAAAACTTCTCAATGAGTGTCTATTACCTGAATGATATGCAATAGCAATATATTTAACATTTATAAATTCTATTTTATATGTTTTGTTGCAAATAAAATTAATGAAGAAACATATTTATAGCTGAGTGATGGACACATAGCAGCTGTTTAAGAATATCATTCTTTCCTGCATGTTTATCAGTGATGTAAGCTTAAGCAAAAGAGAGGCCCACTTCAAAGGGCTGCTGAACGGCACAGCGCCTGCCTGGCAAGTGCAAGGTCTCGAGTTTGATTCCCGGTACCGGAAAACAAAGCAAAACAAAACAAAACAAAACAAAAGCTGCTCAATCAGACCAGCATCTGTAAATTTGTAGGCATATTATATTAATTTATACCACAAATGATAATCAAATACCTCTTCTGGCTCTAAACTAAACTAGAAGCTCTGCTCCAATATCACTGTAGGCTCCCTCCCTCCTCTCTGACATCACACACAGAAGTTTGGACACTTGAAATCTTCCAAGTCATTTAGCTTTTGGTTGTAAAGTACCTACACTAAAATCTGAAAGATGTGTGCTTCTCAGATTGAAAAAAAAGACTTTACTGAGAGTGAAAAACATACAGCTATATAAACACATGTACCCCAAGACTGAAGAAATACATTTATACATATTTGCACATATATACCCTACTTATATTGATATGACAAAAATGTGATAATCATAGACAACCACCTAAATAATTAAGAACCTAAAACTAATTTTGTTTTAATTATTATGATGGAATACACCCAATTTCTACTTTTGTTGGTCAATACTCTTTTCTTCAGTTAAACAAAACAATCCTATTTGTCTGACAAGTATTCCCAGCAATTCTTGAGTGAAAGCTGTATTTCACATTTAAAAGAGGATGTGTTTTGCTTTTGTATTTAATTTTAAAAGAGATTTAGATTTTAAAATCATTATATATTTCCCAATAAGAACTCATGCACAGAAGTTAAAAATAAGAAAGTGCAAAATAGATATGAGATAATGGGAGAATGTAAATCATTGTAAAATGTCTTGCATTGTTTGAAGAATGATAAGAAAAAATTCAAAAAGAATATATAAAATGTGAATGACACTATTAACCAACTTTCTTATTTTGCATTTCTAGAAATCCACCAAAATGAAGGATGTACATTTTTTCTAAACAAATGGTAATCTACTGATTTCAAACATATTCTAGGTAATAAATCAGACCTAAACAAATTTTATAAGACTGAAATCATGCAGAGTTTATCTTATGATCACAAGGACAGAGCAGAAAATATCTGGATTGAAATGAAATAAAGTAAATGAAAAATGCATTTTTTTTTTTTTTGTCTTGTTGAGACAGGGTCTCACTATGCAGTTCAGGCTGGCCTTGAACTCAATTTATATCCCAGGCTGGCCTCTAACTCACAATCCTCCTGTCTCAACCTCCCGAGTGCTGGGATTACAGGCCTGTGCCACCGTGCCCAGTGAAAAGTACAACTTTAAAAAGTAACCCAAGAAGAAATAGCAGATCTGAAGAGTAGTGTGACTTTATTTTTTTTGTTTGTATTATAATAAAAATTCTTCCACAAAAACATACCAATACTTGTAATGTTGTACCAGTAAATTTTAACACACACTGAAGGAAGAAATAATACAAATATCTCAGAAATGCTTCCAGCCCCCTGAAAGAGATGAAACAACTTGCAGTGCATTTCATGAAGCTAGTGTAATATGGGCACAAACATCTGACAAGGATATTACAGTGAAGTAAAAGTTTCTCAATGTAGATGAAAAACTACAGTTTGGACTGAGAAGTTTAGTGATATACAATATGACACATAATGAGTTTGTGCTATGCAAGCAAAGTTGGCTTAGAATTAAAAATAAACAAGTATAATTTCCTCTTAGCAGGTTAACTGAATTCCAGATTAGTATATGTAAACAGTAAGTTGAATTTGTATATACTAGAGACCAACAACATCTAAAATAACTTTTAATGCCATTTAAAATCCCACTTGGTATTGTATAATATCTATGACTAAATGTAATAAAAAAAAAAGTCTTCAATCGCTGAACAGACACAAATATACTTCTGGAAAAGTCTCAGATAGAGAAAATGAAAAATCTACATATTGCTGGTAAGATTTTAAATTTGTACAGTTTCCAAGGGAAGCAGACTGGCAATCACTACTAACACTCTTGTACAAGCATCACCTACAATGTGTGCACCTTGAAGTATATAATTAAGAGAAATGTGCATTTTTACAATGAATACAACATATACATAATAGTCATTCGTAGTAGCATACTTATACTAACCCCAAACTGGAAAGAATACAAACACCTGTTAAATGTGGAAGAGCTAGTAAGTTGTGATATCCAGTGATATATGTAAGTCTGACACATAATAAATTTCTTCATGTGTGTAAAGTTGGCTTTATAAGTTAAAATAGCAATTGCTCATTTAGTAAATTTAACTATTACACAGCAACAACAAAGAACACAACTTCTGATGCATTCAACATGAGTGACTCTCGTAGACACGTTAAGCAAAAGAGTTCAGAATACTCTTGCTGTGGAGAAAGAAACATACTGACAGGAAGGAGAAAGGCGCGAGTCTGTTGGCCCTGGAAATGCTTCCTTTTTGCTCTTCCAGTTGCTACGTGAGTGGATACCGATGGAAAAATCCATCGAGTTTTACTTTCATGTTTTAAAATTATATTTCCCATTTTTAAAAAGCCAGAGGACAGAGTGGTGAAAGTAAGAATTTTTCCATTTGCATAGACTGTTTTACACAGATTAACTTCCTTGAACCTTCACCTGATATTGCTAATAATACCTTACATATGTTCCTGTTATTCTTGACTGTTCACCATATGGGGAAAGAGCCGCAGATCCTGAGGTGGTCTTTGTCCTCATATCCTCAACATCTAACTGATTCACAAATATGACAAAACAGACATGGAAGGTGAGTGTGAGGAATAAACTTTAGAACACAGGGACATACAACTCAGTAGAAGTATTTTCCCTCCCTTTCCACCAATATAAGTTAATTTTGTGCTTAAAATACAGGATATACACAAAACTGTTCCCCTCATTCTATAGCAGAAGCCCCTCTCTGACATGCACTGCGGTGTGTATTTCTTCTCCATAATATATATGCCTTTACAGTATGATTCAAAGGGTACAAAAGATCTACTGCATTAGTGAGCAAATAGCACTTATTTGAACAATGTCGAGCTTGCAGGAAAGGTGAGCCGTGCAATATCTGAAAAATAACATTTGATTGTTCACCTTATTTTGAAATAAACATGATTGAAACAATAGCTAAAGTGTGTCATACAAAATACTTCCAAAGAGCTTAGGAATGTTGGAAGTCTAATTCAGTTAGACAACTGCATAGTTTGAAATGAATTTGTGAGAGATCACTGCTTTCAAGCCAGTGCCCAGAGCGTATGTGTTGCTATTATATTACTAGCAGGGTTTATAGGGTCGATCATATCTTCTTTGCTTATACCTGGAGCCAGTAAATGCTTCATCTAAGAGTTAGGCAATTAGCATTAAAAGCAATGGAAACAGGAGTAAGAGGGACTCTGTTTACCAATCAGAGGGAAAGGCACAACTCCAACATCCTTAAATTGTAATTCACTGAAACAGACACAAAATTGCCAGAATCGATTTGTGGTTAAATCGCCGCTCACAGGAGCAACTATGCAAAATATATCTCTCGGGTGAGGAGCAGTAGGAAGGCATTCATTTTATGATATGAAATTATTTTCCTCAAGAGTGACTGAGAGGAGAGCTAATCAAACATAAATCTGCACGGCTGATACGGGATTTGAGAGGCTTAGAACCATGCCTCAGAAGAAAGGATTATGCCCAAGGCTTTAGCCACCTACACACATTACAGTGCGTTGTTAGATCACATTTTAAAAGTGTGCAATGGCCCACTGCTTTAATTTATAATCAATTAAAAAGGAGATGTGAAAGCTATTGAGGAGGAGCTTATAACCATTGGAATAACTTGCATAAATTACCCACATAATTCTCCTCTCTAGTGGATATTGACTAAATTCCAGTCAATATACTTCAGTGTTCAAGTCAAAGACAATGAATACAAGATAGTTCTTCTATTTTGACACATCTCTATATTTTCCTCCTATTAAATTCATGTATGTATAAATATTTTACTTATTTTGTAAATAAGCCACAGATACACTTATCTAAAAAATATGCCAGAAATATTGCTACACCCCAACTAATGAGGATGATACTGTATTTCCTTCTACAACACTAAGTGCTAGGTATTGTCGACCGAATTTTTACATTGACAAGCATATCTGTGCTTCTTCACTTGCATCATTGAGAATTTCCTACCTATGGGAGAATGATGGCGATTCTATGGAGCAGATATCTCCAGAGCATTTTCAAAGGGTATAGCCTCTCCAGCCCACTACATTTCCAAGACGGAAGGACTAGGAACCTTCTCGGCAGATGGGATGGCATAATGTGGCTGGGACGGGGATTTGCATGAATATGAATTACAAATAGCACAGATAACATGGTGTTCAAAAGCTGTTAGGAATCTTGAATGTCAAAGTCATTTAGCTGACATTTGGAGGGACATAATTACCTTAAGAACATGGAAATGGGTTGGTCTAAATTGCATGGGCCGAGAATTGCAAGACACACAATGGCATTGCTTTGGCAATAATTGTGACAAGTGGGCATGGCCAAGTAAGCCAAGAATGGCACACATTAATGCAGTGACATTTTTTCAATGTGTGTTGCCCTTTCAGAAATATGCATATGAAGCCTAAATAACCTCTGACCCATTATAAAATAACAAGAGAGAAATTTTTAGAAAACAGACCAGAAGTCCTATCACTGGCAGCCTAAAGAAAAGAGAGTTCATTCACATTTCATACACAGTTATATGTTTCAGGCCCTTAAGCTGCATTTAACAATTTTAGACTACAAATCTCATTATCCATATGTTTATTTGTAATTTATTAAATGATTCCTAGAGTATTTGCTTTAAAAGACACAATAGTTCCTGATTTTAGCATATGATGATGTTAACTGAATCTCTTATATTTGCATAAATTAGTAACCCAGATTGCAAATGCAATTGTAAATAAGTGGTTTGCACTAGTTTTTCATTTATTAAGGTGCATAAAATGGGGTTTGAGTGTGAAACATCAGGACACACCTAGGAAGTGTACTAGACAAGTATCCTAGGAAGCGTGCTAGACACTAGGAAGTGTACTGCTCACAGCATCACAGTACTGCTCACATCATACTTCCCTGAAAGAGATAACTTACAGTATGTGATAGGAACATAAAAACAGCATATTTTACTCTCTAATTTTTGTCTTTGATGTTAGGCAATTTTTTCCAGGATAATATTGAAAGACACAGCAAAAAAGTAATGCTTCATTAAGATTTCATCAGATAATCACATGTCATTTCTGAAATATTGATTAGCATTCAGCAATAGTGATGCAATAAACACTTTAATATCTACCCACTAAAAGGAAATTTGCAAACCCTAATTTATATTTTATTTTCAAAATTAAGATACTTGATTTCTTAGCTAGATCACAATCACAGGCTGTAATACCACTTCGATTCACAGCAAGCTGACTTCAATTTACCTTTCACTTTACTTTACCCAGGTGCCAACACCGATGAACCCAGGACTCAGTCACCATCATTTCCTCCTATGTGTGGTAGCACCTGTGGTCTATTGCACGGTGTTTAATACTTATTTACTCCTGTACTATTTACTTTTCTCTGTATACAGCAACCCCTTATTCTTAGTGGAAATATATAATTTATAAAAGATTAATATATTCAGGATGTAATAGTTACAGATAGAATTCGTTGAGAAGTTACAGTGACACTGATTGCTGCTTGGAAATGAGAACGCCAAGTTTCAATTTCCTCTTCGTGTTAGGACCAGGCGGAAATCTGGCCTAGAAGGAATCACATGTGCTTCAGTCTATAAGGGAGATTACAGGCGGTGGGAAATCAGAGCTGCAGATGGACGGAAACACAACTAAAAAGTCGAGTTGCTGCCAGACACAGACCATGGGAATGACGACGATAGAAAGACACTATTCTAGAGAGCAACATGGAGGATCAGACCACTTCCTCTCATGAGTGGAGTAAAACAGCTCATCAAAGGGAGGCCTGTTTGTTACTTATAAAGGATTTTACAGGCAAGTTTCAAGATTCTTTCAAGATCCTGCAAAATCAAATTGAGATAACATTTGAAAAAATGATGAAAATAAAACCAGTTTTAGGTTATGTCTCATTGAATCTAAGTTGAAAAAATACTGAATTCAGTTTGAGATAATTTTAAGGTATTCTGACCTAGAAAACTAGTTTAATTATGAAATACAACTATCAGAATCAACACTGGTTCTTTCGTTCAATAGATGAATATTTAGAATGCACTCTGAGCCTGACAGTGTGCTTGTTATGGACAGAGAACTGTCGAGAAGGAAGACACAGGCCTGTCTTCGTAACAATTACAAGATTTTACTTTCCACAAAGTTGTGTTTGTCAGTGTAAATATAAAATTTCAAGTGATGATAGTTACATTCTCCTTATAATAACACTCATGTATATTGCAGAAAAATTAGAAAACAAAAACGTTAAAAACTGTAAGACTATCACCTTAATAGTCAAGATTTTTTCTTGCATATCATTTCATTTAGATTCAAATAACATTATTTTGAAATCTGCGATCTCTTTATATATAAAATTTATGACATTTTATATAATTCAATGCTTTAATTTTTCTCTCATTTATCTTCATTTTTCTGGGAGGGGGTCTTTTTGAGGCAAAGTCTCCCTATGCAGTTCAGGCTGGCCTTGAGCTCACTTTGTAGTCCAGGTTGGTCTTGAACTCACAACGATCCTGCTGCCTCAGCCTCCCAAGTGCTGGGATTACAGGTATGCACCACTACACCTGGCTCTCATAAATCTTCATAAACATGAGTGTTACGTGTCCATCTTCCCAAATCCTAGAACAGTCATTTAGGGCACATTGTGCTCATGACACATGTTAAAACTTCATAATACATAAAGGAACCAGACACAGAGGGCCCCCTGCCCTCAGGGACATTGCATTGGCCCATGTGACTTTTCCATAGTTAATTCACTAGTTCACTACTTTTTAACACAAGGTTTTGATTTATCCCAAGCATAAGGAACTGTGATGAAAGTCTTGTATATCATCAAATATTTCATTTTTGCCTAATGATAGCATCCTTGAAATAAGTGATAAGGTTGTACAATTTTACATTTTGGTACATTCTGCAGAATTATTCAAAAGAAAGATTTTATAAATATTTATTTATTAAACTGGTTTTATTTTCATTGCTTTTTCAAATGTTATCTAAATTTGATTTTGCAGGGTCTTGAAAGAATCTTGAAACTTGGCCTTAAAATATTTCATCAGTAACAAACAGGCCTCCCTTTGATGAGCTGTTTTACTCCACTCATGAGAGGAAGTGGTCTGATCCTCCATGTTGCTCTCTAGAATAGTGTCTTCCTATCATCGTCATTCCCATGGTCAGTGTCTGGCAGCAACTCAACTTTCTAGTTGTGTTTCCGTCCATCTGCAGCTCTGACTTCCCACCGCCTGTGATCTCCTTTATAGACTGAAGCACATGTGATTCCTTCTAGGCCAGATTTCCACCCGGTCCTAACATGAGGAGGAAATTGAAGCTTTGTGTTCTCATTTCCAAGCAGCAATCAGTGGCACTGTAACGTCTCAACGAATTCTATCTGTAACTATTACATCCTGAATATATTAATCTTTTATAAATTATATATTTCCACTAAGAATAAGGGATTGATATGCACAGAGAAGAGCAAATAGTACAGGAGTAAATAAGTGTTTACTTATTTAACTTATTCATGCTTATTTATTTATTTATTCTATAAATACCTCCTGTGTAAGAATGTGCACATGTATACTCATTGAGGAATTCATATCTTGTTAAATGCCATTACAAATGCATTAATCAAAAATACCATCTGAAATTGTCTTTACTGACTTCTAAGAATGGGTGGAATTTCTTAAATTCCTTGGTAATCTCTACTTCCACTCTTTAAACTGTGCAAAACATGTTTATTACTCACTTGATAGACTCTGCAGCGAATTTGTAAGTGCCAGTTGTAGGGTTTGGCTGTAAATTTTATAACTGTTTTCCTTTTAACGAAATGAGTTTGCAATGGAGCAAAGGTCCCCTTTGTATGTCAAATGTTCACCTTTTTTCTTTTAGCCTTATGTTTGAAATTACCCACTTAATCAATTTCTCTCATTAGTATTACGTGCAAGATAAACATGTAACTTGATTTTCCTCTCATATTGCCGCTGGGAGCAGCAGCAGCAGCAGCAGAACCTATGCCTATAGGTTAGGCATATATTTTGTATTATCTGTCTCATTGTACTAAGTAGAGCATCTAAAATAATATTCATGATATTGATACCCACAATAATTACAATATTTATACCAGAGATAGAGAAGGCTGATATCACTTTCTTTTTAATAAAAATTACTGAAGTATTTCATTTGAACTCCAGCATTAGCTCTTCTACATATATTTTTACTAACATAAGAAAAGATTCTTCTACTATTGGTTCATCAATATTTATTTTTATTGAAATAGATACTAAATTTTCTTAAATGTCCTTTCAACATTTATTAAGAACTCCATAAATTTTATTTTTACTTATTGATAGAACATATTAATCATCTGTTTTAAATTAATTTTGCATTGTTATATTTGAAATAACATTGATTAAAATTTGTTACCTTTTAATATGCTGCTATAGTTTTTCTGCAATCACTTTATTTGAACTTTTTTTCTATGAAAAAATATTCCTGCAAGAAATTGGTCTGCAGGATTTTTTTTTCAAAGCTTAACAATAATTTTAAATACTAATCATTTTGTTGAACTTAAATCACTGTGAATTAAAATACTTCTTGCCATTTACCTGGGAAACTTTATCAAAAATAGTAAAGTACCTGAAAATTAATTTTTTTTTTGTCTTTTTGAGACAAGGATCTTGCTATGCAGTTCAGGCTGGCCTTGAGCTCACTCTGTAGCCCAGGCTGGTCTGGAACTCACAATAATCTTCCTGCCTCAGCCTCCCAAGTGCTGGAATTAGAGGAGTGTGCCACCACACACACCTCTGAAAATTAATTTAGTAGAATAATAAAATTCTATATGTTTTGTGTTGAGGATAAATAGAAAAGATTTGGAGCTAGAATTATATTAAGTTTTCACACAAGTTTCTTAGACAGTGTTTATCAGGCTGCCCAAATTTCTCACCAAATACTGACAAGCACATTTGGACATCAGTGAAACCACACCAGGAAATTTGAGAATTGCTGTTATTTAAAAATATATGAACTCTCATTTTGCACAGCACAGAGCTTTGTCTTAGGAGATCAACAGCCACAAAGTTAGTTGTATATTTTTATAAAAATTTTATTCACATTGGACCAAAGTATTTCTCTTTAATATGGAGCCAATTATGTTTCACTTCCAGCCTAAAGTTGTATGACAAAGATTTGCTGTTCAGTTTTAACGATAGTAGTTTTACCATATATCTGTTAAACAACTGATGTAATCTGTCCATTTTATTCTTCCATGTTAATTATTCTCCAGAAGGTAGCTGCTGTGTATACATCATTAATGATCTAATACAAATGTGGATGTCATTTATGTAGATGGCAAGTTCTACAACGCTCCAGTTCTCCAAGTTCTTTCTTCTCCCTGGCTCTAAACCTCGTAATTATTCATGGCCCTGCATGCATCTGACTGCAGCGTGAGAAGCTCAGTGAGAGGCCTGGTGCTGTTGAATTTAGAACACAACATTGTCAAAGTTTAAACTGGTGACTTTCAAAGTTGTGAAGAAAAGACAATATTGCCTTGTCTATCTCGCAGATCATGGGTTGCTTGTACAAGTCCTGCGTACAAAACTGACGTCATTTGGCTAAATGAACAATGCCGCTATTAAATGCCCATGGGAACTGCGTCTATGGAATTCACTCAGTTATTTCCTTTTGTATACATTTCCTTGGAATTTTCTTCCATTTTAAAAAGGAAAATAGCTTTATTATTCTTACTTTGGAATTTCTCTATTTGACTTGACCAATGTAATTCCTTTCTATCTTTTAAGTCTCAGTGTCTTCATATGCAAATGGTTCAGCTGAGTCAAATGATTTTTTGAGATTTAATTTTTGTGTAATACACCATGATTTGTAACCATCAGATAATATTTTCATTTTCACATTAATGATCTGAATGTGACTTCAGGTTTCTTTATTTGCCTACATTCACCCATATGTAATTTATTTAAATCAATTTCCTATGAGTTTCCGTATGGAAGATAATGATGGTGATAGCATTGTGAGAAAATCAAATCGAATATTTGTAAGCAGTTTTGTAGTACCTAGAACATGGTGGGTACTTGTTAAATATTATAATAATTACCTACATTTTCTTGGCATTGATGAGGATGTTTCTAAGCAAATACTAATATCAACAAAGGTAGTATGTGGGCTGGGGATTTAGCTCACCAACACAGCGCCTACCTGGAAAGCGCAAGGTCATGAGTTTGATTCCCAGTACCAGAAAAAAAGAAGTTTAAAAAATAAAAAATTAAAAAATAAAGGTAGTATGTACTATGTCTTTTAAAATTTAAACTGCAATCATAATCTCAATCATTTTAGTTAGGGTTCATTCATCTGACTTAAAATTTCTCACAGTCACAATTTTAAGTGGCACTTAATGATTCCCTATTTCTATAAATAAATATCTATTAAAAGAAGACTACTAGAATATTATAATCATATTATACCTGATTTATTTTGAGTAAGTAAGTTTGATATTATGCTTCTACCTTACAAGTGGTAAATGGTTAGGACTAAATCAAATTTAAGTGGTTTTCCTCTGGTCAGATTCTCAACGAGTTCTTACTAAGTAAGTAATGTCCGCAGAGAACTGTATAAAATACTAAATTAAAAATGTAAATAATTTTTAAGAAATAGTGGACATGCAAAGCAATTCACAAGTAACACTGTTGGATATAAATGGTTAAAAAATAGGTTAGCGTTGTCACTGAAAAACATTGGAAAAACTGAAGAAATAAGATATATGAGGAAAAGTTAGACACCAAAAGCAGAAATTGATTTAATGAAAAAGATTACCATGCCAGCTGCAAAGTTTCTAAAGAAGATTTGAAATTTTGACTTAAACTTAATAACTTATAAGGCTGCCAGCAACACACACAAATCTCTTAGGTTTTATTTTAATTAAAACTTAGGCTATAGAAAAATGATGCTAGAAGTCCCATACTATTCTTCTCTGCTGCAGAGCAGACACTTCAAAAATTGAATAGAGTTCCGTATACCTCAATTTAAGAGTAATACTGACCATCGGATGGATGTTATGAGAATAGGCATATATCTGGAAATGGAATACCTTGAAAGCTATAAATGTGCATATATATGCATGTGTCATTTACTAATTAGAATAGTGAGTACATTTTATTCAACAAATACTTATTATATGTCAATACAGTCCTGTAAGTTCAGGGCAAAAAAAAAAAAAAAAAATGACAGATAAGAAATTCTTGCAGAAAATCCATCTGGGTAAGCATGGAGGGAAAGAAGATGTTAAACAAAGAAGCAAGGAAACATATGGTAAAAATAATTTCAGTAGAAAGAGATATTTAAAGAAAATTGAGTAAGTTGACACGATTAAAAGAGCTTGGTATTTCCAACTGACATTAGAGTTGAATCCTGACTAGCTCAGGGTAACTGCTAAGGCTCTGGAATCAACGCGTCTAAGCAAGAGAAACAGCAAGAACAAAAGCCCCAAGGAAGACAAGCACCTGACAGATGACACAAAATGCAAAGAGGTTAAAAGTGTGGCTGCAGTTCTGTGAACAAATACAGAGAGAGAGGAGAGGGGCAGCTGCGCACGGTGCAGACCCTGAGTTGTTTGATGTCACGTGCAAAGGAAGTCATCAGAGTACACTACACAAAGGGGAGGCGGATCCATTTCTTGACACTAAAATGTTGTATTCAACAGGATACGTCAAGAATACGTACAAGCGCCAGTCTTCCGACCGGCACCTCACTCCCTGCCTCGTAGGCCCTGGAGGGAGAGCCCCCGGCGCACGGGGAGCCATGCAGCCGCAAGCGCTGTTGCGCGCCAGCCTTCAGGCCGGCAGCTGCTGCTCAGTTGATAACTATCATGACACAGAGAAACAATGACACAATTGGCCCACCATGCACCGGCTGCAGATACCCACCTACGGACATGTGTGAATCATTCAAACATGGAAAAACCCCTGGGAATACATGCTATAAAACGGGCCACTCTTGCTCCTGCCATTGAGAACCAGAAAGGTCTAGAGTCAGCAGAGAAGCAGCTGCTGAACAAGGACTCAGAGAACATGAGAATGCAGACTAAGCCCAAGGGGTCAGAGGTCCTGTGGACTGGGGTCACGAGAGCCGCTCGGAAGCTATAAACCAGGAGGACCTTGCACAATACCTGGGGATACTCCCTGGAAGCCATTCTTCCCCTGACAGTACAGGCTGTGGTGGAGCTCTGGAGAAGTCTGCAGCAGGATTCCTGCTGCCTGTGCTGACAGTTAGGGAGAGGACACTAACTGGTTGTGGGGTCCCAGTGCGATGGGAGGCTGGAGAGAAAATGCTACAAAAAATGGCTTTGGCCCCAGATGGCTCACTTGATTTTTGACAACCCTTAGGCTGTAACTACTTGTTAGATCCTTCTTGTGTATCTCTGTCTTCCTGAGAAACCACTTCTAAGATACCAACATGTATAACAGCAGTCATTGATATTTTCCTACTAATCTATCCATAACTCTGTAATGTTTGTATTGTTCCTATCCTATTTCATAAACGGATGCATGTTTATTATTATGTGTTTCCTACAACAACCATTGAAAATAGTTAATGATTACTCAATAGGCCACTCATGTATAGTTCTATTTATTTTCTTTTGAAGATACCTAAGTAGAGTACAACTATTGATAATCTCCTACCTCTTTTGTCTGTAACTCACTATTATTTATCTATTTGTTTTCCTGAGAAACTATCTTGTAGATAACAATATGTAAAACAATAACCATTGATAATTTCCTACCACTTTGTAATTTGGTAAGCACCCCCCATTATTGTTATCCTTCTTTTACTCTTTAAAATAAAAAAAATAAAAAATAAAAAATAAAAAAAATACGTATGACTCTCTATGATGAATGTGATCACTGTGTGTATGTAAATTGTACCAATAAACTTAATGAAAAATTAAATAAATAAAATAAAATGTCTTCTCATTCCATAAAGCTGGCAGCCATTTAGAAGCCTGTCATTCGCATATACGAGGATATACAGTCTTAGTTTTCCCCATCTTGATTCCCTTTCTGATCTCTTTGCTTTCCAGTCTTAACTGATCATTTCAATATTACTTTTTACCTGCATAGTCTCACAAGCTGATTCAAATCTTATCAAATCATAAGTTGGGCTATAAATTTTAAAATAGAATGAATTGTGACTCTGACATTTTTAGCAAACAATTTTTTCTTTTTTTTTTTTTTTTTTTTTTTAATTTTTGAGACAGGAGCTCACTATGTATTACAGGTTAGTCTTAGGTAGTCTTGGGCTCACTAAGGAGACCAGGACAACCTCGAAGCCACCATGACAACCTGCCTCAGACTCTCCAGCTCTGGGATTATAGGTATTTGCTCCCATGCCTACCAGAAGCATTAATTTCAAAGATAAATTTGGACTTTAAAAGACTACCAAGCCTGGGATTCTAACCCTTGTATGTAACTTATTAAAGATGCCCTCTATTTCCCGTCTTGCCAATCAGACAGAATTTATTCTATGTGCTTTGGCTTTCAAGTGCACACTTTTTAGAATAACAACCTCTGCAGCTCATCCCCAGAGGAAGTACATGAGTGAGTAGTTCTTTATCTTGAAGCCTGGCCTTCAGCAAATGCACCTCCAGCTAAAGTTACCCTCTGCATTGAACTCTTGAAGGCCCATCCCTGCCTGACTGCCTGCAATATTCCTACCTATCTTACCTATCTATAATACTCCTCTCTCTGAAGAAGTACCCGCAACTGCTGTGAGCGGGCAAGAGTCAAAGACTGATCTGGCTACTTCCAGCTGAAGAAGGTCCTAGGTGTGACTGGCAGAGACACTCCACAGAGGGTCTATCTAAAGGCCCTCGACAGGTGCCAGGGGTTCTTGTCTTGTGTGGCTGGACAAGTGTGAAGGATACAAGGCCACAGAAACAAGTGTGAATGGGCCAATAATAAAATCAACAGGACAACTGTGAGTATAGCCAACGAAGTTTCCCACCAGGAGGAGGCAAGGAGAAAAAGGGTAAGGAGAAGGTCCAGGAAACAGCAGAGTACACAATGAGCACCGCCATCATGGGGGACTGGTGCATATGCACAGCTCCTCATGTGCTTTGACATCCCCCTCCCCATCCTCTCCCTCCCGTCCTTGCCATCTCCAGATTCCCTTTCTGTCTCCTCAGAGTCCTCCTCCCAGTTCCCTCCCACCTGTCTTTCATTTTGCTCTTTGAATGTTGTATACTTGTGGTTTCTCATGTAACACCAAAGCACATAATGTATAACTCTCTGTGTCTGACTTATCTCACTTGATATTATGACCTCAAGGTGCATCCATTTCCTACAGATTACTCAAATTTACCCCTGTTTTGGGGCCAATATTCCCAAAGCCTGGCTCACTCATCTGAGAGAGAAAAGAGAAACAGAAAAACACGAGCTCTCATTTCAACAGCATCACACATTTTATAATTTCTCTCTTACAGTACTGCATTATTCTAAAAGCACCTGAAAATTCTGCTAACAAGTCAATTGCAAATCATACACAAAACTTTCTAAATTTCCTTACTGTGAATTTCATTTTAAAATACATGGCAGGAAGCTGGGGATTTAGCTCAGCAGCACAACACCTGCCTGGCAACCACAAGGTTGTGAGTTCAATTCTCAGTACTGGAAAAAAACCAAAAACTAAACTAAACTAAAATAAAATAAAATAAAATAAAATACATGATATTAAATAGGAAAAAATAAAACATAATAATACATATTTTGGCAAATAAATGGAAATAGCCACAATGATACAGACAGCTTCTAAAACTACAGAGCAGAAACATAAAAGCATGTATAGGTAAGGAAATGAAGGTGAAAATCTGTTGTTTAGGTCTCAGCGGAAATAACCTATAACTTCTCCATGTCTACTGGCCGTGTCTGATAATCAGAAGAGCAAGTGTCTGTGGTTCTTTGCATTTGTTTCATTTTGGAGTCTGAGAGGTCCACTGAAAAGGGCTAACCACAACATCCCCTTATATGTCAATTATTTTTTATAACCATTAGACAAAACCCAGGAATATGTATGAAATATTTAATATCAGTACCACAGATGCACCGATCGGGTGGGGAGATACAAAGGTCAGGGTCGTGAAAGTCCTGAGCTCACCTGGCTTTTAACCCTGCGGCTGGATCATGTGGAGACAGGATGGAGCCCAGACAGACTCTCAACAAGCTGCAGTCGGAAGCAGCTGCTCCCCAAACGGTAGCAAGGTGTCTCGGTGTTATGGTAACTTAGCTGGAGAGTCACGGCTTGTTACCATGTAAATACCACACAGTGAACAGAGGAAGTCAAGTAAACATCCCTTCTCTCTATAATAGGAATGGAAAAGATTAAAAGAAATTGTCTATGCTACAAATGATTTACGTTAAATTTAATGTAGTCTATTTTAAGCAATGTTTTCACACATTTTACATTAAATGTCACTTCATCACCTTGCAGACCTCATTAAAAATAAAAGAGGTTTCCTAACCTTCTCCTTTAGCTGCTTCCTCATCCTGGTGTCTATTTCCTCCAAATCACTTCTCACAACTAGTAATTTTTGATGCTTTGTTTGTTTCTTGTAGTACTGAAGATTGAACCCAGGACCTTCCAACTAACCTAGGACCTCAGCATGTTTCTTTTTCTTTTTGAGATAGGCTCTTGCTAAATCAATAATTTGCCCAGGCTAAGCTCAGACTTGTAGTTCTCCTGCATCAGCCTCCTAGCCTTGGGATTTCAGGTCTGTGCCACCAACAGCTTGCAATACTGTATCTGGTTTTTTACACTTAGTTGTCTCTGTGTGTGTGTGTGTGTGTGTGTGTGTGTGTGTGTGTGTGTGTCCTTGTTCTTTAACAAGAATACAAGTTTTGGAAATCAGAAGCAATTTTACATCATACATATTCACATTTCCTTTGTGTTCACAATGGCCAGCTCTTACACAATTAAGTATTTGCTAAGTAAAACAACTAACGTATGTCATTAACCAAAATAAATGCCACGATCTATATTCCCATTTTGTTTATCATTCACTACTTTTTATCAGTTGATATTGTGTGTCACTCGTTAATTATTTGATCTCCCTGAGAAGAGGGGGTACATTTCATTTGTCCTTGCAAGACATTCTATCAACTCTGCCAGGCCTACAGATGGAAGTATTAAAAGTTAGCTGAAAGGATACTGGCAGACGCAGAAAGCTGTTGCTATTGCTTCTCCTCAACAAAAACAGGATTATTTGGCCAGACTTTGAGATGCTTAACTACTCAAAGGCTGCATTTCAATCTCAAAACATTGGGTTTCTTCCAGGATCACATGAGCTATCATGAAAAAAGAAGAATGGAATGCAAACTATTTCTTTCTGAAAGCATGATCTTACTCTAAAAGTCATATGAAAAATCCAGCAGCAAGTCACTAAGGAATCACAAGCATTTCCAAGTTTTCCTAATTATGTAGCTCAAATACCATGTATCAAAAGTTTAAGCAGCAGTAAAATAATCTAATTCTCCTGTGGCTTCCTACTTCTCTGAAGTTGTGTAATCAATTAACCCATTAGTCTGAGAAGCATATAAATAAATGGCTTAAATCTTTTCCAGTTCAAGTAACCAAAAAAAAAACAAATTGACTTTTTTATTTAAAGCTTTAGATCCAGGACAGACAAAACTGTTACTTTTTGGTTTTGTTTTTAACAATTGGACACAGTGTATATCCATGAGAGTGTAATGGCAGGAAGAGAGATCTGCTCAGAGGTGGGCGCCAGCAGATAAAGGCCCCCATGGCTGTAACCCGCTAGTCTCACAGTACACTTGGACCAAGTGGTGGCCTCTGGCTCTTTGCACTTCACCTGCGAAGCAAAGAGTTCATCAGTTCTACTCGTACCAAATTCCTCTTTCTTGAGGATAATGCAGAAGGTTAACAAACAATGTCCTTTTCTTCAATTTTTTAAAGAATCCAATTCTTCAGAATACATGCATACTTGTTATTATGTTTATACTCAGAGTAGGCACTTTGAAAACTATCTTAGGTGGACCAGATTGAACAATAAAAGTACAAGACTCCTGAATACACCTTGGTATAAAACAAAATGAAAAAAGTGTTTAGTGTAATTTCATGCAACATATTTATACTGAAAGCTATTTGTTATTTATCTGAAATATAAATTTAGTTGGGATCTGTGTTGCATCTAGCAACATTATCCTAACTTCAAATTTCAATTTTATAACCAAGTACCATTTACTAGTTATTTAGCTTGCCTTACCTCTCTGGAGAGTGAGAATGAACATAGCTGTACTCGGCATCATTTCTCCCCTTATATTTTCATTATAGTTAAACGCACATACAAATTCTACCATCTTAACCATTTTTAGGTTTGCAGTTTAGTAGAATTCAGTGTGTTTACCCTTTTACACAATCACCACTATCCCTTTGCAGAACTATTTGTTCTTGCAAAATAGAAACTCCACAACCAAGATAGAACAGTTCTGTATCCTTCTTCCGTCTCTAGTCTCTGCAAACCGCCATTCTGTTTTTTCTTTGATTCTGAGTACCCTCAGCACTGTCATCTCCCTCTATGTGCAGATGGTTTGTCTCAGGATCCCCAACAGACGCCTGCACCCAGGGACAGTACAGAACTGTATGACGTATACACTGTTTTTGCCTATAGGTGCATAACCATGATAAATTTTAATGTATAAGTTAGGCATGGTAAGGGATTAACAATAATAATAAAAGAATGATTATAATAATATACTGTAAAAGTTACTTGAGGCCATTGAAATTTGATATTCAGAAATGATTAGAAGCAGCCTGCGCTCACAAGTTGCTCAAGAATATTTATCCAAAAACCAGACATTTAACCAGCTATGCGGCTTTGTGAGGAGGTAGGGGTACCATAGAAACTGTGGACCCACATCTTGAGAGTGCTAGCAACCAGAGACAGTGCTGAAATATTGGTATTTGGGAAGATAAATTAACTAACAGAAGGGATGCACTTCAGCGCAGAAAGAACTGCTGCTCGGTGAAAGAGGGAGAACTTCCCTTCCACGCAGCAATAAAAGGAAAATCTCAGCATGATTTGTGAGCGCCGACAATGCAGGTAGACAGACATACAGCCTGAGCGGATAGGTGGCCGGAGCACAGCCGGTGGACAAAGGTGGGACTGATAAGCCCCATCTCTTCTCTCCAGATATAGACAGCGTCAGATTGGGAAGGCACCGTAGAAGCTCCCTCCACCCCTCCAGCCTCTGCAGAACAAACAGGAGGTGTACCTGAGCAGAACAGGAGTAGGAAATTATGTTTTCTACCTGTGCTCAGAACTATCCCCCCATTTTCTGTCACTCCAAGACCCGAAGACTCTCACTCCCTACTTAGGAGAAACCCAGCTCTGGCCCGGGAGAACCTTGGCAGGGTGGATTGAGTGTGAAACAGCAGCAGCTGGAACATGGGGACGGGAGAGGAGCTCATTAGCGTGGGGTTTGAAGTGGGGAGCTCTGAGTTGGGGTCTGGCATGCAGACATCAGCAGGAGGCTGATTCCTCCGCTCCCAGTACCAACACCACCCCCGAGAGCCCATCCTTCTCAGGTCTGCCCAGGGGCATGCAGAGTAAATGCAGCAGTGCGCAGACCCTGCCCAGTCACACCTCAGAAGTGGCGTCTAGACGTTTACTCGGGCTTGACCCACACGCTGGACGCACCCACAGAATACGCAAGTAACAGATATTGTGGACAGTCTAGATTTCCCGGCCCCCTCAATCCCAGGCACGGGAGAAATCATTTGGAAAGTGTGAGCCGGTTCCGCCAGCGGGGACTAACCAAAGCGCTCCTCTGTTTCGGTTTGGATCTGGACTGTTCCCCTCAAAGCCTCAAGCAGTCAGAGGCGGGGCTCGCGGTACCGATTGGATGACGGAGTCAGTGGACTTATTTAGAAGGCGGGTCCCTGTTGAGGATGGGTTTATCTCCCTCCCCCGGCCTCCCTTTCTCCGCTTCCTGGACAGCATGATGTGAGCAGCTTCTCCCCGGTGTCCGTGGGTAACCCAGCCGGGCATGGGGACCTTCCGAACCCTTAATCAAAATAAATCTCTCCTCCTTCAAATTAGGTATCATATAATTTTCCCCAAAGACAAGAAAGTGACTAAAACTTCAACCACAGCCAGGAAGGGGCAGAACTCCACCTCCTGCCTGCTCTAAATGGTGTTTCCTGCTTGGACAGAGGCAGAGGAGAAGTCTAAACTAAAAATAGAGCAAGATTTTCACATACTCCTGACTTCAGTATAAAAACCAAGGCAGGGAGAAATACCAGATCTGCTTTTGATGGGCGTTTCTGTTTCTTTTTATAGGTGCTAAGGGTTCTTATGTTTGTGCAAAATCATTTAATTTATTAAACTGTTAGTTACTGTTCTCGCTTCTGCCTTCCCCTGGTATGTGATACCAAGGGTTGTTTTATAGAACCTACTGAATGTATGTTTCTGTTAGGTCATTATTTTCTCTCACTCTCTGTTGTATGTTCATTTGTTTGTCCTTGTCTAATAGATTTGCCATCAGATCTTTTATATGGTCAGTTTTGCTTGGTTTGCTTTTTATCTTTGAATAGACTATTTTTTATGTTTCTTTGTATGCCTTATAATTTCTGTTGAAAACTAGAACACTGAATAAATTGATGTGATGACTCTAAAAATCAAGTTTTAACTTTTGCTGATTTGCTGGGGATTTGTTTGTTTGTTTATGTTGTTTTCAGTTGTTGTAGGATTTTTCTATCCTGAAGATCAACCTGATGTATAGTCTTGAGGGTTTCTTAGGATTTTCTAATCTGATTGCTTCCCCTGGATATGAGTGATAACTTTCTAATTTTTCCCATAGAAGCAGTGGCTTTTGAGTGCCCTAATGTTCTGAGTGTCCTAATCTTCAATGTCTGACTCCCAAAATGGTGAACAGAGAAAAGTGAAGATAGGAAAGTGCTTGTGGTTTAAATCTCCTGGAAGTCACTTTAATGAAAGGAAGAGTGGCTAGCAATAATAGGTACAGGACAAAAACAGTGACCACCATGTCTTTTCATCTCTGTGATTATAAGCAGCAGTCAGTGGTCAGACCATAGTCTTTGATAAGTAGGGAGGAGGGTCCCCTTTGCTCATCCCAAGGCCATCAAGCCTTGTGCAGTCTGACCTATGACGCGGGTACAGCTACTTGTCACACCTCTAAGAGGTGGGAAATGCACGGCTTCTATTTTGGTAACACTGAAATTGATCTAAAGCACTGTGTTTTGCTTCATAAATACTTTTCTTGGAGCTGCAGCACATTAATAGCCTCCAAAGTTCAAAAATAGTAAGCAGAAAGCAGGTGCTGTCCATGCAATCAATATCTAGGTGGGGAGCTGGGCATGGTGGCGCACACCTGTAATCCCAGCACTTGGATGCTGAGGCAGGAGGATCACTGCAAGTTTGAGACCAGCCTGGGCTACAAAGTGAGCTCAAGGTCAGCCTGAACTGCATAGTGAGACCTGGTCTCAAAAAAAAAAAAAAAAAAAAAAAAAAAAACTAGGTGGGGAGATTAATTCGTGGTCTTTCCTATTCCACTATCTTCCTATAATTACATGGTTTTTAAGGTAACTAACTAAAGTTTTGTGGGGTTTTTTTTTGTTTTTCTTCTGGTACTGGGACCTGAACTCACAGCCTTGCACTTGCCAGGCAGGTGCTATGCCACTGAGCTAAATCCCCAGCCCTCAAGGTAACTAACTAAAGTATCACTGTGTTTATTGGAATAGATGGCAGGTCAGAAGTAAACCTAAACATACTTTTTATTACAAAAGCATAATATTGGTCAAGATAAAGTTAAGAATGTGTCATGGTAACAATATCCAAATCTCAATCTCATAATGTAAGAAGAATTTATTTTTCACACATCCAGCATCAATTATGATCACATACAGTATGTTCAGTAATCAAGACTTTCTGGGTCTTATAAACCCCCCATTTCAAAATGCTGCATTCTTCAACAATAATACAGTGCTCTTCATAACAAACAAGCACAAAAAAGAAAAATAGAAAAGCTGTAACATTAAATACTTCAGCCTAGCAGGGGTACACTAAACTTCCACACACAGGCCACAGATAAAGCTAATCATATAACTGCATGTCACTGCAGGGGGATGTCTTAAAGGAGAAAAGACCCAAATAAGGTTGAGAAGTACAAATCTTGGCCACAACATTTGTGATAATAGAACCTGTGATGCAATCGACGAGCTAGATAAGCACTCAGTGTTTCAATCTTCTTCCAAATATGGAAATCTCTTTAACTAAAGACATCACTACCACTTCATCTAGCATTTGTTTGAACAATCCCAGTGACTTGCGGCTCATGTTTTCCTTACGAAGGGCTTGCTTCTTTGTTAAGAGAAAAGCTAAAATCTGTAAAGCTAAAATCTGTTTCCTCATAATTTTTAAGATTTGTTTCACTTGGGAATATTGTTGTCAGTGATTCTACTTTATTTTTCAATCAACAGAAACTAAGAGCCAAAGGTATTATTCTTTTAATAACTCAGAACAAATACTTGAAAAAAGAATAGATCACTGTTTAAAACTTAAAATGCTTATGAGAAAAATCACTATATACAATGTCACTTGCAGTTTTCTTTTAATTTCTTTGACTATAAATTACTCTTCCAAAGATGGGCATGGAAATGTAGAGAGAGTTTCTGCTTTTCTTTTTAGTTTTTGCTCTGGTTGCTCTGTGCATATAATACTTATTTTAGAAAACTAAATTGTATACAGAATATTTCTGACTATCAAATCAAATGAAAGCTTAGATAATTCTTGGCTAAGATTCTCAATTTTTCAATCAGATAAAAATATCTTATGTCACATTATGTTTTAAAAATAATAAACTGATTAAGGGAGCATTTAGTAATTTCAGGACTTATTTTTTTTTAATTGAGGGATTAAAATAATGGTGAGAATGCTTAGTATATACATTCCATGGCTAGAGAAGATAAATTATTTTGTAACTGGGTGACTTTTTTTACCTATTCAAAGGGAAAGTTTCTTTATTCTCCTTTTGATCTTTCCTACTGATTAGTATCTGGGTTTCATTTTCTTTCTCATCAGGATCCTATTTCATTTCTTTAAACCTCTTGTGCATGTTAGAGGAAAATCATTGAGCACTTCAGAAAAAAGTAGAGAGCTCTATTTTTACTGACCTACTTACAATTCTGCATAAGAAAATAAACACTAGCGGAGCTCATCTCAAAATAAAAAAGAAAAATTGAGTAATGACTGCTGACTAAAAGGAGACTGAAATAGTATCTGCAGTATTACCATGGAGTTAGAAAAGAAATTTGCTAATAAAAAATCATAGTCTACTTGTCCATAACTGCTAGTGCAAGATATTAACTCCCTCATAAATAAAATATTTGTCTCAGTGTACCTTAGGCATAAGTTTGACTGCTTGTTATAATTCCCTCTCTGCCTGTCCATCTCTGCATCTTCCCTTTAGTTAACCTGTTTATTTCAAGCTCAATAGCACAAACATGACCACCACGTCCTAGAAGAGGTGCTGCCACTGAGGCTGAGGAAACACATTCAACCCTCGTGTGCTTATTTCTTGGCAGGTGCAATTCAGCAGATCAATTTGGTTTTCTCAGTCTCTATGAGCAAGAATAACCACCTTACAGAGTTGATGTGACAGATGTTGATATCAAAGATGTGTTGCAGATTTGTTTCCATTATTGTACTTTTTCAGTATAAGTGTTTTGGCGGGGGGTTCTTGGTACACAGAGATTAAAAGGCCTCCTCGTAAAACATTAAGCCAGGCATGCCTTTGCTATCAACAGTCTAAACAACAACCAAAAAGCATAAGATAAGCAAAATCTAAATAGAAAAAAGGAAAATTAAAAATTAATAAATCTATGAAAGATATAAAAGAACTGGTGATAATAGGTCACTCCCTAATAAAAACAGGAATTCTTTTTCCTATATGCAATCATGTTTAAGAATTTTTACAAATATTTTACAAAGATAAGAAATCAGTGTTGACTTTGACAAAAGCTTTTGGTAGAGAGTGAGAGTAGAGGTGTGAATAAACCAACGTGACAACCCTTACAGGGAGGACTGTGCCCAGTTATCACTAACTGCTGTCCCAGTATGACCCACTTTTCTCCATGGTTATGCATTTCTGCATGAAGAATTCTGCTTCCTACCCACCCTCCCATACTGAACACTGCAGGAGAAAACACAAGCATAGATTTTTGTATTTCCAACACTCTCTACTTTCCACCACTGTCAATTTAATGTGAAAGAACAAAGCCACATAGCACCACAAGTAAGAACTTTAACTGATAAGACTTGCAGTTGAAGACAGAATTCATTTTAATTATCTACTAAATTTAAATTTTAGTGTTAGTTCCTGCTGTACTTAGGGTATACAAAGTAGTAGATTTAATACATGATACATAATTTACAAGATTATTGTATAATATTCACCCAGAGTCAAGTGCAAAAAGTGTGGGAGATCTGTCCACACACTAGAGACCCAAAGAATCTAACTGAGGGCCTGGATCCCACACCAATGTCCTGCATGAGTTTAGCCAAAGACCTAGAGCCCATGACAGTGTCCTGTGTGGGTCCAGCTGGAGGCCTAGAACCCATGACATTGCCTCATGCAAGTCTGTATCAAGGATCACACTGCAGAAGCCCAAAGGTCAGTGGTGGAAGCTGGCAAGGCTGCACAAGTAGGGAGATGGATCTCTGCTATCAGGCTGAGGGATCTGCTCTGGAGCCAGGAAGCGATGCTCAAGGTAAGGACCAGAGCTCCCCCAAAGAGAACCACAGCCATCCTCATAATGTAAGTATAACTATCATGTGGAAGCAGTGCTGGAAGTGGGGACTGCTTCCAGTGACAGCGAGGCCCTGAGCGCCTCCAATGATGAGAACAGCAGAGTTAATATCAGGAAGGCCAGCGTGACAGGCTTCTCCAGAAGGATCAACAGCACACCATCTTCCCCTCCAGTTCTCTTTCTATGCTGTCAGCCACAGTCCTCAGGAGGGCCTTCCACACCCAGCACCACGCTGACTCAGTTCAGCTGGGTGTTGCAGTTGACCATCAGCTGATCCACCACAGTTCCAAATGCTCAGAATGCACAGGTATCTGCAATTGGGAAAACCTCCTCTAGGTTATCAGCTTATGCCCAACAGTCCCAGTCAGTGAACCCTGAGCCTCCCTTGGTTGCAGCGTCCCGCTCCCTCTCTCTGCTGACCTCTGCCCCTCCCCCAGGACTTTCATGCTTCTGACCTCCTCACTCCCTGCCCTTGTGGTGGGCCTTCTAATGCCTATTCTGCATGGCAGACTGCTAGGTGGAGAAGGGAAGCAGCAGCAGTTTAATGAAGGACTTCAGCAATGTTAGCTGTCAGAGATGACATGGAAAGTGGAGGAAGCTGACTCCATTTTCTGACTTCTGAAAGTTTACCTAAAAAGTCAGTCTGAAAAACCTGCCTTCTTGCCTGAGTTCACATTACATGACTGCAGTGTAGACCCTCAGATGTGGTGAGTTTCAGGGTCCAGGATTCATAGGACGCGTGTGTGTGCATGTATGTAGTCAGGGAAAAAAGAAAGAGCAGATAACACTGTCAAAGCTGCTAAAATAACAGCCATACTCATGCAAGGACACAGAGTCCTTGTAATTCTTCTTATTTTTCTCTCTGGACCCCTTCATTTTAGTTTTTTGTAGCTAAAAGTTCCATCACTATAAAGTAGAAAACTATAACAAGCTGGTTCATCTGCAAAAGAAAATTTAGTTGAAATGAAACCAAACCAGTTTGATCTCCTCAGTACATTACTCCACACGGGTTTTATCCCATCTTATGAGTAAGTTTGACACCGGCTATGCTATACCTCTCCAGAGCTTCACCTCTTCATTTGCATATTCCAAGTCTTATTATTTTAAGGTAGAGTCTTGTTAAAACTTTCAACCTTTTGCAGAGTTTCAAAGACTTCACATAAAAGGTTTCAATGTGATTGCTTTATACAGGAGATTTTTAACAGATATAAAATGATTCAAAATACTTGAATTAAGAGAATGATTTTGGTTATTTAGGATTTAGATGAGTTCTCTGCATAATGGATCTATTTTTGAGAATGAAATGGTGGGGTTAAGAACATCCTTAGAAAACTCCCTTTTGGCAGACAAGTCAGTGTGCTCTTCAATGTTGTGAAAGTTCCACTCAGCACCCCTACTTCTGCAGCACTTGTGTGTCCTGCCTGTCATTAAGTTCTCCTGATACACTGCCTTCCTATTTGTGTGTTTTCCTGACACCATCCAACCTACAATAGCTCCTACAAGTCCATAGTTTTAAAAAATTACCAATTGTCCGCCAAATGGACCAAAAGGCGTAGCTGGAAAGACACCGCTGAAACATGACAGAAACATCTGCCCGGCAGCTGTAATGGGACTGCCAGTGCCTTTGGTAGATGTTTTACTGCCTGCGCTGCATTGTGTATGAATAGGGCAGTGGTGGCATTGCATAGGAAATGTGATGTTGACAGCCCTGAGAAATCCCACCAGCCTCGGGGCCTCTTGTTCAGTAGAGGATTACTAAGAAATAATAATTGGTTTCTCACAGTTACAGTCTCTGGCTCCTCTAGCCCTGTAATTCTAAAATTGTATGGAAGAGGCATGGCTTACATTTTAGTTATGTTTTCCAGTCAGCTTCTCTTTGTTTTATGGGTCGCTGATGTCCTTACATCCACCTGTGCTTCTTCCTCAGTGCAAGCAGGTATCTTGAGCTCGTGAAGATAGTGTACTACTTTGTCTTTAATGACAGAACAAGCCCATGAAATCCATTCCAATTATTTCAAGTAGCACGAAGTTCAAGTACAGAATATTATCATGGCATCAGAGCAGTGCTGTGATTTTCAATCATGACTTTCTGAAGCAGCTCTGGTAGTTTTCTTTTATGAGTGCCTTGATGAGGTGTGATTTAAGAAAAAAAAAATACTGTGAGTGCTGCAGTTCGGTACCGTCCACCAGAAAGGCAGGGCAGGACAACATTACCATTTGTTTCACCCGGATTCTTCACGGCTCTGGCATGGTGCAATTTCTGGCTCTTCCCATGTCAAGAAAACCCTAAAAGGTAAACCTTTCGAACGGATTCAGGGCTGAAGCAGCAATGACAGTGCAGTTTGGTGTTGAGTTTTGAAAGCTCAGTAAAGAAACTAAATGCACGATTTATCAGAGATCATGTTATCTAAGACGTCTGCAAGATATTCTTCTCTGAAATAGAAATGTTGTGCTTGACTGAATCTCTGCTCAGGGACACAAAAACACAGGCCTTACTTCCTCCTTTGCTTTCACTGAATTAAGCTTCTCCGTGAGGGAAAAACACATGACTGGCCTGGCAGATGACTTTCCGTTGCCCTGATGCCTGAGGAATTCTAGCTATTAATCAAAGCTCCATACAACTAAGGATATAATTTAATAACATGTAATCCAATAGGAAATTAATGTATCTGTTACCATTTGCCACAAATTATCATGACAGATATTAATATTCATGAACAATTTTCTCACAAAAATGTACATGCTTCTGAAGTGCTCCATCTCTTCAAATTAATCTGAACTCCTGCCTTTATCATTTAGATATTAATTAATTATTTCATAAATGACAATTGTAAGACTTCAAAAACTGGAAGGAGAGATCATTCCTTTTTTCTTGAGATATGTTCTAAGCATCAACTAAGAATATAAATCATGCACACAACAGTGTTTACTAGTGAATCTTAAAAGTCTGCCAACCTGCGTGCATCTGAACAGCACAATTCTTAATTCTCCAGAATACCCAATGCTTCTTTCACAGCAGTGGTTGATGTTGTTAATTGTGTTGACCTACTAATGAATGTTTTTTGGTAAGTATTATTATATAAGTAATATATATATATAGTCCATAATTTAAAATATATAAATTATTTTTGCAACTTGTCATTTGACATTTCAGAACACAATTAACTAAAGGTAACTGAAACCACAGAAAGCAAAATTGAAGAAAAGAGAGGCCCACTGTACATACAATTGTCAATTATGTCTAATAATACTAAGTGTTCACAAGCTGAAGAAAATAAGAAATTTCACCACTAACAGTGGTAACATAAAATGATACAACTACTTTGGACAACCATCTAAGAGCTACCTTGTAAATATTCACTAACTCTGTGACTAGCAATTCCCTTTCTAGAGGCTTATCATGAAGAAATGCATACATATATTTAGTAAGAAATAAAAACTATTTATAGCAGCACTGTTCTTGAGACCAAAAAAAAAAAAAAAAGAGAGAGAGAGACAGAGAAAGAAAAACAACCTAAACAACCTGAATGTCTACCAACGGGAGAATGGGTAAATATATTTTAATGTATTTTTGCAATGGTATGTCAAGTTGCCACTTAAAAAGACTATAAAATATTTCTGCAACATTTCACATGCAACAACTTAGATACACTTTAGAAGCATAGTATTAGTAAAAAATCTAATCACTGCAGGTTAGTTGTAGAGTAATGATATTAATTTTGTGATCCTGATCTCCTACAGATCCAGCTGGGGGAAAAGAGTTGCCTTTTTGCATAAAATAAATAATCACCAAAGTTCTTCTGTTTCTTAAAACCATTATATGAAATATCCTAGGAAATGTATTAATGGGCATTTTCTATACTTAACAGACCGGAAAAATAAAATAAGAGGATGAAAGTTTAAACTGACCAACAATACCTTAGTAATCACACTTGAATATGGTTGAAATAAATCGTGTGATAGCATACATCATGGGCTGTACTTAGGAGAGTCTTCTTATGTCTCCCTTCAATGTGCATAGCCTTAGTTACATTTTCTGTGGGTAGCCATGCACTCATTGTCTTATATAGTTTTCTGATCAATTTTGTGGCTTAGTAAAATTGGCTGTAGATAGCCAACATTAACCATGAATCCTGATCACCTTTGTACAAAAATTTACCTTTGAAGATTGACTTCATAAGCACAAATTTCAACTTCAGCAGAAAGTTCCTGTTCACTTATACATCCATAATCCTTAGCACTGTTGGCACACAGAAAAGGTAGGGAATAAGCAATCATTTAGTGGGCATGTCCCAAACAGCAAAACTATTGGTGATTCTGTGATGCTTTGCCTCACTAACGGACACCAGCGTCCACTGAGGTACTGGAGACGAGGTACCCAACTCGGAAGTCTGCAGGCACCTGGTACCAGTGTCGTGTGGGTTGGTGTAATCGGTTCTAATTCGGTTTCTACTACAACTATTCTTCCTAGAAATTGTTCAAATGACAGCATCTTTTTTTAAAAGAGAACACAACCAAAAGCTATTGTAAGGTACAAATACTAGCCTGTTCTTTGTTTCACTAGGAAAATGTAATCTAGTTTCATTCTAATACTGTCACAGAAAAAAAGAGCTCTACAGTACCATGAAAACAAAGGTGCTGTAGTTTCTCTAACTTGTTTTCCAAAGTAGCACTGCTGACCTTTTCTCAAAACTTTAAGCATCACAAGGAAACCAGTGGGAAGGGGATCATGTGCTGCCCAAGCAGTTAAAGGGCAGAAAAATTCACTGATGTGAAAAAGGATTAGCAAAGGCTGTAGAACAGGACCAGCCCCGCCCCTTTGGGTGAGCAGGTTTGATACTAGCTGCGAGGCGGAATCCCACATATAATTAGCAGCTCTGACGTCATGCAAGGAGCACATAAAAAACCGTCCACTGGGAGGGCATTGCGGCAGACAAACCTCTGAGGAATCTAAGGTACTGGAGAGGAGCTCCTCCGGAGTGAGTGAACGCGCACCGTAACTCCGCTAGCAGGGAGATATGAAACTAAGAAAATCAACTTGCTGGAAATCTCCCAATTTTTCTTTCAGACCCGTGGTTAATACTATTAATTGTGTTGATGAATGCTTCTGGTGAATAAGTATTAGTATCTAAGTAAATGAATGAATGACTGCTTTTGGTGAATAAGTATTAGTATATAAGTAAATGAATGACTGCTTTTGCTGAATAAGTATTAGTATATAGGTAAAAATTTTAAATGAAGAAAACTAAATTACTATGAAATGGATTTCATTATGGAGGCAGTATGTGTCTCAATTTTGTTGTTGTTGTTGTTTTGTTTTTTTTTCCCGGTACCGGGAATCGAACTCACAACCTCGCACTCGCCAGGCAGGCGCTGTGCCGCTTAGCTGAATCCCCAGCCCCTACTCAAAATTTTTAAAGCAAACTATTTTCATTATGTGTTTGAAATGTCTGTGTCCATACAAGGATTTCATTTTGAAAGGAGGTTGAGAGAGCGCTTATCCTTCTTAAGAATACTAAAAAAAAAAAAAAAAAAAAAAAACTTGCACAATTCTATTTTCCTTTCTTTTTCCAGGTGAATTTTTATCTACATGCCTCTCTTTCCTCTCTGCAAAGGATTCGAGCCAGACCTTTGTCCTGCAGTCTTACTTCCACCAGAATGAAATCGTGTAGATTCCCCTCTCTGGAATCTATCCTCCTCTCCCTGCTGCTTTTCCAGCAGGTATGGGCTCAATTTCCACGCGAGTGTGCCACTGTGGAGGCTTTGCGAAGTGGCACGTGCTGCCCGGATCTGTCCCCCTCGGCTGGGCCGGGGACAGACCGCTGCGGCTCCTCCTCAGGGCGGGGCAGGTGTGACGCGGTGACTGCAGACTCGAGACCCCACAGCCGACAGTACCCGCATGACGGCAGAGACGATCGAGAGAGGTGGCCCTTGCGATTCTTCAACAGGACGTGTCACTGCAACGGCAATTTCTCGGGACACAACTGCGGGGCGTGCCGTCCTGGGTGGGCAGGAAGTGCCTGCAACCAGCGGGTTCTCACAGGTAAGGGATGCTCTGCATTGGTGCGCACACCTGGGTGAGAACTGAAGTTCTTCACAGCGCCTCACACCATGTGAACTAGAAGACCACCTGCAAACTCTATCAACCCTCTCTTTCCCCAGTTGAGCAAACTGAGCCTTGGCTGGGTTAAGAAACATGTTACAAGTAGGGCGTTGAGGTTGAAACTCAGATCTTTAAAATAATAGTATTTCCTTCCAAAAGGTCAGCTAAGAGGTCACTGTGCGGTAGGAACTGTGCCGGACTTAAGGTATTTATGTTAACTGCCGTAGATGAGGTACAGAAAGGTCAAACGCACACGTCTGATACTTTGTAAACCTGGCATTCACACTGAGATCTATGGAGCTGTAATATTCAAGCTTCCTCAACTGTCCCTGTAGGTCAGCAGTTTCCCGCCATGCTGATCAACTCAGGCATTTGAGATGACAGGCTAAGCCTGCAGCCTAAATAGCATTACACACGAATCAAAGCATTACAAAGTAACAGCCTGTGGTACTCCACTGTTTTTCATGTCCAGAGCCTGGACCAATGACGCAAAAGAGTACTTATGAGTCTAACTGCTTTTATGTGTCTGCTCTGATTTTTACCACTCTGTGAAGCAAGTATCATTTTTACCCATATTTTACAGATGAAAACTGAGGTTAGAAAAATGTTCCCAAAGTCATAAAGAAAAAAAAAAACCCGGTCTTACTCACTGTACTATACCCCCTACCTGATTTTTGCAATATTCATGATGTTAGAAAAAGCAGAAATTCCAAGAAAAAAATGTCAGTAGTGAGCAGAACTGAATATGACAGGATCACAGATTCATAAATCCATGAGGAAGACATGCAAATCCACAAGTAAGGTGAAAGAAAGATGACAGAAAACAAGAGGCTAGATGCATGCAGGGAGGGGAAGCAAGGGAGAAAGGCTGAAGGAAGATTGTAGTTAGGGATATTTTTCAAGTTGAAAAAAAAAAAAAAACCCAAAAGTCCAAAATCCAAAATGCTCAAAACTCTAGAATTTCAGCATGATGCCACAAGTGGAAAATTCTATACTGTCTACTTTTGTTGTGTGTATGACAGCCTAGATGAAAAAGGCATTCAATAAACAAATGAGCTTTATGTTTGTATGTACCCGCCTCAACATGTCTCATTATGGACTAACAAATATTTTAAAACACAAAAATCTGCAAAATCTGAAGCATGTCTGGTCCCAATCATGAAAGAGAAAAGGCGTGCGACCTGTAAAATACTTGGAAAGAGATTTGAATATAGATATGTCTAAACTTTAATGGATGAGCGGGGCACAAAGGGCTCATTCTCCACTCATCCCCGTAAGGCAGAAGCTTTCATATCTGATTTTTCTTCCCTAAAGTCAGAAGAAATCTTCTGGACTTGAGTAGAGAGGAAAAGAACCACTTTGTCCAGGCCCTGGACATGGCAAAGCACACCACACACCCACAGTACGTCATTGCCATCAGGAGATCGGAAGAAATACTGGGACCCGATGGCAGCACTCCACAGTTTGAGAACATTTCCATTTATAACTACTTCGTTTGGACACACTATTACTCCGTCAAAAAGACTTTCCTTGGGCCAGGGCAGGAAAGCTTTGGCGAAGTGGATTTCTCTCATGAGGGACCAGCTTTTCTCACCTGGCACAGGTATCACCTCCTGCAGCTGGAGAAAGATATGCAGGTATGAATGAAAATGTTGAATTTCAAGTCCCTTGCAGAAGGCGTGCCACCCCATTTGTAAGTCATTTTAATTCACTGTTGTTCCAAGTGATTAGAACAAGGGATGACAAAGTGATTTTGTTTTACTAATCTGCCTTTGATATTCATTTTCACTTCATACTGATTCCTTGCTTATTAACTAAACTTGATCTTTTTGTGAAGTGAAAAGGAAATATCAATGATGAGAAAGATATTTGAGACATTTTTAGGCATGAGTTAGGCACTAAGAAATCTCTACCTGTCCTAAGGGGCTGGGGATGTAGCTCAGCAGCACAGCGCCTGCCTGGCAAGCCCAAAGTCATGAGTTTGATTTCCGGAACCAGAAAAAAAAAAAAAAGAAATCTCTACAGGTCCTTCATTTTAAAAACTGACTCCCAGGAAGCTTGAAACAAGGGAAACTCATTTTGCATGGGCCGGTCCTCGGTAAAAGCAGGTAGACGCTCTCTCCCGGCTGGATGAAGTGAGTGTACCTATGCTCTCCTTCTGCCCAGTCCCAAATACAGGCTGTGCCTCTGTCCCAGCTGAATGGGCCAATAGTAGTCCAGTTTACTGAAGATCACTTGGACAGCAGCCAACAGCAGCAGGAAAGAAGAAAGGGAGTAAAGGGGCCGATAACTCAGGCTTTCAGAATGTAAAGGCCAGACACCTCCAGCTCTAGGAGCCTCTGACAGAATCCCCTGGGGATTCTCTGCCACCCAGGGTGTGGTGACTGCTTAGGCTTCTGTGATTTCATCCTGTACCTCTCTTAGGATGAGGGAAGCAGGAATAACTAACCACTGGGTGCTTAGGGTCAAATGGGGGAAAGGGAGCGGCCCATTCAGCTCCTTTGTTTCTAACTGTTCTACCTCCTCATACCAGGTGATGATTCTGTCCAACACAGGTTAGAGTTTAAGACACAAAAAAAATGTGCCTTTCCATTTTGATTGTTATCTTTTCATTAAACCACATTTTTCCAGATCTTATCTGAAGACCTTACATCACCGTATGAAATTATGGATGTTAACTTTCTTGACTATTGTAGGAAGTCTATTATCGATAGGCATAAGCATCATGTGCACAGCTTAAAAAAAATAAAATATAGCGCATCCATCAGATGTTACTTTCAATTAAAAGACATTGGCTTTTCAAGGGCCTAAAGCAAACCTCAATCTGAGTGCAACCATTTCATGCTTTTTTTTTAAGCAGATACACTCAAAACACACTAGGTATTTGGTAGAAGAGACACTTTTTTTGATAGATCTGTTTTTGATAAAGTGTAATTTTAAAATACAAATTTTGAGAGTCAAATCTCAACTAGGAAATTCATGAATTAAACTTGTTTCTAGTGCTTAACAGCAATGATAATAATCCCCCCTCCCCAGTTAAAATGTTAAAAATTAATCTAAATCTTCTGAAGACAGAAAGGGTGCTTAGACTAATTTGCTGATTTTCAGGATGTTTGCACCAGCGTCATTTCAAAAAGAGAAATTGGTTAGAAGAGAGAGAATTAATATTCTAAAATGCAGAATAAAATATTTGTTTGCAAGGGGTCTATCCTTATTCAGTTTGAGTGTGATTAAATGAATTCTTCTAGCACTGCATACATCATATTTTATAACTCTGATTGCAGGTAAGGCCTTTAGTAGATTTTATGCAGATGAATCCATCATTTACCATTCACTCTCAATCTGCATATCTTGAAGTCCTTTCCCATGGGTGCACCTCGTGAGAGGACAGGTGGAAAGTCTTTAAAGGCTTCCACGTTTCAGTGTAAACTTGAACCTCTTTACACCACAAGGCAGCCAACAAATTACAATCTAAACAGAATGCACAGTTGAAATTCTATCTGAATTTGCTCTGATTCCCAAATATCCGTTCCTGAACCACAATCTGGTTCTTAATGATCCTCGGAAGCTGCCACTAATTTTTGTGAACCACCACGCTGGCCTCTAAATGAGGACGACTGACCCTTGAAGATCAATAACCGGGGATGCCTTGGAAATCTGCTGACCCCATAACACAACCACGGGTAAGGAAATGTGTCCTGGGAAGGAAGCGAAAGTGAAAAGGCAGAAGGTACTGTGTGCTTAAGAAACAAAACAATGGCAACCCTTTCATTTAAATCACACCCCTGATCCCAGTACTTGAGAAGCTGAGGTAGAAGGCTGTGTGGGATTTGAGGCCAGTGTGGGCTACACAGTGAGCCCGAGGCCAGCCTGAACTACATAGCGAGAAACCTCACCGCTGAATGTAACTCTTTAATGGGCATAAGAAATGATAACTAACAAAGTAATGTATGTTCTGAGGAGCCCAATAGTATAAGCCTGTAACCTTTACTGCAACATTTTTTAAAAATGTGTAATCCGTTCTGAATGGAAATGACGTGTTTGGTCTAAAAAGCAAGAGGCACAAAAATTTGTTCTGTTTCTGTTTATCATTTCCTGTGTGACTTTGAGGCAGAGGCCTGAGTCTTGGTTTAGATTTTGGAGCAGGAGTCTCTAAACCAAACACCTTTGAGCAGATAAGTAAAAGAGACCCTGTCCCTGCCATCAAACGAATCTACGTGACTACAGCCATTTAAATTAAATGAAAAACAGAAACAGAAGTCACTGTTCCAGAAAACATATTTCAAAGTTGGACCTGACATCAGACTAAGAGTTAGTGATGTTTAAATAAAAGACAGGAAGTGGGAAATAGAAATGTCAAGGAATGGATGTTTTTAATGGATGATTTTTTGATATAGCCAGGAGAAATGTAATTACCTGCCAAAAAGAAAAAAAAAAAAGCAATAACTTTTTCCTTTCAAATTATTTTTTGAGGAAATAATGAATTGAGTTTCATTCTTCTCGGGTCTCAGTGACTTCTATTTAACTCTTCAGTGCCCCTGGGACACCGCTGGTTCCCTGCTTCCTTAGTGGCTGAGGAGACTCCATAGAAACAACCAGAGAGAACTGACAAAGTTTCTGTAATCTAGGACATGTTACAGGAGCCTTCTTTCTCCCTGCCTTACTGGAATTTTGCAACTGGGAAAAACGTCTGCGATATCTGCACTGATGACTTGATGGGCTCGAGAAGCAGCTTCGATTCGACTCTAGTCAGCCCCAACTCCGTCTTTTCTCAGTGGCGAGTGATCTGCGAGTCCCTGGAAGACTATGACTCTCTGGGAACTCTTTGTAACAGTAAGTTCCGAATGAAAACCAACTGCCCGAATTCATATTAGATTAAGAGGTTAAACAGGCTGCATGAAGCCCTTCACTCTAGAATATTTGAGAGTAAAACCTGTTCTTATTGTCCAAGAGAATCCCTACTCAGATATCCTTTGAGCACCTATTGTACGCAGGACAATCTACAAGGTGCTCCAGAGAAACAGAATGTGCCTGCATATTTTTACACTGCTTTTCTTGATTAGTTGGCTCATAGCATTGCCGACTTCTTTATTTTAGAGACGTCTAGATGTGTACATTAATCCACTTAGTATACTCAGCACTACTTAGTAGTCATGTGTCTGGGGTTGGAATTTCTCAGAGAATCTTTTTCAGAAAAATCTGAAAGACGGAAAAGATCTTGAAATGTTCTGGGCACAATAAGCTAGGGAAGGATGTAGGAAGGAAGAAAAGAGAGGCAAGAAAAGAAGGGAAAGAAAATTCTTTGTGTTTATTCAGTCAAAGAGTTCAAAACCTAAGGGTGATGTTGCAGGGATGGTTCAGAAAAGGAGAACATTGCACAGGCCACATCTGCCAGCTGCTGATTTGCTGCTTTTGCAAAGTAAATGTAAGAGAATGTAAGAGACGCTATGTTGTCCTAGGAGTTCGCCAATGATCTGAACACTTCCATTGTAGGTCAAGTTTATTTTGGGGGCTCTACCCCTGAGTTTCAGGGCTGGGGATATAGCTCAGCATCACAAGCACCTGCCTGGCAAGTGCAAGGTCCTGAGTTCTATTCACAATACCAAAAAAAAACCCAATCTATTCCTGAGTTTCTATTTCTGCCTTGGATCATGTTACTATCTGTCTCTGTGCATTAACGTGGACCTTAATTATTAGAAGTTCTTATTCCATCTAATTTTACTCTTCTTCAGGCATTTATGCATATTATGAACATTTGCTCTTCTTCATAAAAACTAGATGCATGGGAATTCAGGTCATTATTATATTCATTATATTTTGCAATATCCATGTATCAAATCTTAAATTATTTTATAAACTTAAGAGAATATTCTAAGTAGATCAGAAAGAAATAGGTTCATGTCAGGCAGAGACTGTGCCACTGAGCTACATCCCTGACCCTAAGAAGTAGGTACATGTAGACGTTTCACCACTACAGGAATATTTAGAAATGTATGTGCTATGTACAGAAATGAGAAATGAGACGGTTTATCAAGTTTTCCACTGTAGGCGATAACAACTTAGAATAAATTTTGAATTGTTTTGCATGAAGAAGAGTGGTCCCACCTGTACCAGAGAAATGAAATTGAGGATCATGGTCTCTTCAGATACTTAACTATCTCTTTCTGGCCAGGCTGATGTATTTTGGGCTTAAACTTTCATAGACATTTTCCAATCATACTGATGATCAAACACCAAAATAAACAGTTTAAGTGGGCATACATAATTATAACACAGAAAGGGTTTTTTTGTCCATTAATATTTGCATTTCATAATTTAGAAGGACAGTGTTGTGACAAGTTGAAAATCTTTCTAAAGATTGCTCAGCTGAAGGTGTAAATACCAACCACTTTATTTATTAGGCAAGACAGGGAAAAATGAAACTAATCCTTCGCTGAACATGTATTGCTTCTCATACTGAAATGTTTACTATGTTCTCTCACTTAAGCCTCAAAGCAACCCTATTTTCTCTACTTTTTCTTCTTGGAAGATCCTAGCCATGCCTGTGGTTTCACTGATCACCACTCACGGATGACCCATATGCACACATCCTTAGATTAACCCTTCCATAAATACTCCACGCAGGCTAGTGGCACTCCACTTTATAGCTTGAAAAGCGAATTCCTAATTCCTAAAATTCTTCCAGTCACTAAAATATGAGATTTGTTTAATCATGTGAAAAACACTGCTCTTTTTTCATAATACTTCTCAAATCTACTTTCTTATTCAGATGTTCCCAACTTTCCACAAGTGGAAATTCTCAGCAGGTTTCCATAGTGTAGTGATTATCACAAGGAGAAATTCCACAAAACTGTGATCCAGAAGATATTAACAGATGTAACAGCGGAGGATGTCCACATGCAAACAAATTTCAAAATAACTGACATAAAATTAAACTAGTTTAATGAATTTCTTTATTATCAGAATTTTCTGCTGTAAAATTCCACAAGGGAAAATTATGATCCAGCACTTTGAACACCAGTAATGCTTTATTTCTTATGATTTATCAATAACTCCCAAGACAGTAATCCTCAATACATCAGCCTGTTTTGTTTTGCTTTTGCATCAGGGTCTCTCTATGCAGTCCAAAATGACCTTGAACTCATTATGTAACCCAGGCTAGCCTTGAACTCATGGTGATCCTCCTGCCTCAGCTTCTCAAGTGCTGAGATTACAGGCATCTGACTCCACACCTGGCCTCAAAACATCACCTTTAACTGGTAGTTTTTGGTGAATGTTCACCCAAACGGTCCACATATACCATACTTTCTAGTTCCAATATATATGATTTGTTTATATATTATGTAAAGTTCATCATGCTAATCAACCAGGTGGTAATCATTATGTTAGAAAGCTTTATGAAGTAAAAGAAATATGAGTTGAAGTTACAATATTTTCTCTCCCTGTGGAGTAGATTATTCTCCTTTTTTCTTTAAGGCACATATATTTCTCTCTAGAGACCACTGAGATAGACTGATACAAAACACTAATCAATCTCCTCTCCTCCCACCAACCCAAGGCTTCGATTTTCCTCACTTCCTAATAAATTACATATGACTTTCTCATCGCAGTACTTGAGTTCTTCAGATGAGGCTCCAGTCTACATTCTTACCATTCCACTACAGCCCTGCAGTGTCACAGAGCTCTGGCAAACAAAACAGAACCAAACGGACTCTCTACAGCAAACATCATGTTTCTCCTACCACCACGTGCACCGAGCAACTCTAACGCCAGGCACTGTGCCAGGGTTATGAGGGATTTTTCTTACAAATAAAACTTACCTCTTATTTCCTCTGCCCAGAATATAAAATTGCTTGTAAAATTTCTCTCACTTTATCTGTGGAGATTCTCCACAGTCCTTCAGATTTCTTTGTTCTTTGTAAACTTCTTCTTTGTGAAAATTGTTCTCAACACATCAAAAATCCTATTTTCCCTACTTTTTCTTCTTGGAAGATCCTAGCCATGCCTGTGGTTTCGCTGATCACCACTCGCGGTGACCCATAGGCACACACTTAGATTAACCTTTCCATAAATACTCCACGCTGGCTAGCGGCACTTCGCATCATAGCTTGAAAAGCGCATTATTAATTCCTAAAATTCTCCCAGCCACTAAAATACGAGATTTGTTTAATCATGTGAAAAACACTGCTCTTTTTTCATAATACTTCTCAAATCTACTTTCTTATTCAGACGTTCCCAACTTTCCACAAGTGGAAATTCTCAGTGGGTTTCTGTAGTGTAGTGGTTATCACAAGGAGAAATTCCACAAAATGGTGATCCAGAAGATATTAACAGATGTAACAGTGGAGGATGTCCACATGCAAACAAATTCCCCTTGTTTCTGTCTCTTTCTCTGTCTCTGTCTCTGTCTCTCTCTCCATCTCTCCTTCCTTCTCTCCCTCCCACCTCCCTCCCTTAAGGCGCCCATTGTGTTGCCTATCCAGTTCTTTGTTTACCTGTTTGTGATGAAACTTCAAGAAGTTTATTTCTCACCTTGATGAATGGGCTGAAATTATGTATATATAACTTCTCATAGAAATTTAGGGATTTTTTTAAAATTTTGTAAAAGTTTGAAATAGATGGCATTTTAGTGCAGAATATATAGAAAATACAGATTCCAGACTGGAATTTAAGGGGGTTTTTGTCTTTTTTTTTTTTTGAGACAGGGTCTTGCTGTGCAGTTCAGGCTGGCCTTGAGCTCACTTTGTAGGCCAGGCTGGCCTCGAACTCACAGTGATACTCCTGCCTCAGCCTCCCGAGTGCTGGGATTACAGGCGTGCACCACCACACCCGGCTCTGGAATTTAGGTTTGTGAGATTATGTGGGCAAGATTTAATTTTCCATTGAGGTTCTATTTTGATATATTCACTTGAAAAATTGTATCCTGCTTTAACAATCGCCAAGATCCTCATCTATTACCAGGATACTTTTTCCTTCAGCTGTATTTACGTATTGCGTACGTACTCATAGTAGTAGGACATAGAAAATTAGACTTTTTCACTTTAATGTTCCTAAGCATGCATTTTTGAATTTGTTTATCCGGAGGACCTGCTTTTCCGTGTCCATGCTGTGTATAATGTTTTAGAAAGCAATGCTAAGCGCTCCAGAGATCCTCGTTTGTCAACGGTACCGCATTCTCCGCAGGCACTGAAGGCGGGCCCATCAGGAGAAACCCGGCTGGAAATGCAGGGAGACCCATGGTGCAGCGCCTTCCCGCACCGCAGGACGTCGCCCAGTGCTTGGAGGTCGGCCTGTTTGACACACCTCCTTTCTACTCCAACTCCACAGACAGCTTCCGGAACACAGTCGAAGGCAAGTGAATGAAATGGGTCCTGTGAAACGCTGCATTTATGGGAGTAAATGAAGGCGCCTAGGTCACGGCTTTAAAAAGTTAAATACCATGTTGATCCTGTGAGTTTATATGAATCAAGCTGCCTGCTATGATTTGGTTACGATTTTCTGCTCTCTATTATAAAGGAAAGCACTGGAAATTTCTCAAATTTCTGGCAGCTAGCTGGCCAGTAGGTACAACTATATCAAAGTGTAACAACACTGGCAAATCATATTCAAAATGGTTCTAAAATAATTTCTTTTTTAAAAAAACATTACAATAAAAGTGCCAAATAATTAGATGACATTCTTTAAAGCCTGGTTTCAGTAAATGTTCCATGAAGGTTGTGTGGTTCTGTAACTCTTCTTACAATGTTCTGAAAATTCAAATTAGTTAGCATCTAATGATTCACCTTTTTTTTTAAAATTTAATGACTTTTGATACTATATTAAGCCCAAGGAAAATGAACTCCAAACAAATGAAGGGATATTCCCATGATATTCAGGTCATTAGTAGCAGTACAGATTCAAATCCAAATTTTCTGTCTTTAAATATAATGTTTTATAACACTAAATCATGCTTGACACTTATGTAAACTTTTAAAAGGAATATAATTATGTATAACTATTATAATCATATTAGTGTTCAGTTCTACCTTAAATATAGCCTTGAACATGTTAGATGTGCTCTGACTACCCCCACAGGAATAGATCTCTCAGTCCTGCTTAGCTATACTTATTTGGAGATGATTCAATACATAATTACTATATTCTGACTAAACTATGTCTCTAAGGTAAGAGAGTAAGTACTACTTTCTAAAAACTCTGAAGATTTGGTCATATTAATGCACAATCCAAAAACAACTGATGCTAATTTCCAGGCAGATGTATAAAAAGAATAGTGCTTAGCCACAGGTCACGCACAATATAGGTGAGCTTTAAGTGTTTCTAGAATCAAAAAATAAGAGAATAAATGCATGAAAATGAATGAATTAATTGATTAATGGCTGTGATTGCACACTGTTGCCTTGAGCCAATTGTACACACTAATAACTTCATTCTATATCCAAGCCTCCCCATTTTTATTTACGATCTGTTCCGCATCCATTCTGATCTTCTCACTAATACAGTGGTACCTCGGGTCACAAACGCTTTTTCTTCATGAACAATTTGGCTCACAAACAGAAGCATTTGGCAAAATGTTATTTTGGTTTGCAAACTCTGCATCAGGTAACGAATATGAATGTGGCCATCTTTTCCAGAAGCTTGGAACAAATTAAGTTCATGAACCAAGGTACCGCTGTATAAAGAGGTATTTATCAAAAGTTCTATAAATGTTTTGACAGTAGGTTTTTCATATGGTTTTTCATATTGGTTTATTTCATAAACCAATACATAAATGATAAGAAAATGCTAAGAAATTTCTAACTTCCCCCAAAATAATTCTCCAAAAATAAACATGCTGACAGTCATCCAAGAGGAGCAGAACAAGGATGAAAAGTAACATGTGGCAATTTAAGTTGCAGGACGATCAGAATGGTGCACTCCCAGCTGTATCAGCAGTTTTAGTAAAAACGAGAGAGTTCCACTATCTTGGTTTCCATGTAGAACAATGTCTACCTTGTCAAAATAAAATGTTCTATACATTGTGAGTGGTATCCTTTGCAGGTCATTATTTTTAACCTACTGGCTACGTTTAGAATGTCACACAACTACCTTAAAAGTAACCTACTTCTGAGTATAGCAAGGAAATATCAACTATTGATATAGAGAAGCAATGCTATTATATTAATGCAAAATTTGACTCCACGAGCTTTGGAAAAATTGTTTCCCAGTATAATCACTGATGTTGACTTGGAAAATAATGAGATGTACACAATGTTTTCTACCCTGCTCAATCCTTACTTGTAAATCCAGGTTACAGTGATCCCACAGGAAGATACGACCCTGCTGTCCGAAGTCTGCACAATCTGGCCCATCTATTCCTGAATGGAACGGGAGGACAAACCCATTTGTCTCCAAATGACCCTATTTTCATCCTCCTGCATACTTTCACTGACGCAGTCTTTGATGAATGGCTGAGGCGACACAATGCTGGTAAGACACGGCTATGCCCTTTCCGCAAAGGGCTTTGTTCCAATGGCATAGTTAGCAGTTTATGCCGGCTCTTGACTCTCATTAAATACACTTCAAAATAAGGATATAATAGCTACACTCTCTAGCCATCTCCAAATATTCAAAACCACTTTGAAATTGCAGAAGTCTCTCAAAATAGTTATTTTAGGATGACATTGATTTTATCGTTTGCTAGAGCTAACCAGGTAATCGCTTCTCATTTTTGCTACCAAAAAATGATTGCCATGTTTCCTCAATTTTTCTTTCCCATTTCTCCCAACAAACACTCTCATAGCCTTTTAATATGAATGGGAAAATGCTACATAGCTCCTCTCTGATGCCCCAAGAGATCAAAATTTTATAGCCATACTCCACAGTTCTGTATTTTATTGCTTTATGGCCTCATATAATAGAAATTTTGTTCAATTTGAAAAGTTAACATTGATTTTTGTATTGCACCATAGGAAATATCTTTTAAGCTAATTTTAATATGTTCTTTAAAATATTATTAAAAGATCTCTCTTTCCACAGTTCTACTCAACTGAAAGACTTGTATTAAAAAGCTTCTACTGGTTAAAACATAACTTTCTATATTTTTAAAATGTTATAAATTTTTGCTTGTTTGTCTTTACTTCGTTATGGAGATAAACATGGGATTAGAGGTTAATTATCTGTTGATGCATCTATCCAGTGAAACCAGTTTCATGTGTGAGAGTGTGTGTGTGTGTGTGTGTGTGTGTGTGTGTGTTAAAGTGCTCTAATCCAACATGTTCAGGACATTTCATTGAGGTATACATCTAAAAAGTTTATTGCATCGGAAAATCATGTAGGATAAAAGAAACTTGCACATAAATATTTGCTTAGGGCCCAGAATATAGCTCAGTGGCACAGCAGCTGCCTGGCAAGCAGGAGGTACTAAATTTGACTTCCAGTATCCCGACCCCAGAATTTGCTTAATTTTGGAATTCACTGATTGGAGTTCCACTTTCTATTTTATGTGTATTTATATACATAAGTACAACGGCAGTGCATTATCTATAATTCTCAGGGTCAGGGTTCTTTTTTTTCAAGTGAACCAAGAAATTAAGAATTCTGTGATGCAGAGGCTGGGGATTTAGCTCAGTGGCAAAGCGCCTGCCTGGCAAGCGCAAGGTCGTGAGTTCGGTTCCTGGTACCGGAGAAAAACAAACAAACAAACAAACAAACAAAGAATTCTGTGATGCAGTCTGGATGTAGAAGACTAGATTTTCATGCCTCCTAATCTACAGCTATATTTCATCTGTTAATTTTCAGCAAGTCTTCCCAAAGTGTTCAGCATCTCTTTTGTAAGCATAGTTATCACTTTACCTAGGTTTTACTAGATTGCTTTTATTATAGTACCAACTGGGATTGATAGGTTTAGGAATTACTAAAACCAGGTAATTTTTGTTACAGTATACACTAATGGGTACTCAACAGCAATGTACGAGTTATATTATCCAGTCATTTGCAATATCTTGGAAGTGGGAAAGGGAGAATCTTAATATGGCAGTCATTTAAGTGAGTTTTTCAAGTATCAAAAAGGTATTCTACTGACTTTCATATATTGATTAAAAATAATTATTTCATTTTCATAGTAATTTGTTAAAGGTGCTCCAGGTTTTAATTTAAACATTCTTATTTACCTCCTATCCCCTTCCTTCAAGCTATGTGAAGCTTAAAGTTTCTCAGTTCTGTTTAAGCAGTGAGGAGAGAAATATCATAAATGCAAAGTAGAAAATCAGCCACACAATATTTCAGATAAAAGGTGACCGTAAAATTATAGATAAGTCAATGCAAATACTTATAAATTACATGAAGCAAGGCCAACAATTACCTTCCTAAATAGTCCATATACCTGCAACTATCCCTTGGAAATCAGTGTAATAAAACCACTATTTTAGGGAGAAAAAAATTAAAATATGAAAAGAATCTTTTTGACATTAAGTCTAAAAGTAATGAATATGATTATGTTTTGAAATGCATTAAAATATTTTTACAGATATTAAAGGTGTTTCAAAACTCATAAAATTATTAAAATCTATTACACACATTGAAATCTATGCAAAACATATGAAGCAAGAGGAAAGGGTGGGATGGGGGTAGTGGGGAATGATTAAAGTTTGTTATAAGAATCCATAAATCTCTCCCAAAACCTCATTAATCAGTATAACCTATATGCACTAGTGAAAAAATTACACAATTATGGAATTAATTATTAAGACCACAAAGGAGCAAGAATTGCATTTTATAGTTAAAGGAAATTACATTTATCTGTACAATAAGGTGCATTATGTCCTCATACTAGACATGGTATAGTAAAGTACAAAGCATCAGAACTCCACCTACAGCAATTCTAAATTCTATTCATTAACACTGTGGATCTGTGTAGTATGTTATTTAACTCCCCCTTTTTTGAGATTTTTTTTTTTTGGTCCTTTGAGACAGGGTTTCACTACGCAGTTCAGGCTGGTTTTGAACTTATTTTTAACCCAGGCTGGCTTCAAACTCACAATTCTCCTGCCTCAGCCTCTTAAATGCTACGATTACAGGTGCACCACCACATCCAGCCCAACTCCCCCCTTTTTAACTGAGAATTGAGTTAAATTTTAAAACATAATAGCCTAGAAGTTCCAGGAATTTTCAGAAGATTTATACATTTATTAGAACAATTACTGCTATATCTGTTGAGCCATGAGAGAAATGAAGTCATCACACATACTCATAAACTCTTTCACAAATACTTTTTGAACATCTGGGCTGTATTTTAATTACCAGAAGTAGCATACAAACCTCCAGTAAAACCTACTTTCCTCCTAGAAATTTCCTGCCTGTTGGTAGAAATCAAAATAAACAAAGGTAAATAACTCTACACTATGCTAGATGGTAAAAAGCCTATAGACAAAATCAGAAGGCAAACAGAGCAGATACTCAAGGTCGTAAGATTTCATTTTAAGAGAGACGGAGGTTTTGAAGAGTCTTGCACAGGGAAATTACATGAAAATCCAATTGCTATTATTCTTTTCACAATTATTCTTCTACTTAGTTTAGCGACTGTAACTTTATCAAACAACTGAAGCAGAATTGGAGTGAAGGTGGTCAAGGCAGAAAGATGAATGAAAATGCAATGTTAAAATCTACCTAAATTACTAACTTTAACAAGTAATTTTAGCAAATAACAACTAATAACCAACCAGAAAGGGAGTTATCTGAGGGCAGGAATTTTGTGGTTCTGTTCAGGGTTATGGCCTATGTCTACACCAGTACTTGGCAATGGTAGAAATCAATAAATTGTAATAAATAAATATTGAATTTGCTTTAATTATAGTAGATTTAAAATTACAAATATATAAACACTACCTTCCCCTTATTTGGTCAGTTTTTCTTCAAACCGATGTGAAAACATCCTTCTGGAGATCATGGGATCACAATGACAGTTCAGGCAATAGGCCTCTAGCAAATAGAAAAGCTAATACTTGGCTGGCATTCTCATTAATATCCTGCACAAGCCAACTTCCTGTTTTGGTTTTGTGACATTCCAATTGGCTCTTAATTGTGTATTTAATTAAGGAGAAATAACTGAGAAGAATAACTCTTTGTCACGAAGAACCTACCATTACTTTTACCCCTAATGAAAGAAACACACCAACAATGTAGATGCCTCTTAGTTAAATGGCTTAATATCTATGTACAAGAGGAGAGAGGACAAGAAATTAATTGGATTGCAAGAACTTTATTCCAATTCTGAAAATATTTTTTGCTAACAGTAAAAAGGATAGCTTGGCTACGTGTATGACTGATGTCTGTGGTTTATTGAAAGGAACAGTCAATGCTTAAAATTTTCTTTTTTCTTGACCAATTTTGCACCCTTGTATCTGGTAATCAGAACGACTGATCTGAAAACAACAATATGCAATATAAGAACCATTGTTGAACTCCTACCATCTTGTATGGTGAAGCTCTGCATCATTTCCAATTTTTTTTTTTATTACTTGTTGCTGTCTTTGATTGTTTGAGCAATCTTACATTCTTACGTCTGGTGGACTGAGCAACTTGGTTGAAGATAACAGTATGTAATGTAGCAACCATTGTTAATTCCTATCATTTTATTTTGAGGTCATGTATTATTTTTGCTGTTTTTGTGGTGTTTGATTTTGTCTTCATTGTTGCTTTGTTAGATTATTTTCTCTTTAAAATTAAAAAATGTGAGAGTAAAATTCATAGTAATTTCTCTCAAAGGAAACAGAAAACGGTAAAAACTGTTACACAGAAATACTGAGAGCCGAGGACAGCCTCCAAAAGCTACAGCATCCCTCAAATTTAAATTCCAGGTTATGCTGCACTATATGGAAGATCTCTCTTTTCTTTGGCTTTGCAAAATAAATTTAATAAATTATACTCAAATCAATTTTTAATAATTTAAAATAAAACAATAGACAATCACCATAGCTGATAAAATGCTAAACTTCCTCTGTTTTTAAGTATTTTTTATTAAGTGTATGTTGATGCTGCAGTCAAAATATTTTCACTACTTTGTGTAATTCCTTTTTCTGCTACTGTGAGGCTGTCTTTAACTCTTTGTTCAGTGTAAAATGCAAAGAACATTTTTTCAGTTTCTCCTCAAATATGGGATACCTTCAGAACATAATAATGATATTAGTATTAACTGTGTCTTCTAACAAGTTATCTCTGGACTATTTTAGATATATCCACGTTCCCACTGGAAAACGCCCCTATTGGCCATAATAGACAGTTTAACATGGTACCGTTCTGGCCGCCAGTCACCAACAGAGAAATGTTTGTTATCGCTGCAGACAACCTCGGGTACACTTATGAAGTGCAATGGCCAGGTGAGTGCTGAAAATGTGGTTCATTGCAATGTGTTCCAAAAACAGATTTGCTGTGTCTAAAGCCAAGTCATCACTGTATTCTGAGGTTTACATTTTCTGTTCGGATTTCGAAGAGTTTCACTTAGACTTTTATTTGGAGTTGAGAGAGGGGATTTAACATTTATTGAGAGCTCTGACCAGACACGGAGCTGATTATACACCAATGTATCTCGACAGTCCTCATAACTCCTTTGAAGTATTATGTCTCATCTTGCAAATAAAAAAAAACAAGCCTTAGAGAGGTTAGTTGTCCAAGAGTACATTTCCTATAAGGAAAGAAAATGAATTGTTTGCCTCTGTCTATATAAATGAAGAAGGATTTGTATATTCTAAACTACTTTTGCTGAGATTTCAAAATTCAGAAGTTTCTTGTTCAATTTTAAATCTCTTTCTCAACGAGGGCAGTAGAGGTTAGTGGAAGAGCACAGGATTTGGTTTGGAACAATCTGGCATCCGAAATCAACCATATCTCTCAAATCAAATGACGCTGGCCTAGGAACTCAAAATGAGCCATGCTTTTTTCACCTTTAGAATGGAAGTAGGAATAACTGTCCCCATGTGGAAAACAATTAGAAAGCACCTTCAAGATGACAGGCACTATATTATAAAAAGTGGCCAAAAAAATTCAGTGGAGAAAAGTACCTAAATTTAAAATGAGTACCTAAATTTAATTTTTTGTGATAACTATTTTAATATTTGTTTTATTTTCTGTCATTTTCTCTTTCAACTAGGCCGCAATTTTAGTGTCTCTGAGATTATTACTATAGCAGTCATTGCTGCTTTATTACTGGTCGGAATCATTTTTGTGGGTGTCTCTTGTCTGATTCGTGCCAAGAGCAACAAGGACGAAGCCAGTCAACCTCTCCTCATTGACCAGTATCAACACTATGCTGAAGAATAAAGAACAATCCAGAATCCTAATCAGCCTATGACCTGATGACAAGCTACTCCCCCTCTTACACATGAGTGTCAGGACACAACCTGATTGAAAATGAGTGGATTGAGAGACTGAGTAGATTTTCCTTCACTTTGTTACTCTTTTACACAAGCATATGTTATAAGTAAAGCATTATTTTTCAAAGCTGAAAAGAGTAATTCAGAATCTTGGCAATGATTTCTAATTGTTATCTCTATTTAAAATGTTCAGTTGCACCGACTCCATGACATTTGAAAGCTAGTGAGATGATCTTTGGCGCATTTTAAAGCTTGACTATACAATATAAATTGCCTGCTATGCTTTGTGTATGTGTAAAGGAAAATAAAGTCCGATAGTAGTCTTTTTTAAACGCACAACTAAGCACTTCCACACTGTTAAAATGTAAAAGCCTTTTCATTACTGATCTAGATCAACAGACATGTGAGCAGCAGCATTTATTAGTTAAAATAAATTACACGGAGTTTTAATGAAATTTTTCTAATTGGTCTTTTCATTTGGGTTTCAACGTATATTATTTAGCCTCAGGTTCAAGACCACAACAAAGCCACACTCTGCCACCCTTTGAGGAGGTCAGGGCTTCACTGTGGTAAGAAGCGGCTGTTACTGTCTGTCTGCCACTGTGCTTCCCTCGGTCTCAGTTCGCTGAAGAAGGAGCTTGATGTTTTCAATCTCCTACTTCCTATGTCTCTCTGCCTAATTCCGCTCCCACATCTTAGGGGTCCTCAAAGAAAGCACAAAAGTAGTGAGCGAGCTTCCTGATGTGCTAGAGATAGTATTCTATTCACTGGGTGTCATTTGAATAGTGTTCTCTTATCATTTACCCGACACCTAAGCATTTGCAAAATAAAATATGAAAATATCGTTTTGTTTGTCCCTGTCCTGATCCAGTTCTTCAGGAATGCTGTTTTTTCCTATGCTCTAGCATGATGTTTTTTCTGGTTTTCATCTTGTATATAATGCAATAGTTCCCAGATGACGTATATATTCTGTACGTGAATGAACAAACATTATAATTAAAATTGTGATGGCAAGAAGAAATAACTATAGTATTCATGCCCTACAGAAAATGACTAATTTGATGTTCCCAACTCAATAACCAGAAAGCAGATTAAAGTTCTATGTTCTTAATTGATTACTGTTTTTCACAAGGCTGTGTACACAGGATAAGCTGAAAAAAATATTAAAGAATATGATGTAAAAGTAAGATTATTTTAAATTTTTATACAGAATTACTCCATTGGTTCCCTTAAAATACATTTCAATGTATTAAAGTAAATATTCATAGCTTCTTGGAGAAATTATTGTGTAGCAATAATTGTTTATATGTAAAACATCAATGAAACTAAATATCCTCACCTTAAATTTTTTGAACATTTACTAATTACTCATTTCAGACACATTTATTAACCATATACTAAATTTCATTGATAATTCAAGGCACTGTGCATTTTTGGAGGAGAAAGTCAGGGCTGTAAAACTGAGAAGGTCATATTTGACTTTGGCTTCAAGGAATGCCAATGGATTTACCAAATATAAAGTGGAGAAGGGCATTCTATTCAGAAGTGAGAGCATGAGCACAGGCACAGAAGTTTTAAAGAGCATGGAACATTCAAAAATATAAAGTAGGTCAGTGTGGTTAGAACATAGATATCATGGAGGAGAGCAGAAAGGTTAAATTAGGAATAAACCAGAATGTCCTATACGCAATCCTAAAAAATTTTGAATTCACTGTATGGAAAAAAGGGAACAAGTAAAGTCATAAGTAAAAAATATGTTTAAGAGATAACAGTGGTAGAGGTATTTATACATAAAACTGATAAGGAAAGGCTAGTGTCTTCGTTACCTTTCTCCATTGCTGCGACAAAATACCCAAAGGCCAAAATTAGGAAGGAAAGGTTTATTTCGCTCCAAGTTTGTGGAGGTTCAGTCCATAGTCAGCTGGCTCCAAGGCACAGTGGCATGGCACAGGGGCAACAGTTAATAACAGCAGAAGACAGCAAAAGCCACGAGAGCAAAAAGAGGAGGAGGAGAGCGAGCCTCTTTTCCTCTCTTACACTGCATGCAGGCCACCCGCTCTGGGGCAAGCGCAGCACTCACACCATCTCCACGCCCTCCTCTTGCACTGAATGAGGATGTTTACAAAGTGAGGACCCTGGCTCCCTGCTGAGTCACTTACATTTCTAAACTTCTCAAGTTGACACATGTATCAGCCATTTGCACCTAGAGTAGAGGAAAAGTAATTATATCACTTTTGTCTTTTTGAGACAGGGTCTTTCTATGCAGTTCAAGGTGACCTTGAGCTCACTTTGTAGCTCAGGTTGGCCTCGAACTCACAATGATCCTCCTGCCTCAGGCTCCTAAGTGCTGGAATTACAGGCGTGCACCACCACGCCTGGCTCTATATCTTTAAAGATGAAGGTTACCTTCCAATTCTTTAATGCTCTATTTAAAATTTGGCTCTATTGCATACATTTCATAAATTAATATGAAAAGAAGGCCTGCCCCCTATGAAAATTAATTTAAATAATTCTAATTAGGAGAAAGCTACCCACATTATCTTATAACTACAGCTGTGTCATTTTATTTCTCTCACTTTCGTGAACTTTTATTTATTGTCCAGATCTATAAGATCTTATTTTAAAAAAAAAAAAAAGATCTTATTATGCCTGTGTCATATTACTCATGGCAAAAAATGCACATTAAGTATCTTGCTGGTCTCTTCTCTGCCCTCTGGTTCTTGGACAATGAGATTTTTATGCACTCACTAGAAGACAAATTAAACACCGCTTTTTAAATCCATTCTTGCTGGATGCTTAAGTGCTCGTTTTAATGCCGCAGCCATTCTAACTTTTAGACCATACATGGAGTGAGTATAAACGCCTTACTGGACGTTCCCATGCAATCAAGAATAAAAAGCTATTGTATCTGTGGGCCTCATTTGTGTCCTCTCTTTGTTCACAAAAACAAAATTTAGAGGTAATGCCAAATTACAGTCCCTTGCATTTTTAAAAAATTGGATACAAGGGGAAAAGAGACTTGGGGCTAGTCATTTAACTCTTCCAAGGTCTGGTGGTGAGACGTTTATTCTGGGCTCAGTTCATGAATATCAAATAATGTTATACATTTTTGCCCTTTTCTACATCCTGATCAGGATCCAATGGGGCAGAGAGATAATAAGAAATGGAAAGAAAAGATTTAAAATCTTGGTATGCCAAGAACAGAGCCTGATAAGAAAGAAATAAAGTATAATAAGGAAAAATGCAAAATATGCTAGTTCAAAAGAATGACTGCAAAATTAAAAACATGACTGCAAAGGAAAACAAAAACTAGCAAGATACTTTATAAAATAACTAGATTTTAGTGACTTTCAAGTTTAATCAAAGCCAACTGCAACACTATAAAGGGGTAAAATGGTATACAACTGACAGAGGAGGAAAGTGCTTTTCTATGGAGCTTCATTAATACATAAACAGAAATCTGTCACATCCAAAGTATTTATGGACTTGAAGCCATAGGGTAAGGGTCACGTTGAAAAACTGGAATTTCTACCTTCATATTTTAAGTGACATAATTACTAGCCTAAGAGAGAAATTTGGAAGGCATCTTTCATTCTGCCATTTCTCTCAATTCTCTCATCCAGTTAATAATGCTGCAATACAGTCAATATTTACAATTATACCCTAAACACTGTACTTACCATCTAAAGAAGCTTTGGCCCCACAAGACATGTGACCAGGTTGGGAACACTTGGCTGTCACAACAGGTATGCATGGTATTATTGTCATCCCTTGGGCAGCGGGCAGAGATGTAACTAAATATCCTATAATGCACAGGACAACCGCTATATTAAAAACTGTCCAAGCCAAAATGTAAATGGTGCTGAAGCTAAGAAAACCTGTCGTAAGGCTGCAAGGATAAACAACTTCCATAATGCTACTGGCCTCCAGAGGTTAGTACCTGATTGGAGAGACCAACACACACCAGTGTTTATTAAGAAGCCAAGGCCGGGCATGGTAGTGCATATCTGTAATCCCAGCAATCAGAAGGCTGAGGCAGGAAGATCATTGTGAGTTTGAGACTAGCCTGGGCTACAAAGTGAGCTCAAGACCAGCCTGAACTGCATAGTGAGATCATCTCAAAACAGAAAAAGAAAAAAAAAGGAGCCAAATTTTCTTACCCCATATAAATTTAGAGAATAAGGAATAAAAAGTATGTAAGGCAATACAATGTTACCTTCAGACCCTCCTGCTGTTTAACTTCCTCTACCATCTTCAGTATTGTAGCTTTTTGCTGTTTTATTTATAATGTCAAGACTGGAAACATAGCTGGTATATCTTTAAACCTTATATCCTTGCACAAATTTCCCTTCTTTTTCAGAAATGAATATCTTCTTGAAATTTTTTATTATATCTCATCAGAAGTTTATCATATGGCAGAGCAATGTAGAAAATTGAGGAATTTGTCTGATTGGTTGGTTGACAATTTGGCTAGTAGGTTGGTTACTGTCCTGAGTGAAATCCGAGTTCTAATAGTACAGGGTAAAAGAAAATGAATTCTAGATGGTGGCATCAAAGAGTACTGCCTCAACAATTAAGAAAACAATACAAATATTTAATTATAACAGTATGAATGGAACACACAGGGTCTTTTTAAAAGATCTGACAAGCCAATATGAGTTATATAGATGATTATAGGTAACCTGAAGAGTGGTAAGCTGAATCCCAAAGGATTTTGAAAACTGTGGAAAAATTAGCAAAGCAGTGCTGTAGGTGCAGAAAGGAGCACGCAATATAACTCTAACTTGGAAATGAGATTTTTAAAATCTGCTTTATTGAAGTATGACTGACATACAAAAAAGCTATACACATGTAATATATCCCTAACTTTGAAAGATAACTTTGGAAACAAATATGTACCCATAAAATGATCACCACAATCTATACATAAATATGACCTTCTAATCCAAGTTTCCTCCCTCTCTGTACTTCGATCTACCTCCATAGTAAGTTTTAAATTATGCCATACACTCTTGGGACCCAGAGGCAACATGCTATGCACTAAGTCACTAGCACTTATTTATCTTGTAAGGAAATTTTAGTGCCTTTAATTCCTTCCCCTCTCCTGCTTCATGACTGCTGACACCTGCTAGTAATTGTCTGCTTCTGTGGATTTGACTTTTTTAGAGTGAATACATGGTGAGATCTGCAGTATTCTTCTCTCTGTATCTGGTTTATGCTGTTAATATGAAGTCTTCCAGTTCATCTATACTTCAAATGGCTGAATTTTCTTCTTTTAAAGACTGAACATCGTTCTATTCTGCGCCTACACATTTCTATCTATTCATCTGTTGGTGGACATTTATTTTGCTCCTTTGTCTTGGCTATTGTGAATAATTCAACAACAACCAAGGCAGTAAAAATATCTCTTTTAGACCCTGATTTTAAATATTTTGGATACAGGGGCTGGGGATTTAGCTCAGCGGCAAAGCGCCTGCCTGGCAAGCGCAAGGTCGTGAGTTCGGTTCCCGGTACCGGAGAAAAACCAAAAAAAATAAAAAAAAAAAAAAATAAATATTTTGGATACATACCAAGCAACGTAATTTACTGGATCATAAGGTAGTCCTAGCCTTCAGTTTTTGAGAATTTCTGTTTTTTTCATAGTGACTACACCAGTTTGCTGTCTCACTAACACTGCAGATCTTTTTATTCATGTTCTCATGGTTTCCTTTTTCTATTAATCACCTTTACAGTTGTGAAATGTCTCCTTGTGATCTTGATTTCTATTTCCTGATTGTTGGTGATGGCATTCTTTGTATACCGTTAGCTACTTTTATGTCTTTCTTCTGTGCATTCAGGCCTTCTGCCTATTTTTAATTGGATTACTTGATTTTTCTGTTATTGAGTTGTACGAATTTTTGTATATTCTGCATATCAGTCCCTTACCATATTTTCTTTGTAAAGTAGTCTCCAGTCCCGTAGGCAGCCTGCTCATTTAGGCGATCGTTTCCTTTGCTGTGCAGAAGCTTTTCAGTTTGATGTGTTCCCAGCTACCTATTTTTGTTTTTGTGGCCTGTGCTCTTGGTGTGATAGCTGAGAAATCATCCCAAAGACAAATGTCAAGAAGCTGCACTCCTATGGTTTCTATTCTGAGCGTAACAGTTACACACCTTAAATTTAAATCTTTACTATATTTGAGGTTTCTTTTTGTGTTTGGCATAATAACAGTTTCATGTCATTTATTCACATGTTGATATAGAGTTTTTTAAAATGTCTTTTCCTGAAGACATTGTCCTTCACCCTTGTGTATTCCTAGAAACTTACTTGGTGGGTAGTTGTCTGGATATGCCTGGGTTTACTTTGGAGCTCTCTATTCTATCAGTTAATGTATAGTTTTTGTCGGTATCAAATTGCTTTAATTACTTTAGTTTTATAAGATATATTTTTATGGTTGGTTTTTTTTTTCCCGGTACCAGTAATCGAACTCACAACCTCGCGCTTGCCAGTCAGGTGCTGTGCCGCTGAGCTAAATCCCCAGCCCCACTATAATATATATTGAAATCAGAAGGCATTCACTCTCCACTTCCATTCTTTTTTCTTAAAATTATTTTGGCTATTCAAAGTGATTTACAGTTTTATCCAAATACCAGGATAGCTTTTGTTTTCATTTTTGTGAAAAATATCATTGAAATTTCTCAACCTGTTTCAACCTGTGGACTACTTTTGAATGGTACATATAGGTATATTGGTTCTTTCAATTCATGAACATAAGAAAACTTTCCGTCTTTTTAAAATTTTATTACTACATGCTTGCAAGACAGAATGATTTCATTCGCTGTAGCAAATTGGTACATGTGCATAACTCATTTCAATTCTATTTATTTGTGTTTTCAGTTTCTTTCATCAACTGTTTTGCCCTGTAGAACTTTGGCCTTCTTGGTCAAATTTACTCCTAACTCATTTTTTCTTTTGGGTGCTATTATATATTGGATTGGTTTTTGTGTTTTATTTGTGAACAGTATAAATTTTTGTATGTTGATTGTACTCTACAAATTTATTATGTTTATGGAATCTTTAGTGTCATCTATATGTGCAGCCATGTCTCCTACAAGCAGAGATTAATTTTGCTTTTTCTTGTGTGTCATGGATGCATTTACTCCTTTCCCTCACTTAGTTGCTCTGGCTCCAACTTCTGCTTCTACTCCACTGACTAGGAGCAGTGTGAGTGAGTGTCCTCAATTCAGTGGATCTCAGAGGAAAAGTCCTCAGGTTCTTCCCATTAATTCTGTTGGCATCTGTAGACTTCAAATGTGACCTTTACTGTGTGGGTGTAAGTTTCTTCTCTACCTCATTTGTTGGGAGTTTTGCCACAAAAATGTGCTGCAGGTCATCAACTGCCTTTCTGCACCTAATGAAAGATTAGGTGATGCTTCTCCTTCATTCTGTCAATGTGTTGTATCACACGCATTGACTTCTGTGTGCTGAACCACCATCAAAGAATGTTTTTCATTCTGTTTTCTTTTCTCTTTTTTCTTACTATGTTTGCAGTACATAATAATTACATTGCTTTGGGGAAGCTGGTGCATGTGCACACGTAGCACATTTTAATTCTTTTCCATCCCCTTCTCCCTTTCCTCTTCCATCCCTCCACCTCTTAGTCCTGACCCACTTTGCAAAAGATCTATCTCCCTGTTTGCTATTATCTATCCTTTATTTTCCTGTTTAATTTATTTATATTTTGGTTTTCTCGTAGAAGAGCAATCTCTTCTCATAGAAGAGTAATCTTCTCATAGAAGATACTTAAGTTTGTGTGTCCAATTTATTTCACTTAATGTTAAGGTCTCAAGATACATCTCTTTCCTTGCAAATCACTCAAACTGAATCTTTCTTTAGGGCAGAGTACTACTCTCCTGCATATAAATACCAGATGTCCCTTATCCGTTCATTTTCCTTAGGGATGTCAGCTTATAGTTTTCTTTCCCTGTAGTCTCTCTCTAGTTCTGTTATCAGAATGATACTGACCTCATAAAATGAGTCTTGGATATATTCTTTCTTCTATTTATTAGAAGAATATAAGAATTAATTAAGAATATAAGTCTTAATTCTTTGAATATTTGATAGAATTGACTCATTAGGTGATGTTTCTCTCGGTTTTTCTTTGTGTGGAGGTTTTTGTTTACCAATTGCATGTCTGTTTCCTTTTTTTTTTTTAAGAGTAAAAGAAGGATAACATAATAATAGGAGG
>NW_004955434.1:15941531-15948427 GCF_000276665.1 Chinchilla lanigera
CAATCCTCTTGCCTCACCCTCCCAAGTGCTGGGATTACAGGTGTATGCCACCATGCCCAGCACCATAGTGGGTTTTAATCACAGCTATGAATAGGAAAAGTAGTATATAATTTTAACAAATTTGGCATTTATACAGGCTTCAATCAAATTTATTCATTTTCACCTTGTACATTTTCAAAGCTTTCTCTGTTGGAGCTTCCTTATGAAACTAGAAGAAATCTCAGCATTGTCTACGCTGGCTTTTTAAATATCTTTCACAGAAGCAAATAGACTTGTACAATGCAACACAATAGGCAAAAAGACAATGAAGTCTAGAATCCAAATTTCTCAACCTCCAGAGAATATAAGGCAACTTGCTAGGCCTTCACTTTCAGTGTCCTAGGGATTATTGTTACTACTTCAAAGTTGTTAAAGTAAAATATAGTAATCCATTTACTGCTACATTTACTTCTGTACCCCTCTAGAACATATTTCAATTATTTAAAGGCATACAGCATAATGTGGACATTATTAGATTAGGCAAAGATATAAACTGAACCCATGCACTGAGAAGTAGTGAATGTCCCATGAGAATAAGAATCATACCAGCTACTGAGCCTCGTTCCACCTCATTCTATTGCAGAGGGCAACAAATGTTGATCAAGGGGAAGGTTTAATAAAAAGATTTTGCTGACCAAAAGTGCACGTAGAACTGAAAGATAAAAGGAAAAAGATGAAATTGATAAAGCCTCAGAGAAATAAATAGTGTTGACTAGTATTGTAGAATTAATACAGAAAAGATTAACGATTTTCAAGAAATGACAGTCCTCAAGGAAAAATTTGGAAACATATAACTATGTGGATAAAACACCACATGGAATGCTCTCTGAGTGATAACTTGAATTTTTATTTGAATAAAATAACATCAAAAGTATAATGTATTTTCTTAACATGATTTTTAAGTTTTGGGATATGGACATAAAGCTTTATATAAACCTGTATCCTCAATCCAAGTGGGATGTTGTACATGGAATAAGTCATGGATAAATACTTATACAAGTAATAATGATGGGCTGATGAGAATAATGATGCCAGACCACTGCAAAAGGAGAAAAAGAATTCTGGCTTTAGAGGAGGGAAAGGGATTGAGCCATCAGAATTTGTTAAAACTGATTATCCAGAGGTTTATATTTTGGATATGTGAATGCTTCTATTTCTGGAAATATATCCTCTATTGTCAGGAAAAATAGTTCAAAATTTTATTATTTTATTTTCTGTTACTCCATGCTTAAATAAGCAAATTAAATCATTTGCTTTTATAACAAGGAAAAAGAAATAGCTGTAACTATTCTACAAATATTCTATGAATATTCTATACATCTTCACTGTGAATATTCTACAATGTTTAATTTACAAATAGACATTGTAAATTAGTAAACTGTCTTTCTCCTACACCTACTTGTATCAGTAAGATACACTTTCACTTGAGGACCTGTTTTGCATCCTTTGATGATCTATATAAAAAAGTTCTCAGTCAAAAGAAATGATAAAAGAAGGATAAAATAGAAACAAAGCTTTTAAATGAGGAAGGGAAGAGGGGTTGAAAGGAGGGGAAGGAACTGGGGACAACGAGGAATCAAGATATATTGTGTACAGGTACAAAGTCCCTATGATGAATGTGATCACTATGTATGTCTAAAATGTACCAATAAACTTAATAAAAATTTTGTAAACATTCTCAGTCATTTTGCAAAGGAGACAAACCCAACCCCGAACTAGTATAAATAATATCCCTCCAAAAAATTAGGTATTAGCCTATTGTTTGGAAAAAGATCAGACATAAAACTTTTTTATATATCAAGTAAAAAAAGCAAAATAAAAAAATGGGTGGATCCACAGGGTCAGGGGACAGAAAAATAATTTTTTGGAGGATTTATTCAGTTCTTTCAGGTTAGGGAGATTAATTCATGTAAGTACTTTTAAAATGAGATGATTACTGATTATAAAGAATACCCACTTGTGTCAGAAAGAAGATGTGATCTCACTACGGAGTAAACTATAAACAACAAAATTTTTATGATAATCTTGAAAACAATACACTGATTTAACAACAAAATGTAGCATGTATGTATGACTAAGAAAATTAAAGGCAAGGGTAATGAGAAATATACTGGTAAATGGGACTAAGATAAAAGCTCTGTTGTAGTATAATATCAAAGATACTGTCTCTAAATATAAGAAAAGATAAAAAATATGTTTAAATATACTGAGACACAAAAAGACACAATCAGAAGAAACAACTTGAGCTGCAGATGGTTACACTGTGAAATGTGACTTGTATGTAGGAACACTGAGGCGAGAGTCCTTGTTCTTTATCAACTTTGAGCTTTAAAAGGGAAATTTTAAAGAAGCGGGTGATTATTCTGGAATCCTCACTGAGGAATGACTTATTTCAAAATTTGTATTACAATGCAGAATTTTTATTCTTATTTTTTCCCTTATGTTGAAACTTTAACCTTTAAATTTTGGGAAGAGAGAGAAAAAGGCATACTGGACTAAGTATGTCATGGCTTTCAGAAAAAAAACCACAAAATGAATAACAGTTATTAGCCGGTCCCACTACATAAGCAAATTACACGTGTGAGTACATCCTGGCCTTTTTACTTCGGCTTCCAAACATGGGCTTCCCGCATGCCCGAAAATGTATTTCTGCCCAGTGGTTTCTGTCTAGTCTTCGGATGCAGCCAGCTTTCGTCAAAAGATCTGCGAAAGCTGGAATAGAATATCACCACAAGATGGCACCTTTGAACATATTTCAAAATGTTTATTATGAACATCAAATGTCTCCAACTGAAATGAACAGTGAAGACATCTGCTGCTCTATGTATTTTTTTTTTTTAATGCGCCTGTGAGCCTTGAAAGAAGAAGAAGCACAATTATCATTTTGGTGGAAAAGCGTGTGTGCACTTATTAATTTCCTCGTGGCTAAAATTCTCAACTAAATAGTACGGCAAGAATGCATCCTCCTCGGTGGCTAAAATTCTCTTGCGCACGTTTTCCCCCTTCCCCGTGACTACAGTCGTCAAGGCTCTCCAGGCCCCAAAGTGAAGAGCGACTGGCACATCCCCCAAAGGGTTTCACACGCAGAGGGCGCCTCTGCCAGCGTCCACGACGCCGATAGCTTGAGACACTGGGAAAGGGCACAGGAGCTGCGGGAATCCAGTCAGTTCACTGGCTGGAAATACAAATATGGAAAGATCGGGGGCTGAAAACGCTAATACTGAAAACAGCGGTGACTACTGTGGATACAGCTAAGGCTTTCAAAGAAAAACTGACCTAACAGGAAGCTTAAAAATAATTCATTATAACCGTTCCTGAGACAGCCCAGTATTTCATGAAAGATTAGAAGGAATACAACAAACTTTTATATTCCCCTACATTTACTAATTGTATTTTTCACACTTGTTTTGTTACTTTATTTCCATGGACACCAACCGACATTAACTTTTTTTTCCTGAAAGATCAAAAGTAAACAGCACAAAAGTAATAAAAATAAATTTTAAAAAAGTAAATAGCAAATATTGCGGCCTTTATGACAGTTTCAAAGCTGCCTCGTAAGATAACATTCTCTTAAATAGCCACAGTGTAACTGTCAGTAAACCCAGCAGCGATATACTATTTTCTAATAAGTGGCCTACACACAAACAATCCCAATGTTCCAATAAGAACATTTAGCGTGATTTCTTAAAATAACCAACTCTCTGCTTTGAAGAAGAAACAGAAAGTATGCTATAAAATAGCAACTACACAAATAAGTAATTTAAACTGAATAAAGTCAAGTAAACATAAAGGACTGGGAAGAGGTAGGCAGAGCACCATTTATCAAATGTCCGTCAGAAAACAAAGAGAAATCAACATCTGTTTGTGATAGGCCACGTTATAGGATCAGCTTCCGATCCCCTCTATTTACTACCGCTGTGTCCTTGAGCGAGCTCGTTATTTCTCTAAACTCCAGTTTTCTCAGCTGTAAAAATAAGGGCCGTTCCTACAAAAAGAGGATGTTCAGAATATTAAGATAGACAACGCACAGCGAGTATACGTATTTCTCAAAGCCTAGGATGTAGGATAGCTTAGTGAATTTTAATTCCTGGAATCGTGAACACTTCACTCTTGTCAACAGCCTGCTTAAAAGCGGACTGTCAAGAGAGAATCGATGCTGCAGAGTTCAGCCGCTTGGTTTTCAATACCACGCCGCACGCTGGTTTCCAGCTGAACGCTCTCCTCCCGCCGCCGTCGAGGGGCATGTCACAGCTAATTATCTGTCATCACGCCCTGTTGCATAGGCAGCGCCCTGCCTGCTGCTGTTGGGACCGCTGCGCTGTCTGTTGATTCATTTGCATCGCCTCCTGAGTGTCTCTGCTGTGTACGGATCACACAAAATGAAGCCCAGGGGCCAACTGGCAGGCCCATCTGAATTGTGCAGCGCGGCTAAGTCCCCTCCTCATTACTTAGTGAGTAATGTGGGGGGTGTTCGCCGGTTCGCACACCCTGGCAATGTAAACGGTCATCTGCTGCCTCATCTGCTTCTCCGCGTCTGGGGTGCAGGACCAGATCGGCTGAGGAACTTTGCTAGCACTTATGCAAATAGCCCTGGGAGCTCCTGGGTTTGGCAACTGTCCTTTTAGAAGCCTCATTTGTGGCCGCACCGTCTGCCTCCTTTGTGCGCTTTCACAGCTCCCTGAGGCGACCCCAAAATAGAGCTCTTCACACTCAAGTCCTTGTTCTGCCCCTCTACCAGGACAGACTCGAATCCTTCTCCGGGCACTTAGCGCTCCCTATTCGGTGTCCTAATTTGTGGGATGTCCCAATTGATACTGCAAAAGAACAATGTGGTTGAGTCAGAATCGTAGTATGCATGTTTATTTTTCATATTAAAAGGAAATCGTGTTTCTCAATTTAGATTTAAAATACATAAACTATTATGGCCTTTGCAGATATAGAACAAATTCTACACAGACATATACATATACATATAATGTGGTATTTTTCTCCAGTATAAACTTTATTCTTCCAAGGACACTGCAAAATGCATAATTTTAAAAATCTAAACTACACTGCAGCCAATCTTTTCCATACCTTTCAATTATTTACCACAGCAAGCAGTGATAGCACATATGCAGGATATTGCTAAGTGACAAGGATTCAATTTCATCTTGGTATGAATTTTTATTTCACTAATGGATAAAATTTCTTAATTTCCCTTTCTCTTTTCAACCGTATGCTGTGTTTTACCATATAATACCGCTATAGAAAATGAAGTCAAGATCTGCCTAGAACACAAGGTGAAAAATAAAACATCTGGAAATAAGCCCCAACTATGGGAAACTAGAGAGACTGCAAAAACCACTGCAAGCCATGATGCTTAAAGCCGGTCTCCTGTAGATGTCAGTATAGTCCTAGAACTTGCAAACCCCAGCTTTAATGGAAAAGTAGGAAAGTTGAGTACCGTAAAATTAGTGTTTACTGCCAACCCATACTATTTGTGCATTTGAATGATTTTTCTTCTGAAAGTGGAGATAAGTTTGCAACTCTAAATGTTCATCCACAGATGACAGAATGGATTTTGTACTTGAAGGAACAAAATGTGGCTATGATACCATTTTGCAAAAGCTTGTTTTTCTCCACATCTTTTGGGGATCTTATAGCATGTCATTCATTGCTCACCCGTATTATAACTTACCTTGTTCTGTGTAGAAATGTCAACATTTTAACAGTTTAATGGAGTTTATCTTAGGTGAGTTTTTATATACCTTTAATAATTATACTTAATTAATCCTGTTTAGTGCCATGGAGCTTTACATTATGCCTTTATCACCAACAAGATAGCTTTGTTTAACTAGACTAACAGAATTTTTAGTGATACAAGAACATGCAAAGATTGTAATGTGTGTGTAATTGATATGTTACAACAAATATTCTGGGGAAAACCTTAAAGTCCCCATTCATACACCTTTACAGAATTTTTCACTGTATTTTCTCCAGACTAAATTTCCTCACTAGATTATTTATCAACTGGATAACTCCTAGAGATCAAATTTAAGGTTTTAGTGTATTTCAAAACCCATTATACCCTTTAATTTCCCTTCAAACTTAATTTTGAAAATAGAAAAGCAAGACAGGGAATAATTACCAAAGTAAATACTTCATTTACTTTATCAACATTTTGTGACATTTCATTTATTGGAATACCTTAACATATACTTTTAAGTAAAATCTACTTATTAAGCAATAACAGAAACTACAGCTTATCAAAAAGGTAGGTAGCCAGGGATATAGCTCAGTGGCACGGAGCCTGCCTAGCAAGCTTGAGGTCCTGAGTTCCATTCCCCATACCAAAAAAGAGAAGAAAAAAGATAGGTAACATGTACTAGATTTTCCATAAATTCTTCAGCCCCATTTTTACATGATACATAAAAGATATATGTATATATGTGTCTAAATGTCTGCTGGAATGATTTTTAGTCCCAGAAAAGCCTGTAGAACTGGATCAAGCAGACAATCATGCATGAAGCAATCAGGAAGCGATAGGGTACTAAGATGATAAGATCTTTGAGATCCCTTCCAGAGCTCTCTCCAGAGCCAGCACAATCTCTGCTCTGAACAACCAGGGCACTTCTGGTCTTGTATCAGGAACAGTGTTATCAAAGGAGGCAGCAAACTATGAAGAGATAGCCATATTAGCAGTCCAAAAGGGCCTGGAAGAAATTACTGGAAAATTCAGAAAAGACAACCCTTTCCAATTCTACCAAAATGTAAAGTTGTCCTCTGATCAAAAGAATCAGAACAAGAAAGAGAGAGAGGAGAGAAAGGGGTGGGGAGAGAGAGAGGAAAGGAGAAGGAAGGGAAGGGAAGGGAAG
>NW_004955434.1:15948542-15956606 GCF_000276665.1 Chinchilla lanigera
GGGGAATCTGAACACCACTAGGAAAGTGCCTACTAAATAAACGTGTTTTCTTCATTTCTCATCTGAATGTTATCTCTAGAGTAAAACACGCAGAAGTTTTAATTTTCTACGTTCCAGTATAATAAGTTGTCACAAAACAGGAATCTTAACACACAAATTTATTTTGCTCTAGTTGAAGAGGCAACAATTTTAAAATCAGTTTTACTGGGCTGAAACCAACCTTTAGCGGAGATTGTACTTCTTTGGAAGGCTCCAGGGAAGAGTCTTTTCCTTCCCTTTATGTGGTTTAGTAAACATCATTCCTTTCCTTCCTTGGCTCAAGATCCCGGGGCCAACTCTAAAACCCACAAGGCCTGCCTCTTCTGTGTCAAGGCCTGCGTCTCTGTCTCTAACCCTGCTTGCATTTGCTCTGTCACACGACCTCTTTTGCTTTTGTTTGGTAAATCTCTCACTGCCTCTGCTTTATGGGAAAACTTGTGATTGCATATACAGTCCACCAAGATAATCTAAAATAATCTCACCTCAAATCCTTAATTTAATTGCATCTGCCAAATGCATTATATCATGTAAGGTAAGAGTGACATGTTCTGGGACGAGAACCTGGATATATTTGGAGGCATTTTTCAGTCTGCTACAAATTCTTTATACACTATTTTGAGGCATTATCTTATTACCAAAGAGAAAAACAAATCCAGTTCCAAACTATTTGTTTTTCATTAGGCTGCCATCAAAAGTTTATCCTTGCTCTGTTTTAGCAAGGATAAAAGACAATGAATCAAAACTAAAGATCTTGACTGAGGAATTCTGCTTCATCCGCATAAATCTTCAATCAAATTTCCAATTTTTTACAATCATTTTCCCTTCTCTCAACCTGGAGTCTTTTTTCGCTGTTATCTTTCTACTTCTATGATAAATATTTTAGTTTCATTATTTAGCAGCAAAATATCAAAACTACCTCTTAAATCTACTTCATTTTGATTTTCTTTTTCTCTAAACATTCATATAAATGAAATCCCATCTCATGTAAAGATACTTAGAAAGTCAATGCAATCTCCATCAAAATACCAGACATTCTCCACTCAACCAGATAAAACAATCCTAAAATTCAAGTAGAAGCACAACAGATCCCAAATAGTCAAAGCAAAATAACAGCCAAAAGAACAAAGCTGGCACCATCACAATAATGATTTTAAGACATACTGCAGAGCCATAGAAACCAAAAGAGCATGGTGCTGGTATAATACAGATACACAGACCACAGAACAGAATGGAGATCCCAGAAATAAACTCAAACATCTGCAGTCAACAGGTTCTTAAGAAAGTTATTAAAAACACATATTGGAGTACAGACAGCCTCTTCAGTAAATGGTGCTGGGAAAATTGGATATCTACTTCAAGAAGGGTGAAAGTAGATCTTTTACTCTACACAAAATCCACTCAATATGGATAAAAGTTCTAAATGTAAGACCTAAAACTGTGACATTATTCGAAGAAAATATAGGGAGAAAATATAAAGAAGACATCAGTGTAGAAGCTGATTTTTTTGCTAAAGTCCCCAAACACAGAAAACAAAAGTAAAAACAAAAAAAAAAAATAACTACAACCAGAAAACCAGATGAGGTTAAATCAATCTAAAAAGCTTCTGTATAATGAAGACAATAACAGTGCAAAGCGCAAGTAACAGATGGGAGGAAATATTTTCCAGCTGTGTAACTAACACAGGGTTAATATCAAGGACATACAAGAAACTTCAAAATTAATAAATACCAAATAAACCAATTTAAATGGGCAAATAATACACATACTCCTCGAAAGAAAATGTGAATTTAGAGAAAGGAGAATTTTTATACACTATTGGTGGGAATGTAAATTAGTCCAACCCCTGGGGAGAATAGCATGCTAGTTCCTCAAAAACCAAAAGTAGACCTACTAGGTGACCCAGTTAGCTCATTTCTAGGTATGTATCTAATGGAAATGAAATTTTGCTTTGTTTTTCTTTTTGGTTTTGTGTTGAGACAGGCTCTTGCTATGTAGTTCGGGCCGGTCTTGAATTCACAAGGATCCTCCTGCCTTTGCTTCCCAAGTGCTGCAATTATAGGTATGCACCACCACTCCTGGCTAGGAAATAAATTTAGTATGCCAAAGAAATATCTGCATGGCCATTAGCATTATAGAACTATTTACAACTGCTAAGCTATGGACTCGACCTTGGTGCCCCGCAGCTGTTACATGCATAAAGAAAATGTAGCACATAAACACAACAGAATACGACTTAGGCATAAACAGGGTTAAATCTTGTCATTGGCCTCGAAGTGGATGGAGCTGGGACACGTTACGTTAAGTAACATAAGCTAGACACGCAAAGACAAATGCCATGTCTTCTCTCTCAGATACAGGAGCTAAATAAAAGTCACCCGAGGAGGAGTAGCAGTCGCTAACACTGGAAAGGGTAGGGAAGGAGGGAAGGGTGCGTGACAGAGGCTGCATTTGATTAGCACATGCCATACTCATGTGTAGAAATGTCACACTGAAGCCTATGATATGTATAAGTAACGCATGTTAATAGAAAAAATACAATGTTAAAAACAAAAGTAATTAATTAATGAAAAAATGACAATGAGTCACAGCATTCACAAAAAAAGGTTAAGTCCCCTGCCTTTGGAAAAATATTTTTTCATATCTAGAACAAGCACCTTAAGGAAGAGGCTTCGGTCCTTTATTCCTTCCAGGCTACAAACTCCCCTCAGGGGATCTAAACCATCTTCACAGTTTTAATTACTCTCCCTGAAATAGCAATTCCTAAATCTTTATTCAGGGGCTGGGGATTTAGCTCAGCGGCAAAGCGCCTGTCTGGCAAGCGCAAGGTCGTGAGTTCGGTTCCTGGTACCGGAGAAAAACCAAAAAAAAAAAAAAAAAAAAAAAAAAAAAAGTAACCTAAATCTCTATTCAGTATCTTTCCTTACCCACAGGTGATATGTTTCAAACTTCCCAGGGGTGCTTGAAAACATAGGTAGACTTGGGCCCTACATATGTTTTATCTTATACCTGTGCACTCCTGATCAAGTAAATTTACACATCAGGTACAGTGAGAGATTGACCTTGATACCTGGTGACCCAATTGAACAGTTACAATACACTACAGTAAAACTGCCAACATCCCAATGGACCAATACTAAGTACATTAAGGACTGGATGAACACAATAAGTACTGTAAGAATGTGATAGTCAGTCAGATAATTAAGACAGGTGCCAGGTGACTGCAGGCGGGTAGGACACACAGTGTGGGTTCGCTGGCCTGGATGAAGAGACGATTTATGTCCTGAACAGGATGGAGAGGTGAGACGGTGGCAAGATTTCAGAACACACAATTTAAACTTTGTGAGTTGTTTATTCCTGGAATTTTGCTTTTAATGTTTTTATCTCCGGGTTGACTGCCTTGTAACCGAAATCCCCAAAAGCAAAGCCACGCAGAAGAGTGTCTGCGGCAGTGCACGTAGCCGCGGGCCCTGTCTCGAGCTTCATTTTCACACAGCAAGCTGCCAAGCGGACAAACCCATTTGACGAGCTCCCAAGAATTTCAAATTTCATACATTCATCCAGAATGGAGCACTTTTCCCACGGCCGCACACACACAAAGCCCTCGTCCTCCTCGGCGCCGGACCGCATTTAACGACGGTTCATCCGTGCGTCATTCCAGCAGAACCTTGGGATCACTTCGGGTCCCTCTTTCTCCTTCATAGGCCAGGCGGTCACCCTGTCTTCGTGCTCAGTACGCGTGATGTGCGTTCATTTATCCACCCAGATGTGTCTCAGTTCTCTTCTCTCTTTCAGTTCTTTCTTCTCTTTTCTCTTCCCAGTTCTTTCTCTAATCCTTCTCCACTGCCTAACTAAGCCTCTCTTATAAAAGGAAGGCCAAAGACAGTTTCATTTCGTCAAGCTTTCGGCATATTAGCAAGTGAAACAGACGCCAGATCAGTTACAAAAAAATACATATTGGAAACTTAAATTGAAAACCACTCCTCTGTGCCACACCCAGACGTATGTGGAAATGTGCTCTGCCACTCCCTCAAGGAGAAGCCAAAAGCCAATGAAATCCACACTGCACCCTAACTGCCACAAATTCCATCTATTCAGAAGGCTGAGGCAGGAGGATCATAAGTTCATGGGCAGCAACTTAGCTAAATATATCGTGTATAAATAAATAGAGTATATCATACATAAATAAATGGTTGAGGATGTAGCTCAGTGATAAGAATGCCTCTAGGTTCAATGTCCAGTATCCCAAGAAAAGGTAGGGCCATGCGCAGAAAATATGCCTAATATTGAAATACTGCAGGAAATATGGCTTAAAAATATTTGACAATACATTTTCTCAAACCTGTCAGCGTTTATCTGAGACTGACTGCATAATTTCCTTTGGAGATGACAGTGGAAGCTCAGAGCTGAGACCTCCTGAATGTGAGTTCGATACCGCAGTCCTCCCATAACTTCCCCTACCCACCTCTCCTGCATTTACAGAACCTGAATCCTACTACACCACAGTCTCCTTCCCCCTCTGCAATTCATCTTCCTTTCTGCCAAGAAACAGAGCTACTAGATCTTCTCTATCTCCCTGGCTCACTTCAAAGGAGCCAGGAAAACATGGCTCCTTAATTTAGGACCTCATGATCCTTGCTTTTCTAAAAACCCAATGCTTTTTATTACTCTGTCCTTTTTCTTCTTTCTGTTTTTCCTTCCCTGCAAGCATTCATACTTTTGCCACTGGTCGACAGTTTCTGTGCGTGCCTCTTCCTTGGGATTCCTGTAAGCAGGAAGCGTCCCCTCCTACAGCCCACTCTAAACGTCCAGCAGAGAGGTGTGGTCCCCCCAGGAGCATGACCCTCCTCTGCGGAGTGCTCCTCCTGTAGGGCTTAGTTCTCCACATTGCTAAGTGCCCAAGCAAACCTTTGGCCGTTTCCACACTTGCAGCCTAGAAATACGGCGTTCTTTAAGGATGGAAATCATACATTACTTCTGTTTGTGGTGAGATACCCTGCCCCGGACAGCCTGGAGCGAGAAGGTTCATCAGAGGAAACACAACTGCAGTGAATTTGCAAGGAGCTGCTGTCACATCTTCCCGTTCCCACCAGGTGGCGCTATGTTATTCTCCATAGAGACCGTATCATAAGCACAGGCACTCTCTCGGGAGGGTGGAGGTTAGTTACTAGAGCCGGTGCCCCAGGGGGCGTGTGCAGAGGGCACTCCTCACAGCTACCCATTCACACTGCTGCGAAATGCAGATGACTAAGTTGGCGTTTTCTTTATCATCTTTACCAGAAGCAAAATAGGAAAATAGGAAATTACTGGATGGTTACTAGAGTCAATCATCCTCAATAAAAGGGACCTGATACTTTTTCTTTCACAGAATTTTCATTCAAAGGTTCCCTAAAGCAAAGGAGATGCATTTCCATATTTTGGGTGATTGAAGAATATCCCCAGCTGGTCACAGTGGCGGATGCCTGTAACCTCAGCAATCCAGAGGCTAAGGCTGAAGGATCACAAATTCAAGCCAGAAATGGGCAAATTAGACAGACCCTGTCTCAAAGTTTTTACATTAGAAAAAGGAAGGTAATCGCCAGGCATGGTGGCGCACACCTGTAATCCCAGCACTCCGGAGGCTGAGGCAGGAGGATCACTGCAAGTTCGAGACCAGCCTGGGCTACAAAGTGAGCTCAAGGCCAGCCTGAACTGCATGGCGAGACCTTGTCTCAAAACGACAAACAAAAAAAAAAGGGAGGTGGAAGTGGGCTGGGGATGTAGCTTAGTGTGAAGGTCCTAGGTTCACACCCCATACTGACAGAGAAAAAATCCTAGAGAGAGTTGTATATGGAAAATTTAAGTTTGACCTGCAAGGAGACCCTTGCCTGTATAATTTTAAGACTCTGATATTTGCTACGTGGAACATTTGCTACTTAGAACGTATTTGCTACTAGAACATCAAACTGGGTAACAATGCTTACCTCTACACTGTGATGTGAAAGATTAAACATGATCAAACCCATAACACACTGAAAGCACAGAGAAGAAACTAAGGGTTTAAGGACGATTATTAGAGGGAGTAGAGTGTGAAATGCAAGGATTTTATCTCCCTTCGAGCTAAGAGAATTCAAACTACTTTTTGTGCTTCAACTGACTCCTTGGGCTAGAATTGGTTTCAACTACTTTACTGATGTGTAGCAAACCACTTACACTTCAGTTTTCTCAACTACAAAATGAACCTTGTAGGGGCTGGGGATTTAGCTCAGCAGCACAGCACCTGCCTGACAAGCGCGAGGTCGCGAGTTTGATTCCCGGTACCGGAAAAATCAAAAACAAAAACAAAATGAACCTCGCAACAATACCTGACTCATCGTATGATGAGGGCATGACTCCAATCTTGTGTACTCAGCTAAATGCTAATAGTGGAGCAAGAGTTTAAAATCTAAAATGTATTCTAGCTGCCAGGACCAAGCCATGGCTCGGAACATTTCACAATGGCGAGCTCCCTGGTGGTGCTGGGTTTAGAGAAGTTACATTTACATTTTTCAAAATGGGATGTAAAAGCCTAATTGAGTGCCTTCCCTCCTTCCCTGCATTTCTCTCTCCCTTAATCCTTCCCTCTCTGTCTCTCTCAGAGCATAAGAACATGAAGAACATGCTTTCTCTTTTTTTCAGGTACCGGGAATCGAACTCACGACCTTGCACTTGCCAGACAGGCGCTGTGCCGCTGAGCTAAATCCCCAGCCCCAACAAGCTTTCTCTTTAAAGAGGCAAAGGTTTCTTGCCTGATCTACGTATTTACATGGCAGCTGTAACTGCCCAGGCGCAGCCTTAATTCTCAGGCCAGGACTTCCTCCAGTTGAGGGAAAAATTTTTGGTAACAATTTTTTGTTAGAAATAATATTCTGGGAGCTGGGGATTTAGCTCAGCGGCAAAAGCGCCTGCCTGACAAGCGCAAGGTCATGAGTTCGGTTCCCGGTACCGGAGAAAAACCACAAAAAAAAAAAAAAAAATATTCTGTTTAGGAGTTCTCTTTCTCAGTAGAAACTGGGCACTTCTTTCTTAATCCTGGGTAGCCATAAAAAAAAAAATCTGTGTGTGTATGAGGTTGTTGCTGCTGCTGTCGTTTTCAACACACACAAGACTACTCAGAAAATGAGCCCTATTTAAATTCCTCGCTAGTCACCGGCACCCTTGTGGGTGTTTATCTAGCTAACTGTGGCCCGTCGCCTTAGGAACACAAAGGCAGAAGGTCAACACAGCGTCTGGGCAAAGGAGTATCTCCCTCAAGTAGTTAATGCCGAAAATCCTTTTTTGTTTTTTCTTTTTTTGTTTTTTGTTTTCCAGTACCAGGAATCGAACTCACAACCTCGCACTTGCCAGGCAGGCACTGTGCCGCTGAGCTAGATCCCCAGCCCCTAATGCCAAAAATTCCACAGTTAATCATTCATCCTTTTGACTTAAAGACCTTTGACCCCTGGTAAAGACATGCACAGGCAGGTGACTCTTGAAGCCTTATCAGTTATTTGCATGTAGATACAGTGACCTCCTCTGTGAGGAGGCTTCGAAAGAGGGTACACCGGGAGGCGGAGGCTGTGGGAGGCACACCACCTCCATCTTACAGAGGTCTCCTCACCGTGATGAAATCTATGTTTTTAATCTGTTTTCACTTTGTAGATGAAATGAGACCAGAAAAGAACAAGTAGCATCAAGACCAGAGTTTTTATTTAGATGAAGATGTTTATTTCTGAACTACATATGTATGGCATGTAATATATATATGGTTCAGATTGAGAGCAGGATCACGTTGACTTTATTAATGCCACAGTTCTTTGTCGCAAGCTGTGTCCTTCCATATTGACCTGAGGACGCCAGGGAATGGACAATTAAAGAAAAGGAACCCTTTAAAAGGAAATTCCTGCCAGGTGTGGCAGTGCATGCCTGTAATCCCAGCACTCTGGAGGCCGAGGCAGGAGTATGGTTGAAAGTTTGAGACCAGCCTGGGCTACAAAGTGAGCTCAAGGCCAGCCTGAACTGCATAGTGAG
>NW_004955434.1:15957574-15969993 GCF_000276665.1 Chinchilla lanigera
AAAAAGACAAAAAAAAAAAAAAAAAAAAAAAAAAAAGGAAAGAAACTTTGAGGAAAGAACTGATACAGTTTGGCAAGAATTTAATTTATCTGTTCATTTATGGAATTAATTTGAGAAGACTGTATTTCCAGCCGACAGCGTAAAAGGCACTCTGAGTTTGCACATATGAGCAAAGCATGGGCCCAGAAACCTGTAATACGAGAAACCTGCATCCAAAACCCAACTCTGCACAGCAGGGTGCGGGAACCAAGTATCCCAATATCCTCACTGTAGCATGAATTTCCGCAAACTACGACGGAGTCAGTTGTCTCCAAGTGCCAGCTGATACTGTAAATGAAATGCACAGGGAAGCATATGGCGCACCTTTCTCAGAGCAGCTGCCACCCAGCCGGGGCCAGTCGTTAGCATGCAAGAAAGCGTAAGGCAAGGAAAACATCTTTTTATTTTATCCATCTTATGTTCATTTGCCAGGGTTTTTACTAAAAGACAGAATGACAATAGGCAATCATTTTTAAAAAGAAGAATGAGAAGAGAAAATCAAACTTCACTGAATATTAGCTTTACCACAGGAGCCTTCAGAAGAAAAAAAAGACCTGAAGGAAAGGCTAAATCTAGGGCTTTTATACCGAGGATGGGATAGTCAAGGACAAACCTGCTGTCACTGGATAGACGCGGAGTGTAGGAAGCTGGAGCAAGCTTGCATCTGTTCACTTGGGCTCTTCCCCTTGTCCCCGCAGCCGGGGGGTAAGGGCGCTCCATCCCTCTAGGTACAAGATGGGTCCTCTCACAGGAGGACCTGACTGACTCAGAGACCCCCATAGGCACGCAGAACCTCAGAGACCTCTGTAGGGGCCCAGTACAAACTCCTGGGCCTTTAAAATGATCCTCGTCAAAAGCATGCGCTGCATTTTCTACTGACGCATTCAGGGATTTGAAGTGTGTTTGGCTTGCTGTGGTTGTCTTTTCTTTCTCTCTTTCTTCTTTTCTTTCTTTCTTTCTTTGCTAAGAACCATGACTTTTCATTCGGGCCCACAGATACCCATCTGTAACTAAAAGTAGCACAAAGTATGATCTTCATACTTTAAAATTCTGTGTCAAATTCTTCTCAACTTTATATATAGGAATATTTGTTATTTAGTCTGCCTAGAAGTTAGCAGAACAAAGTGTATTAGTCCTAAATTTACCCAGCCTGTCTCATTACCCCTCAAAACTCAGGGGACCAGGATAAGAGATTTTCAGGAACGTTCAGCTGAGCCCAGAATCTCCACCGGCCAAACCAGTGGTCACCATGGAGTCCAGCAGAGCCAAACATGTCAGACACTGTCCATCAAGGCACGAGGATTGAACCCAGGGGAGCTGAATTGCCCTGAAGGCTGTCAGGATTCCTCCAGGGCTATGGAACCCTGACTGAGACCATGACTGGGTGGGCCCTGGCCCGCTACACCACCCCTTAAAGCTGTCTCTGCTCCCCTGTAAGCAGGCCAGACAGAACTGTCATTTCAACCTGTGCTCCTCGGCTTCTCCAAGTGGTCCTTTTTGCTCACTTCTCCGACTTTCTTTTGTGAGGGGACCAGTTAGATCTTCATCGGAGCTGCATTCACCTTTATTTTCTCTTACTGTTTACTTCACCTTTTCTTCATACATTTATACTTTCGCTTTAGTTTTGATTCCATTATTACCAAAGCAAGAGCCACACTAGCCAGTGACATTCCTACCTGCCATAGAGGAGAAAAGTGGAGGGAAATTTAGAAAGAAATTAGAAATGTTCTTTAATTTCTTCACCCTAAAAGTCTAAATGCCAAAGTGCCATATTTTGGAGTGACATGTCCTGAACCTTACCGTACGCAAGCCCAGGATTAAGCTTTATTATTTTTCAGAAGAAAATCCATTTTTATGTGAATGGTTTTGCTCAATCATGCCTTTGAATGACATGACATATTCAAAGTTCTCAAAGAAAAACACTGCCAGTCAAGAATACTACACTTGCCAAAGCGATCTTTTAGAAATTAAGGAGAAATAGAGTGTTTCCAAGACAAACAAAGCTGGGATAATTCATCAGAAAGGTCTTCGGAGAAATGCGCAGAGGACTCCTACACTCTGAGGCCTTACTACCCGTCACTAACACCCTTCGATGTAAATGATCTACATTTCCCAATCAATCCAGATTTAGACTAGCTGAATGAATGACTTTAGAAAGTTCTAACAATATGTTTCCTGCAAGAAGCTCACTTCATTGGTAAAGAAACAGACTGAATGTGGAAGGATAGGAAATGGCGTACCATGCAAGCAGAAACCAAAACCAAGCAGATGTTACACTTTCATCAGATAAAATAGACTTTATATCAAAAACTGTATGAGGAGACAGTGTCACAACATAATGATAAAGGGATCAACTAATCAACTTTGAGATATATGCACCCAACACTGGAGCACCCAATTATATAAAGGAAACATTTTTAGAAGTAATGGGAGAGAGAGACTCCAATAGAATCACAGTGACTGCCAAACCTCACTCTCATGAGTGGAAACACCCAGAAGAAAAATCAACACAGAAATAGCAGAGTCAAACTGTACTATATACAAATGGACCCACCAGGTGCCAACATAATATTTTATCCAGTAATTGCCTGGAGAATGTTCATTCTTCTCATCAACACATGGAACACGAAAAGAAATATAAAAGGAAATACAACATACCAAATGTATGGAATATAGCAAAAGTAGTATCAACAGGTAAGTTTATAAATAGCTGCTAGGAAAGAGGGAAAGAAGCAGGAAAAGAAAGAAAGAAAGACAAAAAGAAAGAAAAACGAAGAGAGGAAGGGAAGGAGGGAAGGAGGAAAGAAGGAAGGAAAGAAGGAAGGAAGATTGGTTTTAAATGAACAACCTAACAATACAATTTAAGGAACTACTAAGTTAAGAATAAACTAAACCCAAAATCACTGGAAGGAAAAAAAATCAAATTAGTAATAAATAAAATAGAGTTTTAAAAGCAAATACAAAGCCTCAACAAGGAGAAGTGTTGGGCTTCTTAAAAGGTAAACAAAATCAATAAACATGTATGTAGATCCGGGGTTATAGCTCAGCGGCACAGCACTTGCCTGGCAAGCACAAGGTCCTGAGTTCGATTACCGATACCAAAAAAAAAAAAAAAATAATGTAGACTGAACAAGAAGCAAGGAGAAAAACATGAAAAAAGTAAAATCAGAGATGAAAAAGAAGACGTTATAACTACAATCACAAGAATGGACTTTTAAGATTATTAGGAACAACCATATCCCCCATAATTAGGAACCCTAGAATAAATGGATGAATTTCTGACACATAATTTACCAAAATTAAATCTTGGATAGAAAACTTAAACTAATACAGAGTCAAAAAGTTGAATCTGCAATAACAAATCTCCAGCAAAGAAAAACCCAGGATCTGTGATGAAGGACACGATCATTATGTATTACAAACATGTAGTAATAAAGCAGAACACAACCGGGCTGATGGTGCACACCTGCAATCCCAGCACTCGGGAGGCTGAGGCAGAAGGATTGTTGCGTGTTCGAGACCAGCCTGGGCTACAAAGCGAGCTCAAGTCCAGCCTGAACTGCATAGTGAGACCCTGTCTCAAAAAGAAAAAAAAAAAAAAAAAGAACACAAATACAAAACAAAAAAAGTTCTTTAAAAACTTACTTTCATGAAAAGACAAATCTAATTTTTTTTTTTTTTTTTTTTTTTGGTCTTTTTGAGACAGAGTCTCACTATGCAGTTCAGGCTGGCCTTGAGTTCACTTTGTAGCCCAGGCTGGCCTCGAACTCCCAAGGATCCTCCTGCCTCAGCCTCCCGAGTGCTGGGATTACGGGCGTGCGCCACCACGCCCGGCTAACAAACCTAATTCTTATAAAAATGTAAATAACTAATAACCCACAAATGTTTCCATGAGCTATTAACTATGCTATATAGAATTTACGCCAAGAGAAAAGGCCATAACTGAGACTTAAGTACATGCAATGCCTGTAAAAGGGGTTTGCTTGAGCAGGACATTTTTCCCATGTTCTTAAACACTCTGTCTCCTGCTGTGCCCTCCCCAGAAAGTCACCCAACCTGCAAATGTTTCATCACAGCCAAGCTCGAGCCGTCCTCTGCCCACGCTTTCTCTACTAGCCGGGGTAGATATTTCCTGTACAGCAGGACTCAGAGCCTTTCCTGCTACTGCAGGTGGATGTGTGTGCGTGGTGTGCGCGTGCGCCTTTTCCACCAGCCTATGGGTTGCCTGAAAGAAAGGACTTAGTTTCCGATGTCTACGCTCGGGCCTCGCATACAACTTGAAAAATAATAGCGAGTGAACAAATGCTTGTTGAATGAATGAGGTATAATTATGGAGAGCAAGACGGCAGCCACTTCATTAATGTAGAGCAGTAGAATTCTGACCACTTCTTTTCTGGAAGCTGAACTGTGAATATGGATATTTGGGGACTAGATCAGGATTGCCAGGGATAATGTCATGGCTTGCTCTCAAGAGAAGGCCTGGCCCGCTTTCTTTTTCCACCCGTATCATATCCTCTGTGATGCTGACCTTCATGCTTGAGAGACGGGCCCCTCACATGGAGCACAAGTGACAGCTCAGTTTGCCTACTTTGTTTTTTCTGCTTCACCCCAGTAGAATCAAGCCTTTTACAAAACAGTGGGATGAGCTGCAAAGAGTTCCATGCGTGTGTGGTAAGCTGTCACTGCCCACAAACATGCGTCTACATTCTAACCAGGACCTGGGAATGTTACCTTATTTGCAAAAAAAAAAAAAAAAAAGAATCTTTTTACTACTTTTAGAGAGAATTAGCAGGAGATTAGACCTAATAACAAAGAAGACAAACAATGTAAAGATGGAGGCAGAAACTGGAGTAGCAGCCACAAACCAAGGGACGTCTGCGGCCCGAGAAGGAGAAAGCATAGAATCGATTCTCGCCTGGATACTCCAGCCGCCCGGCCCTGTAGCACAGCCCTGTGGACCCCGTGGTTTCTGACCCTGCTTCACTCTGAAAAGCGGGTTCTTCTTGTTTGAAGTCACTAAGTTTGTATAATGTGTTGAGGGGTCTATGGGAATGTTATGCACATGGAAAAGGCCAGCAAGCCGTCAGCGACCTGTAAAACCAATGTCCCTGCATTTTTCTCACACAGAGTGCTCTGCCTCTTCCCCGCACCCGTCTTCTCTTTTTCTCAGTTTTCTTCTCCTCTACTTCCTGTAGTTCTCTGTCACCTGGTCTCCACTTCCACCTAGTTGGTTTTACTCATAATTTCAGTTTGCTGTTTTTCCTGACATAATTGGTCCTGTATCATAGAACTACTTTAGCCCCATTTCTGGCTTACATTCTATCTCTAACTATAAACTCATTTCATTTTTTCCCAGTCAGAGTTATAAAAGTGTGGAAATGTCTGGCCCAATGTATCACAGGTTAGTTTGCATTTGCTTCTCTTGATTCAGCTCTGTTTCCCCAATCAGATCAGCTAGAGGTTGGGTCTTGTGATACCAATATGGCTGCCTATGACTGGTCATCCATCTAGGACCCCATATGCATGTAATTCACCTAAAGTATGATTGTGGATGTAACCCTGTATGACAGATATCGATGATGGTTCTTTTGTTAAGAAAGTTGCAGATAAGTGAGGGAGGAATTATCTAGACACTGTCATGGGCACGATGACTTTATAACATCGTTCCCTTACTACTGCCAAAGCAGTGATTTTGTAGTTTTATGCCACCATGGTGAAGGTCATTTTCACAGACTCTCGGGCAAGTACTTTGCATATGTAAACCTGCAGTAATTTTTTTGAACTGGAGTTTGAACCCAGGGCCTTTGCACTGAACTGCATACCCAGACCCTTTTTAAAAATTATTATTAGATTTTTATTTTTTATTTCTATTTTTGTTTTGAGACAGGGCCTCATTAAGTTGTTCAGGATGGACTCAAACTTGTAATCCTCCTGCCTCAGGCTGCCATAGTGCTGGGATTACAGGCATGAACCACCATGCCTGGCTTCTTGTTGTACTTTTGCCAGTATAATAACATTGCTTTGCTCCTCTCTTCTGCAGAACTTTGAGTGTCCACTAGAAGATGTCCATGTCTGGGAAGTTTACAAATAGACTTGCATGTTTATACATGGAGGCTCAAAGTTATTGTGAAAGCAGAGTCACTTCACATCCATTACTAGCTCTATTGGATCATGACTTCACGTTGTTATGTTTTCATGAGGCCATTTAATTAGACTGAACAACAGCAAACATAGTTGTGTCAGGACAGGATAAGAAGCACTAAGACTCTTCCTTCCCCCAGATACCCTGTGTAAAATTACACTCAGGATGCAGGAAGTTATAAAAATACTTTGGGGGATTTCCTGTAGGTGGTTCTTGAAAAATAATTTTAATTTAAAAAGCAGCAGCATTTGGCCAGGTGGAGCCAAAGACCACAGTAAAGTGCTGTAGACAAAAGCACCTGAGAAGATAATAGGAGAAACAGGGCCATGTGACAAAGCCCATTGTCCTACCTTCCCACTTCCATCTGTCCCCACTCAGAGGCAATTAGAAATGTATTATGTATGATACCGGAAGGCAGAGGAATAAAGACACGAGAATGGGACGTAAAGACCCTGAAGCAAGAATGGAAAATTGAAAAGAATATTTGATGTTAACTGCCTCAATACTTTGAGTATATTCCCAAACTTGTACATTTAATCCTGAGTTTTTGATATTTAATCATGCTTCCTAGTGGTCTCATTTGCTGATACTTAACCTTGCAATACGTAAGTTTTGGTGCAGGGTAAACTCGAAGTGCTCTAGCAAATTACTTTTTCAATCCAACACGAGAATGCATGATTTGAAATTATGTCCAAATGATGTTATTTTTTGAATACATATACTTAGACTTCTTTCAGAAAAATATTGACCTTTCCTTTCTATATTTATCCTGCTATAATAAGAGATAGTACAACTTGCTCTTCTTGTTTTCTTGTGAATATGCTACAGGTTAACTGTTGAGCAGGTGGTGTGGTTCGGAGGTTGAACACCGCTTTGGGGTAGTCGCTCCAAGGGCTGACGCAGGCTCTCTGAGCCCCAGAATTTCAGTACTCACACAGCTGACCTGGCCTGCTGGTTTCCTCATGAAGGAAACGCAGTTGGACACCCCCGGAGCACCCTTGTGGACACCTTGACTCTTTCAAGCTTGAAACCAAGAATTGAGGACTCAGCTCGAACTCCCATTAGAGTTCTGTCTCACGTCTATTTTTTGACTTAAAAAAAAAATTCCACCAAATGACCTGTACTTAGAAGACCAACTTGACGGAGGGGTTTTTGCTTTTGTTTTTGTTTTATGTGAGTTTAGAAAGCCTAATTTTGTGAAACTCATGTTTTCATGCTAGATTTAAATCTAGAAGATTGAATAGTGGTTCATCTGGGTTTTAGGAATTTTATGTTCCTTGAAGTTAAAGCAGACTTCAATTTGACTTTGCAGCAGAAATCTATGCAAGCATTTAATGCCCCACTATATCATTAAATCTATTGTATAACTGCAAAGCCAACAGGAACATCTGGGAATCAAGCTTTATTACAAAACAAGCTTTAAGTTTGTTGCCATTGGCACTAGGCAACCAGTGTTTCGGTGCTTCAGGAGTCTATGAGGAAAATGTGAGATGCAAGCATGCTTTGGTGGTGACACACGCTTCTGTATGTGTTTTATGGCTCTCCATACAACCACTTGATTACTTGTGGAGAGCTACACCACCTTGCTTAGCAACCATTTTTCTGTGTGGTCATTTTCATGTTAATGAAGTACGCAGCTGCTTAAACATTTCTTTAACGGTAAAAGATAAATACCTGAGATAGATTATAGTTTAGATAAACGTGGAGAGGGTGGAGTGAGTGAGAAAGAGGATGACTGTACTGAAGCACTCCTTGGACACTCATTGGGAAGCGAGAGCTTAGTCAGCTGCAGGAAATATCTCTGACCACACCAGGGCAGAGTAGTCTCCAAAGAGAACCAAGGAGATGGAAGAAGCACTGGAGCGCAGGAAGGACACAGCGCGTGCATGCTTCTTTCCTGCTCGCTGTGTGACTATTTAACATTTCCAACTTCCACAAGGAAATTAAACTGAAGTCCCTTAAGGGTTTATTTAATTTCTAACATTCTAGTTCTAACTGTGAAAAGCTTTCTATCAAATTTAACCCCAAAAAAATGCCGCAAGAAGGAATTAATTTAAAATACAAGTTTATTTGCTATAATTTCAGAGCAGTAGCCCAGACATCTTAGGCATGAAGTTTCTTGTTAAAGAAAATAAGAATCTTGGGGCTGGGGATTTAGCTTAGTGGCACAGGACCTGCCTGGCAAGCACGAGACCATGAGTTCAATTCCTGATACTGGAAAAAAAGAACAAAAAAAAAAGAAAAGAAAATAAGAATCTCAAGCGACAGTGATTTTATTTTTATCAGGTATTAATGGAAAACAATATAAAAACCTGCTCATAATTTAGGAATAACCTTAAATATTCACTAATTACACCAGTAGCTATATAATATTTAAAAATAAACTTTTGGCAATAAAATAGAATAACAATAATATGAAATAGGGTATGAAGAGATAAGTACCCCCTAAACTGAAGCCAGATCTTATTATGTAAGGAAGCTATCAAAAGTGGAAAAATAAATATGAGTGTCAGAGAAGACTTTCGAAAGAGGCCATTTTTCTTTTTTTGTCTTTTTGAGACCGGGTCTCGCTATGCAGTTGTCTGGCCGTGAGCTCACTTTGTAGCCCAGGCTGGCCTCAAACTTGCAAGGATCCTCCTGCCTCAGCCTCCTGAGTGCTGGGATTATAGGCATGTGCCACCACGCCTGGCTGTGAGAACATTTTGATTAAGACTTGATGGTGGTTTGACTACTTGCACAATTGGACACTAGAAATTTCTCCTCGTTTTTGGACTTCAGTTATCGAGTGCTTATAATTTATCTGACATATAGAAGATGGTTGATGTGGAAATATGGGGTAGAAGAGAACATGTGAGTTATATTTTACATTTTTCTAAAAAAAATTCTGTGCAACGTAGTAGTTGTCAAATAGGTACAAAAATGACCAGGAAACACTAGCTGCTGAAAGATAGTCTCACTGACTGCAATACTGGTGTACAGGTTCAGAGCACTGTGGAAGATCCGTGTGATTTCTATTAGCTTGGACATGCCAGTCACTGAGGGAGAACTCACTCCATGCTTTGCTAACAGAACCTGCAGCATTAATTCTCTTTGCTGTCCCAACTGATTCTCGTCTTTCTGCCTGCTGTTGCTCCCCTTAGCCCTGAGCCCTGCGCCCCATGCAGAAATGGGGAGGGGCACGAGGCCCCTTATGAACTGGTCCTGCCAGCACTTACCCACCCTGTGACTTCATTCTGCTTTAATGAAAAGGCTGTCTGCTTCTGAAATTTGAGACTAAACTACTCTTCTGAACCTAGCCTGTGCTGGGAAGTAGTATTTCCCATAATTGTGTCGGGAACATTTGCAGTAGATAGAAAATCTTTGAAAAATTGCAGTGAAAAGAAATTACAATGAATATCTTTTTTACCTATCAGCTAAATTCTATACTTAATTTTCTAGCAAAAACACTTTCTATTTATCCACTTATCGATTCTTTTACACAGCCTCTAATTTCTCTTCCTTTCTGATGTATTTCAAAGTAAACTGTGGACATCAGTACATATGCAAGCAGATAATTCAGCATTCATAACAACAACTAGAATTAATGCTTGTTTGGGAGGAATAAAATCATACATAGAAAATGTACAAATTTTAGGGGCTGGGGATTAAGCTCAGTGGCACAGCGCCTGCCTGGCAAGCACAAGGTCATGAGTGCAATTCCTGGTACAGGAAGAAAAACAAACAAACAAACAAAACTCCCCCCACCAAAATGTACAAATTTTAAAAGCATAGTCACTGCATTTTTAAAAATATGTGCATTTGTGTAGCCCAGCTCTTGTCAAAATAAGATATTTGCATCACTCAAGAAATATTCTTCATACTCTTTTCCATTCAGCCTGTTCAATTCCTTCCATTCAATTTTTTCCAGAAATTACTTGTACAATTTTTTTCCATTGTAGAACTTCATATATGTGAATTCATATAGTATGTCTTCTCTCTCTCTCTCTTTTTTTTTTTTTTTTTTTTTTTTTTTTTTTGAGACAGGGTCTCGTTACGCAGTTCAGGTTGGCCTTGAGCTCACTTTGTAGCCCAGGCTGCTCTCGAACTCACAATGATCCTCCTGCCTCAGCCTCCCAAGTGCTGGGATTACAGGCGTGTGCCACCACACCGCACAGTATGTCTTCTTTTGTGTCTGTTCTGTTTAACTTTCTGTGGTTGTTTCTGCCTGTAACACAATTTACATTTGCTCACTTCTGAATCCAAGATTCCTCCACTTTTCCCCCTAAATACTCTATAGTTCTAACTGTAGCATCGTAGGTATATGAGCTGCTTTTTTTTCAACATTTTTGTAACCTATAAATGAGGATTATTGCCTTGATAAGCAAGTCCCTTAAATGTGTTTTAATCTGCTATTGTTGTTTTCCTTTAACATTTTTACTATTAAACCCTTAACGGCCTGCTAAACTGCAAGAACACAGTGGTTTCGATTTATCCTTCTCCCCCCACACCCCACCTATCCTTGCACACATCTGCTGAGACATCGCACCCAATATAAATCTGTCTCGAAGTCCTAAGGTTCTCTCTTACAGTCCCGCCTGCATACAGCCTGATTTGTCAGTTGATCTTACTTTGTCATTGACCCTTTGTAAATACTGGAGACAGTTACGTGTCAAATGTCTCTCATTTCTTTACAAGCCTGTGTATGACTTTGTTTAGCACTTGGTTGACAAATTGTTTTCTAGACTCTCTATATATTTGTTTTCTAGGGCTGCCATCACAAAATGCCACAGGCTGTTGGCTTAAACTACAGAAATGTATTTTCTCACGGTTCTGGAGGCCCAAGTCCCAGAACACAGTGCTGGAAGGTTGGTCCTCATCTGAGGGCTCCCTCCTTGGCTTGCAGACCACCAGCTTCTGCTGTGGCCTCCTGGGTGTCTCTCCCTGCCTTCTAATCTCTCCCTGTAAGGACCCTGGTCAGACTGGATGGGCTCCCCTTGACAGCTTCATTTTAACCTAAGGGATATGACCAAATAGAATCCCATTTCGAAGTACTGTCAGTTTATATCTTCAACCTCTGAATGTGGGGGACACACAGTACAGCACATAGAACCGTGATTATTTTATGTAGAAGTGTTAGCAGTAAATCCAGTCTTGGGTGGAGGTAACTTCAAGCAGCTTTGTATGGCGTGTCGCCCACCATCCTCTTCTCCCTGGCTGGTGGGACAGGTTCAAAGTTGGTCCTTTCAACCCCACATTGAGGGGGTCTCTTCTTTCCCAGGTCCCCTCTCTCTCTCTCTGCTCTGTTACTTTTTTGCAGTACTGTAGATTGAAGCCAGTGCCTTCACCCTGAACTAGCTCTCCAGCCCCTTTTATCTATCTTTTTAAGTTTTAAATTTTATTTGCACGTTTGCACTTCATGCAGCTCACAGTCGTCTTGGGGAACGGTTACACGTATGGATTAAAGCACATTTCCTTCTTTTCCTTTTGAATCCCCTTCCGCTTCCCAGGATCCTCCTCCTCCCTCCTCCAGCTTCCCTATCCCAGCTTTCATCTTCGCTGATAACTTTTGTCTCAGCTCGTGTTATCGTATGTAATGTTTACATTAATTGGAGTTATTAGGTTCCGGTACACAGCACATCTTTAGTCTTCTTACTTCCCCTCCCCCTCCTCCTCACCCCTCGCCTTGTTCCCTTGGACCATGTCCCTGTGACAGGAGCTCGGCCCCTTTGTCCCTTTCTACCCATCCTTTACCATCTTCTTTGTTTGTACTTTGCCTCAGTCCAATGAGAGGTACAGTACTGTACTTAAGCTTGTGTGTCTGGTTCACCCAACCTTATATTTTCCAGGTGCATCCTATTGTCATACAAATGTCTCCAATCTGTCATTCTTCAGAGCTGAGTAGTATTCCGTTATATACAGATGCCACATTCTCTTTATCCAATCCTCTGTTGATGGGTATACAGTCTGCTTCCCAGATTTAGCTATTATGAATTGTCCTGCTATAAGCAGTGATATCCATGTATTGCTGTCATGTGATGAGCTAAGATATATGAGCCATTATGAATTTTTTTTTAAATATGGAGGGTTCAAAGTTCTCTTGCTTTTCTTTTCTTTTTTTTTTATTTTAAAGAGTAAAAGAAGGACAACATAGCAATAGGGGGATTCACTGAATTACAGACAAAGTGGTAGGACATTATCAATGGATGTTATTTTACCTATTGGTATCTTCAAAATACTTTCTTAGGAAAACAAATAGACA
>NW_004955434.1:15970223-15973554 GCF_000276665.1 Chinchilla lanigera
TTGTGTGTTTGTTTTTAAGAGAAATGTAAAACAAGTGATTTCTACTTTGTGTCAGTCCTGTAAAACCTGCCTCACCCTCCCACAAAGCCGGTCATAATAGCCCAGTTCATTGCAGCCACGTTGCTGCTTCCCTCTCCCAGACACTGTTTACTGTAACAGCCCTACCCAGCTGGTGATTCAGAGAGTCAGGACGTGGTGATTTAGCTTTGATTCACACGGTGTCTCCCTAGTGTTGTTGCTTGCTGGCCACGATTAGTATTGCAATTCTTACCTCATCTGTACGGATGCCCTGTCTCCCACAAATCTGAGGAATTCTACTCCTATCAAAGGAAGCCTCTTTGGACCCCTCATCTTGTAGACACTCCAGGGGGCTTTGATCACAGACGTATCGCATCGCCTTTCCCTATCCTTCCAGCCGCTTGTCCGACATCTCTCCTTCCGCGCCCCTCATGCTTCCCTAACACGAACTGCTGGAAACCCCGTCTATTCATCTTTCTTTGTGCTTTAGCACATTCCGAGAGCCACCAGGATAGCTGACTTGCTGGATGAAAGAATTTGCACTTTACTGGGTAGCTTAAATTTTAAAATCTCTTCTATTTTATGCATAAATCTATTTATAAGATTTCACAGCCTGATAAGTTTGTTTGGAAATTTTAATGATCTTCCAATATCACAGAGGCTCCCCTGAAAGAATAATAAGCAACGTCTGTAATATCACTGCATGCACTCTGAAGTGCGCCTGTGGACGTGGTGATTGAAACGACTCCGAAAGCAGACGTGAGGCACATAGTCTCAAAGACGCGCATTAAGTGTAGCCAACTATTTTCCAAATTAAACTCTTCCTAACCTACGATTTGAGGTTCTGAGAAAAAAAAGCACACTAGTAAGTAGATGGAATTGAATTCTGTTGTTTATTAGCTATTCAAAACTATCCCTGAGAACAGGCTGGGTTGTTCTGCAGTAATAGCGACCCTGAAAATCCTGATGGCTTGTTATGGTTGATACATTGTGTCAACTTGAGGAGTCTAGAAGCTTAGCTAAGTAAGCCAGCAGTTCTACTTCCTGGGGTGAAAAGGACATGCCCTTCCTCCTCTAGGATGTTTTTCATAGTGTCAAGGCGAAAAGTTTAGAAGGTTAAAGGAGTGACCTGACAGGAGAACAGGGTCCTTACTTTGTATACATCCTGAGTCTGTGCAAGAGGAGGGCATGGAGATTATGTGAGTGCTACACTCCCCTGGGTGGGGGCAGCCTGCTTACAATATCAGGGAGGGAAAGAGGCTTGTTACCCTCCTCTTTTTGCTCTTGCTGCTTTGCTATCTTCTCCCGCCATGAACATTTGCCCTCTGCCCTGTACCACTCTGCCTCAGAGCCAGCCAAGTATGCACTGAAACCTCCACGGACTCTAAGCTAAATAAACTTTTTCTTCCTTCATTTTGGGCATCAGGTATTTTGTCTCAGCAACAAGAAAAGACATGGCCTCGCTCACACCATGAAATTAACTGTGGGTCAGCAATATTCACTTTGAGTTTCCACCCCTATGGGCTCAGGCGCAGCTTACGTTTGGAATGTGGGCAGGCGTTAGGGGAAAAGGAGAAAAAAGACAAGGATAACCATGCTCAGACTCTGGAGGCTTCTTCCTGGGAACGTAACACAGAACTTCTGCACATGTTCAAATAGCCACCCTTGAGTTCATTATGGCAGGCTGCATGATGTTGTAGGGAAGAAATCTGGAAATCAGCGTTTGCCAAATGTACATCTACCAACCAAATATTACCTTAGGAAAAACATGTATTCTGTCTGTGTCTCAGTTTCCTAGGTTATAAATTGATTGTGAAGATAGCAACTTCATAAATTTATACAAGTTAACAGAGATAATACATACAGCACACTTAGGGCAGTACCCAGCATTTAACTTACTTTTCAGTAATTTTTTTTTTTTTTTTGGTATTTTAAAACAAAGTTTCACTGTGCAGTTTCAGCTGACCTTGAACTCACTTTGTAGCCCAGGCTGGCCTTGAACTTTGCAGCAATCCTCCTGCCTCAGCCTCCTGAGTCCTGGGATTACAGGCATGCACCACCATGCCTGGCTGTTCATGTTATTTTAAAAACTAAAAAAAACAAAGAATTTCTGCCATAAAAGCAATAGACTAATTGATACCCACAATATCTGGAGTGTTAGCCTGGTGGTTAGAGCAACTGGAGGCGGCTCACGTAACTATTGTGGACAGACGGCTGATATCTTGGTTGTCCTCCATACGGAACCTGTAGGGGCAGAACTGTCCAAGATGAACTGATCATTCACACGCCCAGTTACAGTTTGTGTAGATGTGATATCCGGGGCCTGGCTCACATGGCTCTCTAGTCATGAGTGGTCAAGTCAAGGCAGCTTATATGTTATGCGGCAGCAGACTTGCCCCAGAGCACACACCATGACAGAGCATGTTCCAGAGGCCCAGAGAGAGGTTGCTGGGCGTGGTGGTGCACACCTGTAATCCCAGCACTAGGGAGGCAGAGGCAAGAGGATTGCTGTGAGTTCAAGGCCAGCTTGCACGGCATAGTGAGACCCTGTTTTAAAGCACCAAACAAGAAAGAAAGAAAAAAAAAAAACAACAGAAAAAGGGGTTGCAGCGCTTCGTACGATGTGGCCTGAAGCCTGATTAATGCCGCTCACCGTACTTGGTCAGTCAGTTGGGTGCATCACAAAGCCAGCTGTGTTCTCACGTGTTTACTAAGTTAGCTGAGGCATTCAGGTGAGCGCTCTAGAAGAAAACCTTACAGTATGTGTGCAGTGATGTTTTTATTTGTTAGTTTTGTATCTGCCTAATAGCTAATGAGACCAAATATCTTCCATCCGTTGTCATCCATTTATCTTCGGTAGCCAAGTGTCTGTTCAAATTGTTTATCCAGTTTTGAGTTTTTTTTATTTTGAGTTTTGAGAGGTTCTTAAAAATATATTCTAAGTCTTGTGTCAAATACATGATTTATAACTCTTCTTTTTCCAATTTATAGTTAATTTTTAAGGGCCAGGGATATAGCTCAGTGGCACAAGTGCCTGCCTGGCAAGTGCAATGTCCTGAGTTCAATTCCTGGTTCCAGAAAGAAAAAAAAAAGGAGCATCAAATTATAGTTAATTTTTAAATTCTTTTTCCAGGGCTTTTGGAGAGCGAAGGTAGTTTTCAATACTATTGAAACCCCAACTTTTTAAGGCTTTTCATTATAGATCATGAATTAGTATTATATTTCAAAAAACTTTGCTTAACTGGAGGACACAACTACCTTCCTATGTTTTCTTCAGAACATTTTGAAGTTGTACATTTTTTTTTTTTTTTTT
>NW_004955434.1:15973654-15978340 GCF_000276665.1 Chinchilla lanigera
ATTGTTAGATTTAATTTGACTTAAACAGTAGCCCACAAATGTGGGCCACGTTCTGCGTGGTAAATCTTATCAAAAGGAACTCTGAAATATTCTTTATTTTTTTTTTTGGTTTTTCTCCGGTACCGGGAACTGAACTCACGACCTTGCGCTTGCCAGGCAGGCGCTTTTGCCGCTGAGCTAAATCCCCAGCCCTGAAGTTGTACATTTTAAAGTTAAGTCTTTAAACCATGTTGTTAGTTTTGTATAAATTATGAGGCATAAGTTACAGATTGTTTTGTGCATATGAATATGCAACAGTTGGTAATTATTTGTTGGATACCATCATTTTCCCATTGAATTGCCTTCGGACGTCTGTCTAAAATCAATTGAACACGTTGCACATATTGTCAGAATATTCCCTATACCACTGATCTCTGTGTCTATCCCCATCTTATTATCACACTGTTTTGATACTGTAGCTTTATAGCAATTCTTTAAATCAATTAGCTGGAATTTTCTAAATTTTTCTTTTACAAAATTGTTTGGCCATGTCTAGCTCTTATTGCCTTTCCATGCAAACCTTAAAATCAATTTATTTTAAAAATGCAGAAGACAAGCTGGGTGTGGTGGCACATGCTTGTAATCCCAGCACTTGGGAGGCTGAGTCAGGAGGATCGTTGTGAGTTTGAGGCTATCCTGGGCTACAAAGTGAGCTCAAGTCCAGCCTGAACTGCATAGCCAGACCCTGTCTCAAAAACACAATAATAATAATAATAATAATAATAATAGTAAAAATTAAAATGCAGAAGAAATATTATGATTTGAATTGCACTAAAGCCATACATCAGTGTTTAGAGAACTGACAACCCAGTTGAGTATTATAACTCAGGAGCAAGCCCTACGAGCCTCTCATTTATCTAGGTGTTTACTTTTTTTAAATCAGAGTTTTGCACCTTGAGGTATATAGAATGCACTTTTTAGATTTACACCTTTAGCTATTTTACTATGAAGAGGTACCACAAAATGTATTTTTATTGGAAATATTAAATTCATTGAAAGTAGTGTAAAAACCTGAGTGTGGTGGCACACACCTGCAATCCCAGCACTTGAAAGGCTGAGGCAGGAGGATCACTGCAAGTTTGACGCCAGTTGGCCTACATAGTGAATTCAAGACTAGCAGGAACTATATTGCAAGACTTGTCTCAAGAAAACCAAAGAAATGTAGATAAAGAAATATGATTGGTTTTTGTGTGTTAAAAGTGTACAATGAAAATTTATACTCACTTATCTAGGAAATTATTTGGTAGATCCCTTGGAATTTTCTGTGTAAAGCATTATGTTAACTGGAAATAGTTATAACTTCACTTTTCCCATTCCTACATGCTTGTAAGTTTTTTCTTTGCATTATGACATTGGCTTCCCCTGCTCTTTAAATCGTCACGGAGAGAGTGGAGCGTTTGCCTGTTTTATTATCTTTTGGGCAAAGGATTGGGCTTTAATCATTAAGTATAAGGTAACCAAAGGAGATGGAAGCTTAAGGAAGTCCTCTAAATCCTTCTAGTTTCTTCAGAGGTTTATTCTCCTATTTTTTTGTTTTCCTAAAACTCTTGCATATTGAATTTGGCCAAATAAAACTTCTGCATGATGAATTGTAAGCATGTGGTTTATGTCTTTATCTATGAGTGTGGTAGATTACATTTTCCAAATGTTCAGCTAGCTTTACATTCCAGTATAAATCTCACTTGGCAGTTACATATTTTTATATGCAACTAGAATTTATTTGCTAATATTTGTGGAGGATTTTTGTGTCTATATTCATGAGGGAAATTGGTTAATAGAATTTCTACAATATATTTTCATGTCAAGGTAATTCTGTCACCATGAAATGAATTTGGAAGTATTCTTTCTGTAAGTTCCTGGTAAATACTGTTTAATATTGGTATAACTTTTTTCCTCCAAAATTTGGTAAAACTTATCAGTGAACTGATATAGGCTTCGAGACTGACCCTTTGTTTTAGTAGATTTTAAACTACAAATTCAATTCCTGTAATAGAGTCAGTTGTATTCAGGTTATCTACTTTAGTAAGTTTTCTGGGGTTTTTTTGTTTGTTTGTTTCTTTGGTTTTTTGTTTTTGTTTTTGTTTTACGGGGACTCGAACTCAGGATCTTGCGCTTACCAGGCAGGCTCTTGTGCCACTGAGCTATATCCCCGGCCCTAATTTAAGTAACTTTTGATATTTGTGACTTTCAATAAATTGATCTAGCCAGGAGTGGTGGCCACGCTTGTAATCCCAGCACTTGGGAGGCTGAGGCAGGAGGATACTTGTGAGTTCAATACCAGCCTGGGCTACAAAGTGAGCTCAAGGCCAGCCTGAACTGCATAGGGAGATCCTGTCTCAAAAAGACAAAAAAAAAGTTGGCCCACTTTAGCTGTCGCAGAGTTGTCATTGGTATTTCTTTATTAATGTCTGGAGAAACATCCTCTTCGCTGCTCCAAATGATACCTTTGTCTTTTCTCCACATTTATTCAATCACAGCTAAAAGTTTATCAATTTTATTGACCTTTTATAAGAAATAACTTTTGTTCCATTGTTTCCTTCTATCTGTCCTGCTTCTTATTCAGGTGATTTCTGATCGTGCCATGATTTAATTCTTTCTCTTTTAAGTCAGTATTACTCCTTATTTTCTAGTTTCCTGGAGTGGAAATTTAGGATGTCAATTTGAAATTTTTCTTCTTTTCTAGTATAGACATTTAATGGTACAAATTTCCTTCTGAGAACTGATTTAGACGCATTCCATGTATTTTGATACATTTATTTCAGGTCAGCATGTTTTCTAATTCCCTTGGAGTCTTCCTCTTTGGTCTCATGATTATTTAGAAAATCTTTTCAAATTGGTACTTATTGAGGGATTTTCCAGGTACTTTTATTTTGTGGTGCTACTGTCTAATTACAATATTGTAAGATGGTACCCTTTCTGTGAATCCACCTCTCAAAATTGTTACATTTTGTTTTAAGATCAGGACCCGGTCCATATTGGCTCATAGTTCATGGATCCTCAAGAAGAAAATACACTGCACTGTTGGGTAGTTCTTCTGATGAACGTATCCGTGTGGGCCCCTCCAGCTGACATGCCGTGAAGTTCATCTACTCTCTTTCTGTCTCGGTGGTCAGTTACTACAGGAGAAGTGTTGAAGCCTTCGTAGCCATAACTATAGATTTATTTATTTTTTGCTTCAATACTAGCAGTTTTTGATTCATGTAATATGTTTTGTTATACATTTGGAATGTACGTGCATTTAGAATGCAAACATACATTTAGAATTGTTACGTCTCTTTTGTGAATTGACTTTTTCCTCATTATGCAAATGCTCATCTTTATTTTTCACAATTTTTCTTGCTCAGAAGCCTAGTTTGGTTGTTTGGGCTTTTTTGTCTTTTTGAGACAGGTCTCACTATGTAGTTCAGGCTGGCCTTGAGCTCACTTTGTAGCCCAAGCTGGTATTGAACTCACAAGTATCCTCCTGCCTCAGCCTCCCAAGTGCTGGGATTACAGGCGTGCGCCACCACGCCTGGCCTTAGAAGCGTAGTTTGATGAATACATCTCTGCTAGTTTGTTCTTGATTGGCATTTGAATTGCGTGTCTTACTTCATCCCTTCACCTGTACCTTAGATAATCTTAAACTCAGTGATTTGTTTTTATTTTAACAGGCTGGTTAGGTTCTCCCCGTATTTTGACTCCCATGCTATGGGCTGTGGTTGCAATGTCAGTTCACTAACCATAGTTTTTGTAATGCAATTACATTTAGTCTACCAAATGGTCCCTTCTTGAAGACTTTGATACGCTATTTAGGATCAGACGGGCGCCTGCCTCAAGGGTGGGACCCTGTGCACATTTCATGGCATGGTTGTCTCAGACTGCTCATCTTCTCTCTTCTCGGTTTCTCCCACACTGTCTCTTGGGGTCCACCCTTCTGATCTTCCAGCCAGAGAGACAAGCCCGTAACACCTCGCTTGACTGCATGTTCGCTACTACCGGCTGGACCTCCAGGGCCAACTGGTAGGAGGACAGAGAGAAAGAACAGCTGAGGTCCTCCCCTTGGCTTCTAGGTCCTAGCCAAAGGGAAGAATTCCCCTCCCTCAGAGCTGTTTGTGTTTGCCAGCAGCTGCCACCACCGCTTCTCCAGCTTCTCCAGATGCGGAGACCTGGAGCTCACAGTCGGTTTTTCCAGGCATTCCGGACAGGACAGAAAGAAAAGAACAAAACACAGTGAATCAGAAAACGCAGTTTCCCCAGTTCCTCTGCCCTAAGGGCACATTGTGTCACATGTGAGACAACAGAGAGACACTGGATTTTGGATCTCTTACTCTTCTTACCTAGAACACGGCTCCACACTTAGACTCGTTTCCAAGCATGAAATACAGGAACGAAGAAACACATCGAAATAAACAGTCAACTCAGGCCCAGTCCTACTTTGCATCCTTGTTTTCCTCTCGTGGCCTGTTGCTACTGGACTCTCAGTCTTCAGACAGCTGCTCCCGACATCCCCTTCGGGTTTGCAGTGACAGTCAGAGGGAGACAAGAGACTGAGTCTGCTTGCTCCATCTTATCTTGAACTGAAAAATATAATTTTAAAATCAGGTTACAAATATAAAACTTTGCTTCCTCTTACATGTTTTCTGTCTTTTTTTTTTTTTTTTTTTTTTT
>NW_004955434.1:15978440-15992964 GCF_000276665.1 Chinchilla lanigera
AACTTGCAATGATCCTCCTGCCTCAGCCTCCCAAGTGCTAGGATGATAGGTGTGCACCACCATGCCAGGCTTTGATATCTTTTAATTCTAAATTTGGAGCTCTTCAAATTACATATTTAAAATATACTTTTTATTATTTTGATGAAATATTTCTCAAATTATAATAAGTAGAAACTGGGCATGGTGTCGCATACCTGTAATCTCAGCACTCAGGAGGCTGAGGCAGGAGGATCCTTGTGAGTTCAAGACCAGCTAGGGCTACAAAATAAGCTCAAGGCCAGCCTGAACTACATAGTGAGACCCTGTCTCAAAAAGACAAATAATAATAAAATAATAATAAGAAGAAGAAGAAGTAGAATTCTTAACTACTTACTTGAACCTATGCTTTTTATTTGCATTTAAAATATGTGTTTTTATGTAAGAGAGAAGCCTGAATCAGTTGTATGATTACATGTTTTAGAGACTACGTTTGTATTTCTGAAAATCATATGTACTTAAGTTTCCATGGCAGTTACAGTCGATTCATATGCCTGACATGGATTAAGATGCACGCATAAGCTTAGGTGGAGGATTGCAATGAGCAGTGGTAGCTGAGGCCAGGGAATAGCAGGTGAATCCTAGCCTATCAGAAAGCACACAGACGACACAGAGCCCACCAAAAAAATGTGTACACACTTCAGCAGTTCGCTGATGGGAGAACAGCAGATAAAATTACCGATAGTATAAAGAGCAGGGATTTATAACAATGACAGAAAAGAAAGCAGACACTCATTTTCCTAAATGCAAGTGGTCTTTTCTTTTGTCTCATAGCCTCTCGTTGACCTCTCAAATATTCTTTATTTGGCCTGAAACAACACAAGATGTAAATGAAACATAAGCCCTTCGTGTTTGATCATCCCTTGTTCAACTTCCCTGTATGGGGAGGAGAGATGGGCAGAATCTGTCCACGATGCCATGTGTCCCAAGTCGTAGAAATTAATACATAGTATATTGTTCTCTCTGTCTGTCCCCTCCCCACTCGCTTGTTCTTATACTGGAGCTCACAGCGCGGTAGATGGTGCTTTGTGTGACTGAAATCAAACAAACCCAAACAAGGTTTGGGTTACTATGACAACAGAGACCATGTCACAGTTTCTGGGAAGCTTTGGCAGCTGTCTTTAATTTATAGTGTTTGCTTTGCTACTTTATATCATGTTAGCAGCTCTGAGGGCCTCAGATGTGTGCCTTAGCACACTTTTAAAAGTTCCACTAATTCTTCACGCTTCAGAATAATCAAGCGAGTAATACTCAGGGCTGAGCCATTCGACCAAAGCTAGAATCTAGAAGAGTATCTCGCTTGTCCTTCAGCTATAAATGGCAATAGGAAGGCTCTGCTGCTCGTCTTTTAAAAAATTAAGTATTGCAGAATTCATAATTTCAGGTAGGAAGAGTCTGTATTTTATGTGCTATCATCTTTTCTTTCATAGAAAAAAATCTGATATAAAATAACAGGTCATCTTTCACACACAAGTTGAAACCAATTTAACCCTCCAAGCCATCTTTCGATCTATGTACTGTTAGTTCTGTAATACCGATGATACGAGTTTGTTTCAGGATGGTTAAGCAACTTTAGGAAGCCTAGAGGAGGGCCGAGATTAGGGCGCACACACTCTGAAATCCAAGTCAGTGCTTCCCTAACGAGGGCTGATCAGACCCTCAGCTGCCTGTTTAGGGGAACGACATGGAAGAAAGAAAAGCAGGGGCTGAGGATTTAGCTCAGCGGCACAGCGCCTCCCTGGCAAGTGCAAGGTCATGAGTTCGATTCCCAGTACTGGAGAAAAACCAAAAAAAAAAAAAAGAAAGAAAAACAGAGATAACTTTCAAGGTTGAGAGGGGACCAGGGAAGACCTGGCTCCACAAGCCCTGTGATTTGCCCCCTTTTATTAGCAGAAAGGAAGAACAGGAGGAGGGGTAGCACACATTTCATGGAACTATAGAGAATGGATAGACAAGGAATAAATTCATAAGGAACCAGGTTTTCTCTATTCTCAGATGCCTATGTTTTGACAACTCTGCTCAGCAGATGCTATCTTGCTTCAGGAATGCTGGGTTATCAGTCTTGCTCCCATAGCCGAGGGCATGCGGCCTTCGCATCCTTCCCTGTTCCAGAGGAAAGATAACTGGGGATTGTGAGACCTGAGCTCTGTAGCCTTGTCTCCAACACTTCCCCTTTTGGGCCTTCCTATGTCTTCCTGTGTTTGCTTCTTTGTTTGTTTTTTGAGACAGGGTATCACCATATAGTTCAAGGTGGTCTTTAATTCACTGTGTAGCCCAGTCTGGCCTCAAACTTGAGGTGATCCTCCTGCCTCAGCTTCCTGAGTGCTGGGATTACAGGTGTGCGCCACCATGCCTGGCATTCTTTGTCTTCCACTGCATTCATGCACATGATTCAGAAACTGATGCGCAGGGAATGCGTTTGCTTAAGAAATAGTGACGAGGGCAAAGGGTACGAACTAGAATAATGCTGCTCTAGTAGCTTTCCTGAAGTCTTCGTGTAAAGTATTTGGATGTGAAGAAGTTTCCGTGAACACTTTTGAAGGCTGATAGATACATTCGAAAAAGCAGCATTAGTAGCCTCATGTCACAGACATCTGGAAAATGGGAAGGTGTGATACCAGGTCGCTCTGAGGAGTCTTCTGGCCTTACTGGAAAATCCTAGATTACTTCATCTATTTAAGCATCGATTTTCCCAACTATAAAATCAAAATTGTACCCCTCGGGTGAGCTGTAAAAGGAGCGAGCCTTGATGGCGGTACACATATACTCACAATAATGTGGCCCGCAAGCTTAGTGCAGATGAATAATCAGCCGAAGCCCTTTGTTGCTCAAGTCAATTCTAGACGTGGTAGATGAGAAAACCAAACATGTAACACAGGCCTTCTACTGAAGCTGACTACCAGGAAGTAAGTGAGACAGAACTCATAGGCATAAAGAAATAAAATGCAGCGTAAGGTAATGTGTAATCAAATTGTATGACACCTCAGCTCTGCCTAGCCACTGTGGTTAGTTATATGTATTTTCCCCAGTACAGCTCCATTTACTCTGTAATCTCTGCATTTTCTCATAGCTTCCTCCCTTGATCACTTTCTGTCTGGGCTATACTTATGTATGTCTTTGAGTTTTTTAATATTTAATACACAATCTACTTTCCCAATTAGAGCATAAATCTCTCGATCAGGAACTGTATATTATTTCTTCACACATCTTCAAAGCCAGATGCTTTGTCTTGCATAGTGGATCCTCTGCTGATGCCCTAGTCCTCTTAAAGTAATAAATATTAGTAAAAGACGAGCTCACACAGCTGAGCAACTATGAAGACAACGTTTCTGCGAGGTTATTTTATACCAGATGCACTGAATTCACCTGACTGCGTTCCTGAGCACAAGGATATATATTGTTCGTGTTTTATTTCGGATTTTTGCTTGGGGATGCTGACACCTGACACCATAGATATGGCAAAGTTTGACAAAAGAAGGGAAGTAGAAAAGGAGGGAGAACTGATCAGAGAGAGGAATTAACCTTAGTGAATGGACTGAAATAGGGGGGAAAGTGGGAATTTTGGGCAAGAGGGCCGTAGTGAACACAGCAGAGTGGTTGGGTTGGTTTTTTTTTTTTTTTTTTTTTTTTTTTTGAGACAGGGTCTCGCTATGCAGTTCAGGCTGGCCTTGAGCTCACTTTGTAGCCTAGGCTGGTCTCAAACTTGCAACGATCCTCCTGCCTCAGTCTCCCAGGTGCTGGGATTACAGGCGTGCGCCACCACGCCCGGCTCAGCAGAGTGGTTGAAACGGGAAGTATGTGAGTGCTGAGCGCTATGGAGGCCGTGATGGAACATTATGTTGAACAGGTAAGGTACCGCTGATGCTCTGTATGCCGTACTCTGAGAGTTAGAAAAAGTAATTTGGAATTGGGGCTAGAGGCAATGGAGACATTATAGGTTCTTAAGAAATGGAAGTGTTTTAAGAAAGCGACTTAGAAACAGTATTTTGCAAGCTGAGAAAGGAAACTTTTAACCAGAAAAATCAGGTGGTGATAAAGCTACCACAGGGTCACCAAAGTAGAAAACATTTTACTGGAAAAAAAAAAAAAGACCAATAAGGGTTGATGACTCACTGAATCTAATGGTAAAATAGATAAAATCATAGTTCATATTCTCAAACCAAAAAGAGGTTGAGCTCTTAAATGGTGCTACTATAAATTAAAAGAAGGAAACATAGAAAATAGTTGTTTTGAAGAAAGTAAAACTTTAACTTTGGACATGATGATTTTATGTAGAGGTAAGTAAAGCAAAAGGAGATATATTATGGATTGTCTAAAAAACAGAAAGGATATAAAGCTAAAAAAGGAAATAGGAACGTCCTCATTTTAGAGACAAAACCAGTGGAACAAGTTCAGTGCAGAGCATGGAGATGGTATTAAGAATTTGAATTATTATTTTCATTAAGTCACTTAGCATCTCTGCGTGTTTATGTTTCTTAAAACATTAAAATGGCACATTTCTTCCTGCTATAATTCCCACATTCTGAGCATAAAATAAAAGGATGATTCTTAAAATTCTTGAAAATGACCAAGTCTTATCTAAGTTGTAAGTCAGAAATCTGAGACATAAGTGTACATTTTCACCTGTCCATGTAGAGATGGTTTACCTGCCCTTTCTCAGGTCTTCCAGGAGAATGTTACTCTCTCATATCTCATATTGGATTGGCTGAGCTTTCTTCTGCCAAGGAAGGTCTTATATTTTCCTAACTATACAATAAGAACAAGATATTTTCTACTCATTTAACACATTTATTTTACAAGGTTCCGTCAACACAAGAACAGAGATCCTGAGTAGGTAGGAAAAGATGGAGTTGGTGCTTTGTGACAAGGCTGTATTGCAAAGAGGTAGGGAACTTGATCCTTGGCAATTCTGATTAAGGAAGGAGAGAAAGCATTCAATAACAATTAAGCACATGGACTCTGGATTCAGCCAGAAGAGTATTTACCTTCAGATAAAACACAGCTCTCAGGTGGGCAGCTATGGGAACTTTGCCACAGTTAGCTCAGCCACTGAACATGCCATGGACACAAAAAGAGGGTCTATCATCTAAAGTTGTGAAGATATAGTGAAAACAGAGTAAAAAAATAAACATAAGCTACCATTATTAAAGGGAAATAATAGTAAATCTACTTTAACCAGCAGGAGGCATCACGGATTTCTAGTTGAATCTTAAATATAAGAACAGAGAGAGAGACAGAGAGACAGAGAGAGGGCAATGGCTAGGAAGAAAGAAAGAGGAATGGAGGGAGCAATCAAGCAGCAAGGATGGTAAGTAAAAATTGGGATAAAAATGGAAGAGAATGAAGAAAAAGAGCGTTAAGAAAACACTTAGAAGAGCCATGGTAAAAGAGACTAGTGGGTACAGGGACTTAGCTCAGCGGGGCAGCACTTGTCTGGCAAGCGTGAGGTCCTGAATTCAATTCCTGGTACCAAGCCCTCCCCATCCCCCAAAAAACTGAGACTAGGGAAATAATTCTTAAAATTAATACCTTTTCTTTTTTTGGTACCAGGAATCGAACTCAGGACCTTGCACTTGCCAGGCAGGCGCTTGTGCCACTGAGCTATATTCCCGGTCCCAAAATTAATACTTATAGTTTGAAATTCACAGGTATTATTCCTTTATCACCATAATAAGAGTAGAACAAAATAAAATTTAAATTGTGAATGAAACTGAAAAATTCTAATGGAAAACTAATTGCCAACAGAAGGAAAAAAAAAACGAGGAAAGAACGTCAGTATTGGGCACAGAGGAACTCACTGACTGGACTTCTGTCTGTCTTTTGTTTTTTCTTGCCTCTATTACTATGTGCAAATGCTTGTGCAAATAATATGTGGTATAAGCCTCCTTAGTCAAATATGGCTTGGCCTTTACATACTACTTTAACCAAAGTACACTTATATAATTAGGAATAGTGCTATAACACAAAGCAAAGGTTTTATATTACACCAGGAAACTGCAGTTCTATAAAACAGAGGCTACAGTCCAGCAAACTAGGAAATCTTTTTAATTCCTATTCATACACAGTGCAGAATGATGTAATGCTGGGTTATATATCAACCAAACCATTCTTTAATGAATCTCTGACCCAAATGCCTGTGGAATCTGGAGTTGACAGCAAGTGGAAGAAACAAATAAACCCTGTGCTGTGACTGTTAGGGCTTACTACAGATTTCACAGAAGAACTCAGAATCATTCTGTTTAACATGCTCACATCTTGGCTCCTTCCCTCTTTGTTTTTGAGACCAAGTTTGCGTTGTGGCCCCTCAGACAGTTCTCATCACATCTTCCCTATAGAGCTCTTAAGTACCAAGCAGCGACTCACGAACCCAAACCAAACTTTCAGGTGGAATTTGACAAAATTTAAATAGATCTTAGAACTAAATACAAACTTTAAAGTGTTTGAACTATGAAAGCCAAAGGTTATTACAGAATTGAGCACCAGCCACCATACAATCAGCTACAATCCCATGGAATAGATGTGGGAAGATCACAGAAAGACAGACGGGGCTGAGCAATTGTACATGCATTTTACCTTCTGAACTATCAGGGTGCCTTAGATCTCTACTCCCGTGTATTTACCACACCCTTCTCATTTGCCACATCAGGAAGGAACAGTTGCCCTGGCCGAGAGGTCACAAACCCTTCTTCCAAGCACTAATTATTGAGCAATCTCTCGTACACAGCCTTTTCATGAATACTTTTTTCCCACACTGCCACACTTTCTTTAAACCATCACCTTCTGAAATAGATAATTAATTTCTGCATCTGCTCAGATCTAAGCTCCACCAAGTCCACCTCCAGTGCTAAGTACTGGCCTGGTCCCAAGGAGGGTTTAACAGTTCATATGAAATCAAAGGAGGAAAATGGGAATGTCCTTCTAGAACTTTCTAATGTGCCCTAATGATTTACTGAGAATCAATCTTCCACTAATGCTCTTATCACTTTTTCATTTTTAAGCCTACTGTACTTTTGTACACTAGCTCATTTGGTGTATGGGCTTTGCAACATTTACAAAACAATAACATGACCCAGCGTCACAAAAATGTGTTCAGTAATAGCACCCTTTAACAGCTCTGCAGGAGACCTAATGCCCATGTCTAGATCAGGAAAACAATATAGGCTTGCAAGTAAACTATAATTTTGGACAAATTCCAGACTCGAGTGCAATGAAACACTGAATGAACGAGTAAGTGAATTCTTAGAGCTTCAAACTTATCACATCAGGAGAACTATTACCATTCACTTCCCTGGGTTGTTATGAGGATTGGGTAACATAAAGTATCCATGCCTCTGTCATAAAACAGCGTGAAACACACAGAAGTTCCCCTTGTAGCATTTTTTTCACTTCTCCCACTTATCACAGTCATTTGTACTTTTCTGAATGAACGTTTTCCTACTCCCAAAAAAGTTCTTGCTGCTACACCAAATGGCTATAACGACCAGTAACCACCTTCCTTCACATTTTGAGAGCATAATTATAGTACTTATCTTTTATATTATGTACATCTACTCAGTGTTTCATTATAGCCATAAAAGTAATCTCATTAATCACACCTACTTCTGAAAGAAAATCACAGACACACACTGGGCACATGGTAAGGCTCGGAGCTTAAGAAAGCTAATTTTCAACTGTAGCATAATGCTCTTAAATCCTAAACCTAGGATCTGCCACTTTACTATGGAGAGTTTTTGAATTTAACTCTCAAACAATGCCTGCTAATTCATGTGTGTCTTTGCGTGGAATCCTTGTGTTCATTTAAAATGGAAAAATGTGTAAAAATTCTATTCAGATTCTTCCTACATTTCTAAGAAGCAGTTGCAGCTGTCTTTCTAAACCTATAATGCCAAGCATAAAAAAAAGATACAAGCCTAAAATATGGGAAGGGATTGATATAGTCATAAAACATTGCCAGAAATAGGTATTGACATTGAAGCCAAGATATTTGGATAAGAATTATATGAAATGTGCTTCAGCTCTAGGTCAAAATCATAGTGCAGTATCAAAGTTCCCACTAGAGTTCTTAGAGACAATCTTCAGGTGAATGGTTGTTGCTTTTCTCTGGGGCTATAACACCAATCTCTCACCTTTCATGTTGTACGTTAAAAATAAGTGCTTCAATAAAATCTGTCAAATGTTTTTCAAATCCAGTGTATAAGAAAAAAAATATAAGGATATTTCTGTAGGCTTTTCAGGTTTATTTTAATGATTATGTATTGTGGGAGCCTGCCACAAATCTAATTTTAAATATTGTCAATGCAGTTGGTAAAAGATGTCGAAGGTAGGTTATATTAATTATGTCCATGACTGTACCACTGAATTGCAAAATAAAGGTATGTCCATGATCAGTTTTCTAGCTCATAGAAGTGTACTTTAAGAACTTTCTACAAAGCTAGCAACTGCTATTGCCTAATTGGTAACTGTAAATAATAAGGGAAGTAGTCAGTTACTTTTAACACTTTCTTCTGCAGAGGAAGTGCTGAGCTATATTCCCACCCATCATCCCTACCCCTTCTATTTTATTTAGAGACAGAGTCTCACTAAAGCACCCAGGTTAACTTTGAATTTGTGAACCTCATGCCTCAGCCTCCTGAGTAGCTGGAATTACAGGCATGAGCAATGCATCCTGTTTTGTGTGTGTGTGTGTGTGTGTGTGTGTGTGTGTGTGTTTAGGAAAATGTTTGCTATTTCCCTACGGTTTGAAACTTTTTAAACTACTCCCATACCTGTGTCAAAAAGAATAAAATGAAAAGTTTCCAATCATGCAGATTCCAGTCTATCTGGATTCTTCACAGCCGCTTGTTTAAACTACTGTGTAGCCAAGACACAATATTCTGTAACATGTGAACCTGAATTGTGTCTCTCAGAAAGGTTTGGAAGTCCTACCTCTACAGTATCTCAGAACAAGGTGTTTGGAAATGAGGACACTGCAGCTATAATGTGCTAATGAGTATATACAGAAGAAGGGTTGGTCTGTAATCCAGTGTGGTGTCTTTATAAGACACATACACACATACACAGACTCAGACACACAAAGGAAACAGTCTCATAAAGACAGTGGTAGTCACGCAGAGAGACGCGCTGGCACAAGCCGAGGAATGCCGTGGCCTGTGGGAAGCAGAGGTGGCAGGGAAGGGCCTCGCTGAGAGAATCAGCACAGAGCTTGACTCTGTAGGGTATTTACTCTGAACCTCAGCCTGCTGACCTGAGGACAATAAGTTATTGCTGCAGCGCTTTGGCAGCTGAAGGAAGATAATGCACACAGTTTTAAGTGCTCTTTGACCTTGGCCTCCCTTCCCTGAGCATGGCTTTGCCCAGCCCTCGCACTTAAAATTGCGCTAATTTCTGGCTTTCATGTTTTATTTTCTTAACTAACTGTGGAAGAGTTAATAATCATCCGCCAGTGATTTCGTGAACCAGAAATGAACGGGAGCCAGCCAGTTAGCAGGAGGCAAGTGTTTAATTTTCAGGAATTTTGCAAGCCTGCAACTAAAAAAAGCCATTATTTAGAAAATTACATTGTTTTATCTAAAACAAAGATAATATATCATCATCAAAATTCATCATTTCCTAATCATTTCATTATACTATATTTGCATAAATAATTTATTATTATTAATTCTTTTACATAAATGACAGCTATTTCCTTTGGTTTTTTTTTTTTTTTTTTGGTCTTTTGAGACAGGATTTCACTTTTCAGTCCGGGCTGGCCTTGAACTCACTTTACAGTCCTCGAACTCACAGCCATCCTCCTGCCTCATCCTCCCGAGTGCTGGGATTGTAGGTATGCACCACTACGCCCGGCGTTTACATCTATTTTATCTATGTGGTAGAAATATTAGGTAACGCTATACTATTGCCCATCTTTTCCCAATGCATATTGATTGTTCCATGTCAGTCACGTCCTTGTTTTATAAAAACTGTCAAAAGCTGCAAATCAGTTATTTTTATATTTTCAGAGAGCTAGTTGTAAACATTAACACGACGCCGATAACCTACAGAGGTCATCCTGTAAATCAAACTGAAATCATGATAGAGAAACAGACCAAGGTGAGCTGAAGGGATCTTTTTTCTTGACCTGGAATTGAGCCTTTTAGTAGAAATTCAGTGCTCAGGAAAATAAGAAAAAGCTAGAAAAGAACTCTTAGAAATAATGAAGGCAGAGATTTGACAGGGATTGAGAACAAGGGATAAAGGAGACTTAGATGCTAGTGACCTACTTTCAGAAATGTCTACTAAATCTCCCACGGAAGTGATTAACTCTGATTATAAATATTAATTAGATTTCCATAGGAGCACTATTCAAAGGGACTGTGCTTCCTGGCGGCGGGGGTGGGGGGGTGTTTCAGATACACAGGAGATAGCTAAATAGGTGGATAGATAGATAAACAGAAAAGGTTCACACACAGGCAGCTTGCTTAAGGTGGTAATAAAGTTGATGATTTCACTAAACAAAACAGATGCAACCCAGCTACAAAATTATAAGTGAGCTACATGCCTCTATAAATAGAGCAGATAAAACTTTGTAGCTATAGCAGTTATGTAATTCCACCACATATAGGTAGGGTCAACATTCTTTTGTTCTGCACATGATATCTTCCCTGTTACATTTACAAGCTAAACAAAAACATTTATAGAAACAGTAGCTCAATGCATTTAAAGCAAATATTTAAAGAAGCTGATATGCATTAAATAGTTACTACTTCCTAAAATTCTTAATGTAATCTGAGGTGATTGGCTCCTTGCCAATCTTCTGCGCCAGGGGGAGTGGAGTGTCAGGTTAGAGACTCCACCCTAGACCTTGAACTCCGTGCCAGTAAGCGTTGGGAATGCCGCAAACTTTCAATCAGTGCCAGAGAAAAGGTGCAAGGGCTTTCTTCTAACCGCAAGGCCGGTGGTGGATCAGGGAGTGGCGTCGCCGACGCCGGTCAAGAATTGTTTTTGGTGAATGTGAACTGAGCAGGCGCTGTGCGCTGAGCTACATGTCCAGTCGTGGACAAGGTGTCTTGAGTCCACATCTGCACTGACTACAGTGTCCTCTGCCTGCAGCCTGTGTGAAGCCTGCGTCACCTCCATCTGCCGCAATGGAGGCATTCTTTCAAAATGTGTCATCTGAGACCAACAATGTTCCTACTTCACTGACCACCAAGATTTAAAAACTATAATAATAAGTAACAAACTCCCTTTCCTTCGTTCTGAACACATTCCACCAGGAGAAGGAACTGCAACGCTTAAAGTCCTCCACACTTCAGCACCCACTCTTAGATTCCTTATGCACTTCAAATAAGAAAAAAGAGAAAATCTAGCTCGTGCCTCCAGCAGTTTCAGAAGGAAGCGTGTAAAAATGTGTAAGAAACTGTATTACAAACACAAATCATCCAATAACTGGTTTTACAGTTGTGTGTTGCAGTAGATTTGGCCCGAGGGAACTCCCTGAAGTCGGGGTGTTGCTTGATCTACCAATAAGGAGTGCGGTGGGAGGTGGGCTGCGAGTCCGCCCCTCCTTCTGTGTTCTGCCTTTGTTCCCCCCTCTACTTGTTGCTGCCCTCACTCCCACCCTAATCCCCTGCGCTAGGCCCATCACTGCCCATAATTCCCAAAACCAAGACATGCAATCAAAGTAGTAGGAGCAATCAGTAAAAACATCTTACACATTTTTCTCACAGAGCTTTGTAAACAAAACTATTATTGAAAATCAAGAGGTGAAAAGACCTGTTATCAAATATTTTGACTAAGCAATGTCCTCAGATCACATCACCTAAGCACTGTCTGCTATAGGCCTGATAGAAGCTTTGTGCTTCTATAGGTACTGAAAATTAGCTAAACTGGTATTCAAAATGCCTCTACTCTAAACTAAAAATGTCACAAAGCATTAAACTGAGGAATTTTTAAAAGCTTAGCATAACCAAGGTTGTCTCTGTGTCCTATATTTCTCCAGAGCAATGTGTTACTGTAGGTATATGACACATTTTTACTTTTATTTTTTCTACAGGCTTTCTTGAAAAGCAAGAAAAAATTTTCATTTTTTGAGTTATGTTTAGCATCAAATACAGTTTGCTGTCTGTAAATCACAGCAACAATTGTTCCATTATTTTATAGTTGCATTGATTATAATTTAACAATAAACTTTTTAGTTGACCATTTCCAAGCTAGATATTGTGTTATATCTGTAGGGCACTCTTCCTAGCCAGCCCTACGCTGTACTTTGTTTTTGCTTTTGCTTTTGTTTTGGGTACTGGTACTTGATTAAAACTCAAACCCTCCACAATCACACTTCACACTGCAATGCCTATGCAATGAACTTGTTGTTTTCCAACTTTTGAAAAAAATATATAGTATTATCAGTGAGCTGAGACTGAGTCTTGTTTTCCTTTGATTCCATAAAGGAGTCACAGAGGAATCAAAGGATTGAACCCAGGACCTTACACTTGCCAGGCAGGCACTTGTGTAGCTGAGCTATATCCCCATCTTTGGACTTTGTAAAGTTTCTATAATATTCAAAAAAATAAGCCTGTTCTTGTTTAAAACTCAAACCCTCCATAATCACACTTCACTCTGCAACGCCTATGAAATGAACTTGTTGTTGTTCAATTTTCGAAAAAAAAAAATGGTATTTTTTTTTTTTCCCAGTACTGGGAATCGAACTCACGACCTTGCGCTTGCCAGGCAGGCGCTGTGCCGCTGAGCTAAATCTCCAGCCCCCAAAATATATAGTATTATCACTGAGCTGAGACTGAGTCTTGTTTTCCTTGGATTCCACAAACTGTGATTTAAATTTTGAAATGGCCCACCCAACTTATAAATATTTTCTTCACTTCTTTTTAAGAGGGAAACATAGCATGCAAATTTCTGGCATGCTGAGAAGAGACTTTCGGCCGCTTTTTACCTGACATGAACTATTTTACTGGAAAGGCCTGTTTCCTCTCCTTAGAAAGATTCCTAGATTAGACTATAATAAAAGCAAAGTCTGGACTGTGTGTACCCATGTTCTCACAATTACAAACCCTAGTGGTGCCTGGGAGGAAGCAAGAACAGATACTTATTTGTCCCAGAAATAGACGGCCCTACACTTTGAAATATTTCAATAGAAAAAGAAAATGGGGATTACTGGATCGAAACCATAGTACATTCTACTTGATCACCCGTACAAACTCAGTCCTATAACCTATATAATTTATAGTAACCCACTTGGTAGAAGTATCTCAGGTTAATAATTTGAACAATTGGGGTTTCTTCTATATAGCTGAAAATTATAGATAAATTATCAAAGAAGACTATTTGCTCACTGGTTCCGGTCACTTTTTTCTTTAATAATTAAACTTTTGTTTTGTTTTGTTTTGTTTTGTTTTTGGCACCGGGAATCGAACTCAGGACCTTGTGCTTGCCAGAGGTGCTTCTACTGCTGAACTGTATCCATGGCCCCTTTAACAATTAAACTGAAAGTAACTCAGCAACTGCCCTTTTTAAAAAAAAAAAAATTACTCTCTCAGTGGTTGTATGCGTTATTCTGAATGTTTAATTCTTCACTTCCATTTGCAATGATATGCTGTAATTTTGGAAAGAGAATTATTCTTGTGTGACATATTCTTCTAACTTTTTGTTGAATCTCTTCACTCTTCTTGTCAGTGTAGAATTATGAGGAAAGGATTCTAGATGTATTTGTTTTCAGGAAGGAAAGAGGATAGGAAGCAAAATTAAAATCGAAGTCACTCTCCTAGGTGTAATTCTTTAAAAATTATTTTAAGGGTTGTAGCCACCAGGCATCTGGGCCTGGAAAACCACTTGGGCCTAATTCGCGTTCTCCCTACTAAAGCAGGCCCTTGAAAGTCTGCCCCTAGCAGCAAGGTTGGGAAAATTTCTGTTGCTGTTCTTGTCTGTGATATACGGTAGAAGGGTTGGCCCCGGTTGGGTCCACCTGCCAGCGGAGTTTAAAGTTTCTGCGGCTCCGAGGAACACAATGATTTGGATCAAACTGGCTAAAGGGAAGAGGAGCATTTCTGCCGCATCGGAGAACCCGTCCGTGGAAATCCTGCTAAGCCAGCTGTCCTTTCCACGCGTCCGTGCCGTGCCGCAGAGAAACGCGCCACGCCGGCCTCCTCTTGCCCTGCCCAGAGGTTCTGCCGATCAAGGATATGCTGAAAGCTCGGAGACGTGCGGCTGGAAGATGAAGCGAGGCGGAGTGCGGCCACGGCAGTGTTTTCTGTTGGGTAGGGCCCGATGGGCTCCCGGTCAGCGGCTCAGGGATGTGAACGCATAGTTTTATAACGTGAATTTCCCCCCCGTAAAACTAAAACCGATTTCACTTCCCTCTCTTTTCTTTGGCCGATAGCACCCGCTCCAGCACCCCTCTGCGGGGCCAGCTCGCCGTGCAGTGGGGCGGCCGGCGAGGACGCGCACCGGGCGATCGGCACCGGGTGGCCCGAGCAGAGCGCGGGGAGGCGCGCATGGG
>NW_004955434.1:15993684-16010272 GCF_000276665.1 Chinchilla lanigera
GCAGCAGCTGCAGCTGTTCCGAGGCCACTGTGGAGCAGATCCCCCACAGCTGGCGCTGGAAACAATGGCCCACTCGTCCTTGCTGTGCTTTTGAATAGCTGTTCCGCCCTTTTGATCCCGGAGAGCAGGTGTGCACCTCCAGCCCTCTGCCTGGGCCCGCCTTCCGCAATTATTTTCCCTGCTCTTTGCACGTGTTCGCCTAAGAGCGGGACAATGGGGCAAGGGGCAGGTCTGATAACACCCTGCTTGTTCTTCTGGATGTACTTAGACCAAGACACTGATTTACCTGACTGGAGTTCTTGGGCGAGTCACTTCGCCTCTGTAGGCTCGAGGTTAATTTTGTGCGGATGAGCTGTGTGGGAGGATTTTCTTCCTGCCTAAATCCTCTGAAGACAATGACCAAGTCAACCTCATTTTCGGCCAGTGTGAGAAGGAGACAGGTTTCCACAGTGGCCCCCGGGCACATGGGGTACGCTGAGGAGTTACTACAAAGTGACCCGGTTTCCTGGGGATTTTTTATTTTTAAGTTTCCCCACTCTTGCTATACTTGGAAGAATCCAGGAGGAAAGAAATTACAAGCATAAGGTACTCTTGGCAAATGTTTTAGTGCAAAAAGTCGGGCTCAGAGGTCGTGTCCTATGTTAGGACATTAGGATGTCACTCTAAAAATCTCTCATTGGACTTTTTTTTGGGGGGGGGGTACCGGGAATCGAACTCAGGACCTTACACTTCCCAGACAGGCAGTTAGGCCACTGGGTTATATCCCCACCCCTTCTCATTGGATCTTTAAGGCTGGCCTATGTAAGGACTTAGTTTTTGTCATAAATATCCATTTTCTTCACACTAGGAATGTTCCACATATTGAAAATGAATATATGTCAATATATTGCATTTACATATAAACATCTCTACATGTGAATATATGTGTGCGTATATATTCACGTTCTGAGTGTGCTGCAAATGATTTTACTACTATAGTTATGTTTCACTAACTATAAGTATACAAGTTATACATACATCATTCCATAAATATTAAGCATTTACTATATTCTAATATTTAACTGACTGCTGAAAATACAAAATGAAAAAGTCAAGAAGCTTGCCATTTGTTATCCATACTGTTAGGCCAGGTGTACTGAAGAACTCTATAGGATAAGGAAAAAATTTGGTCACTTTCAACGAAGAGCATCTTACAGACACAGATTTTTATTAGTGACAGTTTCAGCTGATAAAAGTCTATTTCTCCAAACTAGATCTTGCCATTTATAATCAACAAGCTAATAATTTTTTAAAAACCATAACAACAGCACCCACAGACTGCAAAATTGACTGCTCATCATATTTTCTATGTGAAGCCTCAGTTCTACACATTAAGAATAATTTATGCCAGGGCAGAGTTTTTTCCCTCTAACTTCACACTCCAACGAAGATTTCCACGGAGCAAGTGTTCAGCTCTGGCTCTGGGCGGTCAGAAGCAAGGGCTGGAAGCACCGCCCCCTGCCAGAGGCCGCTTCACCCTGCCTTACGTAACTCTTGTGGATGATCAGAATCCCAGCGTTAGCACAACTGCAGAGCAACAGATCGGTTCTGAGCCTGCCCTCAGAACTCTTTCCTAAGAAGCACCTCAGCTATGCACAAAGCTGTTTCTCGGCCCCCGGGAAAGGAGCCCCTTTTCCTATCAGAATGGTGATAAAAACCAAGGACGCGGTAGAGTACACTTCCAGGGAGAAAGCCTCAACACTGAGGGCTGAGGACTCACCACTGACTTCACCGTTACCTCTCACCTCCTTTCACTGTCTTCCTGGATGTTTTCCCCAGTTCTTGTCTGTAAGTGTTACGGTCGCTCTTCTTGGAGATCTGTGAGATGCGTTATACAGCAGGCAAGTTGGGAAAGAGATTGAAGAGTGAGGAGAAACCGCCAGGGCCCGACTTCTCACCGGTGAAACCTTATGGCCACTCAAATGGCATCATCTGTAAGGAAAGGGAAGTATTAGAAAACGACAGCTGTACGCAGGGCAGTCTTCGACATGTTTTAGGATGGAACAGATTTTGCCCTTGTGAAGATTTTTTTCCCTTTATTTTGGAGTAAGGAAATTTGACAGTATGATAAACAAATACAGAGATACACACAGGAAATGTATTGTGAAATTGTGCCTGTCATGCAGCCTGCCCAGGAGTTGCTCAGTTCACAGAGGATTTTACTGTCTATCATATCATGTGACCTGAAGGTTAGACTGGGTAAAAGGGGAGTTTTGTCAGTGTTGTCGAGTGAGATCATTGTTGACTCAGAAGGTGCTTAAGAGAGCAACAAACATCACGCAGCCAGTGAGATGACAGAATCACGACTTGAACTCCTGTCATCGGACTCTGTACGCTCTGCTTTTTTTTCCATCCCAGTGCCTGTTCCAGTAATTGATCTTTGAAATACAGTGTCGCTCTTACACATGCACGATAGTTCACTGATCTGTGGAGCGGTCCAGGAGCCATAAACATAAGCCCTCGAGGACTGCTGGATTCAGCAATGGTTTCATCCAGACTTGTGAAAATTCTTCCTAAGAATGGCGCTTTATTGATAATTAAATGCTGCCAGAAGTTTTAAAACATCTCATCATATAGAAAATCTTTTCCCAATAAATATAAATAAGCTCCATCAAAACCTGCCTGAGAGTTTAGTAATAAATATTGTATCTTCCTTACAAGCATTCAGAAGGTTTTGGTGTTATTTCAGCATGCCTGTATCATAGTTCTAGTTTGAGGGTGAAGTTATTTTGATCAATTACTCTGGAAGAAGTTGGAAATACATAAGATAGGGATGAGTATCACTAAAGACCTGGACGTTGAAATTAAAAGGCTCCCGAATGCATCATCCCAAGTCCGCCTTCCTAGACAATTTCCATTCAGAAAATCAAAGTACAGTTTGGAATGGAAAGTGTGCTGCCTACAGTACCACATTGTGAATTCCATCGAGTTCTATGTTATCTAGTGACGATTTGCCAATCTTCGGATACTGAAACGCCAGTATGAAAATTGGCTCAAAAATACTGTTCCGTATTTTGGGCCATGGTGTATACAACAGCAGAGAAATCAGAAGCATAAGAAATATCAAGTTAGTTATTTATCTCTTCTTACCATTAAAGTAGTCGAGTACAATACCTCACCTGGTTACTCATCTTCTATTTTAACAGTTTTCTCAGCAACAACTAGAATTAGACACACAAATGCACATTTATGATGAACAAATGTGTAAATGATAGCAGAATGCAAATCAATGCTTAAAATTTTTTGAAAATGGCAAATTTACATTTGATTTTTATCGACACTTTCTCTGGTTGACCTGTTGCCTTTTCCCCATTTTAAGTGGCTTGCTTGCTTGCTTTTGTAAGGGAAAGAAGAAAAAAAAAATCATTTAAAATTCTCTAAAACAAGTTAATAATTCCGTTAAATTAACTTCGCAGTTGCTTTGTGCATGCTGTAGTGTAGGTTAGGAGATTTTTATCATTCAGATACCTTTAGGTAGAAGCTTGAAAATGGAAGGCATCTTCCTTGATGAGTTCCGGAAAGATAGCTGGAAAGATAATATGAGAATCTTATTTGGGCAGAGAAAGATTACAAACTACCATCTCAGCAGGTTCCTGATGTCTTGTGGAGATCAGATCCAAGCTTTGATACAGACATAGCTGAGGAGATAACTAGCAGAAATGTGCCTTGTGCAAGAAATTAAAAGTGCTGGTAATTATGCAAAATAAGGTCTTAATACTGGGGATAAAGACATCAAGGGAATGAGGAAATGGAATTCCTAACAGTGGCTTCTCTTGTCTTTTTGCCCATAAAATGTTAATAAATTTACTTAATCTAGTAAATAAGTCTTGTTGAAACATATTTCCATAATCAGTGGCTCACAGATTGGCCGTGGAGGAGACACAGGCAGTAATGTCATTCTGACGGAAAGTCATAATTTAGAAGACTTACACATAACGTGAAAACAGTGACACTTCTCAAAATTGATGAGCTTCTCCCTGTGTCTAGGAATGCAGTTTGGAACATGTGGTCCACACGCAAAGAGCTATTTCTGACAAAAAAATTTATCTTCCCTTCAGGGTACACAAGCAAGTCATACTACCAAGTCAAGGAGATTGTGTACCAGGTGGGAATCTTTGAATTGAAGAAGCTGATTTCTGTGATAACCTAAAAATGTATATTCACCTTCTATTGTAGCGGTGTCGTGTACGTTCTGTTGTATGGATGAGTCAGTCGAAATTGAGTTAAAACACTACTTCTTAAACTGGGATTCTGGCAGATGTCTCTAAGGCCCTGACTTTGTCTTCCTTTCAAAGCTATTCTTTCCCTACTCAAACGGCAGCCGTTTGGTTTGGTTTAGTTTGGCTTGAAATCTTCAATTTCAGGGAAGTCTAGAGTAGGTCAGGGTACAAACTAATAGGGCTCTACTTTTATTTATTTATTTATTTATTTATTGGTCTTTTTGAGACAGGGTCTCGCTATGCAGTTCAGGCTGCCCTTGAGCTCACTTTGTAACCCAGGCTGGTCTCGAACTCACAACGATCCTCCTGCCTCAGCCTCCCGAGTGCTGGGATTACAGGCGTGCACCACCATGCCCAGCTAATAGGGCTCCACTGATTGCCAGGATCACGCTTCTGTGGAGATTTTCAGCTTATCTCCCAGGGCAGAAGGGCCTGGCTAGCTCTCAGAGGCCGTCACACCGATCTTCACTGACCAGTGTGTGGCATTAGGGGAGTCCTGCTACCTCGCTGGGAACTGGGCTTTCCTATAACAAGGGGTAGAAGCATCTCTATTAAGGCAGTGTAAAAATTCAATAAAATATTATAACAAAACCGCTATTATGTAAGCTTTTTAAAATAGTAAGGAAAGGGCAGTATAGGGCATTATTTAATGACAGGGCTCTTCTTTAGATCATAGGCAAGTAGGTCTAGATGGTCAGTGTGCTTTAGGATTAATGAGTCTAGGCTCCTCTCCTCCCAGACCGACTGCTGCAGCACCCTTCGGTCCTAAGATCGTTGGACCAAGTTTCTATGCAAAACCAAAAAAGAAATACGTGCAACCTTTCCCAGAAGAAGTACAGCTGGAAATTTTGATCTTAGCATTTACTATACACATCCAGTGTCCTAAGCATGCTGTTGATTATATAGTAGCAAATATTAAATTGTAGAACTTCATGTCTTGTAGTTCAATAGGTCTAAGGAATGGAGATGATTGTCTCTTTACTTGTAGTGAGTCTTTACCATATATAATTCTGTTAGTTAAATATTGTGTACTTTATTATCCTGTTGGAACTTTAAAGTCTCAGTTCTAGAATATGTTGGCTTTCATGCTGACACCCAGAATTAAATATAGCTATCTGCTCTTTTTCTGGAATTTCAAAATGTGAAGCATGTTATACCATATCCTTTTTTGCTGTAAGCCCTCCGAAGAAGAATAAGTGCTCAATACAGACCCTGGTTTTGGGAATACCCAAGATGTGAATGATCGTACCCCAAACTACCTTTATCTCAACAGTCTCCCCCTTTCATTTCGCTGTTGTCACTGAGATCTCCTTGACCTTGTCCTGCCACTCAAGAGCTGCTTGCGGAGAGGACTCCCAGACCGGTTACTTGAACGCTCAGAGCTCAGCAGGGAAGCTCACTAGTGTTCATGTGGCAGGAGTTTCAAGAGCTTTCCATTTTTGTTCCTTAAGAGGTTGCCTAGGATAAAATTGGAGCCTTAGGTAACTTGCTAGAAAGAACAAGAAGCTGGGAATCCTCACATCATCTTTTGTTTATTTGAACATTTTTCAAATTACTGTTCTAACAGGACCTTAATTATCCTGTTTTCCTGCAGTGATACTTGTTGTCTAGCACTGTTTTGACTTTCCAGATGTGCACTGTTTATAAACCAAGTTTATAGAATTCACAAAGGAAAACAAGGCCATTTTCAGACATATTTCATCAGTCTTGATCTTAGACTTCAAAATAAAATAATAATTTTTTTTTTTGTCTCTTTGAGGCAGGGTCTTGCTATGCATTTCAGGCTGGCCTTGAGATCACTTTGTAGCCCAGGCTGGTCTCGAACTCACCACAGTCCTCCTGCCTCAGCCTCCTGAGTGCTGGGATTACAGGTGTGCGCCACCATGGCAATAATTCATTTACAAAGGGGCAAAATTTTGTACTGGATTTTACATAGGGTTCTGTCTTATGTTCACTTTACAAATAAAGAAACTGGCTGATGGAGGTTAGGCTACTTGACAAAGTCAGGAAAAGAGGAAGACAGGATTGCCAGGCATTCACTCGGAAGTGAGCCCCTGTGAGCCTGGCTGCAGGCTGGATCCAAATTGCTCCCAAACCCCTCCCCCATCGTCTTATGCAGTGTGATGTGCACATTTATGGTGAAGGGACGTTTCTACAGTAATTTCACCACATCTCTGTTCAATATATCTTTTTGTGTTCTTCTAAAAATATTATTTCTTCCTTAAAAGTTAAGTACCTGCTTTCTCATTGTAAAGCTTCAAAAATAAAGACAATGCAATAAAGAGCAAAACAAAAGTTCCGCTTCACCTGGCGCTGTACTTCGCAGCTGACACTGTTCCCCAAAGGAAACTGCTGCCTCGTTTTGGGGTGAACCCTCTCACGGCTCATTCCGTGCCTTTGCTTGCATATCTGTGCACACACACAGCTCCATAGCGCTGGGGTGTTTGGATTTCATTTTCTCCATTCTATATAAATTTACTAAATTATCTGGCGTTTTTGAATGATTGCAATATGCCAGAAAGTGTTCTAAACAAAGTAAAATTGTTGGTATATTAATATCCACCTCAGTAAACTCATAAAAAATTTAAAACTAACATCCCAAACTGAGCTCAGTCTGTTACATCGGGGTTATCACCAGTGAAGACTATCCTTGTAAGTGTCCCTGGTGTTTCGGCAAAAGACGTTTACAAGTAACTGGACTTCTACACTAACTGCTTGTTTTTCTGCCCACCAAACAAAGCTTGAAAACAAAATTGGAAGGAAGTAGCTCCTTAATGCTATAGTTTGTCTTTCAAGATTACTCTATTGAGAAACTCACCTGGAATTCCCTCGCTGAGTATTTAATCATAAAATAATTTTCTCATGATGTGAAGCTTCTTTTAGTTTTTCTTGCTAATTTCTTAAAAAGTTGAATTATCATTAAAATGATGCCAACTCTTGCTAAAACGTGCAAACTGTATAAAGTGATCTTTTATGAGAAATAAAAGTTTCCCTAGTGATAACTACTGAATAGATGCGAACGTATCTGGTTTTTCCTATTGTTTTAGCTTTACAGTCATTATACATCTATAGATTAAAGAGAGAGTCTTAGGAGCTCATGTTTCAGCTATTTTTCTAGGTTCAACAAATTATCTTCCATTGATTCTTTTGTTTTTATTATGTATTATATATACACACATGCTGCTTCTGAGCACAGCTTAGTGGTTTAACTTTGGGTTGATTATTGGTGAAAGGAAAGAAGTAAGGGAGGGAAGAAGGAAAGAAGGAAAAAAGGAAGAAAAGGGAGGGAAGGAGGAAGGAAGGGAAGGAGAGAGAGAGAGAGAGGGAGAGACAAAAACAGCATTTGGTCTCTTTTTTCTTGTAAACTTTGCAGCTGATAAGCCAGAGCCAGCATACAGAAATCTCTAGAATGCCTTCTACTGGAAAAGACGAGATGAGTGCCTTCCCCATGTTTTCCCTTCTTTTACTTCTGTTTCGTAGCAAGGCTGTGGCAGTATGTAAAATAACTTGTTTTCCTGCACACACTCATCTGAGGCACTAAATCTAGTACTGAGCATCTCCGCACAGAAGTAGCCTCTGGCATAACTAGTGTCCAAGTAAGAACTGACCACTTCGACCCTGGGACGGTCTCTCTGCAGAATGAGTTAATAACCAATAGAGCCTTCAAGATTTTAGTCATCGCGGCTGAACCAAGCCATGGATAGATTTACTGGAAGAAGGTAAGAGAGTGGAAAAGTATTCTCAAATATTTGTGAAAGATGCTATCATTCCTTCTTAGCATGACCACCTTCTGCTTCCTACCTGAAGAAATTTGAATATAACTGAATAGGACTCAGGTAAACGCTCCTATAGGTTTTTAGAGAGAAAATTAATCCTTGCCAACGTCAGAAAAGTATAAATAAATCACAGATAAAGCCCTTTGATAAGATTAGACAGCAAACATGGATGAGTCAGAAACCATATTCTAGTTTTCTGCCATTTCATTTAACAGTTTATAAAATTTTATTGCAAAAAATAATGCATAGGAGCCACCAGGTATAACTGAATTTTATCGTTTAGATCAGTAGTTTTAGTCATACCATAAACTGAATGAGTAATCGGCAGACTAAACGCTAAACACTGATGGAATCTTTCTACAATTAAAGTATATTGCTGCGTCTAAGATACATAGACGACTGCAGGGCTGACGCCTTCTACAGAATAGAAGTCTGACAAGTCTTCCCTTTCCTGTTATATCAGATGTTAGCTTCTACTTTCCATCGTGGTTGGTAATATTGCCCAGTCTTCTTTTTTATTTTTCCTGTCTTTTTGAGACAGGGTCTCGCTATGCAGTTCAGGCTTGCTTTGAGCCCAGTTTGTAGCGCAGGCTGGTTTCGAACTTCCAGCAATCCTCCTGCCTCAGCCTCCCGAGTGCTGGGATTACAAGTGTGCACCCGGCATTGCCCACTCATTTTCTCGTACAATATAATCACCTTGAGGGCGGCAGCTATGGCTCTTCAATACTGGTGTTTTCATAATGCCTGGCCATATATTTGGGGACTTAGTGTATGTATAATGTGTGAACTAAAATACACTGCAGTCCTGCCTCCAGTTTTTGTGTTTGGAAAGCACTACCAACATTTCTCTTTCTGGAGTGAGGCAGAGAACTCAAGGCTTCTTTGCCTCCCAACATCCAAGCCCTGGCAGTTGGAACTTGGATTCCTGGGTGCAGAAACTCTCACACACCTTCTGCTGTCTGTCACTGTGCCAGTTGACTTCAGACATAAAATAACATTTGTGCTTGCTTAGAAGTGGCATAAGGAGAACTCCTTTTTGGGTGCAGGACCTTCTCTGTCTTGCCAGTCTTAGGGACCACTGTGCCCAGGGGTGTTAGCGGAGCACGGAAATGAAAGGCCATTGTCTTTCTTCACTCATAAGTGCATACAAATGTGCTTAGGTGTCGTCATCTTCTTTCCACACTCCTGAGTGAGACTCTGAGCTGTCACATAAAAGGAGTTGGCGTCATGGTGTTCTCTGTAGGTCTTGGCTGAAGGCAAACCATTCAATTTGGCAGCCAGACTTACCAGTGGCGTGGCGTTAGAGCGTGAATTCCCCGTCTGTCCTTGGCATAGCCCTCAGTAGAAAACGGGAAACTGAGGAGTGCCGTGTGACCTGGGGCACATGACAGCCGAGAGGCCTGCAGCAGTTGTGAAGTGTGTGTCCAGCACCACAGGGCGAGTGTTCAGATGGATGAGCTGAGTGCATAGACGGGGAGGAATGGGTTTCCGGAGCCTTCCCTGTAGGGTCTGAAATTGGGAGGAGTTTAAAGAATCGACCCATTCTTATTTCACTTTGAAATTAGATTAGACAGATTAAAAATAGCTATGAAGTATTCTACTAAGTGAACCAGCTGCTCTATGTGGATGTTTCTCTTGGATTTTAGTGTCCCTACGTGAAAGTTTTAGAACCCTTGCTTCACCAAAGGCATCAGTCTCAGCGCCTTCCTTAGTACATGGGGTTTCAGTGTTTGGAATTTCAGTCTTTCTCACTTATATCATCCACAGGAGAAATTCCAACGATAAGACAGATTTTGAAAATGGTTTCTTTGGAAATAATTTTAGATTTCACATAAAAGTTGCAGAAACAAGATCAAAAATCACTATACACCTCTCACCTAGATTCCCTAAATGTTGACATTGAACATTTGCCCTTCTCAGTCTTCCCCACCCTCTCCCTGACTCTCTGCACCCTTTCCGAACACACACACACACACACACACACATACACTCTTCAGCTTTCTTAAGAAATGGAGCATGAGATCACTTTGTCTTTAAATCCCTCAGTGAGCACGTACATAAAACAGTAACAGTTTGTGGGGCATAAATGTTTTGTTCACGCCCCCTGTGTGCGTTATTACAAAACTTATGACACAACTGACTTACATCACTTTTTCCTGCTCCCTTCAGACCTGTCCTAAGAACATTTTTCAACAGTACTGCCAGTGGCTGTCACACGGAAACCTACCTGGGGATCCTCCAGTCAGTTGTTCTAAGTGGATCTTCTTGAAAACAGTAAAGGCAATTAGAAGAACAAGCTCTCAACTTCTCATCTTCTTCTTGACTTAATGTTGGAAATTCTCTTCTTACTAAGCTGCCTTGTCATCTAGAACCTCTGATACATATGAAAGTATAAAATAAAAACTGGAAGATTTTTGTCTCATGTGCAGTGTTCTATAAATATAACTTAATTATTGGATGAAGTGATGACCATATTATCTTATAATATTTTAAGCAAAGCAAGTATTCTGAGAACCAGAGAAATACGTAGGAGAAATAATTTGTGTACTGTTTTGTCTTAAAAGGACTTCTCATGGGAATCATAATTTTGCATTAGACATATTTTGCGTAGTATATAAAGTACTTGCATTTACTGTGTATCTTCTTCCCTTGGTCCTGAAGTTATAAGATTACAATTAGAAAATGAATATACCATTTGAATGAATGGAGCATATATTTAAATATATTTGTAGCGTATGTGTGTTAAAATATAGTATTTACCCTACAAGGGTGTCTGTTCATAGTAGCCCTCTGCTTGATACTCTATTTGCTTCACCAAGAGAGTAATGAATCAAGCTATACTATCACTATTACTATGATCCACATGAAATTTCATTTTAAAAATTTAAACAGATTTCTTTGGGGAATTACATTTAATAAGAAGATCCATATATTAAATCAACTCTTGAAAATTATCTTCTTGTTTTTCTTTAATTTGGCTATGATTAATGCTTACTGGGAACTATGACAGAGATATTTCCTGACAACCCTACAAAATAGTATAATTTTTATATTTCTGCTTCTTAACTTTGAGTTTATTGGGCTGGGGATATAGCTCAGCAGCACAAGTGCCTGCATGGCAAATGCAAAGTCCGGAGTTTGATTCCCAGTACCAGAAAACAAACAAAAAACTGAGTTTATTACTTCACTTTAAAAATTTGCTTTTATTTTGCTTTGTAATGCAGTACTTGTTGCAATTAATCCTTAATGTGGAAATGCCAGGATGAACATGTAAGAAGGAAGTCAGGGTAAATAAAAAATTTACAGTCTTCTCTGTATATGTGTTTTCATCCATAGGATAAAATGAACTAGAATATTAAAAAGACTGTTTTGGTAGACATTGGACCTATGCTGATCAATCCGGATTGTGTGCTGTTTTAATAGAGGCCAAACATAAATAAGGACTTAAAAGTAGATCATAAAATTTTTCTCACTCTGTCTCTTTCCCAATCCTCCAATTATCATCTTTCAGTGTCTTGGAATATTATAAATTGATCACCACATCAACCAGTATGCAGTATGCTTCAGGGTAAACTCTTACTATGGGGAAATGAAATTTGGATCTTCCACCACAAAGCCTAATGGAAAGTAGAACTATTTTCTTATATGTTTGTATTGATAGGATTTAGGTCAGTGGTGGCGAACCTATGGCCTCTCTGTTGGCACTTGAGCCAGGGTGCCCCCGCATCGCCCCAGCAGCCAGGCATCAGATATTCAGGTTTAATTGCAGGGTTAGCACTTTGTGATAAATAAGTGGGTTTTGGGTTGCAGATTAGGCACTTGGTCTCTAAAACGTTTTCCATCACTGACTTAGGTTATCACTTAGGCTGACACTCTTTCTTTCCCATGACCAAAACCTTGTAGAGTTAGACTGCTGTATGTCCTGTGTTTCCTGCTAGCCATTTTTGACTAGTTTAATTACTTCATGAGAGAATTAGAATTACTTCTAATTGCCCCCCTGTCCAAAGATATTATAATTTACATTTACAAGTTGGACTATAACAGAGTAATTTCATGTATGTTGGGAAACTTAGTGAATCAATTATTTCACTTGGATGAAGTAGAAATTTTATGAATTCATGCATGATAATAATGACAAGAATTTTTAGATGAACCTAGTGACTTGTGCAGTGGGAAGCCTGTTCAGATGATATTCTTTGCACTAATGGTACAAAGAAATCTCTGAATGGTGCTTTACTTAGCAACAAACATGGAAATCAAACATGCATTGAAGAGTGGCACCTGCATAAAATGGACCTATGCAAACATCTGGATTTACTTAATAAATAATATGACTTCAGCGCATGGGTGTTGGTAGTCAATAAATAAGAAGACTGATCCCACAAATTGTTGCTGCTGTCCATGTTAGGTGTTCTTAAATTATCACACCACAACCATCTCACTTTATTGACATTAATTATCAAGTGGGTTGAAATGATTCCTGTAGAGTCTGTAACACTCTTTAATTCAAAATTACTAACCATTAATTAAGCCTCCCAAGGAGCAATAAAATGCTTACCTTGCTGGAAATGGAGATTCAGAGATTGAGAGATTTCACAGGTGATAATGAGGAAGTTAGCCTTCCCGCTTGGCAAGCTGGTTGTTCCAGGTGTCCAATACAAATAGAGGAAATGCATTTCCATTTACACTTTAATTCTAAAAGACCCAGCATTCCTGGGAATGCTCAACAATTTCATAATTGTTACTGGACCATTTTTGTTTGCATTCATTCTTAAGACAGATTGATTCTATTTGGATTTCACCCAAGTCTTAGGGAGGAATGTACGAGTACATTTTTTTAAACATCATTGAGTTGATTTTGTGTCAAGATCAAATAACTTGAAAACTGTATCTTCTACATGAAAATTCTCCAATGCCCTTTTGTAAACAGAATTTGAAGCTGTAGAAGTATGCTGGCTCTCTTGAGCACAAACAAAACGAGTTAAATATATATGCTGAAAATGTCAGATTGATTTAAACACTTGGAAATGAATCTAAAAAGAACTTCCTTGCCATCTCTATGACCGTACATATGAAATTAATTTTCTCCAGCCAAATACCTTGTTTAAGTACTGATGACACATATCTACAGTATATGTACATACTGTCATATATTCATTTCCTGTTGGAACATAAAGACAGAAGGAAACTCAGCTGCACACGATTTAGCTATGTAAATATCTGTCATAAACAATGTTTCTCCTCTCTACTTCCAGAAAACTTTCTGTAATCAGCATCAGGTGCATATAACACACAATGCTTTGTTTTTTGTTGTTTATTTTTCTTTTTGAGACAGGGTCTCACTGTGCAGTTCAGGCTGGCCTTGAGCTTACTTTGTAGCCCAGGCTGGTCTCGAACTCACAATGATCCTCCTGCCTCAGCCTCCTGAGTGCTGGGATTATGGGCGTGCTCCACCACACCTGGCAACACACATTGGTAAGCATCAGCAATATCCAATTCCTGTGATAAGCCCAGGAAGAATACAAACAAAGCTGAAGAAAAAGATTTCAGGTTATTTATAAATGGATCGGTTATGCAAGTCATGAGGTTTTATTACCAAAACAATTTAACCATTTTAGCATTGAAAATTCTGGTTTAATCTCAACAGTCAAATGATATGTAGTAAAATTAACTTTGACAACAAAGAAATTATTTCATAACCATGCCCATCCACGCTATGTGAGGCTGTGGCCAGGAGCTGGTCATAATGCATTTTTCTTTACAACCTGAGCCCCATCTCAGTTAGGCGGCCTTGTCTTTTCCCTGTTAACATTTGTGTGAGCTTTTCCTTTTGCCTGAGTCTTTATTCCTTACCCATTCCTACCTTCCATGTTTCTCGCAGTTAACGCTAACTTGTTATCCTTCAGGTCAAGCCCCTGATTAGCTTTGGTTTATGTTTTTTGTTTTTACTTTTTTATATCCCGCAGAAGAGAGTGTAAGTCCTCTCATAGCAAGAATCCTATCCAATTTATTTCATCTCTAGAATTTAATAAAGCATAAAACCACAGTGTTGAAGGGCTAAGTGAATGGGACATAAATTCATTTTCTAGATTAGCCCCTTGAGGAAGTACCTAGAGAGAAGAGTTAACAGGTGACTAGACAGAAAGTTAATGTGCTCAAACAGCTGGAGCAGAGTTGGTGGTGATAAGCAAGAAAAGCCTAGTGATTGCTATAAACAGAATGGTTATGTTGGAGTTAATGCAAATAAGATTACAAATAAGATAAACATAGTGGGGAATGAGGAAAGTTTGAATATAGCTTCATGGTTACTGAGGAACAATGGTAGCTGTTGTCTGAGGGAAATTATATCGGGAAAGTTGTGCTGTGTTTTGGCATCTTTTTTCCCTTATAATCCTGTTCTTGCGAACCAAACAATTTCCATATGTTTCATATTACAGAATCCTTAAAACATGTTGTACTTTTGAACTAGTCATAGACACAAAAACATAGTTGATTACTGAGGAATGAAAATATTCAGCGAAACAAAAAAATGACACAAATATTTTTGGAACAGGAATAGAAGGAATATGAACATTAAACTTGTACAAGACATAAATTTTTCAGAAAAATGCTTATTTCTTTCATCTGAGATGTAATTCCACTATTAAGATGGATTTTATGATTCCAAAATATGATCTCAGTAAATTAAAGTTGCCTTTATTACTATGTTGAAGTTTCCTAAAAAATAAATTTTAATGTTTTAATTATCTAAGTGACATTTACCCATGATTTCCTATTTATGAAATTCCATGCTTATGATTGATTTATTTCATAATTAAAGAGTTTTCCAATTAAAATATATTGTGTATTCCTGATAAAGACTTGAAAAAGTACACAAAATATAAGGGAAAAGGGAACAGAAGCTGTGAATACATTGACTAAACCCCATTATTGTTAACTTTTTATTTGATTTCAGTGTTTTTCTTCAGCAAATTTTTTTTTGTCGTTTTGAGACAGGGTCTCACTATACAGTACAAGCTGGCCTTGAGCTCACTTTGTAGCCCAGGCTGGCCTTGAACTCACAGCAGTCTTCCTGCCTCAGCCTCCCAAGTGCTGGGATTACAGGTGTGTGCCACCACGCCCGACCTTGTTTGGCAATTTTATTTTGAAGTATTGAAGTTATAATTCAAAACATACCTGTTTTTGTTTAGAGCCTATTCCTCTGGTAGAAACTGTATTGTATACCTTCACCTTTATGGTTCTCTTAAACTTAAGTTGTATTGCTTGAAAAATATTGTTTTATATGTATTTCCTCAATATTGGATATTTAAGAAATTTCTCAAATTTTGTTGTGATGAGGATCTTTTTCACATTTAAATTTATTTTTATAATAATTCCTAGGCTAAAAAAAAAAAGTCACTCCTAATATGACACAAATTTCTAATGCATGAGTTATTTTCCTTTCATCAGATTAAATATTTTAGTAATTCTAAAAAATAGTGAAAGTGTGCTGCATTTTCTAAGCTCTTGCACTGAGGTTAAGCAGGTGGGTTTCGGAACCAGGAAGCCTCATAAGTTTCTAGCAGTATAACTTTCTCTGAATTACAGTTGAAGACAGTAATATTTACTCTTTGGGGGTTTATGAAGGATAGGTTAAACGAAATATATGAAAGTATTTGTCTAATGTCTGGTAATAAAGCTTATTTAGAGCTAACTATGATTGGTTTTGCTATTATAATCACTAGGATTGTTAATTGTCACTATGGAAGTTAACCTGGGTTGGTTAAAAATTTTACGTGGTATAACAAAATGACAGTAAGAAAAGAGAACAGCATCCCTTATTGATACAAAAGCCTCCACTCCCTCTGCAGTGCCTCACTACCAAAACTGCCTATTGTGCCGTGAAAGGGGAGACTTTACTGGAAATGTACTTATTTTCTAGAATTCAGCACATCATCAACTGCTCCTTACCCTCCTTCCTGAGGAATGAATTCTAGTAACTGCAAAACCAGCAGAGAAGGATTCTGCTCCTGTTATTGCAGGATGGCGCTGGGAATCACATTCTGAATATTCTATAAAAGCAGCACATACACAATGTTAGGAAAGATTAATATGTCTTATTTGTTTGTACAAATTATATTTCTGAATCATGATAGGGACTGAAGAAGGAAAAGCAACCTGTTTCACTAATTTGGAGAAGTCCAGTTGCAGTACAGATTGTATTTCTTAAAAAAACATCCAGCAGGATTTTGATTAGTCAAAAATTATCTTATTATGCTCTAGTCATAGTTTATTCAAAAGCTTGAGCTTTTATTGTAGTAAGTTGCTTTTTTTTCCTGTGTTATAATTTATGAAAAGTTCTTGGGTTTTGTTTTAATTCAGCCAGTTCTATATGGATTTTGTGTAAGAGTTATATATTTACCTTATTAGACAAACATCAAATCAAATCGACAAAGCCTTATTTTAAAAACTCATAAAATGGGTATGCCTATTTGCCAGCACTCAGGAGGCTGAGGCACGAGAATTGTTGTGAGTTCCAGGCCAGCCTGTGCCCCAAAGGGGTTCAAGACCAGC
>NW_004955434.1:16010372-16015159 GCF_000276665.1 Chinchilla lanigera
AATATGGTATAGTAGTTGCTAATCAAATGACAGTTTGTTATGGTTTGTGTCTGGATGTCCCCCCAAAGGTACACACAGTCATGGGGCCGACTTTTAGAGTTTATGATTGATTCATGGTCCGATGTTGGAATTATGGATGTGAGTGCTACCCGCACCCCGAGGCAGGCAGTTTGCCTACAGTGTAAGGGAGGGAAAGAGGCTGCTTGCCACTGCTCCTCCCTTTTGCTCTTGTTGCTTTGCTACTCTGCAGCCGTGAACTGCTGCCCTCTGCCATGTGCCCCCTGCTTTGGAGCCAGTCAAGTGTGGACTGAAACCTCCACAGACTGTGAGCTAAATAGACCTTTCCTTCCTTAATTCTAGTGTCAGGTATTTTGTCTCAGCAATGAGAGAAAAGTGACCAAGATACAGTTCTATCCGAAAAGTTCAGTTATTAGTATAAATACTTTTTTCATTTTTATCTCCTGGGTGTATCCATTATATTTGGGATAGCACCTCTAAATAATAACAGGATATTTCCTTAAAATGAACAATAATTTAGATGCTAGTTCAATGAATAAGCATCGTAGTTTAAGGTATCTCTAGTGTTTTATGGTTACTGAGTCAAAAGTTTTAGTATAAGCATCATTATTATTTCTGATTCATAATTGAAGGTGTGTATAATTATAACACACGCTTGTCAATGCTCCATAGGTGAAAATTTCAGTCTAATGTTAGGTAGGGCATCATACAAACAAGAATAAGGGAGTTGGAGTGAGAAGCCTGGTGTCTGGACCTGTCCTGGTCAATTTATCGTGTACCATCTGCTCCAGTAATTCGTGCCACCAGCAGCATTGTAGGACCCTCCTGTAATTCTTTCCCTTTTGTTTATGAATTTTTCTGCTTGGTCATGGGCACCGTGACATGATACATACTAGCAAACTGCAAGTCCCATATTTTAATATGACAGTTAAAATCTGTGGGAAAATTAAGACCCACTTAAATCTATATTGCCTGGACTGTTTTCTTTTCCATTCTTTTCACCTTTTTGATAAAAAGTGAGAAAAGTGAGCCATGCAGTTCCCAGTAGCTCTTTTTAAATGTGGTGACCTATCAGTTGCCATATGCCAAACATCTGCATTTATCATCATTTGTGGACCTTCAGAACCAGAAATGATGAATTAGCATTGGATATGTACTACTTCATAGTGCTACAATAGCTACTCACAAGTCACTTACTGTGGCGGCAGTAATTTCAGATATAAGGAGTATTACAGGATAAGAACAGAAATCAGTAATATATTTGTATTATCAGCCACCTTTTTTGTCAGTGGATAACCCTTAGATAATTGTAACATTGTCATGATCCCATGACCTTACCCACAAAATATGAGGAGTGACCCTTACTTGTAAAATATTTATTAAATTTACATTGAAGTGAGTATTACATCAGATATAACAGGGTGGAATAATGCGTGAATACTCACGCAGGTCAGTGCCTGTTTAACCCAAATTGTAGAACTGTTCCTTTCTTAAAAGGGATGTTAATTTTTAACCATTCCTAACCTGTCATACAAAAGTGTTTACAGAATATTAAAAGTTGATGCCAGACTCATCATACCATTAAGAAGTTCTAAGTTTTTTAATACCTTGGAAATAGTATATTTGTATCAGAAGGTGGAAGTGTTAGTCTGATTTTTAACACCAAGTACTGATACAAGTTTTGGGTAAGTCATCAATCTTGGGTTTGCATAAGCTTCTGAATATATGATTGTCTCTCTCTGTCAGGAACCGTGGCTTCTTTTAGCACAAGGATTCTGAAAATCTCATCCATATTTATTACCTATATTGCATTGCTCCACGGAAATAATTGCTTATGAGTTTATGGCCCCAGTTGCTCAATATGTACATGTAATTCTTCAGGACAGTATAATATAAATGACATTAGATGTTTAGATTTAAATAGATTTTTTAAAAAGGAGAATTAAAATTAATTAGGTAATACAATATTGGGCAGATTTTCTATGCTAAACTCACTATATAAACAGTTTTTGAGCAAGAGAACAACCAGGTTTTAGTAGAAACAATTAATTGACCTGCATTAAATTCCAACAGCTTCAAATGTTGTAGGCATTTTAAAAATTTATACTATTTTAGTTTTTACGGTGTATATTTAATGTGTAGAACCTGATGTTTTTATATACATAATGAAATACTATTTGTGCAAATTACCATGCTAATCTTACATGGTTACCTTTCAACATTTTTGTGTGATGCAAACATCTAAAACCTACTCTCTTGGCAGAGTATATTATGCAGGATTATTAATGGTAGTGCTTATGCTATGCAGTAATCTCTAGACTTACTCATCCCATACAGCCGTAACTTTGTACCCTTTGGCCTACATTGTACCATTTTATAAATAGACGAGATAGCTAAATTTCATTGAGCACTGGTGGCCCAAGTGTATATGGCATTCTTACATTATCTCATGCACTTCTCCAGACGGTACTCTCAGGTGCATAATGGATATCATGTTTTGGATTTGTGAATTTATGTAAAGAAAACATTAAGGAACACTTTTAGTTAACAAAAATCTAAGAGTTATTGAGTAGGAGAATAATATGCTAACAAGATTTGTTAGAGATCAAAACCACCTGTTTTTTAGGGTATCAAGCTGTCTGGAATATCTTTTCTGTTATTTTTTTGTTTTGTTTTTTGAGACAGAATTTTGCTATGTGCTTCAAGCTGGCCTTGAACTCTTGGTGATCCTCCTGCCTTAGACTCCAGAGTGCTGAGATTATAGGTGTGCACCATGATACAGGGCTGAAATATCATTTTGCTGTATTGGATACATTTTAAACTTTGTAAGGGTTTAGAAAGTAATAATAATAATAATAATAATTCATAAGCATACTGTATGAAAAAAGAAAAACACTCCACAAGTTATAACTGATACAGTCTAGCTGCAACTCTCTAAAGTAGCATGGTATCAGGATATTACTTTAAATATACTTAAAAACGTGCTCATAAAGATCTGTGAATTAGCAGTTGGATGCATTCATGAATTTGTACCCCTCTTCCTTATACTGCAACAAATACATGACTCCTAAAGTGAAACACGTGCTTTAAAAATTATCTATCATTTTAAAAGGTTTTTCTTTTTATCACTTTCATGAAACTGCAATAAGGATTTGATTTAAAAGGAAATCCTGCTTTGAGAGCATTTTAAAATGGATTGATTTAAAACATACGAGTGTCTTTAGTAACTAAAATTAGGAGAATGAGCTTTGCCTCATTTGAAAATCCTGTGACAAACTTCTTTTCTGTCCACTAAAAAAAGAGGCATAAACAGACTGCAGCGAAACTGAAGAATGTTCTCCCAGAAAGGAAGAACTCAAAACCAAGAGGAAGAACATGCTTGCATGAGAATTTTCAGAATAGCTACACTGAGTTTACGGGGAGGAAATAGGAGATCAGAATAAGAATTTGGAGTCAAGCCCCCTGGGCCTCTCTGTGTGGTATATTTGAAGAGCACTTTGCCCTCATTTTGTCTCTGGTTGGGGAATGGAAAATAGCCAGGCTTTGCATATACAAATCAACTTCTCTTTTTCTCTATTCCCAGCCCCGTCCCCCTCAGAGCGCATCTCTCGCTCCGGATTCCAGAGAATGAGAGAGTATTTGCAGTTTAGCAAAATTAGTACTAAGAGAGTGAGCATCCGCTCTAGAAAGAGAACTAAACGGTAAAGCTGGCCTGTGTCCATCTAAGCTTCAGTCCTTCTCTAATTTCCATACATGGCACCATCATTTTTGTCCAGCGTCCTTTGTTGGTTTTAGTAGCTGCTAGTAGCTGTTAGCACCTGTTGCTCCCACAGAAGAATGGATCTGAGAAGATAATAAATCCCTCTAAGCTTTTTGTTTGTTTTGAGGTGTTGGACATTAAACCCAGGAATCTTCTGATACTGGGCTACATCCCCAGCCTTTTTATTTTATTTTTTAAATTTTGAGACAGAGCCCTGCCGGGTGGACATGGCTGGCTTGGAACTTGGTAATGCCCCTGCCTTCACCCTCCCCCTAGCTGAGATTACAGGTGCATGTCACCTCGCCTGGCCCTGCAAGCTTTTCCGAGGGCAGCTTAAGGTCACTAGTCTGCAGCACAGTAGAGAGTTAAAGCTCTGATGAGCGCTTCTGTTCAGGCAAAGTGGGGAGCATTCCCGTGGCGTGAACTGGTGTAGGTCCCCAGGGTTAACCTTGCTCAGTAGCTCAGACCCTCCCTGAGGTGACTCCAGAAAACCTTTCCACTTCCAGCTCTCACTACCTGCCGGCTCCCCACCCCTCTGGCTGGCTGGCTTGCCACATCATAAAAAACAAAGTAAACTCTTTTTTTTTAAATAAAAGAAGGAAAACATTAACAGACAGACAACCTTTTACAAAATAGCAAAAGAACAGTACAGACAATACGCAGTTACAAACAGAATGGTAGGAAATTAACAATGCTTGTTGTATTACATATTGATATCTTCAAAGGGGTTTCTCATGAAAGCAAATAGAGACATGCAATATTGGTCAATCAAGGACTCATTGACAGTTTCTTTCAGCAAAGGAATAGAAGACAGTAGAACAACTATATTAACTATCCTGTATATACATACATACAAAATTTCTCCTTCTTTCCCTTTTCTTTTCCCACATCCCAGTTGCCCTTTACCCTTGAGTAATTTCCTATCATTTCACAATGTCTATCATACCTCCGAGTTTAAATTAACTCTTTCAGGTTTTACACGAGTGAGACAATGTGGTGCTTGCACATG
>NW_004955434.1:16016306-16022637 GCF_000276665.1 Chinchilla lanigera
ATTTTCCTCCTTCCAGACAAATTACAGTGTCTTTCTCGCTATGAAATGTCCACACGTATTGCACTGATCTATGAATTCTTTTCCCAGCAAACATTCATCCACACTTACTTCCTGCCCCATGACCACATACTGAGCACACCCCGTCCGCCCTCCTCGTTCAATCCGTTTCTGTGTCAGCTGGCGGTTACTGCTCTTCTGTGTACCACATTAGAGCTGGAAGTCGCGGGGCAGTGTCACACCACCGCGCTGGAGGAGTTACCAACTCTGTTACTTCTCTTTGCATTTGTCACCAGTGTGTCTGCGTTTCCTGTGCCTTGAAAAATCCCCTATTTTGTGTGTAAAACCCTTTCTTGCAATAAGTTATCTTCTAAATCACAGCTCTGAGATCTTTACAATGGGATCTTATTGGAGGCATGAATGAAGTGTCACCTTTCTTTGCAAACTGTGTTCTAACGCTTCTAAAATGCTGCCTTGGACAGCCAAGCCATTTCAGGGCTGAAAAGAATTTTAAAGATGATCTCCAATAGTCTAACCTAACAGCTAAGTGGAAGCATTAGATTAGGTTCTAATATTATAAATAAAGTTTAAATTTCCATGCTACTACTACTAAACTGCACATCAATGGATAATTAGATCATGAGTCATTATAAGAGTAAATCAATAATAAAACACTTACCACTTCTGTTTTAAATTTCCTTGTTACTCTTGCTGGAAATGGATTAGTGTATGTATAAATGTGACAAATATGACATCACATTCAAAGGAGACAACACTCTCAGCTGTCCAGGTAAAGCTGTGTGCATTAATTAGAATGAATTTCTAAAATAGTAAATTGTTAATAAGAATTAACATTTAGACACTGCTATTTCAGGGTATATAATTTCTTTTCAAATGAATGTAAATTTTTAGACTACTAGTATGCAAAACAACAGTTTAAATACTTAATTTCTAAAACACAGATGTAAATCTAGGCATTTATAATTTCCGGTGCCAGAGATATCACTAAACTACTTGCGGAAGTAAAATTTAAAAAATAAAGTAAGATTGCTGACACTGAACCATCCCAGTACTGAATACTTGATATGCCGAATCGCAGATTGATGTTGTAGAATGTATATTTGGACTTCCTCCCAGTTTTCTGGTATACAGCTCCTGAGATCCTTGGCATCTCCAGAGTAACAAATGCTTTCCTCGAGTGCTAGTACCTTGGCTGCTGGGTGGCAGCACCTACGTAGATCCAGGGTGGGGATTGCCATGGAAGCCCAGGCCAGGACTGTCAGGTTGTGTTTCAGTCCCATGCCCAACCACGGGAGACTGGTAAAGGAAGGTCCGGAGGTTAGATTGGCCAGTGATTTAATCAATCTCGACTGTGTAGTGAAATCTCCAAAAAACACAAGGATGGGGTTCAGAGAGCTTTAGCATAGCTGAATCTGGGGGAGGTTGGTGCACATGGAAGAGAGAAGAGAAGATCCGTGCTCCTTCCCACAGGTCTTGCCTTATGCATCTCTTCAAGGACTTTTGTACGTTCTTTACAGTAATGTGATAAACGTAAGTGAAATGCTTCCCTGAGTTCTTTAAACTGCTCTAGCATCAAAGAGTAATCAAAACTAATCAAACCCAAAGAAAGGGTCGTGGAAACCTGGATTTATAGCTAGTTTATCAGAAGCCACAGATCTAAGGACCTGGAGCTTGGCACAGGAAGTCGAGGACAGTCTTGTGGGACTGAGCCCGTAACCTGTAGGGTAGATCTTACCTCCAGAGACATAGTATCTGAATTGAATTGGACACCCTGCTAGTACCTGCTACAGAATTCCTTGCTTGCTTGGTGTAGAGAAAGCCCTGCCCCAATGCATCGGTTACAGAAATATTCTGTGCCAGTTGTTGAGTAATTGAAAATAGGGAAAACACTTTGGTTTGTTTTTTCACACACAGATAATCAAAGATATAAATCCATTAGGGAGAGCAAATCCGTTTCTTCCTCATGGAATTTACCGTGATTCCCACTGAAAAGACACAGCTTATTTAGTCATACTTGAAGTACTAAATTCACTCTGTGACTTAGTCTTGGACAATCAGTGTGACAGATTTTTAATGAACAAAAGATAAGAAGTGAATAAACAAAGGCTAACAGGAACTGAAGGCCTAAAGACAGATATTTAATGGGTACTTACCTCAGCAGAGCCACTTTGTAAAGTTTCTTTGAATCATGCACTTTGTCTACTCTTCTGAACCCATCTATATTTGGTCAATTCTAATAAGATTTATGTCTGTGGATGTTTGTGGATTCTATGTAAATATATTTTTTTCAAAAAGGCAAAAAACATGACTTATGCAAATATAAAAAGTTTATGCAAAAGAATTATTTAACCCAGTGAGTAAAACCATCAGGATGGAAAGACTGGTTAGAGGAAGAAATAGAGTAGCAGAGCTCAATCAGCCTGCTAGGAAAAGTAAACTGAGTTCACTTCACCAGAGAGTGTCTTCCAGTATATTTTTTGTTTTTGTTTTTAACACCTGTGAGGCTGCAACATGGCCAACCAACTGATTGCCTAAATGCTGATTGTCTATTGTTTTAAATACTTTTATTGAAGCCCAGTCTTACTCATTGGCTATGATTGCTACATGGCTGCCATGTAGCCGTCTTCACCCAAGACAGTGATCCAAGGGCCCTTGAAGAAGGACCCAAGGAACAGTTTGGCTGTAAAAGACATTTTAATCCCCCTAGTCTGCCCTTACTTTGGAGTATAAAATTTATCAGTATTATTTGAAAATATTTAGATAATTGATTAAAACATAGTGAACTGATATATTCTGAAATTAGGACCATTTTTAAGGGATTTTTTTTTTTAAGTAATCAAGGGCATGCCAAAGTCAGCAGAAATGCAGAAAATTCTTCAGGTGAGATAAAGAATCTCTGCTACTTGGCCAGATTATACACAATAACTTGGCCTTTGCCTGTTAAGAGCAAATTAAATGATTTTATACCAAGTTTTCTTCCCACAGAGGAAGTAAATTGTAGTTTTACACAGATATAATATTTAGCAGCAATTTACTTGCAAGCCCCATTTTATAGCTGTCTTTTTAAGAAATCCATCACAGCTGAGCCAGTTTTGCCAACACTTTTATGCATTTGTCACTTTTCAAAATGATTACTTGTAGATATAATAATACAAAAAATATAAAGGTTGAAGTTCATCAGGCCCACTGGGGGTTTTGGTGGTGTTTGAACATGTGCTCAGTTCTCTGCATTAACTCAAGTTCATCCTTTCTTATATTCTTTTACATCTGGGAACAAACAGACATTCTAGCTGAAAACAGAAGTACTTCTTTTGGATAAGCAATGTCACATTTTAGTGAGATGATTATTTCCAGTACAGTCTCAATCACCTATATAAGCCATGACTTGCTATCAGATTTGCTCATCTTTCAGAAAAAATACAGATTTTAAACACTGTTTGTTATAAGCCTTTCAGCAGACCAGCAAAACCTACACAACTGCATTATAAAATCTCCACAGCCAAATACTCTTTGCACTTTTGTAGGTGATGGAGTTAAGACATTCACTAAAATGACACAAAAATATAGCCAGTTTTAAACTTTATGTTTAAAAACACATGATCAATGTTGAACATATACTGATAGGGAAATGTCACAATTAAACCCTTGTTCCAGAGATAAAGTGTTTCATCCCATCCCCAGTTTTTTTTCATGCGCTTTTCTCTTTCTTTGATTTTCTACAGTCTGAATATAGTATACCTTGATGTATGCTCTTAACATGGAGTTTTACATATACGTAACTGGGAGTTAGATTTTGCATCCTACTTGTTGTAGCTATAGGTCTTCCCTCATACTTTTGCTTCTCTCATATTCTTTTATCTTTGAGTTTGTTAGGCACCCTTTAAGGATGAGAGGCCTGCAGACCTTTTAGCTGTAATCACCTGTGATTTCCAATAGCCTTATTGATTTTGTAGTAAGGTGTCCAGAAAGGGCAAATGTTCTACTGTTGGCGATTAGATCACACTTGGTCTTTGAGTGAGCCTGGGTTGGAAATTTTCCTTCTCTGCAGTTGTTTAGGCTTTGGTAAACCCCTCCTGTCAGGCTCTGGTAAAAACATCTTCCCTCAAGGGAAAGCTTTATTAAGAAGAACAGAGAACTCTGCGTGTATTTCAGAGCTTTCCTCTGCCTACCAGAATCACAGAGCCTGGTAGGGCTCCTGGAGATAAACTCATGAAAGTTCAAAAGTCACCCTGAGACTGAGTCCCTTAGTGCTTTTAACTCATAAGCTAGTTCCCTAGTCATCAATTGCAACTTAAATTGTACTACGGGCATTGACATTAGCTGGAGGTTTCTACTTCTAGATTTCTATTTCCAGTAAGCTTATGCTTCTCTGTGTCAACCTGTCTGTCTTCCAAGGCAAGAATTTGCCCTGTCCCCTAAATTTGCTGATTGTTTTAGAAATAGGTGAATTTTAGTTTGTTCAGCTCTTTTCTTGTTATGCAGATAGGAGTGATGACTTCCAGGCTCTTTCCGTGTCAAATTGGAACCACGATGAGAATAATAACCAGTTTCATCATAGAATTGTGAAAATTCTACGTTTATTAGACAAATTGATTTTTAAAGAATCTCAGTAAGTACATGGCACACAGAAAGCTTCTGATAAATGGCAGATTCTTTTATTAGTATTCCCAAACTATCTTTAAAAGCCACGACTGAGTAGAGAAGCAGTTGGCCTCTACAATATGGACCTTGACTTCCCTTAGAGAGTCTTTGTTCTTCTCAATAAATATTTAACTACTTACAATATCCATTACTTTTTTCCCCACTACAAACCAATATGCCAGATGAGTAGAAATTTTCAGACACAGTGCTCTAGGTTCCTCTGACTCCACATTATTCTCAAGTAGAAAGATCTTTTCATTGCTAATCAGAGAGTGCTTTGAAACAACAGCCAGTGGTATATTGGTTAGGCATGGCGTGTAACAAGTACCCCCAAATTGTGCTACTTAAAACAAGTATGCTTTCACACTTCTGTGTGTCAGGGCCTGGTTACAGATTAACTAAATATCTCTGGCTTGGAATTTCTCCTAAGACTGCTGTGTGGTGCCAGTTGGAGCTCTGGTCATCTCAAAGCTTTGTGTAGGGAGGATTGGTTTCCGAGCTCACTTGTGTGCCTCTTGGCAGCTGGCAGGTCTCTTACCTTGCTAGGTGTTGCCCAGAGATTTCAGTTAGTTCTTTGTGAATCTCACAATAGGGCAGTTCACAGCATGGAGCATGGCTTTCACCAGCATCAGAGAGTGTGCTTCAGACAAAAGCCACAATTTTTGTGTAGTGTTTTTCAGTAGTCACTTCCCATCACTGTACCATGTTTTATCTTTTAGAAACTAACCTAAAGAACCAACAGTGGGAAACACACCAGGATATAAATACCAGGAAAGAGAGATAATTGAGGAGAATTTTAGCTGCTGCCCGTCCAGTTTATATCAGCTGATAACTTGTGAGAAATGTGCAGTCATGGAACTGGTGAGGGGAGTATGAATTACCACAGGATTTCTAGGAGATCCTAGATAAATAGAAAGTTCCTTCCCACTCATTTCTCTGCCAGTTAGCAACTAGGAAAAAATGTCCAATTATTGAAGCAAATGGAAGATTAGAAATAACTGGGAGAATAAGGAAGAAATAGGCAACAAAGAACTGTGTCAAACAAATCTAATGACATCATTAAGCAGCTAGGGGGAATACAGTCTTACATGGGGTAGCTGAAAAGTGTGGTGAATGTTTAAATTTAAAGTTTATTATAATAAAGGATATATTGTCATTGATCTACCTCAAAATATCACTTCAAACACACTTACTATTCTTGCCACTTTTTGAAGCAGTTCTAGAAGTCCTCTTTTGTGAGTTTTTATGAACTTTGACCAAAAATACAGTGAATGCTGCTACTGTGTGCCATCCAACAGAAAGCCAGGCTCATAGAAATATTATGGTATGTCAATTAGTACAGTATAGAAACAACCTACAGAATGGAAAAAAATTTGCCATCTACTCCTCAAAGGACTAACATGTAAAATAAATAAAGAACTAAAAAAAATTTTCAATCACCTAAAATTAAAGACCCCATCAAAAAAATGAGCAAGTGAGCCAGGAGGCTGAAGCAGGAGAATTACCACAAGTTCAAGACTAGATTGGTGTCTTGGTTACTTCTCTCTCGTTGCTGAGACAAAATACCCAATGCCCAAAATGAAGGAAGGAAAGGTTTATCCAGCTTACAGTTTGTGGAGGTTTCAGTCCATACTTGGCTGGCTCCAAGGCAGAAGATAACAAAGCAACAAGA
>NW_004955434.1:16022958-16057456 GCF_000276665.1 Chinchilla lanigera
AAAAAAAAAAAGAAAAAAGTAAATGAAATGAACAGACACTTCACAGAGGAAGAAGTGCAAATGACCAACAAAAATGCATGAAAAAATGTTCAACAACTCTGTCCACTAGAGAGATGCAAATTGAAACAGGATTCCATTTTACTAAGATTTCATTTAACTCCACAAAGAATGGCAGTTATCAAGAAGCAAAAAAAAAAATAGGGGCTGGGGATTTAGCTCAGTGGCAAAAGCACCTGCCTGACAAGCGCAAGGTCGTGAGTTCGGTTCCCGGTACCGGAGAAAAACAAAACAAAACAAAACAAAAAAAAAAGAAGAAAAAAAAAACAAAAAACAAAAAAAACAAATGCTGTCATGGCCGTGATGAAAAGAGAACCCTCCTGCACTGCTGGTGGGAATGGGAGTGTAAACTAGTACGGCCATTATGAAAGTTAGCGTGGAGATATCCCAAGGAACTACAATTAGAAATTCTATATGACCCTGCTAACCCCTGCTAAGTGTCTTCCCCAAAGATCTGAAGACATAATATTACGGTGACACTTTCCTAGCAATGTTTGTAGAAGCACAATTCCTAATAGCAAAATCCTGGAAACAGCCTGGATACCAATCAACAGATGATTGGATAAAGAAGATGTAGTATCTGTACATAATGGAATATTACTCAGCTACAAAGGGCAAATTTGAGACATTTGTCAGAAGTGTATGTTGAGTGAAATACATCGGGCACAGAAACTTGAATGTCATATGGTATGTCTCATCTGAGTTAGGCAAAGTACAAACTAAGAAATAAAGGAAAGGGAACTAGACAAAGGGATGGATCGCTTGCAGATGGGACAGGGTCCAGGGGACCAAGCATGAGTGGTGAGAGGGAGGAGATGAGGAAATAGGTACAGTGAAGGTATCCCATGAGAAGGTCCTAATAACCTCAATGAATGCGGACATTACATGCCATAAACATGAACTAAGATTAATATCAACAAGAATGAAAAGAGGGAGAGGGGAACTAGAGAAGGAGGGAGGGAGGGGGAAGGAAAGGGGTTAAAAAAAGAAAGAAACTACATTATGTATGTGTACCAGCCCCCCAAGATGACTGCAGAATACATGAACTGCAAACACGCACTAACAGAAAATACGATGCAGCCACTTTATTCATCACATCTGGCACCATGTGGCTTCAGAACGTAAAATAGCCTTGATAGTGCAACAGAAATCATTTGCAAAAAATCACTTCCAGAAATGCTTCAGAAAGTGATATGAATTTTGGGAAAAGTATTCTTAAAGCAGTATTTTGAGGGAGATTAATTATAATGGATCTTTTATGCAATATTTTTAAAAATCTAAACTCATACATATTTTTTGATTACAGTTTGCATTTCCTCAGCAGCCCTAGCTTATCACTGAATAACTCTACATTATAAAGCTTAGTATTTATAATGATGGCCTCTTACCATATGGGTGTGTATGATTTTGTTTACTAGGGTGGAGAAGTATGCAGTATATTTTAGCTATAAATTCATCAAAATTTATCAAAATATGAAAATGTAAATGCTCAACTTGATTATTCATTTTCTCAGTAAATTTTATGGTTCAATGATGCTGAAAGTATAATCTATAGTTAGTACTTGAAATTTTTCCAAGAATACAGTAATTTTACTCTAAATAATTTGTATTTACCTCTGATTCTATTCAGTTAATCATGTGTAGAAAAATAAAATCATGTGTAGAAAAGTAAAAGCCTTGTAGGGTGAAATGAGAGTCTTTAATCTGCATGTCACAAAATGCAATATATTAGATAATATCTTCATTCTGCACCATTTCAATGTTGTACTAAAGCCAATGCCTTACTGGAGAGGTGACTGTTTATTAAATTTTCAGGAGTTTTTTTAAAAACTAGTTATTAATCAGAATCATTATTGAAATTACATATATAAATCTGCAATTTAGTAAATTATATTTAAAACAAGGGTAATAAGTACCCAAAATTATTTGCTTCCTATTATTTGACTATTTTTTATTACAAGAAATTTTAAGTTACACAAAATATCATAGCTAAAGGATGAAAGCATATACCTAAACATGAAAATATTATATTTACTGCATTATCAACCCCATAATTTATGAGAGCTCATTGGTAGTTGGAAATTGACCATGATAGGCATATTTACCCCATAGAACTTGTTAAACACTATATATAAGGACTTGAATTTTATTTTGTTGATTCTAGATGTAAGACAGTGATGGAGATAATTTTAGTATTATAGATTAAACTTGAAAAGTTTAGGATAACACTAGTTGTTGCATTGCTCATAGTAAAAAAGAAAGGAAGGGAAGGGAAGGGAAGGAAGGGAGGAAGGAAGGAAAGAAGGAAGGAAGGAAGGAAGAGAAAAAGAAAGAAAGAAAAAACATCTCTATGTATTCAAAACATATTATCCAACTCATCAAAACATGTGTTCATATAACTGTGAATCAGTAAAGTTCTGGCATAACTAATGATGAGGCCAAAAAAGGTTTCACTTTAATGAATATAACTTAATGAAGATAATTTAATGATAGATCACATATTAAATTTAATGATTAAAAACTATGCAGTTTTCATTCAGCGAGTTGGGATCAACTCTATTTGTGAAATCCTGTTTGAACTGCAGCTGTGTGTTGGACATCCAAGAGTTCACTGAGAAGGAACCAAAGCCTTCTCTGACAACCAATTAGTTATATGAAATTTATAATAAAACTTACTTGATATTTTATTATTACAAAGTGTGCTACACATCTTCAGTGTAAGCACAGTTTATATAACCTTTATGTATATGGAATGATTTGGATTTTGAAGTCCCCCAAAGCCCCATGAACTAAAGGGTTAACCTCCGTCCCGTGATGCTGTTTGGAGGTGGAAGAATAATCAGGTTGTTAAAGGAATGACCTTGAAAGAAATATCGGACCCCAGTTTCTCCCCGCTTGCTCCTGGTGGCTGTGAGGTGAGCCGGCCTTCTCTGGCACACACATCCTCCATGATGGACTGAGGCGCCAAAGGCCCAGAGTGGTAGGGACCATGAATGATGGACTGCATCCTCCGAAACCATGAGCTAACGTCCTTATAAATTGTCTCAAGTGTTTTCTCACAGTGATGGAAGGCTGACTAACGTGTATGTATATGCATACGTAGATTTTTTTTCTAGGGAGCAGATTGCTGAACATTCTCTGACATACTGCCCTGCACTTTTCCCTTACAATGTAAGCATGGCCGCTACAGGTCACTGAGGAGCACATCCCTGCACTGCAGTCTTCTATGTGAAAAAAAATATGTTAAATTCAAAATTGGAAAAATGCAGACTATGTAGTGCAGATCAGTGGACACACTTCCCTGGCCTGTGTCCTCTGTGAATCAGGTTCTCTGCTGTGCTTGTGAGTATATGCTTTTGTCAAACCATTCTGCATCAGTTTTGGTCCAGGTGATTTACATACAAATAATTCTGTCACCTTAGCCACAATGATACTTTGCACATGCGTGTCGAAAGCACTCAGAGAAATAATTTTCACTGCATTAGAATGTGGAAAAGGAGTGACATGACAGGTATTCAGGTGTCAATTTGACCTACAACTTGATGTGATAGAGTGAGAAGCTGCATGCCTTATTTAGTAATCAGAAGGCTCCTCTGAAAATGCTGCGCAGATCCCGTGAGCACACCTAGCGACATCAGGAACTTGAGATTCGTGGGAGACGCATGTGCCCCTTTCAGATACACAGATGCCACAGTGCGGTGGATCAAAACATTAGTCGGTAGCTTTGCTGATGAAAGTGTTTTTAAGTTTGTAGTTTAGTCTTTGGGGAAATTACACTTCTGTATGGTTTTGGGAAAAGAGTGAACCGTTTTAGTTATTTTCAATTCAACTTATAAACAACACAAATGGAGAAAAAGTTGACTGATGTAAAAATAGATTCCTCTGTTGTCCAACTAGAAAATTTCACTGTAAATTTTGAACTGAATGAGAAAGCAAAGGAATGCTTTGCAGAAGGGGCAGCAGTGACTTCTGTGTGCCTGCAGACTTTTCTTCTGAAGATTCCAAACCCGAAGCAGTAGCAGAAGTCTTGTACAGTGTCTCCTCAGATGACAGAAAGACAGTAATGTCCTTCTGGATTTTCTGAGGAAACAGAAGAGTGCTTTATAAATATGGCTACTGTACAACTGGCGCATGTTGGAAATTTCAGGCACAGGTGGGTAGAACATCATCTGTGATCATCAAACTCAGGAATGGTAAATTTGCAAAGGGAGCAGATTTTTTCTTGAGATTATGCAAAGGGAACATGCAAATAAACTGGAATCAGCTGCTGGAAACAGTATTCAAAGTGTCGTTACCAGTGGCGTCTTCAGTTTGTGCTTTAAAATATGTAAATGTTATGTATACATGGCGAAGAAAAAGAGACCTTGTCAGAACTAATCTCGGTTTCCTAAAGTACAAATCAGGAAAAATGCTGATTGCTTACTCCTAATTAGAAACCAGGGTTAGAACATCACATTAAAAGGCATGCCTGTCTCCAATAACTTCCTTATTGACTTTCAAAGATGTCTTTATTCTTCTAATTCAAATTACAGCTTGCAGGCCATTAGGGATTTATGCCATGCATATTTTGAATGTTACAATATGAAGGTGTAACTGGGAGATAGCTTACTTTTATGTTTAGTTGACATGCATAAATAAAAGAATACCAAGAAGTAGAAGCGTTTACGAGGGGCTTGATTGCAGGGTGTTACCCAAGTGTCCAGTGAAGCAAGATAGAGTGAAAAATGTCCCTATTTGGAAGCTACATTCGGCAGCCCATGTGCACATGAAAGTCAAGTTATAGACATATTAAAATGCTGTCAACATTTATCTTGAGATATAAATATAATTTTAAACCCACATGATGAGAGCACAAATTATTATTATTGTGACATAATTTCTGATAAGGTAACTAAAATCATGTAGAACTTCAACTGGCTTTAGCCAGAAGCAGCCTCCAGTTTTGTGCTCAAGATACTGACCAGCAAAACTGTTCTATCACCTCTATGGCCTGCGTGATTTTCTCATAGCAAAAACAGTTTAGCAATCAAGTGACCACAAGAGACACAAAACATAGCAGCATTGGAGGGAAATCATACAGAATCTAAAGAATGTTTTTATCAAATCACATCTAAAATGCAACCTCAATATGAAATGCAGACAAAAGTACTAGATAAACTCCCAAATTCAGTTCAGTCTTTTTTTTTTTTTTTTTTTTGTCTTTTTGAGACAGGATCTTGCTATGCAGTTCAGGCTGGCCTTGACCTCACTATGTAGCCCAGGCTGGTCTCAAACTCGCAACAATCCTCCTGCCTCAGCCTCCCAAGTGCTGGGATTACAAGCGTGTGCTACCATGTCCAGCTGGGTTCAGCCTTCACTGGGGGAAGTTTGTCTTTGTTAGCAGAACTGCCTGAAGACCTTCAATGGCCCTGTAGTTCACGAAGATCGGAATAAAACCCCACGATTTTTTCCTTCATGCGTAAGGAAACTGAGGTCCCGTATGTCCAGCCACTAACAGTGCCAGTGACAAACTGAGACCCTACGCCACATTTTTCATACAGCACCACAAAAGAAGTCAACTTGATTAGCATTTCCCGATTCATTGGAAGTTTGAACGTATTCTTTCTTGGATTCTACCATGTCACTTCATACTCTTTGTACATTCTTACTCATTTTCTCCTTCGTTTTCTTTTGTACTGGGGATTGAACTCATGACTTTCCCACTGAGCTGTAGCCCCAGCCATTTTTTTATGTTATATTTTTATTTTGAGACAGGCTGTCACTAAGTCTCTTAATTTCACTAGGCATCACCTGAATGTTTTGTTCTCCTGACTCAGTCTCTGGAAGTGCTGGGATTACAGGACTGCCCCAACATGCTTAGCTAAGTTGTATTATTTCAGTGCTGAGATGACAGCTTGCAAGAAAACACAGATCTAGTAAAGTTTACTATTAGGAATATTTGCTCTTTCAAGATCCCTCATTTCTCACTCTGTCATAGACCCAGTCACCACTTGTCAAATTGATATAAAGTTTTAGGACAAACCCCCTGTGTCACAGGAGTGAATCACGAGAGACTGAGCGCGAGGAAGAGCCATGGTGTACAAACTGGACGAACGAGAGAGACAGAGAGCAGGAAGAGACATTGCATCTCTTTGCATCAGTCGGTCTGTGCACATTTTGGAGAGGGTGCAATGTCCTGTTTGTTCCTTGTTTCAATTGTTTCACCAAGTGTTTACAGAACACCTCTGCTGTGCTAGAACCAGTTATCACCTCTGAGCAAACAGATGATGTTTGCGTGCGACTCACTTCTAGGCATCCACTTCCTTTCCGAGGTACGGGCTGTACTTTGTAAGTTTAAGATAGGAAGAATTAGACTGGTTATTCGGTGTCCAAATGCTGAGAATGACTAGAAAATGAACTACATGCTAGGAATGCTGTGCCACTGAAATGTCCCTTCCTGAGCTACCACTGTTCTTCCTCCCAAGTGAGGTATCACTGACCCACAGAAAAGCCGCAGGCTCCTTTCCAGGAGAGCAGTTTGATTCAAAGCTGCTAATTCAGACGTTGGACAGATCCCGATTGAGTACCTACTAGGTACAGAAAAGCTGTCTTCTTGTACCTAGCATAGAGTAGTGACACAGACGGACCACATCCTCTACCTTCCGTGATTCCTCCATGCACACTGGAGGACAGAAAATGAGTTAAAGAATAATAAGCAGGATGATTTTGACTTGTCATGGACATTATGAAGTAAACGATAGACATGGAAGCGTAATGAACTGAGTGCGGGGATTCAGAACCACGATTGATCGGGAATGGGCTCTCCGGTTAAACTTAAACCTCCACGAGGGTCTCAACTCTAAGTATCCTCAGCGTGGTCACAGGGCTCCCTGAGACCCCAGCAAAAAGCTTCATGCCACCAGGACAAGACAATTCTGTTCTTTTTTCTTTTTTTTTTAAGAGTAGAAAGAATTTATTGAGAGAAAGAAAGCTTCTGTCTGAGAGAGACAGAAAGGAGGAGAATTCTGTTCTTGATTCATGGCTAAGCATCAGATAGTCTACTATGAAGTACCCCAGCGGGAAAGGCAGGCAGCTACTGGAGGCAGAGGCAACATGGGATTTAGTTCTTTGGCTGATCTTACTTTCAAGGGACAGCAGTAGGGTCACTGCACCTTAGTTTGTGGAGGAGGCCATCTGCAGCCGCAAGGGCACCTGGTAACAGCTCTTGGTAGTAGCAACACCTGGCCGTGTGGGCTGAGGTGCCGTGCGCCCCCACAGAGGGAAGCTGTTTACTCTCCCTGGAGGACACCGGGTTTACACAATTAGATCCATAATCATTATCAGCCAGATCAACACCTTCTAGTTGACTTGACTTTCATCATCTTCCCCCAACAATGGTTCAATAGCCCATGAAATTCAGCCCTCAGAAGCAAAAGATTTTCTTATTTAAATAAATCATTTCATGGTCAAAAGTAACTGTTATTATTTCATAACCCCTCTTATTGCCTAATAAAATGGGAAAAAAGCTTGTATTTGATGTAGCCACTGTGTAAGACAAAAAGTACTGACAGAAAAATTATTCTAAGTATGCTTTTAGCCCAGAGTGACGCAAGGTCTGAGAGCATATCACTTATTCTTACAAGCTTAACTTTCACAGATCCTAAAGTTATGACTATCTTTTGGAATCAAAGACCATAAACTATGGATAAAATGGCTTCTTTCTTTAAGGGGCTTGTGCTTAGTTGAAGAAAAAGCTACACATTTATCAGGACAAGTATAAGACAGTGCAAAATTGAGCTCTGTGGTGAGCTACAAACCAAGCGGGCTGTGGTGGGTAAGCGACCTGCCGAGAGACTGGGATCAGCAAGCAGTGCTTGATGGAGGAAGCAGGGATGCAAGGATGAGAGGATCTGGAGAGGAAGAGTGCGGAGCATTTTGAGTGAGTGGAATCAAAGTTCGTGCCGAGACCTGGACCTGGACCAAAGCACTTTCACGGGACAGGGTGGGGATATGAACACACACAGCTGTAGTCCATTTGGGGAGCTGCTGGGAAACGGCCAGATGAATATTGCACCATGTTGTCATAGGCACAGCAAGTTTCACAGCTCCAGATTCCTGCGGAGGAATTTTGTAAAAGTTTGACTCACACTGATACTCTGCCCTCCTCAGTGGACCTAGGCACACTGTTGGTGATTTGTAAATATTTGTATTATCTGTACCTTGAACGGTGTCAGGATGGCTCATCGGGGGTCTGGGTGGATTTGAACATAAAGACTGCCAGGAAGCATCACCCTCAACAGAAGTCATTACAAGGTCATTTAAACATTATCTTAGAGAAGCATCTCAAGGTTAATTAAGTGCACATCCTTCAGGTGATAAACTCTTCAGGGAAACATAATTTCCACTGTTACTATTGCCACAATTTATTTTTGTTTTTTTTTTTTTTCAGAGAAGATGAGGATCTGAGAGAAGTTAAAATTCTTTAAATTATAGTTTAGGCTTCCTGTCATTATACTTTCATTGTTTTTAAACCTACAGTCCTATATTGGTTGGAGTCCTTAGTAGAAATGTCATCTCTCTTAATGTTTTTTCATCATGGTCACTCAAACCAAAGTTCAACTTCAGTTATGGATTAACTCCACCAGGAAATATTTTTATATGAATGCATACTGCTGAAAACAATAGGCTCTTTTTTCTCTTATGGCCTGAGTCATTCAAGAATGAGCACCTTTGATAATTCTACAAACACACAAATCTGAGTTAGCCCTGAATCTTAGAGAATTGACATGGCTCATCCTTTTGGATTAATGGCCTAAGTGAAGGAACAGGAAGAAAATCCATTTTCAAACCAAAATGAATGTGAATAGGACCTCTAGTGGCCAACACATCCCAGTTTACCTGTCTAGGCCTTGGAATCTATAGGATCCACATCTTTCAGTCCAGCGCAAACAGGCAATTTTGAGCAACCTTAAGCCTCCTTCCTTAAGCCCACTGCACACTAGTTGGCAGGAAATGTTCCCGTTGATCTTTGGGGCATGCAGAGACTTTCCCTTGTGGTTTTGGAGATAAATTTCTCCAAAGTGATTTAAAAGTTCAGAAGGACCTCATACCTCAACAGCCTGTAAGAGTTCTAGAACTTTCTCATATCCCAATTTTGATCAGTATGCTCTTGATGTATCTGAAACATATCATCAGATGCACAGGAACATTTGTGCACTTCACCTTGTAAATTGGATCATCCCAGTGGCCTAACACCCTTTTAGATTCAGAGAATAGTAGGGCGATTCATTCATATGAGCAGAAGCACTATTCACTGCTATTTGTGTTGATAGAGTCATAAAAAATATAGGGTTTACACCTCAGTGAAAGGAGTCACTGATAAAGAGGTAATCTGCTATTTTTCACAACCCTTAGGCTGTAACTACTGGGTAGATCTTTCTTGCATATCTTTGTTTTCCTGAGAAACCACTTTGAAGATACCACCATGTATTGTAGCAGCCATTGATAATTTCCTCCCAATCTGTCCATAACTCTGTAATGTTTCTATTGTTCCTATGCTATTTTGTAAATGGATATATGTTTATTACTGTGTGTTTTCAGCAACCATTGAGAATAGTCAATGATTATTTAATTGATCACTCATGTATAGCTCTATTGTTTTCCCTAGAAACCACTTTGAAGAAACCCACATACAGTACAACAACCACTGATAATTTCCTACCATTTTTGTCTGTAACTCACTGTTATTTGTCTATTTGTTTTCCTGAGAAACTGTCTTGAAGATACTAATAGGTAAAATAACAACCATTGATAATGTCCTACCACTTTGTCTGTAATTTGGTAAATCCCTCTATTACTATGTTATCCTTCTTTTACTCTTTTTAATAAATTATATATATATATATATATATATATATAGAGAGAGAGAGAGAGAGAGAGAGAGAGGGCTTTTCTGTACTCTTAACTCTTTTCTTAGGATTTCAGTTTTTTCATTTTACATTGAGAATAAAACAATGCCTCTACATCCGTGTCAGATTTTGCTAATACTGCATTTTTATAACAATGCCTGGAACATTGTTGCTCAATAAATAGAAGTTTCTGATGATGCTGAGGGTAATTCCTTAATTTTAACACATTCATCCTTTTCCCATCTTTCAAGATCCACAGACACGTTCCCATGCAAACATAGAAAAACTATTACTTGGGCCAGAAAGGACACATTTCTTTTTTTGAAGGAACCACGTCTTTATTTTGAAACGATATGTGGCCTCCTAGTGGTAGGAATGCACTTCTGCCTGCGAGGGAGGGGAGCAAGTGACTGGCCACACAGGAGCTCTCAAGGTGAGGTGGGGGCCTGGCAGGTGCACATGTCAGCTCAGACGCTTAAGATGTGCTTCAGGAAGGCCTCATGGTTGATGCAGCCGTTGCTACCTCATGTCTTGCCAGAACAGTCTCCGCCTCCTCCTCAGTCATCTTCTCTCTGAGAGTGGTGAGGACGTGTCTGAGCTCTGAACCCATGACTTTGCTGTTTCCCTCCTTGTCAAACACCCGAAGCCGCTCCCAGTAGTCCTCATAAGTGCCTTGATCCCGGTTTTTGGCCACTGCCTGGAGCATGGGCAGGAACAGCTCAAAGTCCACACGTTGAGACTTCAGCTCATCACTCTTGGTGTTCCCCAGACCTTGAGCACCTCGGCGTTGGTGGGGTTCTGGCCCAGGGCCCTTATCACGACCCCACACTGGCTGCACAGGATCTTGCCATCAGCTGCTCAGTCCAACAGCTCAAAGGCCTCCTCGAACTCCTCCAGCTGGTCCTTGTTAAACTCGATCGCCACTTTGGAGAGATGGACAGGGGGCTCCTGGGTTCTCACAGCGGCCTGGGGGACAGCTGGCTTGGCCTTGGTCTTGGCTGCTGGCTTGGGAGCAGGCTTGGACATGAAGGGCCCTGCTGGTTTCTTCACAGGAACGCCTTTCCCGGGAGGCCTGATGTCTGGTGGCCAAAGGACAGTGTGAAGGACACATCTCTTAGCAGAGACTTTGCCATTCAGAATATTTTCAGGGAGCTTTGTTAGGTTCAAGGATGGAGTAGAAGGGTTATTGACCCTTTTGGAGCCTAGCGCATCTGACAGGAAGTGAGTTCTATGATTATAACTCCTGCTGTTGGTCAGCAATGAACAAAATGATCGTCAGATAAAGTGCACTCATATTTTCAGTGAACCAAAAACTGTGGGCTGCACCAGACAGGATCTCAAAAGAATTGGGGGTGTCTCCAGAATGTAGAATAACTGACACATCTTTGTCTCCTCTCCGCTCTTGTCTACAGGTTAACCTCAGAGCCACAGATGTCAGGCTCATGCGCCAGCTGCTTGTTATCAACGAGAGCATTGAATCCATCAAGTGGATGATTGAAGAGAAAGCCACTATCACCAGCCGAGGCAGCAGCCTCAGTGGCAGCCTGTGCAGCTTACTGGAGAGTCAGAGCACCTCCTTACGGGGCAGCTACAGCAGCCTCCAGGACGGCAGTGACGGGCTGGACGGCATCTCCGTGGGAAGCTATCTGGACACTTTGGCAGACGATGTCCCAGGACATCAGACCCCTTCAGACTTGGATCAGTTCAGTGACAGCTCCATAATAGAGGACTCGCAGGCGCTGCACAAGCACCCCAAATTGGATTCTGAGTACTACTGCTTTGGCTAATGATCCAGGTTTTTGCATGGGACTATTGTGCAATTAACTTGTATCTATCCTTCTTCTCTGCTGCTATATTTTTGGGGTGTTTGTTTTTAAATAAGAAAACCTTTTGAAGAAGCTTATTTTTAAACCGCTTAATGGTCTTTCTTTTGCTCCTAATACTTCTCATCTAGATTGATTTATTTTTCTCTGTTACGGCTCTATTTTTATTTATTACGATAATTTTTCTCCCTTTTACTGTAGCACAAAGAAAGGAGGGGGAAAGAATAAGCAATAAGTATGTTTTTGCTTTTGTTTTCAGAGCAAGGGGTCAGGGATTATAATAAATACTTTGCTAAATTTTACAATAAACCAAAGTCTGATAACTGTTAAGTTGATTGCTTGTGTTCTTAAATGATTCGAGATTTCATTTCCAAACTATAACAGAATATATTATTATTGGTATATTAGGTTGAATAAAATGCTTAGAACCAAAACTACCATAGTTTCTAGGCCACAATATCAGAGTGTATAATCAGAATTACTGTTAGTCACATACTTTTTCGTGACCTTATTTGAAAGCCCCCAAATATATGCAGTTTGTTTAACTAACCCTGGTATTGATACTGTAAATTAGCACTACATCAACATCAATTTTTTTGCTTTGTAATCAGTATATTAAGGAGACATTCATACATTTCAACAATTGCTTAAACTCATGCAGATTTTAATTGCTTAAACTCACACAAGCATGTGAACATGTGACTTTTTTAAACATACAGTAAAGCTATTCAGAATTTGCTATGCTATTACCATTAAATTACTCTTACTTTGGAGCATTAAGTCAAATGGGTTAAAGTAAGCCTGGAACATACCTACGGAGCACCCTCGTATATTACACATGCAAATTACCTTTCCATGTGGTCTCTTCACTCTAACTTCAAAGCTACCCAGCTGTGAAGTCACAACTCAAGGGCTTATCATGGTCCAAAGAGAAGGGTAACATCAATTTTAACTCAAATCTTAGACTTACGTGATAATATATAACATATATCATTCTACCAAACTTAAAAGAAAATTGAGATTGATTATAAAGGTGATTAGAGGAAAAGATGTCCTAAACTTAAATACATTTTGAAACTTTTCTGGCATTTTCTTATATGAATTTAGTTTCTTGGGAGTTTTTGTCTTTTTGAGATAGGGTCTCACTATCAGTTCAGGCTGGCCTTGAGCTCACTTTGTAGCCCAGGCTGGTCTTGAGCTTGAAACAATCCTCCTGCCTCAGCCTCCCAAATGCTAAGATTATAGGCATGAGCCACCACATCCAGCTTTCCTGTTTGAATTTACCATTCTGATAGGATATATAAATGTGTAGATGCACACATGCAGATGGATGGAGAGATTGATTGATACAGAGATAATATTCTTGGAGAAGCAAAATCAGTCAGTTATGAAATTCAGTATGATATTTTTTCATCCTAGGATAAATAATCTTTTAGTTTTCTAAAATGCCTGGAAGTATAACTCATGGCATATGAAAGTATTTAGTTTTGATGTGCTGCTATTAATCCTGTACATTTACCTTGATGATTCCTACTGAGGCAATTTAAGATTATAGTCCCTTTGTAATGATGTATGTTTTCTCACCACTTTCAAGTATGAATCAAAAAGCCTTCTTACTTAGAACTGAGAAATGCCCATATTCAAAAAATAAGGCATTTGGGAGAAAATATTCAAAAAATATTTTCTCCCAAATTACCTGTTGTTATATGCTCATTGCACACTTGTCAGATTTATTAGCTTTAAGACGTGTACCATTCAATTTCCAATTAAAAATTTTCAGAGCCTATATTATATATAAGTATTTTCCCTTAAACTGCTTGATATAATCTGCATAACAGCCACTTCGTGGTGTGAGAACTGTCACTCTTCTGTACTTTCCTTAGTTACCTTTTCTGTTGCTGAGATGAAATACCTGACACCCACAAGTTAATGGAGGAAAGTTTTTTCAACTCACAGTTTATAAAAGTTTCAGTCCATAGCCAGCCAGCTCCAAAGCAGGGTGGCCTGACAGAGGAGAAACAGTCTATGGCAGAGCAGGCAGATAGCAGCAAGCAGCAGCTGCAGCAGCAGCAGCAGCAGCAGAGCAGCAGACCTCCCTTTATATTCTATCCAGGCTACTCCAGACCTAGTATGGGTCTCTCCATTGTCCACACCCGGAATTATGCTAAACTGATTAGTGGACTAATCCAGCACTATGCACCTTTAATCTGTCTCACACCCTTAATCCAGATCCACATACCCTAGATCCTGCCACCTCTGAAATACCTCACCTATAACCGCATGAGGCTTTGGGGAATATCTACATATAATCCATAGCAATACTTAAGGAACCTGGGACATATAGAAGATAAGTAACTAGATCAAATAGCCCAGAAAACGTCAAAGCTAGCATTGGAATTTGGGTCTGTCTTATCACTAACAATGACACTCCATAATCTCTTTGCTAATTACTGACATTAGCAAAATGTGAAAGAGAAAGAAAATTTAATAAAAACAACAATGTAACAAACTGTTTCTTCTCTAAACAGTGGTATTCATTTTTCCCAGTTCTGAGCTTACCAAATGCTTTCTTGAAATCCCACATTCAGAGTCAGTTTCATGCCTCGTAGTGAATCAGGGAGTTGGCCGCACAGCAGCTGCTCCTAATGTGGTCCTCCCTTTCTGCACATTTTTCTTTTCAATTTAGTAAGGCTGCTTGGTTGGTTATTGTTTGGTTTCCATCTGGAATCAAACCAAGAAATTTTTTGCATGGATCTTTAAAAATCAGATTAAAATGAAAGAGTACGCATTGCGACTCAGCAGAGCAAACATCCTCAGAAAGAAGACTGGTGAATTTCAAACGGAAAGTAATGAAATAGTAATCATATGTGTACAGCACTGCAAGAAGATATCCTGAACAAGAAGAAAATGGGTGGACAGCGATTCAAAGGGAATAAGCAAATCTAACCCATTATCTTCCTAGAATAGGCTGTGCACATGAGTGTCACTTTCTGTTTTCAGATCACAGTTTCAGATTGTGAATTCATTCTGGCAAATTTCTTTTACATCTCCCCGTTCCATTCAGCCTCCCTCACTTTTGTTGATACCCACTATAATTTTCCCCTCTGTAGAAAGGAAATGAAAAAAAAAAAAAATCAAGACAATTATATGAGATGCTTATAGAATAGTTTCACTTATACATTGCTTTGGGAGGAGACTGTAATTAACATTGGCAGAATATTTGAATTTTTGACACTGTTAGTAATGTCTCAAGGTTTGTTTTGGTGCACACTTCTAATCCCAGCACTCTGGAGGCTGAGGCAGGAGGATTGCCACAAATTCAAGGCCAGACTGGGCTACAGAGTAAATCCAAGATCAGCCTAAATTACATAGTGAGACCCTGTCTCAAGAAAAATTAATGTCTCAATATTTCAGATGCTTTATATTTATTCAAACTATTTTTTGCAAAAGATAGCAAATATAAAGTATGTGTGATTTTGGGAATCACATGTACTGCAACAATTTTTCAAAGCTGATCTGACTGAGAGAAGGGATATGTAGATGAACCAGACTAATTACTAATATAATCACTGGGCTCAAGAGAATGAACATGTAGAAGGACCTCATTTTCAAGGGAAGAATCCATGTAGCTAATCTCTGACCTGGAACACTTGATGTTTGATCCCTGTCAGCACAAGGAGGAAATGGGGAAAGAATTAAAACAGAAGTATTTTTCAGAGCATTCTGCCTGCACTGAGTTACGCTTTCCCAGAGAAAATGGAATGTGCTTCAGTTACATTCATCCATTTTACGGACTTGTTAGTCATCTCATGAAAGTGAAATAATTGAACATAAAGAATTCAAACAAGTTAAAGCTAGCACATTTTTGACATTTTGTAATAATGCAACTCTGTATGACCACCCAACTCAGAAATCTTAAACACAAGGAATTTCCATTGTTTATCTGGCCAGCCAACCCCAAATTACATAGTATAAAATTTTAATTATCTTCAGCATTTAAAAATGCAGAGAAGGTTCCTTGTTAGTGGATGGACTGGAGAGGCATTTGGATCACAACGAAGAACTTCAATTCCGGTGTCTGTTTCTCCAATTTCATCAAAACACAATCACCTGCGTAGTGCAAAACCAAACACTTACTTCCAGATCCTCATCTTACTGATATCACCCCATAGCTTGAGACGTTTGATCTTTCCTTTTGGAAGAAACATCTGCACTTGGCTTCTGAGACCTCCCCTTCTCTTAGATTCCCTCTTTCTCCACATTCTGATTGTTTCGAAGCCCCACTGCTGGATTCTTGTTCATTTTTTTTGACCTCCAAACACAAAAATATCTTGAGGACAATTCTCTTCTAAAACAGAAATCTGTTCTACTTCCCAGCTGTAAATGTCACCTGGGTACTGAGATTTCTAAATGTATATCTTGTGCCCCAGTCTGTCCGTAACTCAGCTCCTATGTCCACTTACCTGATAGCATCTCTACTTGATGTCTGATAAGCGCCTCTATTTGGGCAGACCTAAAACTTTTCAGTCTTTTTTCTAGTTTAGCAAATGTGTCTCCCTCTTCTCATCAACTTCTCAGCCCAAATTCTTGAAGGTTTTTTTTGTGTTGTTGTTTTTGTTTTTTTGAGACAGTGTCTCACTGTGTGGTTCAGGCTGGCCTTGAACTTGCAGTGATCCTCCTGCCTCAGCCTTCCAAGTGCTGAGATTATAGGTGTGAGCTACCGTGCCCAGCAGAAGTCATTCTCAGTTGCTTTCTTTCCCTCACATAGCATCCAAATCATGAGCTCCACTGGAGAAACAGACTCAGAATGCTGCAAATTCCCATCACAACCTCTGCTGCCCCCCCCCAGTGACCACCACTTCTCCCCAAGATTATTGCAGCAGCCCTATCTTGCCTCCTTACTTTCATCCTCCCATTCCCACAGTTAGTGCTCAGCACAGCAGAACAATGGTGCACGAGTCAGAGTCTGTTAGCCTCTGTGTCGGACTTGTGCTGCATTTCCATCTCTCCCAGAGTCCAGTCCCAATTATCAGACCCTGTGAAATCCCACGCAATCTGTCACCCTTCTGCCAGCTGACCGTGCCTTCCGTTGCTCTCCCGTCTCTCACAAAAGTGCATTTCCCGCCTTCTTGTTCCTAAAGAACCTCAAATCCAAGCACGTTCCAACCTCAGCATCTTTGCATATCTCATTGCTTCTTTCTTTTTTTTTTTTTTTTTTTTTTTGGTACCGGGAATCAAACTCATGACCTTGCACTTGCCAGGCAAGCACTTGTGCCACTGAGCTGTATCCCCGGCCCCTCACTGCTTCTTTCTCAACTGTTCTTCTGTGTATTTCTACAGTCTTGATTCTCCAGTTCTTCATGGTCTCCAAGCAAGCAACACCCTGTGTGACAGCTTCCAAGGCACCTCTGCGTCCTCACTCTGGCTTGTTTCTCTTCACAGCCGTTTTCCGTCATCTAACACATATGCTTGTGCACACTCGCTGTTTCCTTGCCAAGCATGCAAGGTCTCTGAAAGCGGGGACACTCTTTTGTTGACCGCTGTATTTCCCATCACCTGGAAGTGTATCTGTCACATAGTAGACACCAAATTAGCATTTTCTTTAAACATTTGCTGAGTGCTTTCTAGATACCATGCAGTGGCTGTGCTGTGTTTCCGTGGTACAAAGGTGGACGAAGTATGCACCACACCCTGAAGGAGCTCAAGCGTCTAGCATGTTTCTCTGCTAAGAAGAATGCCTTTTCCTCCCACCTCCAAAGATGTCCATGATCTTCCCAGTGAGTGGAACCTCTGAATATGTTACCTTGCATGCAAAGGAGACTTTGAAGATGTGATTAAGGATCTTGAGATGGGATGATGATCATGGACTGACCAGAAAGAGAGAAAGAGAGAAGGAGAGGGAGAGGGAGACAGAGAGAGGTGGGGGAGAAGAAGGGGGAGGAAGCAGAAGCAGAAGAAAAAGAAGAAGAAAGGAAGAAAGAGAGGGGGAAGGGAAGAGGGGAGAGGAGAAGAGAAAAGAAAAGGAGAGGACAGGAGGGTAGTGCGGGTGAGAGAGGAGCGGAGGAGAGAAGGGAGATGTTGCTAATATTGTACTGCTAGCTGTGAGGCTAGAAGAGGCAATAGCCAAGGCCATAGCAAGGCACAACTTCTCTTTCTTATAGAGAGCCCTTCCCAGTCCTCATAGCAGCCCAGGAATTTTGTATGTGTAATTCCATGAAAAGTTGTTGGAATTCTAGCGAATTAATTCCAACCTACCACTCCAGTGCAAACCACAGTGAGAATAAAGACACTAAGGCATATTTGTAGCTGTCGGGAACCAAGAGGTCCTAAGTCCAGCCACAGGGGTGGCTAACTGGAGCAAAGACCTGACCCAAAGCCAAACCCGGGTTTTATTCATTCATGAAGAAGGGAGTGGCTCAAGGATGAGTGACTGTGAGAATGGCGGGAAGTAGGTAAGTGCTGTGAGCTGGGCTAGGTAGGAGGCCTGAATCACCTCTGCAAGATGCAGAGAGAAGGATCTGCAGAAAGAGTAACCTGCATAACACAACTGAGGTAGCATCTGATGTTTTAGGGTCAGTGCTTCAGTTCTGATGTGTAACCTTTCAACCCCCAAGGAAGACATAGCCTCTATCTCCAGGCTGATCCCAGCCAACAGCGTGGGGCACTGGCTCACACATCCCGCCTCATGGGGGGCCGGAGGGTGTGGGGAAATGTGCTGCCATCTTCACAGACTACCATTAACACCTCAGCTAGGCTGATGTGCATTGCTTAAAGTAATTGAAGGGAGAAAGAAAAGTGCTAGCCAGAGCTGCACATATCAATACATGGAAACAGGGTCAGGCTCAGCCAAAATGGAGACAACTGCTCCTCCTTCAGGGAGAGTCGCCCAGGTGGTCCTCCGCACTTTCTCAGCGTGGCTTTAAATGACCGATACCTCAATCTTCCTCCCTTTTTATGTAATCACAGTTATCACTGTTTAAATGTTTAGTAGAACATTTTCATTAAACACTAACCCACACTCAAATAGTCTCACCTACCCCCGTGAATTATCTGTGTAGCATGCTTAGCTCAAGGCCTACTTGAGCCAAACCAGAGCTCGTACTGGAATCAAATCTATCTGTATTGGCGTGAAGTTAAATTCCAAACATTACCCGAAGTTGGCATTCCTTCAAGTCCCTAACACGGTGTGCAGCGTTTGTTTACCCAGTGTGAGAGGTAGAATTGTCAGAGGCCAAGTTTTTTCATTCTTCCCTGATGAGGGGGTCCTGTGCCAGTAGAGATACATGCATTCTTGATATCTTTAGATTATTTGCAGAGTAATTTACAATCGTTATTTTTACACCAGCCAAATCCACCTATAAATCAAATATAGTTGTAACTGTGATCTCTGCATTTCTTTCACTCTGGTGTGAGGGAGTGTCTGAGAGGAGCTTCAAGGTCCCTTGCTTTACTGCTGATGCATTCCAGCATTTTTTTTTTAAGCTTGGCCTTTTCCTCTGAGTATTTGCTTTGCAAATTTTATTAAAGAATGTGTGAAGAATTATTATCAATGACTCCTCCATCCTTGAAAATTTTATCCATCACCAAAAATGAACAGAGTTGATTATGTGTTCTGCTAGACCTTCAAGAATCTTACTTTTTTAAATTCTGAGATTATATGGTGTTGAGTATGAAAAGGTTACAAGAGGACATGCAAAATATTATCACAAATATGGAAAATGATGCAAATAGTAAGACACTGGTCAAATTGACTTTCTAAATTATGTTTCTTAAGTTTATCTCATGCACATTTATAGCATAGTGTGAATGGCTATGGTGTGAAAAAATGATGAATTCCATTTAAAATTCAAGTGATGTAATAAAGAAATAAAAAGAGACATTTTAGAGATAAAATGGTACAGTCACTAACCTACAGTTAAGAGGTAGTACGAAGTGAGAATGCATTGATTTCAGAATGGCTTTGTTCTGAAACTCTTATAAACAGCTGAGTTAGATAGAAATATTACAGGCAGTCAGACAGGGCCAGGCCCTTGAAGGAGCCAATGTAAAAGATACGTATTTGCTGTGGGCCAGACCTCAAGGCAAAGGACTAAACAAATGCACCCACATACCTCCCTAGGTATAAACTTAAGGATTAATATTCTAAATAGGTAGCAATCACCTTAAAGAGTCACTGACCAAACCCCTTACAGAAAAAGCCTCTGTTCTGTATTCATGCCCACTTGCTACATGATTTGCTTCCCTATTTGATCCCAATTTAATGAATTTTACCTGAACAATTCTTATTGGCTGACCATAGTTTTGTCCATTTTCCCCTATCGTGGACCCACCTCACCTTATTGTTTTGCTCTATAAAAGTCCCTAGAAAAGACAGTCTTGGGCAAACCAGTCAGGCCCCCTTCTGTCCCTCTCTTGGCCAGAAGCTTTCTTCCCTCAATAAATATATTCTGCTCTTAACCTCCATTGTTCCCAAAATTCATTCTTCAATTTTAGAGAACACGAACTCATCCTAGATATCATTCAGGTTGGGAGTTTTTATTTTCCTGTATCAAAACTTACTAGATTGAATTTGGAAAATAGCACTTTACTTCTTTTTGTGTCAGTTTTTCCATTAACAAAATGGGCATAATGAAACCTGGCTCAGAACCTTGTTGGACAATGAATATTAAGAAAATCCTTAAAATAACTCATGGTACACAAAATGCTTTAAAAATGATGTTGTTATCATTACAATAAATAAAGTAAAGCCATCTGTTTTATATCTGGGAAACCAGAAATTAAGACTTTCTGACTAATCATAATGTGTGCAGCTTCAGTATGTACACTGGCTCACCAATCTGATCAGCATTTCCAACCAACCTCTCTCTTAGCAAGCTCCTCTACAGAAGCTGCAGAATTAATTACATTTTGTAGTTGCCCGTGTAGCCAGCTCTGATCATGGGGCAAAATTTTGGCCAACGAGCTGTAAGCATGAATCTGACAGAGGCTCTGGAAAGTCTTTTCCTGACTGAACTGTTTATATAAGCCATTCTGGAACTCAATATTTAAGGTTCTTACGTTCTTGTTTCTACAGCAGTTGTAAAACTCTCCAGGTAAAAGGCAGCTTCTCCTATAAACCTGTTAAGATGCAGTGCTTCAGCAGAGTTGTTTTTACTCTGTCTTTAACATCACCATAATATAAGTCCATATATGTGAGTTTGGGATTTTTTCTAAACCAAACAAGTTTTCCCCCTTATAACATAAGCTTTAGAACAACAGGTCTTCAGAATGATGAGAAGGTACTAAGTTCAGATTCTATTGTTTCAAATTTAGTTTAAGGAGGCCAGCAAAAGTACATAGAGAATTATCTAGATTCCAAGATGTTCTAAAGAACTGTTAATCCGCTATCTTATTTTCCTTTGGAGTTATATTTTTAAAATGTACAAAATTTATATACTGTGTTACTTTCTTTTTTTTAGATTCTTGTGCAGATATAACACCACATAAATAATTATCTAACACTTATAAATTTATTACAGTTTAAACATAAAAGCAATATACATAAGACTAGAATCTAAAATACAGTATTACCTGACCTACTTTTTCTTACTAGTTTTGTCAAATTAAGACAATAGTAGGTGGGAAAATATGACTAGTGAAGTATATATCACTTATCATAGAGATCATATTAATTTACTAGAGATCCACCAAATGATTAATTAAAAATCTTTTTGTGATTCTATTCTCCCAAATTTTTACACCTTGTAAGACTTTGGAATATTAAAACCCTAGTGAATTTCACTGCAGGCTTCTAGTTCTAAATATTTGCCAGCAGTTAAGGGAAAAGACTTCAACTTTTTTTTTTTTTTTTGGTTTTTGGTTTTTTTCTGGTACTGGGAATCAAACTCACAACCTTGAGCTTGCCAGGCAGGCCCTGTGCCGCTGAGCTAAATCCCCAGCCCCATACTTCAATTGTTAAATGACAATACAGGCTCCCTCAGCAATCAGTGAGATGCTGTGTGTAAACACCTTCAAACCCTAAATAAGCACCAGTCACCTGTAAAAGAGGCTGAAATCTCAACCAAGCTTCCAAGATGCCTGGCTAAGTAAAAAATATTAAAACCTAGTGCCTATCAAAGAATTAGCAAAATTAGACAAGGTGAGTCTATTAAGTGCTATTTTGAAGGAATGAAAATACCACAAAAAAAGTCACTCTATTCCTTTGAGATTTCAGAACTTGAAAGCCTTACAAACTCAGTTTTGAGGTTTTTGTGCTGGAATTGAGAACAGAAGAGCAACATTTTTCACCACAAGATTATATATTAAGAGTGCAGCAAAGATTTGAATTATTAATTGCTGAGCTATGATTTGCTATTTGGGGATTACTTGAATTTGCTTTAAATTCTTTTTGTTTTTTGGTGATAGGAATTGAAATCACTTACACTTACCAGGCAGGCACTGTACCACTGAACTATATTCCTGGCCCCCAAATTAATCAATTTTTAAGTAAATACTGTGACCCATTCTCTCTTTTAATGATGTAAATACTTCCACGTTCTTACAGAGGCTTGTCTTTTTAATTATGAAAATCTACCCTAACTCGTATTGCACATTGAATCATTTTGAAAGCTCTTTAATGAATAATTTCCCTTGGATTATACTTATTCTTTAGTGTTATATTCTACCATATGCATTTGAAGGACTCTTTATTGCAAAATTATTTCCTTTCTTTGGCGTTCAAAACTACAACTTTATCTGTCCAGCATAAGAAGAAAGAAAAAAGAAGAGCCCTCTTCTTTCTCAATGAGAGGGACAAAATCACTGAAAACGTCCTAAGTCCTATGGGTTGATGAGATAATCTTTAAGATTTTATTGCTAGTAAACTTAATAGTCAAGCCAGTGTTAAAAATTTAGACAAAGTCCCAAATGCTGTTTAACAGTCAAGAACCAGAGACCAGGAAGATAGTCCAAAAGCATCCACATTAGAGAATAAACAAAGGAACAATGCCATGAGTAGACAACCTTTATAGAGGAACCAAGGAAAGCAATTTGGGTTCACTTGGGGGAAAGCCTGGCCTTCAGTCCACTATCCAAATCATCAAGCAGTTCTAATTACTAGCAGAGGCATGCCTCATGAGCAGGTTGTGACGGGTAAGCTTGATCGTGTCATCCTGACCACTGGGTAAGTGTGTGCCCCCCATTCAGTTCTCTGCTTCCTGGCTGCCCCATGCTTTTCTCTTCCATGTCCTTCCACTTTCTTGTGTCTTCCTTGGAGCCAGCTAACCATGAACTGAACCCCCTTAACCCATGAGCCAAATCAAATCTCTTCTCCTATAAGTGGTAGATGTTGGGTATTGTGCCCAGCAACAGGAAAAGAGACTAATACACAGGTCAAGCCCTATTAACTAATCATGAAATTGCTAATTCCTGCTGTTTCCATCCTTACCATCAGTTCTGCCTTTGCTAAATAAGCCTTGAGAACACCATGTCTAGGTCATTGTTTTTGCTTCTCATCCTCAAGAGTATTTTTCTCTCTGCTCTTTCTCTATCCATCCAACCCCTTTCCTCTTTGAAGGTCTGTGTTCTCCAGGTAACAATCAGTCAGTTTTCTCTAAACCAGTAGCATTCACTGATCTTGTTACTAGGTAGTTAGGTCCATAAGCTCAGGTTCATTCACGCACTACTGACAAAATCAAAGGAAGCCATTTATTTTGGTGAATAGGAAAAAGGCTGTATTCAAAGCTAACTCTGAGGAGACAGAGGGGTCTCATTTGTTTCAAATAACCATCCCATATGTAAGGGTGTGTCAAGGTCTTTTATAACAAGTAACAGAGGGGATGGGGGACAAAAGGAGACAATGAACACCTCCCAGTTGGCTTTCTCACATTCAGTCACCTTTCATTCCCTTCTTCATAGAAACAAACTGGGCCTTGACTTCTGGCTGTCAGTATCTACATAGTCTTTCCATTCATTAGGACTCAGGAATAAAGAGGGTGCAGGTTACACGCTCAGCAGGAAGAGGGTGAAGAAGCTGCTTAGTTCCAAAAGAGAAAGAAAATGACTTCGAAAGTTCCATCTTGCCACACTGGTTATAATCTCACCACATGTTTTGGTACTTAAGAATTTCCATAATACATGGGGCTGGGGATGTAGCTCAGCGGCGAAAGCGCCTGCCTGGCAAGCGCAAGGTCGTGAGTTCAGTTCCCGGTACCGGAGAAAAACCAAAAAAAAAAAAAAAAAGAATTTCTATAATACAATGAGAGAGAGAGAGGTAATGTGTATGTCTATTATATACATGTAGGCAATTTTAATTTGGGGGCCATAACTTTTTAAGTCCTCTTTGCCTAGAATATCACATTACAGGTATTTCATAATATTCTTCCTCACTTTATGTTCAACAGATATTACCAAAATTAAATTAGTTGGCTTTTTTTAAGCCACAACAAATAAATAAAATTAACTTCACTGTCAGTAAAATCAATAGAAGTATTTATATATTACCATTATTTATTTATTATTTTTATATAAATTGCCTTAAATATAGTAAAATATATGAGAACAGAAATAAAAGTTTCCAAGGAAGGAAACACTGGGAAGTTAACATTGTGGCTATAAAATCCAGCCACCAAATAAAACTTTTAAATGAATTAGATGTTAATAAATTGAACTAATAGATCAGTGTTTTTAACTCTAATTTTGTTATATGCCCTTGTCCTTTGAGATGAGACAGAAGATTACATTCAATTCACAGTGAGAAAAGCTATGTAAAATGCTGTGGAACAATTACCAAGCAGTGGATTTGTCCTACCCTAAAAAAGCTATAAACTTGAGAAATGTATAATATAAGCTTGGAAAATGGAAAACTTATAAATATGAAAACATGAGCCCATTAATTTTTATTCAGTAAAACTAAGCTGGATATGGTGTGCATGCTTGTAATCCCAACACTCTGGGAGCCTTAATTAGAAGGACTGAAAATTTAAACCCAGCCTGGGCAATTGAGCAATTTTGTGAGACAACATAAATACATACATATATACATACATACATACGTACATGAGCAGGGGATATAGTTCACGGCAAAGGACAAGGGTTTGATGCAAGGTACTGAAACAAACTAACTAAGAAGGTAAAGTAGATTGTCATACAAATAAAGGAAGAAAAAAGAAAGAAAGAAAGAAGCTGCATAAATTGCTAATGCCCAAGTAAATATGTTTATTCTTTACAATTTGAAAATATTTAAATTTGAAAAGTTTTTGCTTTGTTTTTGTTTTTTCAACAGTGTTTTTTTATTAGTCCATGTGTGCAGTCCTTAATGTTTAGGTTCCTTGTGAGGAGTTGGACCATGTACTTAACACATCTTAATTCTCTTTCCTGCCCCTTCGTCCAGCACCTCCCCCATCTCTTGATCCCCTTGCCATTTGATAAAGATCTATCTCCATAATTCCCATTATCTCTTTTTTATTTTGCTCTCTATTTATATTTTGGATTTCTCACGTAAGCGAGACCATGTGGTATTTAAGCTTGTGTGTCTGAGTTGCTTCCGTTAACATTATGGCCTGTAGGTATATGCATTTTCCTATGAGTGGCTTACATTTATCCTTCTTTGTGGCTGAGTAGTACTCCACTGGGTATAAACACATTTTCTTCATCCATTCATCTGTTCGTGGAAATATAGGGTGCTTCCAAGACTTAGCTATTATGAACTGTGCTTTTATAACCATCTATATGCATCTATCATTGTAATATGATATATGTAGCTTTTGAGAAAATACCTAGAAATAGAATAGCAGGGTCAAGTGGAAAATCTAGTTTTAGATATTTGAGGAAGCTCCATACTGATTTCCATAATGGTTGTACTCATTTACATTCCTACCCGTGGAAAGTAAAGTATGTCTCAGGATTCCTTTTGCCTGAGCCTCACTAGCATTTATTATTATTTGATTTCCTGATGATGACCATTCTTTCTGGAGCAAGATGAAATGTCAGTGTTTTTAAATTTGCATTTCTCTAATGGCCAGCCAGCAATGCTGAACATTTCTTCTTTTTTAAAATTTTTTTAATTAATTAATTTTTTTTGTACTTGGAATCGAACTCAGGACATTGCGTTGCCAGGCAGGCACTGTGCCACTGAGCCATATCCTTGGCCCCTGTTGAACATTTCTTTGTGCAATTACATTTCAAAGTTTTGAGAGCAAAAGCTACCAGAAATAATGCAAAGAAGGAGAATGTTACTAGACAAGTAACATAGACATAATCAGAATATCTAATAAGAGGGACAATACTAATTAACTGTACTCTGTGCACTGGAATTAATTCTGTTAATATAACCATAACAATGATAATTATTAACTTTACATAGAAATATAGAAGTACTTTATGAAATATTAAGTACAGTGATACCTCGGTTCATGAATGCTTTTGTTTGCAAACAATTTGGTTCACAAATAGAAGCGTTTGGCAAAATTTTGTCTCTGTTTGCAAACTTTGCACGGATGACAAACATGACCACAGCCATCTTCCCACACAAACACAAATGTGGGCCTCTTTTCCAAAATTGTGGCACAAATTAAGTTTGTGAACTCAAGTGCCAGTGTATAATTTTATGTAGAATGACTGCAACTGTGTAGAGAAATGTGTACATCTATAGGCTTTGCTACTATTGCATATGCATGTTGTGATGAATTTTCCCCATTTGTATTAAGGATACACTATAATATTGCACTTGCATTTTTAATTGAAGAAAGCTTCAAAACTACATTGCCAAACTGTCATCTACTAGGTTATGCCAAATAATCTGTGTTCAGTAAAGAACCTAATGTTAACACCTGGACCATCTCTAGATATAATTTTTAAAAATTTAATAGTTCAAGTTAATTGCTACTGTTATTTCTCATTTTGTTTCTCACCACGTGGTGATATTAGCTTCTCCTCATCTTAATTTACCCTTCATTTCTCATGTACGAAAATTCTGCTTATCTTGTGCCAATTTGTAATTGATGTTTCTTTTATAATGTTCCTTCACATGATTTTATAATAGAAAAAATGCAATGAATCTTTATGTCTAGATTGTTTTATAGTCATTTTGACATAGGTTGATTATTTTATTTTTATTTTTATACATTCTGACAGATTGAGCTGGAGCTTATCATCGGAAGTGTCCCATTTACCTTAAATGTGAGATTCGTGTGCTCCATTGTGAAGTTTGTACGCTATCAACCATACTAGGCTTCAATATGAAGATTCCACTGATGAGTTCCATGATCATCAGAAACCTGTGTTCTCACGGAGCATGTTTAAAATGTACCTCTCAGGCCATGGGGGCCATGGCAGCATATTAAACTGTCAAATCCACCACAGGTGTTAGAAAACATGCCTCCTGCTCTACTTCTGACATAGCTCTGCCACCCTCGGTAGCTGGCAGCTCTATAGGGAAGCTCATATCAGTCATTTATTATTGTTTGGGGAATGGGATTCTCATTTACGGTTTACCTGTGAGGCTTTCCAATGAAATATGTTATAAAGTAAGACTATTATGAGAATTCCAGTTGCAGAAAAGGTAGATGAGATAGTAGTTCATTTATTATTGAAACTAAGCTTTGAATCTTTTGGTGAAACTTAGCTTGTTACTAAGAAATACCTCACTTCTACCCAGGAAAGGCTTTAAAACCTAGTGCAAAGCTCCTAGCACTGAGAATAATTGCATTAGCTAACTTGGGGTTGAATACGGTGTCGATACTAAAATATGTATGACTAACAGGAGAAAACAGCCCACTAACTAGACATTTTCCAAAGCGGTTTTCAGTCTAGTTTGCCTAGTTTCCAACCAAGTTGATAATCTGACTGTACAAACCTGGCTGTGGAATAATGGTTTTCTTTTTTCAGATGTGCACAATTATTTCTCATTTGGGCATTAGTCATGTCTGGCTCTTTTTATTTCACAATTGAACTCTAAGTACAGTATCTGTCATTGAATTCACTTGAGAATGTCTGTGCTCCAGTGCTCGTGGATGCTGCCTTCTTCTGCGGTTCCGCCACTTTAGTGCAGGCGGCCTTGGGCTTAATCTGAGTTCCGCAGAATTACTTCAATCTGTGAACAGAAAGATAGGTGTATATGTGTATACAAGAAATTATAAATACCTGATCTACATAAGATTTATGAGTTAAAATGTTGCACTGCCTTGTTTTCTGACAAAACTTACAATGTGCCAGTACTGTATTCTGTTTTGTTTTGTTTTGTTTTGTTTTTCTCCGGTACCGGGAACTGAACTCACGACCTTGCGCTTGCCAGGCAGGCACTTTGCTGCTGAGCTAAATCCCCAGCCCCCAGTACTGTATTCTGAATCTATACTTCTACTTTGTGTAAAATAGTTAGAAAATGTGTGAAGAAATAATGCAAAACTCATCTTTCCCTCAACATATGTATTTATCATGTGTTTCAATTGAGATCGGTGCTTTACTTGAGTTAAAGTTAAAAAAATAAAGACAATATAACTTTAAATAATTCAATCCCTCCTAGGCAAGAGCAATGACACAGAATGGTATGTACTAAAATGATTGTGGCAGGAATCACAACCAAAAACAGAAAAAGATACTCACCCTTTTGCCCATCTCTAAGAAGTAGCACCAAATTTATGAGAAAGAAAAATGGGAAAACTGCCTGAAGGAGAGTTAGAAAACAACAACCAAATATCAGTGCAATAAAGAAGTGTGGAAAGAGACCAAGACAGAGACACTATTACAAAGGGTAGGTGTTAATTGGTAAAGAGATCTAAGTCAGACTGTTAGGAAGGATGGCTGGGTTTCATACGGTACAAGGCCTCCTCTACGATATCAAGAATCTTTTGGTGAAGATGAAGATTGTTTTTTAATTAATTTTTAGATGGATTTGATTATCTTTCCAAATGCATCAATTTATGAGACTAGATATTAGATGACTGCTTCAAATGGTTCACATTTTGTTGGAGGTTATGTTTGATGTCTTATGGGAAAAGAGAACAAAGAATTCCTTATTCTGTAAATGCTTAAGTAGAACAAGACAAAGATTTGATATACATGTGTCTGAACAAAAAATTAAAGACATCAAGAAAAGTCAGTAAGAATATAGATTGGCTGAAGAAGTTTCAAATTAAGGATATTAGATTAAATTGGGGAAATTAGACATTGTAAAACCAATGATGGGATTCAGTAGAAAGTGAACAGTGTTACCTAAATGTCGATATCTTCAAAATTAAGAACAATTGTATTCAGTCAAAACCCTCCTTCTCACTACTGTATTTGCAGAATAATTTAAGGGGTAAAATACCAAGTTAAAGTACATGAAAATGCAGTCATCCTAAACCAAAATAAAGATTTTATGCAACAAATGACTAAATTTATCCAAACAAAGAAAAGTCAGGGGTGACTGTCAAAAGGTCAAGAAAAAATAGACCTAAGACACCTCATTCAAATACAATATCTAGACTTTCTTGGTGCTAGATTAAAACAAACCCATAAGGTGGAAGAGAGGTTCTCTTAAAGGAAATTTGAATATACCATATCCATAGGTATTAAAGAATGAATGTTAATTATTTTATATATAAACAAAGTTATATTTTAAAATTTACCACATACATACTGAAGTGCTAATGCATAAAACTGCAAAATTTCTGTTTTCTCTAAAATATCCAAGTTAAAAATGCAGGAGGCAGAAAATACCTGGAAAAATTAGTCAGTCTTGATATTTTTTGAATTGGGAAGCAAGAACACACATAGTAATTGCATACATTTCCCTTTTGCATTGTTTAAAAATTTTTTTGTGGTAAGAAGTGAAAATTAAAGACAATGCAATAAAATTTTCTAATTTTTTATATCTCTCAAATTATAGTTCTAGAAATTTCATTTGGGCCTTACAGTTTTAGTTTCTCTACTAATATTTTTCCTGTTTTTATTCACTATAAACATGTTATACTGTATATTCTCAGGTACTAAATGAATAGTTTATAAAAATAATTGTTTGAAAATCACAGTGGATTTCCATTGTTTTGGTTTTTGTCTTGAGAATTACTCACATTTTCTAGTTTTATGTAAGTCAAGTAATTTTGGAGTTAATGCAGAGCTTTGTCAGTGTTATCTTGTAAAGACTACAGATTCTGTTATATTCCCCCAAAGAATACTGCTGGTTGCACTGAAAAAAGTAACCTTTGTCCTTTGGGCTGCAAAATGTCTTTTAAGTATTTCATTTTTAGCTGGATTTTTTCCTGTGCTTAGGTCAAAGTTTTACACAGCATTTGGGACACACACTTTCTAACTTTCTCCTTCCTACAATCCCCAAGCTCTCGTTAGTAACTGATTTTTAAACTCTAGAATCTTGTTTTGTTTCTGTCTTTGTTTTGTTTTGTTTTTTGACTGAGCAGGTTCCAATAAAATTTTAGTTACCTAACAAAGCATCCGTCTGCTTTCAGGCTAAATGTTATTTTAAAACAATCAGCGTATACTATTTCCTTTCTTCCAAATGCCAGTTTATCTCTATGACCTGCTCATTTTATTCATTCTCTACTATTTCACAACTTTTTAAACATTTTTTATCAAAAATGTATTGTTATCCATAGAAGGATTGTATTTAGAAATATTACACAAATACGCATATATGCAAACAAATATTTAACGCTGAAAGTAATCAAAGAACGAAGGCATAAAACTATGGAGAAAAGAAAAAGAGCTCAACAAACAATGGGAAACTATTCCTATAACAACCAGAGTTCAGTAGAAGAACCGCAGAAGCCAAGAAGTTATGTAATATAGCTTCCCATAAACAGAAACAGAGAGTGAAGTTTATGTTCAACTGTAAATTAGTAAATTTTTATAAACAATCCAAGAATTATTGTTCCATGTTCTGCATTTACATTTTAAGCAAGCAAAGAAAAAACAAGTACCTTTAACACACTGAATCTAAAAATTGTGAGGATGAGTTGTCTTTCTGTCCATTTTAAAAGTAAAACCAAATGTTGCCAATATATTACATTATGACAGCTTTGGATCTGTTATAGCAACAGTAGGATGAAGAATTTATCACAAAAACAAATAGACAACTCCCCAACGGCAGCAAAGAACAGGGAAATTAACATTATCCCTGCCAATCTTTCTTTTTAAATTTTAATGTCTTGAGCCTTTAAAAATAAATAATAAAATGAATGTTTTATGTCTAAAATAAAATAATGTTTTAAAAATTGCTTGTGAGTACAAAGATTATATTATCTGAAGGACAGGATTAAAATGGACATGCAGTTACTATCAATTTACTATAGAGTTGGTACAACAGGTCATGTTATTAACATTTTTTGCTATACTTTCTCTGAGCATATAGTATAGGTCAGATTTAAGTCTCATGCGCTATAAATAAAATAGCAGTAATAATTTAAATAGTGACCATTTATTGAATACTAGCTATGCATTCATATAGCTATGTATATGTATAGAAATTGTATACATATTACAATTGTATAGAACATTACATTTCTACATTTGTAGAAATTGTATAGAACATTACATTTATTATATTTAATTTTTCTCATGAATATACTTGCTCAATATGGTTGCATCATATTACTGATGAAGAAATTTTCAGGTGAGAGTAATTACAATAATGTGCCATCAAAAAGGTGCAGCTACCAAGCAAAGAGCTGGGATTAGGTATAAACTCAGTTTAGCTTGAAAGACTTCTATGTCTTTACGTTACATTGCACTGTTCCCCAACACAGAACACTGTTTTAGGTGTCTTGCACACTCGCTGGAAGTGGCCCTCACTAACACACTTTCACCATTTGTCTTCTAGGACCACTGTTGCAATCCAGATCAGCAGACTGCCTTCAACCACCATCCCACTATGTTGCTAGCTGTGCATGCGGCCTGAAGAATTAAAATTCCATATGATTTGTTAGAGGACGACAGCAGCCAGGCAGATAGAATTGACTCATGGCTTAGGTACTAAGAGAGATGGCTGTTTGCATAACTACGTATCATGAAATGGGTATTCTGTGATGGTAGTTTTCAGAGACGAGAGAAGAATCACTACTTTGTGTAACTGTCCTATATATTAGAAATTTGAAGGCTTCTTTAAAATTATGCATCTTAAGAGGCAAAACTGAATCTCAGCAATAGTGTGGGTTTAATTAAGCCAGGTATAGTGCTCTCCTACTCTGCCTTTGGCAGTACCAGGTGCCCCCTCATATTTAGTAATATGGGGCCCTGGCATTCAGAGTCCCCACTGCATGGGTCATGCATATTTATCTTCCTAATCCCAGGGACTCACGCTTTAGAATACAGGTTCTACTATTTTTTAGAAAAAAAAATGTACAATTCTTACTTTGGAAATATAATTTACATGTAAAATTACTCCCATGGTAAGTGTGAAGCTTAGTATGTTTTTACAAATGTATACATCTGCACAATTACTAGCACCATCAACCTAGAGATCGTTTCTCTCATCCCCAGAAGTTTCCTCATTTTCCTTAGCTTTTCATCCCATCTCTGCCACTAGTTATGGAATATATACATTAATCTTTGATTTTCATGATAATATTCTTCAAAGAACAATAACTGATAATTCTGAAAGAACCTAATTTGTTAATTTTTCACCTCTTTGGTTTAAGTTTTTTCTTATGTTAATATTGCAAAGATTTTTTTCTTTCATATTTTCTCCATTAGTATCTACCATTTTTCTTTTCTTATAGTTTGTTTTTTTTATTTAGGTTAATAATTTATTTTGAGTTAGCGTATGTATATTTTCAGAGTATTTTTTCATGAGAATATCCAAATTTCAGCACCATTTACTTGAATAAACTTTTTTATTTAGTTACATTGACAGTGTTATATATATGTATATCAACGCCAATGTATATATAAAATGATATATATAATATATGTCATTGTCAATGTATATGCATGTATATATAATTGTATATATGTATATATAGTATATATATATATACAATGTGTATGTATATCTATATACATATAAAAATAAAATTTTATGATCTCTATTCTATTCCAGTGATCTAGGTCTACCATGAATAGAAAAGCTGTAATTTTTTACTATCACGTTTGCAGTACACAGTGACTACTTATTGTGCGGAGTTTGTGTGTGTCCATCATACTTCTTAATTCTGATTCTTTCTTCCTTTTTTCTCCTCCTATCCCTCCCCTTCCTCTCCACTGCTCCCCACTTTTGGTCCACTTCACACTTGCAAAAGCTCTGTTTGCTTGTAGCTTTAATGTAAGCCTTGAAATGTGGTAAATTCTCATACTTTATTATTCTTTCACAAGCCTGTCTTTTTGAATCATCCACGTTCTTTATAAACTTTAGAATCAGTTTGTCATGTTCTTTGAAAACAAACCTGCTGTAATTTTGACTGTCATGACATGTTTTATCTATTTATTTTGGTAAGTTTAGCTATCCTTAGCAGGTCTTGCACACATTTGTGAAACTGATCTTTAAATATTTAAAGTTTTGAATGCTATGATATGGGCAAAAAACAGACCTGAAGATCAATGGAACAGATTAGAATATGCATACACAGCTACAAACACACTCAGCCACCTTATCTTTGACAAACGGGTTAAATATGTTTAGAAAGATAGTCTCTTTAATAAATGGTGCTGGAAACCTGGCTTTCCACATGCCAAAGACTAAAATTAGACCCATGTCTATCACCATGCACTAAACCAAAGTCAAAATGGATCAAATATCTGAATATTGAAACAGAAATACTAAATCTATTGGAAGAGAAAGTAGGTAGAAATCTTGAAGGCATAGGGGTAGGCAAAGAGTTCATGAACAAAAACCAAACTGGCCAGGGAATACTTCAAAGAATTAACAACTGGGATCTCATTTTATTGAAAAGTTTTTGCACATCAAAAAAAATCACCAACAGAGTAAAAAGAAAACCCACAAATTGGGAAAAAAATTTAACCAACTGTCCTTTAGACAAAGGACTTCTATCTAAAAAGTATAAAGAATTAAAAAAATCAGGCCCCCAAAATTCAAAGACCCAATCCAAAAATGGGCATCTGACATGAATACATGTTTCTCAGATGAAGAAATACAAATGGCAAATAAATGTATGAAAAAATGTTCAACATCATTGGTCATTTGAGAAATGCAAATTAAAACAACACTGAGATTCCATCTCACTCCAGAAAGAATGGCTATCATCAAGAAATCAACCAATAACAAATGCTGGAGAGGCTGTAGGGAAAAAGGAACACTTCTGTACTGTTGGTGGGAGTGTGCACTAGTACCACCACTGTGGAAATCAGGGTGAAGGTTCTTCACAAAAATAGGATTAGAGGTCCCACTATTCCCCTTCTGGGTATTTTCCCAGAAGAACTGAGAATATCATACCACAGTGATATATGTGCATCCATGTTTATAGCAGCATAATTTGTCATAGCTAAAACTTGGAAATAACCCAAATGCCCATCAGCAGAGGAAAGGATAAAAAAGATGTGGTATTTTTTATGCAATGGAATATGACTCAACTATAAAAAAAGGGTAAACTCAAGGTTTTTGTAGATAAATGGATGCAACTAAAGAGCATACTTATAAGTGAAGTAAATCAGACCCACATGTGTAAACATTGTATTTTCTCTCTAGTGTAAGAACTTGAAAGAGTAAATAAAATCCAAAAGGTACAATAGATACTGTAAAAAGGAAAGAAATTGCTCAAAGGTAAGGGACAACTGGGATGACAGGAGAAAAAGAAAGAAGGAAAG
>NW_004955434.1:16057761-16058695 GCF_000276665.1 Chinchilla lanigera
TTGAACTCGCAACGATCCTCCTGCCTCAGCCTCCCGAGTGCTGGGATTACAGGCATGCAACACTCCACCTGGTGGTGGGAGTCTCTTGATTGCCTAGATTCTTAAATTTACTATTGGGAACAGTCATGGTTTGAATATGTATAATTAAAAATTTTGATCCTTTAGATTACTTGTCTATTTTTAATTTGAGTATAAAGAATTTTGTCATTTTTTTATCTGTAGAACTGATCATGTGGATTTTCTTGTGTATTTTTTAGGGTATGAAAGTACAGTAGTTTTTTAATGTTAAACTAAAGCTATTTGGGGGAAAGAATCCACTGGTCACTATGTATTATATTTTTAATATATCAGTGGCTAAAGTTTACTAATATTGGATTAATAATTTTTATGCTTGAGTTTATAAAGGATATTTATTTTTAGTTTGTTTTCATTGTAATGTTAGTTTTGTTATCTCACAATATAAAACATATTTTCTTAAATTCTCTCTAAAATAATTCATAATTCAATGTTTTGGTTTGTTTTGGTAAGGTCATTTTTAATTATAAATCTCATCATTTAAAAGACATAGACCCATTACAATTTATTTTTTTCTTTTTTTTAGAGGATATCAATTTAATTTATACTTTGAAGCAACTGGCTTTTGGTCTTACTGGTTTTTTTTCCCTATTATTTGTACATTTTCTATTCTATTGATTCTGGTCTTACTTTTATTACTTTATGTTTTTTTCATTGTTTTTCTTTTTTTTTTTTTTGTACCAGGAATCGAACTCAGGACCTTGTGCTTGCCAGGCAGGAGCTTGTGCCACTGAACTATTTCCCTGGCCCTTTCCTTGTATTTCATTTAAATTACTCTTTTTTAATAGTTTTCTTTTTTTCTGCCTTTATATTTTTAATATATTAAAAAGTAACAGTACAAAGGCTGTGATTAGTATTA
>NW_004955434.1:16062100-16093385 GCF_000276665.1 Chinchilla lanigera
TTAGGATTTAAAAATTTTAAAAGCAAGAAAATGTTAACATTAAATTCTTTCCAAATGTTCAAACAAAAATCAACTTATATAATCTCCATAACAAACTGTGTCCTTGGTACATCTGATCTCGGCACTTGGAAAATGTTAAAATCTCTAAAGTTTGAGCAAGAAAGACAGCACATAACCACTTCATGGATCTTTTTTCCAAAAAGAATACTTTCAGTAAAACATTTCACCATTTTATCCGAGTACACATTGTTATTTTCGTTCTTCCCAAAAAAGGGAATTTACATTGATATTGTAATTTTCCATGTAAAAATATATGCCTACAGATATTTTATGTATAGATACTTAACTTCCTCAGTGACCAGTCATCCATCAAACATAATTTAATAAAACATATCTAAAACTTTAGAATGAAATAGCACGTGTAGATTTATGATTGTATAGGATAAGCTACAAAGAGCATGTCACAGAATTTATACTTAAATTCTCTAAATTAACCAAAATGATTTATCCACTACCAAGCAGTAGCTTCCTGAAACTGTTAATAAATCGCTGCAAAATTATATTTTCTAATTTATTAACAAAATAGCCATCAGAGACTATCAACTTAGACTTCATATTATACACATTGAGACTGGATTCACTTAACATGAAATTTCTTGCAGCACAAAATATTAAAATATTTGTTTTACAATACAACCATCTATGAGGTCTGATCAAAGTATATGGGAATGTTTATATTTTAAAAATTTGTTATAGTAGAAGACACATTGCTGCCCTTGCATTATAGCAGCACTATAGCAATATGTCTTTTTCTATAATTTTTTAAAATTTAAACATAATATTATTTTTTTAATCATGCCTGGTATACACTCCACCCTTCTGAAGCTGTCTAGACGATAGAAACTATGGCGCTTTCTTTGGCACAAAACCCTTTCCTCTTCATAAATCCCTGAGGTGCAAGGTTACTAGTGAAATAAAACTGGAACCACAGTTTTTCTCATTTCTGTATTAAATGGCAACTGCAGGTTTTTTTTAAAAAAGTGACAACTTGAAATTGTTTTGTACAGTTTTTCAAAATATTTTCAGCTCAACTTAGTTAAAAGAGCCTAAAATGACCCTAAAAAACAATGTCCTTTTAACACTTGCTAGTGTGGAGATGAGCGCCATTTTGCATCTCTACTACCGTGCCTTCTGTCACCACAAGCACGGCTCCAGCCGTCATGATTCCTGTCTTCACAGAGGAAATCTTCTCTGCTTGTGCAGTAACGGCGGTCAGACCCATGATCCGCGTTATGCTCTTCTGGGCTGTAATGTCTGTCTGCTAGGTAGGGATGGGAATTCTGTCTGGTTTCAGGCTGGGCTGGTGGTGTATCCTGGTGCCACTGGGAGCTCGGAGACTGGTTAAAAGTATGATTGTGTGACTGAACTGCTGGTGAAAATCCTGACCGACCCATGTGTGGAGGGCCAAGTTTCCCTCCATATGGCGTCTGTCTCAAGACATTGTTCATCACGGCTTGTCTCTGACCATTTTCTGGAGAAGAGAATGACCTCTGAATTATCTGCGATGACGGTGTCATGCTCTCCGCAGCCCTTCCATATCTGCTGCTAGGAGATGTGGAGGGAGGGCTTGAGTTCCACCATGATGCTGCGGATACGATAAACTGACATCCTGTGAGCATGACTACCTCCTGATTTAAACTGAAAAAGTTTGATTCCATTAAGTAGATTCATTGCATAAGGAATGTTAAACTTCATGTTTAAAATTCACAAACGCAAACTGCTTTGGTTTATCATCCTTATCTTTTGGAAGTTTCACCTTTATTACTGGCCCAGCCTGGTGAAAGAACTCGAAAAGCAGCTCCTTGGTCCCTTTAGTTTCAAGGTTGCCCACAAAGAGAGCGAGGCCCCCATCTCAACCCCGCCCCCTCCCCACCCAGGCTGAAGGGTCGCGGCCCACACGGCTACTTTTTAATAATATTCTAATGTGAAAGTTTACACCACTAGTTTTAGACATTTCTTCTTTAGTTTTATGTGTATCACAGACACTTTGATATACTTATGCTATAATTCAGCTGAACATTTTCTAATTTTATGATTTCTTTATGACCCATGACTTGTTTAGAAGTAAACTATTTACTTTCTAAATGTATAGGCTTTTTCTTCATTGTCCTATTATGGTTGCTTTCTAGCTGAATTCAGCAATGTCAGGGAACAAGTAAGACTTCTTTTATGGGGTAATTTGGGGTAATTTATTTTTGTGAATTTTCCACCTGTCTTTGAAAAGAATGAATGTTCACTTGACAGAGGTTAGCTACAATGTTCTATAAATTAAAATTCAGATTTTCCCTATCTTTTCTACTTTTCTCTAGGTTTTGAATATTAGTTAAGTTGTATCAATCAGTGTGCACTGGAGGACAGATGTAGTACAACATATATAGATGTATCAGGCAGGCTTACAATGGCCACCTGCAGAATCCAGCTTGGAAGAATGCAGAAAGGCCATCTGCACGTTCAAGAGCCAAAGGGTCCAGGCAAAAGTTAAAGCCTGGGCTTACAGTAGAGTTGCATGTGAGTCCACATTAGGAAGCCAAAGGATCTGCAGTAAAAGGCTGAAGAATCCATGCTAGAAACCTGGAGATGGATGTTTAAGGAGATTGGTGAAGGCTGGAGTTCTTCCAAAAGGAAAAGCAAAAATGAAAACAAAGACTCACAGGAGCAAAACTTCCTCTTTCTTTCCATTTTTATTCCATCCAGGCTACAAGCCAATTGGCTGGTGCCACTTATACGCCAAGTAGGTCTTCCCCCTTCAATAAGCCCATCATCCACCCTCAGGACTACCTTACACTAATCCACTGGTCATTTTGCATTCAATTTGACACCAGAAAAGGCCACAGAACTGGGAAGGGATGGATCTACCAACTGTCTGTGATAAGTCCGGTGAGTCTGCCTTGTCTATACAAGAAGTGGGTCAACTGGATGATATCACAAATGATAGTGGTCTTAAAATTATGTTTCAGATAACTTGAAGTCTATAAACATTATGAACTAAAGTAAAACCAGAATTTCCTGAGATTTCCACAAAAGCCCTGAGAAGCCTGTTTCCAACACTGTCTTTGTGAAGCAGGACTGTTTGCAGTGACAGTTACTGAAAACAAGATTTCAGAGTGGACATAAGCAGCACACTTTGGGGGTCTCATCTCCCGTCACCCCCAGATGGGACTACAGTGTGGAGATACAGTGCAAAAAGAGATAAGAGCTGCCACTGATTCTTCCTCATGCTCAGTTCTATAATTGTTTCAGTACACATTATAATTTAATAATAATGTAAATAAAGTGCACAATAAATGCAGTACTCTCGAGGCACTCCCACATCCCTCTACACTCACCCCAATGCATAGAAAAATTGTCTTTGACCAAACTGGTTGCTGTTATCAAAAATGTTAGAGACTGATCAAATAGGTGTACAGTCAGGCAGCAGGCTGTGCAGAAATGACTCTCCAATTTGATGCCTCACCTATTGAATTTCTTTTTTTATTTTACAGAGACAAAAAACAATAAAAATGATACAGAGTTTCAAAACAAGAAGATGGGACATTAACAATGGTTATTATACTGCATATTATTATCTTCAAAGTAGTTGCTTAGATTACCAGGGACAGGCATGCAAAACTGATCAAACAATATAAAAACTAACTGTTCCTTTCAACGAACTAATAGAAATTAGTAGCAAAATTACCTTAGCTAAGTTGTTTATACATACATATCTTTTTTTTCCCGTTCTTCTGCTCTCTTTTCCCCCATCCCAGTTGTTCTTTCCTTTTGAGCAGTTTCTTTTCCTTTCACAATATCTATTGTACATTTTGGATCTCATTTACACTTTCTGGTTCTTACACGAGGGAGACAATTTGGTGCTTACACATGCGATTCTGATTTATTTCACTTATGAGTATGCTCTCTAGTTGCATCCATTGACTTATAAAAGCCTCAAGTTTATCTTTCTTTATAGCTGAGTAGTACTCCACTGTATAAAAAGACCACATCTTTTTTATCCATTCCTCGGCTGATGGACTTTGGTGTTGTCTTGTTCCCAACATTCTCCTTTAATTTGTCAGGTGATCTTTCAGTAGTGAGCTCTGGTCCTTGCTGCCATGAGCCAAGACAGTAAGGCTGAATGGTTATTCCATTGTAGTCGTGTATTATAGACTGAATAGCTCAACTCTCCCAACACTCATATACTTAAATCTAATTCCCAATGTGGTTATATTTGTTATTTGAAGATGAGGGTGCTGAAAGGTGAACAGGTGATTATCTGTGAGAATGTAGCTCCCTTGTTCCCTCACCCATGCAGGGTTACTGTGAAAAGAGCCATTTGTGAAACAGGAAACAGTCTCCCACAAGACACCTAATCTGCTGGCACCCTGGTCTTAAACTTCTCAGGACCTAGGACTGTGAGACATAATGTTTACATCTGTAATCCCAGCACTGGGGAGGCTGAGGCAGGAGGATTGCTGCAAGTTTGTGGACAGCGTGGGCTATGTAGTGAGTTCCAAGCCAGCTTGAACTGCATAGCAATATCTTGTCTCAAAAATAAAAGTAAATAAAATTTGAAATCAAGAGTTAACATGAAAAAAATTAAAAAGGAAAAGAGAAAGGAAAAACGAAGTCAGAAAAAAGAAAACTAAAAAGAGGGAAATTCCCCAAACTCCAATAATCCACTGAAGAAGAAAGAGGGAAAAAAGGAAAAAAAAAAAAAAAAAGATAACATGCCCTAAAATAGTTTAAAAAAAAAAAGATTCTCTGCTTTCGGAGTGACTGGTTTCTTCCCAGGCTCCCCAGGTTTGGAATCCAGTAAGTCACAGTTTTCTCCACCTAGCTTTGTAGCCCGTGGGTTTGTGAGGTGTCCTGCTACTGGAGAAGTCCCTCTCTACCCGGGGCTGTGGCAGCCAGTCAAGCCAAGGAATATCCATGCTCACGTTGGCAGATGGGGAAAGCAGTCAGGCCTCAGATCCGCGCTGGGCATAGCAGCAGAGCAAGGAGTCGCTGCCATTTTCTGCCCCTCTTTACTTATTCGTCTATAAAAAATTCAAGTTGATTTAAAACTATTTCCAACTGACCAATTTCATTAAAGCTTTAAATCAAAGAGGGGGAAAAGCAATAATTGCTCCCGAGGTAGCAATCTCCCCTTTTCTTTTCTGATTATCTGAATGCCAGAATGTGTACATTTTTATTCATCTCTGTTCCAAGAGTTGGTATGAAAACAAACCAAAGCAGAGAGGATTCTGGGTCCCAGTCTCCTCCTGCGTTCCGGGAAGCATCTAAACCTCTGCATAAAAGGCTGTGTGAGCCTCCCTTATGTACTACATGACATAGCAGTAATGAAATCCAAGCTGTGCTAGCTGACTCTTGGCGTTGAATGTGTGATGCTTACTTCGATTCACCAGAATGGAATGGGGCAGATCCAATGTTTCACCCAAATATTATGCATAAATCTTCATTTTAATCTCCCTCAATAAAACTGTTCCCACTGCACAGTAAGAACTGATAGAATGAGCTCAGATTCAGAACTAGATATAAGCGCTGTATAAATTAACTATATTAGTTAATTAGTGGATTTAAGTAGTTTACATAATTAAAAAGAAAATAAATGTCTTGGTGATTAATTTTCAAACTGTCTAGACTTACACTATAAATTGTAAAATTAGAGCTGTGTTTGCAACTATATCATGTATGGTGACTTTCATTCATGTACTTATTTTGTACATTTTTAGCATCTACTCTGCAATACCAGATAGTCTTTAATCTAGTGCAATATTTAAGAAATAGGAGAAAATGATAGGTAACCAAATATAATGTGATAGTTTCATATATATATATAGATATATATGTATATATCTATATATATATATAAAGTATTTACATGCAACACAAGGAACTGTGGAATGGCAGTAAAGAGATAGTTAAAAATATCAGCGATAGCATCTAATAAAGAAATGACACTTGAGATGATTCTTAGTTAGAAATGGATGATGAGGCATTTAGTCTTACATTATTATAGATAAGTGATAGAGCTTGTCAGAATAATAATTTGAACAAGATATTATGTTAGATATGGTTTTTTAAAGAATACATGGTAAGAAGCGAGGTTGAAGACTCAAGCTATGAAAAGAGTATGAGAAGTCTTACAAAATAATGGGGCTTCATAAGCTTTCAGAATTTTAGACATGGAAGTGATTTAGTTTCAATTTCAAGATCAGCATCTGTACCGAAAGAAAGAGGATCATACAGTCCACAACTACACATGCACTGCTAACAAATTTGCAAATGATTTTAAGGAAAACACTTGAATAATCAAAGTGCTAATTCATATTTTACATGTGACTCTTGGATAGGTTTTCTCACATTAATCAAGAGGTACACACACACATATATACATGTGCATATACATATACATGTACATATACATATACAGTACATACATAGACAGACAAAATATCCTTAATTCCATCACCACAGTTCTGTCTAGCTCTTATCCTCAGTTGAGTTTTATTTCACAAAGGCAAACTTCTTAAACTCAGAAGAGAATCTAAATATTGTCTGGAGAAGATTAAAAACATCGAAGTTCCCACCGAAATAAAATTAGCATCAAGATAATGACTCCTACTGCAGCCTTCTGTGTCCTTTCCCTTCCAACAATAAACTACATCTACAGGAAAGAATGATGCCAGTCTTCCGGAGGCTGGAAGATCTTTGATTTGCAACTGGATGTGCCGTTCATTAGAAAGAATCCCTTTCAAGGAAGCTAAAGCTAAAAATATAAATTTTCTGTTGACATTAACTTATGGGTCTAAGAGGAAACTGGTGTGCAGGATATTGTGGTCAAAATGCACATTCCTATTTATTTTTTAAATGGAAAAAATGTTTGTGTTACTGTAAAATGCTGAGATCTCTGTATCCATATATGCAGCATTTTTGTCTCTTTGCTATAACAAGCAAAAGACAGAGCAACCAACTGATAAAGAAAGCAGGGCATGTTCTAATTGGGAAGCTCAGATGTAAGATGAATGGCTCTGCCGGTGGGAATTGTGCACTACCTTCAGAGTCAGTACTGCTGAACTCACCCTCTCTGCCTTATTACAGGCAGATCTTGGCACTCCATTTTATAATCGTTGTCTCATTGCTTCTTTCCACAAATATCACAACTGCACAGATTCATGGTGCTTGCGATTGTTTAATTTCGAGGAACAGGCAGTGCCATCCATCATCTTTTATTTTCACATTTTTCTGACCTTGGGTTCCCATCAGTGAGAGAAGTAGACAAGCAACAAAGTCATGGTCATCTTGAGAAGCCTGATAAATGATGCTGCAACAGACCAACAAGTTTGGGCAGAAAGTCACCAGATAGTAGAAAAGACAAAGTAAATTCTACCTTAACATTGATTTATAAGCATTTGTTCTTTTCCATTTCTGTACATATTATTTTCCTTGCCATGTGAATGTATATTTTTATGTGTACCAATCTTTAGCAAAATTATCCTCCTTTGGTGACATTACTGAAGTAAAGCGTGGTTAATTATCTAACAGACAATTGCTACACATATTTATTCTAATGAATTTTTTTCTCAATGAGATGGGTACATTATTTCCCAGATACTATTAATCACTCTGATGTCTTTACCTTCCATCAAAGAACTGATTTGCTAATATATGAAGGAGAGTGTTCTTTGCCTACAATTAGCCAACTTGTAGGATCCAATTAGAAGAGGAAAGGTTTATCATTTCTTGCATCATGGATAAACAGTTGCAATAGGAAGATCATTTAATCCCCAATTCAAATAATATCTCTTACTCAAAATAACAATGGTTCATATAAATGTGCACAATAACCTTGGCAGTCATTTACCTCTTTTAAATGAAGAATCTTTGAATATCTATTCATTTTCACCAGAAAATTTCACTAAGCAAACTTCTGTTGTGATAACTTACTGTAGGAAAATAGTATATTTACAAAAATATTCATTAGATGATTATTTACAATTGAAAGATATTTGCAATAGGCAAAAAGCCTCACTAGAGTCACAATTATGTATATTTAACTACCAACTAGACTATAGTATCACTGATATTTTATGATAATATTTAAAAATATAGATCAAATAGTACCCCATACATTTAAATGAGGTGTTAAATTTCAATAGTTACAAACCTAGACAGATGTGTACCAGGATATCAAAATAAATAGCCATAAACTGGAAAAATCCCAAATGTCCATGAACATTAAGACAAATAATTTCTGGAGTGTATAAAGAAGGAAATCCTATACAAAATGTGAATATATTACAGCTATGAGCAGCAAAATGGATGACAGCTAATAACTAAATAATTTGATATTGATAATATCTTATTTCTTGATGGTGGTGATGATTACAGAGATGATTCTGTTTAAGTTAGTAAGTAACATGAATTTCAAGACTATACAGGCTTAAAGCATGCAAAGATTAAGCTGAGGGAATTTCCAAAAGTTTGAAATAGTGTGGCCTGTGGGAAAGATGTGAAGCTATGAGACAGGTTTTGGCTATATTGATGAGTGTCTGAAAGAAAAAAAAGGGGAAATTACGCTGGGATGTTACAAACACAAAAGACCTAGCACGCTGCTGTGTACAAAGTTCAGAACAGAAGTACTTACTCAACAAATAACAGTGGGGATAGAGAGCCACTGCCACATATGTAAAGAAATGACATTATTATAGTGCCGTGCTGTTTTATGTTAAAGTTAAGATTATTCCTATAAGTAATGGGAAAGCTGAATAAATATGTATTATAATTTTTAAGTATAGAATAATTTTTCTAAATTAAAAGGTCTATCATTTTTTTAGAAGAAAAAAATAATTTTTGTGTAGCTGTAGATATTTAATAGAAATTATCTTGTAAGTATACTTTTGCAGTAGAACCCCTGGATAAGAAAGGAGGAAAATCTAAGGGTTGTTTCTAATGACAGTATACTATTCTATTCACAAAGGAGATAATTTATGGATGTTTTCTTTTCCCTTAAGGATGAAGAGACTTTCTTTCGAGAAGAAGAGACTTTCTTTCTTTTTGACAACATTTTCTCAGTAAGGCAATCATAAAAGAGGGTGGTGCAAAATAATTAAAATAGCTTTGGTTATAAATTGTCCCTTCAGAGATGATGATTTATAGTGAAACATCTGTTTTCACAAATAGTGGTTATAATAACATTGCATTACGGAATTTTTAAAATGTAAATATTTGTTTCAGCCCAACTCATCCTGGGTTGTTCCCAGTGAGGTGGCTCTCAGGGTGTGCTGTTGAGAAACCAGCATTTTTTTTTTTCTCTCTCTCTCTCCTCTCCTTTTCTGTTCTCTAGCTCCATGATTGCCTCATGCCGTAAGCCGAGGGAGGTATCAGCTTTCAGTTCTGGTGCATCATGCACCGCTTATTACTAAAGCATGATGTTTTCCTAGTGGCCAATTTTTGTACAAGTTGTAAATCAATCTCAATCTTAAGTAGGAATATAAAACAATATCTACCTGTGTGTTGTCATTAGTCGAGGATCTCTGGCTGCGAATAATTGGTAGTTACTTGACCTTGCTCAAGCAGAAGAAGGGAAAAAGAAAAAGAACTCAAGCTCTCCTCTGAGAAGAACAGAAAACCCATCAACAATATGTATGGAATTCTCCCACCTTTTACTTTTGCTACATTTCTCCACAAAGGGTGGCTTTGACTGCTCTACGTCCAGCTAAGAGAAGAAGATGGTATCATCCTTTTGAGTTGTTAAAGTTTTAAACAAACAAGAGTTCAAATTACTTTTCCTCCGTCTCCATTCGAAAGACTGCTGCTATGTCATTTTGGTCTTTATATCTGGTCATTACCAGTGGTCAGAAAAAGCATGCCTCCTAGAAGGCGACTTCTTTTAGAAAAGGGTAGAAAATTGCTCTGTGAGAAAGTCAAAACTGCCCTTCTTCCTGAAAATTCATATCTGGATCCATCAGCACCTCCTTCTTCGACGTGATTTGAGGTTTAGTCTAAGAAGAGATGCTTGAGCCTACACAGATATTTTGTAATAATTAACCGCTTTAAAAGAAAACACAAGAGGCTTTCTGATCTGTTCTGTGATTCAGTCCCCGTAGGTAACTTTGGCGACTACAACAGAAGCTATTCAAGGCTCCCGCTTCAGTTCTCTCAGACTCACAGATCAGGTAGACAATTTGATGCAAATGCCAGGAATGTGTGTTACAAGGAAGAAGCCATGTGAATATTAGGCAAAAACAATGTGCAATTCATTTTCCTTATTAATGAGCTATTTCCCCTTCAGGCAAAATTATTTCACCAACATACGATAATGAAGGGCTTCAGTCAGGCTGTCTTGACAAATCGGACATGTTGTTGGACAGGCGCCACTATTTTGGAAATAAACATGAGGCTTTTTCAGCAGAGCTTTCTCACAGAGCAATGCAGGGAGAGAATACACAATCCCATCAGTCTCAGAGTATCTGATGTGGAATTTCAGAGGTTTTTCCACAAAGATAAGAAAGCATTTAGGTAGTAAAGGAAAATTAAGACAGAGAGAATATACTCAAGAAAGAATCTGATGGCAAAAATGTTGGCAAGACATACATTACAGAAAGTGGAAGTTAGAAATATTGTCCTCATAACCTTTATTTTCTTATTTTGTAAAATTTGTAACTCAAAGGCAATACATTCAGAAAGATGACCTCATGCATTCAGTACAGCAAAGTAGCCCTACTCACTCTGAAAAAACTGAAACAAACACACTACGCCTTGGTTTAAAAACTGACATGCACTTAACAAAGAAAAAATGTTTTGATAGGAATAAAAATTATTATGCTGTATGATAGATTTAAGAAAATGATCTTCTTTGGTAAACTGCAAAATGGCAATAAAACATTTTCCAGCAAATTATTCTTTTGCAATATTATTACAAAAGATGGATATCAAAAACTTAGAAATACCTGTTCACAATTAAAACAACTTTAAAAAGATAACAATATTATAATGCTTTGTGAAATAAAGTTTATTAGTACATTTTTGGCAGGCATGATGATTGTATCGTAGGGATCTGGTACCTGCACGGGATACATCTTCATTCTTTTTTGAGTAAAACTTTTTAAAAGAGAGGAAAATGAGAGGAAGAGTGAGAGAGACAAAGGAGCAGGCAGCGGCGAGAGTCTTACATTATTGCTTTGAGAAGTCCCACAACCAATATCCGTTTGGCTGATTCTCCCTTTATTCTGTCCCACTTTATAAGATTTTATGGCTTTAATCACTTTAGGGAAGTACAATGAAAGAGCTGTGTGATTTTTTTAAAGCACAAACTCTATAAATTTCTGTGAGATCTTTACCAGAGTCTTGGAATAGAGGCCACCACAATGTACTTTATGAAAAATAATCACTAGAGACCATGTGTTGCTCTGGTTATTATAACCAGCATTGAAATTGCACCAGACAGTATCGTGGTAAGGTGGTAAAACACAAAAATCAGCAGCGTTTTAATATGTTTTGACAATCATGCAGACTCAAATAGGATAATTAATTGGGATTAAATATTACCGATGTCTTGTATTCTAAAATTCTTTTTTTTTTTTAACTTATTTTTTATTTTTTTTGGTACCGGGAATTGATCTTGCACTTGCCAGGCAGGTACTTGTACCACTGAGCTATATCCCAGGCCCTTTTTTCTTCCCTTCTTTCTTTTTTCTTTTTTTTTTTTTTTTTAATTCTATCATTTTAGCCATTGCAGGATAAGATCTGATGTTTCAGACCATGAGATTTTTAGCTTCACTAAGATTTTTAGCTTCACACCAAAGATAGTGGTAGAATATTTTAATATCCAAAATAAGAAAGCTATGTTCCTCTCAGCTAATATCCTCCTCCAGGACAACTTATACAGTTGACTGAGCTCTAGTGTGGCATAGAGAACTTATTCTCAGTACACTGACAGCAAAATGAGAGTTTTGAACAAAAACATTTCATTTTTTTTTTTTAATGTGTTATTACTACTGGGAAGTTAAACTGGGTCGAATCTTCCCTAACTCTGAAAAACACTCCACCACAAAGACAGCTTTATCTTTCTACCTGACTGAATATTTAAAAACTAGCATCCTTATTATGGGAGATATTACCATTCTAGTTGCAGATAAATGGTCCAATTGTCCTTCTAGGTAAATGATTTTGTGGACGGACTGTGGTTTTAGACTGTTGCAGTCTGTAGCAGATAGTTTCTGCACTAACTTCGGAGTTCTTCATGAATGGGGATGATGTCTCATGCTTTGGTACCTCCAGGTTCCAGCACCACACTGAGCACAGAGTATAAGCTCAACAAATACTGAAGGAACAGATGAACTCCAATCAAAGCGCCACAGACCAAGAGAAGGAGGCTCCGCGGCTCTCACGCTGGACAGCAGCGTTGCTCTGAAAGATGAAATTTAGCTTACATTGAGTTTGTGGTCATTTTGTTTTAGCCACAGACCAGGATCACCAGAAAAAAGCATACCTACAAAGGTACAGGACGCCAATATCCCAAGGGAAAAATCTGATTTAACTTTTTAAAAAAAGTATATACAAAGCATTCCTATGATTATGATTCTTATAGCATTCCTATGATTATTATACATATATAGCAAGAATGGAGGTGATGAAAAGTATGAAATGATTCAGCGAATCAGAGCACATCAGTGAAATAAAACACATACATGGAAAAATGTTCATTTTGAAGAATCTTTGAAGTGAAATGTGTCTAGTACTTCAGGGAGCGTTTCAGATTCTGCTGATGGCAGCCTTGCCTCTTTCCTTCTTGCTCTGCAGCAGGGACTAGCTTTGCCTGAGTTCTGACCCTCGGAAGTTCAAAAGGACAGAGCGTTTTGTATATTCCACCCAGAGCTTCTTCCTTCTGCCCAAGGCTTCTCTGCTTACATCGACATGACTCACTGCAAGACCTTCTCACTGCAGTAATGCCATTCAGAGGGTTTAATCACCTGGCGACAAAATATGGAAGTGGTGCAAAGTATAACTGGTGGATATATTCTTTCCTTTCTGTCTCCTAGTTGACAGTTCTATGGCATAAATCATTGACACCCTTGGAGAATGTTTCTGTAAGACTGAGTAATCAGCTGAATTTAAAACAGTTAAATTTATAATGAAACTTTATATTGCTTCTCTTGCTCCCTCCCCCTTGCCCTCCCTCTCTTTTTGGTTTTGGAGGTAGACTCTCTAAATATGTAGTTCAGGCTGATTTTGAACTCACTCTGGGCTGGCTTTGAACACGTGGCAATCCTCTTGCTTCAGCCTTCCAAGTGCTGGGATTGTAGGCCTGTGCCACCACGCCTGGCTTCTTTCTCCTTTCTTATTTTATTCCCCTTACTCTGCTTTTTAAAAATTTCTGTCCCTGGAATTACACTTCCTAATTAAATAACAGAACATAGAAAAGACATTCACAAAAGAGGACTTCCATAACTGCTTCAAAAAGTCGCACAAATGATAGGATAAGTGTGTTAAAAGGGAGGGGTATAGTGAGGGGGATTAATGACAATGTGCCCTTTACTATAATCTTTAAAAACACACAGTGTGGGCTGGGGATTTAGCTCAGCGGCAAAGCGCCTGCCTGGCAAGCGCAACGTCGTGAGTTCGGTTCCCAGTACCGGAGAAAAACAAACAAAAAAATAAAATAAAATAAAAAATAAAAAACACACAGTGTATTTTTCTTTCAGACCTCCTAAGACTTTGCCTCAAGCTTTGCTTTCCAGAGAACCCAAATAGACATTTGCAGTGGTCCTAGCAAGATGGCATTCTAGCTAGTTGTCAAAAGGCAATAAGCATTTTGGCTTCCCAAGGTAGGGACAGCTGTACACGTAAAGTTCTTTCTTCAGAGCTGTGCCAGCCACCTGTTTCCTGCGCTACCCGTTTGGAGAGACTTTGATCCTCTTTCCATTTGCATGAACATCAACTGCTACATTAACTTGATAATATTCTACTTTTTTGAGTTTGTGAGCAGGAAGTGGTGAACTCACTGGATCATCTCCCATGATGTGAGCGTGTCAGAGGGCAGAAAAGAGCCCCATGGATCTGAGAGGTCCGCTACGTTAGGGAAGCTGTTCTAGGTCCTGTGGACCGGGCCTGTAAGATAGAGAACATGACTGTACCCTGAGCCTCATACTAAGTAAGGAAAGGGAGGAGCCTTAGCAGGGCTTGCACTTTGGAGGCAGGATTTATTGCGCTTGTGTTGAGAAGCTTTATTTGGAGATGCAAATGACTACTCATTTTGAATGGTACTCGGGATGAAAGAGGAACCTGCCCCCGGTTCAGGCTGTAGTGATGTGTGCTCTTCTGCCATTTTGAACTAGTTTATCCAATAAAGCTATCAGATCCAAAAAAATAAGGATATGTAAAGCATCTGGCAAGACCCAACACTGTAGACCCCCTGGGCTTTTCCTCCTTGATCAAGAGCTACTGTTTGCTAAATTACTCCCAGGATACCTGAGCTCTTTTGCAGCCTAAGTGGGTAACTACAGTTTATGAAGTGTCTACGCAACTGGATCTGCCCATCATAAACAGAATCACCAAATCTGAGTCATAACAGCAAACAGCAGATCATTTTCTGTTTAATCATACAGATCATACTTGAGGACTTGGTTCTGAGCAGTTCCAGAAAGCATGTGTAACAAATGATTTGACTCCCTTTGTAATTATCCCTGTTGCATGAATACCATAGCTCCAACTCACAACTGTGGCCATATAGGATTTTTTTTGGCCATTAACAGAGAAGAGGTGAACCTGATCCTGCCTCACAGACAGGCTGCAGGATATGTTCATGTAGAAAAATGGACCGCTGCTGTGCTGATGCCCCATGGGGAGTGGGCCTCAGATACAGCAAAGAGCTAGCAGCAACATTAGATTATCTCCTCTCTATGAAGAGAGAAATGGCATGAGGTCCAACCACACCAGGATTTCTAGACAGTGACAGATGCCGTGGGTGGCAGCAAGGAGAAAAGATTGAGAAATTAGGGACAAGAAATTGGAGAACTGTAGGAGATCTGGGTAGCACCATGGCATCCTTCTAACTCCAGGATGTAAAGTAAAACCGGAAGTATGCAGCCATCCAGGAAGAATTTCCCACAGAATTTATTTTTACAAAAAGATCTAGGCCCTTGTAGATGAGGTTAAGCAGGTCATGGCAACTTCAAAGTTTGTTTGGAGAATGTAGTTTCAAACTCACATAACAAACACTGGGTGAAATGGGTGTTAATTCTACCCACAAAATGAGACAAGGCTATAAAACCTTTGCATAGCCACTTTTTATTTTCAGCCAGTGATCCCGTTTTTCTAGTCCAGGAAACGGAAACAATTATAGAGAAAGAAAAGAGCTATGGTGATGTTTGCCCGACAAGAGGCAATAGGGATTGGGAGAAAAAATTGAAAAATTGCTGAGAAAGCAGAGGACTAGAAGAAGCAGATCAGGTTTCCCGGATATGCAGCTTGAGGAGCTGTACAGGGCCATAAGCTTACACAGATTCCGAGTTCGGTGGTTGGTCCTGTTCTCATGATAAGGCCTTGAAATTCCTAAGTATTAACACAGACTCCTTACTTTTATTTTATACTGGGCCCCACAAGTTAGATAACCAGGCCTAAGGTTTAGGAATAAAGACAAAATGGAAAGAGGGACACGACACGTAAAAGTTATTTTACTCTCATTAAAATGATAGGAATTGGAAGTGGATACGCTCGGTGAGTGGTAGAACAATGATGAGGGTGGGGTGGAGGATACGGGAAGGACATGTACTTCATTTTTTCCATGTCGTTAACTGGGTGCTTAGAAAAGGTTATCAGCAGCATCATTTTTTGGCTCTCCATTCCCCAGGAGAGAGAAAAGCTGACCAAATACCCAAGAGTGACAAGGGGAATAAATGTCACCTAGCCCGTCAAATAAGTTGTTGCCTTGGGAAGTTGGTGCCTGGAACAGAAGGGTGTCAGAGAACTGGGGTATCTACTGGACACGGAACCGGACACGGTCAGGACATGGAAGCAGACACCAGTGGGAAGAGGATAGGAGAGGGGGGAACTGGATACTAAACTGAAGTGCCTTTGCATCACGTAATGCTGATAAACTAAAATTCCAAACCTCCAACTTGAAATAAGTCTCTCTTGTTTCAGATTCTCCTTGCAAATGTGGTTGCACGGTAGTATATTTTTGTCCCAGGTCCTGTACTAGACTTTGAGAATTTACTGGTGAGCAAAACACACTGTAGTGTCAATCCTAAGAGATCTCACTGCCTAGCAAGCCTCCTTGCACAAACAACCCTATTACTGAGAAGGCGCTATGAAGAAAATGTGAGCTGTGAGATTTTATGCATTGGAAACCTAGTAATGAGGGCGAGAGCTAAGAGGAGTCCTGAAAAACTGACATCTAATCAGAGGTTTGCATTAATCAGGTGCAGCCATGCATGAGGTTAAAGATATTTAAGAAAATATTTCAGGCCAAGGAAATATTTCTCGGGCAAGAGGTACGGCAGAGCTAAGGAAAATTACATCAAAACTGAAGTTCCCCAAAGCAGAGAACTTTGCTTTTCTTTCATTCTTTAATGTACTCCATTACGTAGGACAGTGCACAGCACAGAATAGATGCTCAATAAATATTTATCAGCTAAATCAATGACTATGCTCTAGGATAGCACTAAAGTGCAGAAAGGCCTGATCCAAAGAGATCATGAGGGAAGGATTTTTCAGAGAGTAAGCAGATTGCACAAACAACATGCAGAGGTGAAAATAAAATCAGGACACTATAGAAGACACTGCTAATCAAAGGTGTGAAACAGATCGAACCAACAGATCTCCAACAGATTTTCATAGGTCACACATTAAGGAAATCCACAGTACAAAAGGTTTGCCTCACCTATGTATTTTATGCAACTCTAAACAATGGATCATCCTTTATAGAAACAAGCTCAACTTGGTAATTCCATATATCTCCGAGTAAACTTTAGCATGTGTTGCTTATGAGAAGTTAAAGCATGGGTACAAATGTTTCCCTTTTACTTTCTTTCAGTCTAGGATAAGGTGACCACTGACCGAGACAGAAGGTTTTTATTGCACCATTTAAAAATCACTGCTGCATTGTTTGACTTGGCCAGAAATTTAAAACTTAACACAGACTCACTGTGGTGAGTGATTCAGGGCTTGTCTCTTTTCCTTTTCTGACTCCATTACCCTCTCCAAGGAGCGGCCACACCCACAGCCAATTTTCTGAGTGACTTCAGCCCTTGCAGTAGAAAGAAAAAGTAAATTAGAAACTTACTTAAATTATTGTTTGTTCTTTCAGACTTGATAATCATCTAAATGAGAATTTCCTGTTTTAACCATCTAATCTTGCTGTCTCTAAGTAAATACAGTATAATTTAAAATATTTACTTTGCTAATTAGCATTCTTTGCCTTTCATATGGCATAAATTGCAAATACCGGTATATAACACTAGTATTCCAATCTACATAAAAAAATCTCAGTGTCTTTTAACCATTTCCTCAGTGAAACTCAGACATGCAATAATACGTCAACCAACAGCTCCTGAAGGTAAGGACTATGTCTTAACTATTTTAAAACTAGTTTAAATCTGCGTTAACATGCCTGCACACATTGTTTCTATTTCCTATTTTCTCATTATTTTTAAAATCCGTATTTGTTTACTTGTTTTTTTGTTTTTTTTTTTTGGTTTTTCTCCGGTACCAGGAACTGAACTCACGACCTTGCGCTTGCCAGGCAGGCGCTTTGCCGCTGAGCTAAATCCCCAGCCCCCCGTATTTGTTTACTAATTATTTTGTACCAGACACTCAGCTGCCATGGTCACATGTTCAGCGCTTCACTGATTAGAAGACTGTCTTTCTATATAAAATGTTAAGTACACAGGAAGTGTGCAAAAAATATAAATGTAGGATATTAATTTTTCATTTAGTCTTGAAAAACAGTAGCTGACCAGGTAAGTACTCTTACCTCACACCGTGAAGGAAGGGATGGTGTCAGTGAGGAGGCGTGAGGCCACTCGCCCAAGGTGACCAGCTTGTGTGTGGCTCATTCAGTCTTGTGTCCTCTCACGTCACCACTTTTCTCTACTCATTAACTGAGAGTATTCTTGGAGTGAGTTTTGTGGATTGTCAAAACATACACTCACTGAAAGTACAGAAACCTACGTCTAGGACAAGCATATGGCGTCATGTGGAGTCCGTGTGAACAGAAGAGTATTACTTCCCTCTCTGTGGGGAGGTCAGGGGGGACCCACAATGTGACTGCTCGGAAGCCTTCACCTGGCAGTCCATCCTGCTGCAGAAGTGATTTGAAAAGGCTCATCTCTGCCTATTTACTGCGTGCCAGCTCCGCAGGAAGCTCTGGATTGGTGCTGGGAAATCACTCCCAGGTGAATATGTCAGAGCGCTACTTATACACAAAGAGCTAACAGACCAATAGCTAAATACTCTCAAGACAAATAAATAGCTAAAATAAATGCAGACACTGGAGACAGCATGAAGAAAACAAGCGGGATTCTGAGACAGTGATGTGGATACAACTTTAGTTATTCCGTAAGCGTTCTTTTAGTTTTCCTATTAATTTTTAAGTATAATTAATAGTCACAGCTGCACAAAAGTTGCCATAAATGTATAGCTTTTCTCTCTTGTTTGGAGGAGATAGCAGGAATCGAACTCAGGACCTCACACTTGCCAGGCGCTGCACCACTGAGCTAAGCTCCCAGCCCTGTAGCTTGTCTGTTAAACGCAAGGCTTTTAAAATTATTTTAAACTCATTAATGAGCAGGGGTGTAGCTCAGTGGCATAGGGTGCTGTTAGTATGTGCTAGAGCCTGGGTTCAAGCTCCAGCCTCCTGTCTACCCCCAGATCTCTTAATTCTAATTCATCCTATTAGCCACTTAAAAAGCAAAAAACATATGGTCTTGATAGAGTCAGAAAAGAATTGCAGAATGTAACATCTCTACAGGACAAAAGCTCAGATTATCTCAGGAACTTCTCCAAGAAAAAGTATTCACAGAAATATCTAGCAGTGGTTCTCAACCTTTAATGTATACTTGAGTCCCCTGAAGAGGTTATTAAAACACAGGCTGTTGGGACTACCTCCTTTCCTCTAGAGTTTCTGATCCAAGGGGCTTAGGGTATGGCTCCAGAATTTGAATGTACAGGTTGATATTTCTGGTCCAGAACTATTTAAGAACTACTATCCCCTTCTCTTAGCAGTAAAATGATGTCAGTATTTACTTTGAAGGCAAGATCAAAATAAGTGTCTTTACCTCTATTTCATCACTCTTAGACTCCTCATAAATGAAAGTAAGTACGTAAGGAATGTTCAGTGGAGTACTGACAGGAACAGGAAATACAATGAAATAGTTTAAGTTTAACTCAATAGAAGGATAGATGCATTGTGGGCAAGTCACGTAATAAATAATGCACCACTGTCTTAAATATCTTTAGTAGCGTGACACGGTTTTTGAGTAGAAAATGTCAGATTACAAATGAGAAACTTGGTGGATGTATTGAAGGCTTAAAAATTAATGCAAGACAGATTAATTCACCACGTTTAATGTGACAAAGACATTTCAATCAGAGCTAGAGGATTACCCATCGGCTTCAGAATAGTGGTATATTTGGAGACATTTAAAGGATGCATCCATAGTCCCTACACAGTTCCTTAAATGCTTCTGTTCACCAACCAGCTGGCCACGAATACACATTAGAAAAGACTCGTGACACAGACCAAAAAGCCCCAAAGTAAATAAATAAATTTCTTTTTTATTAATGATGATTCAACATACTTTTGAAAAGATCTCAGCTCTCTTGAAACTTGCTCTGGGAAAATTCAATGAAGTAGAACCACTATTCTATTACCATTGCAGTTGGCAAGTTGCCTTGTTAAAAATTGTTACCATATTGTAATAAACTTCTGGTCCTTGTGCTAATCAAGTTGCAAGAAAATATCATTCTCTTAAAGGAAATATTTGGTTTCACCAGCCTGTAAATCGCTATTAGCTATTCTAAGTCACTGGTTCCAGCTGAAACCTAGTACCTGCTTTATAATAATCAACTGCAGATAAATCAGCTCTAGCCACAGCAATTTGGCCGCCCTCAGAAAGAGACATAGTTGATATTAAAATACTCAATAGCACCTGCTTAGCATGTTTGTGTTCATGCACAATTTCAAGGTTCTTTGTAAGTTTGCCAAGTATTTTCAAATGAGTCCCCTGGGAAAATGACCTATCAGTAATTTTTTCTGCGTTTTCTCAGGCTGATAGGAGAGCAGTTCTTTGATCATGCTGAGGGCTGTATGTCTTAGTTTTCTGAGCACAGAGAAACCTTATGCTTATGCAGCTAGGCAGAGCTCCATGCCAGCACTGGATATTTTTATGCCTACAGTAAAGCTAGCACTTGAAACTTCTATCTGCAGGTCAGGAGACTAGCGAATGGTTCGGTGTTTTGAAGTCATGCTGGGCTGTTTTCAGTTTTATCTTTTGAAAGACCAGTAATTCGCTGGTTCCCACTATTTTTCTCAACTAAATCTTCTTTCTTTCTACTCAGTCCCTCCTCTCACAGTCTTCCCCAGACTTACACAGACTCATGGGTCTTTCACAGACGGGAATGTTTTGCTTGTATGATCTGAAGTAAAATCTGGTAGTAAGTAATCATTTTTTTATAAACTGAGATAAAGTTCATCCTTCTTTTTCTTTGTGTCTTAGGGAGGTGGGAAAACAAATGTTATTTAGAAGTGTCATGCTCCAAATGGTGGAAAATATTAGAGGAATGGGTTTCACATCAGGAAATCTAGGAAGGAAAAATCCCTTCCTCTGGGGTGGTGTTAGGTTTCTTTTTCCAGAGAGGGCAAAAGTTCCACTAATTAAGATGAAAGCAAAACCCAGATGCCTGTGACATGTATTTTTCTCCTAGACTGGAGAATATATCCGTCAGTTTAACTTTTATTTGGCTAACCTTAATTTTCAGGTTGAAGTTTCCTCTATTTTCAGTAGTTTTGCATTTACCAACAAGGCAATTTCAATTAAAAAAACATTTAATTGCTTGATTGTTCATTGTAACATCACTGAGGATTGGTTACTCTATCCATGAAATTTGGCCATTTTTATTGTAGAGAATAATTATAAAATTCAGTGTCATGAGGGAAAAAAAGCTTATCAAAGCAGAAAATCAAACATTTGCAGTAATTCAAGAGGTACCTGAAATAGGATCGTCCACATGAACTCACAAAAATATTTTACTTCTTAAAAAAATGATTAATGTTACACCAGACAAACAACCAAATTCTTTGATAGCTGCAGAGTAAGTGTGCAGCCCCTGCGGTAATAAAAGAGTGGCCTCTGGTTGGAGATTGCCTCAGAGCTAAAACTTACCTCAGAGTACAGGTTCATGAGCAATTTAGGGAGGGGACTTAATTTAAGTGTTGATTTCCCCGGTTGATAACATCATAACATCATTTTTCCACATAGAAACATGATGATAGTGCTAGTTTATTTCTCCTGTGTTGCTTGTAAGGTTTCACGAATATCCCACTGGCAAACACCTTTTCCAGAGCTCTGGTGTGTGTGACCTCCTCAGCGAGAGTCACAGCCCCATCACCTCGTGAGAGTAATTTGTGCAGATTCACGTCTTGTATGATTTATTTTACTGTCTTTCACTGTGCAATATTTAAATAGCACATTAAAAATACCAAGTCAAATAACAAGTTCAGGTAAGTTTATCACTTCCAGAGGGGAAGTAAGGAGATATTTCTTTAGCTGATCGTTTTTTCGGTTCAAGTGAAAGCTTTCACTATAGAATGCTTGTGGGACGTGCTGTTCTGAATTCTATCAACAGAAAAAGCATCTTATTCTGGCAAATGTAGCCACAAAATTATACTAGAAATATACATATGGATTATTTTGTATGAAAATGTAATACAGCACTGCTCAGATATTAGTCATTTTTACATTTTACATTATATGTTTTATGGTTTTTGAAATTTTCATGGTAATAAAATGATCTACATAATAAAACAGAATCTTAAAAGTACTTTAGATAATAAAATTGAATCTTATAAAAGATTTTAGATAGCACTGAAGAAAATATTGGTTATAATCTATAAAAAAATTAGAAGTAGAGTACCTCTTTTCTTATGAAATATATGCCTTGCACAGATGTGTACAAAAGAGTATATAATTTTAAGAACAAAAACAAAGCAAATGCCCTTAGAACCATCACCCAGGTTGACAACTGGAGCACCGCCAGGGCTTCAGGAGCCTGCCTGTGTCCTCCCGAGTGAGCTGCCTTCCCTACCACAGAAGGAATCATGACGTGACCTTTGGCATTGTTTCCTTGTTTCCCTTACGAGTTTCACTTCCACTGCGTGTGTGTTTAAGCAATGCATTGCTTAGCTGTGCCTGCTGAGGTTTCATTACAATGGAACCACTTTGTCTACATTCTGCATGTTTCCTTCACTCACATCAGGTTGACAGAGTTCTTCCGAGTTGCTGTGCAGCTATGTTCATTTTCATTGCGATACAAATTTGAGATGCGTGTTCACCGTGTGATTTGATTATCAAATCTGTATTAGATGAGAATTTGGGTTGTTGTCATTTAGGGCCCTTACATTAAAAGGGCTCTAGACAACTGTTTTTCCCAGAAACTGGTATTAATTATCAAAATCATATTCGATGTCAGCAACTTGCCATAATCACCCCCCCAAAAAAAGAAACTGCACACATTGCAACCTTAATGCATAGTCCAATGGCACTCCAGTTATTAAAAGAGTAATTCACATTACCCCCAAAGGCAACTAAATTTTTAAGCATCTTTATACATCTAGCCAGCAGATTAAAATGTTCAACAAGAAAAAAAAAAACAAATTCAGAGGTCTGGTATTGGTGTTTAAAAAGGCAACTGCTTAAGCATTTCAAATGTCTGTCTCTCAGCCACTCAGCTTCGTGCCCTCAGCCACCTCCAGTGACTCAGATTTAACCACACCACACCCCCCGGACTTCCCACTCTCCTCATTGATGTTGGCATACAGCACATGGCCACATTCGTTGAATTGGACATTTTGCATCTTCCATGTACAATCAAATGGGAGATTTCACACAAACATATGGCAGGCCTTCCTGGCCACCCCAAGAGCTTGGCTGCCAGCTCTACCAAAAGAACCTGTGAGGCTTCCTCCAAAGTTTCCAGGTTCTATCTCAATGGCATGGTCAAAACTGGCACCACTACCACCACCATGGCCAGGCCCATGTGCTCAGTGCCAGTGCCCAACCCCAGGCCAATGGCGGGGGCCCATTCAGCCCAGGCTGGTGTCCTTGCGATCTATCATGGGACTCATGAGATCCAGGGTCAGGCCCATGCCCTGAGGGCAGGGTCCATGTGCTCTACACCAGAACCCACCCCCTCCATGGTTTAGCCCATTCTCTGAATGCTGGAAGTCATGAGGTCGAGACCCAATGGGCCCAGGGCTTCGATGCCTGAGCCCATGTGCTCAACAGAGCCTATACCCCATTACCAGGCTCACGTGCTCGATCTCAGAGCCCATAGGATCCACGCTGTGGACCAGGCCTGTGCCGGTGCACTCCACACTGGTACTCCTAATGCAGTCAATGCCAGGGCCCATCCTCTTGACCCCAAGAACTCTGCCTCCACCTCCACCTCATCCCTCCTCTGCAAGGACCTGTCCTCCCTTCAGTGCATTACCAAGGATTTTCATTCCTCTGCCAAGGAGGCTCTGCAAAGCTTCAGGATATGTCCATCTCATTTTTTGACAGTGTCTCTCTCCAGTCCTCCACCCATGCCACGCTCCATTTCATTTACCCGCCCCACGTTCTCCCCAGATCCAAACTGCCTCATGTTTTCCTTGCCAACACCTAAGAGGCTCTCCGTGCCTCCTACTTTATCATTTCCAAATCCTATGCCCCTCATTCCCATTCTGCAGGCCCTAATTTGCCATTCCAATGCCTTTGTTCAGATGATTGACATGCATAGGCTGCCCTTCTGGGCCTAAACCCAGGCCAATAGCTCCAAGTCCATGGGAAAGCTGCTGTGGACGTTCTTGAGGGAAAGAACTTCCCTTCGGTGAGGCCCTGTCATCCATTTTGGCATGCGTTGGTCTATCAAGTAGCAGCCAGTCATTAAACGCAGCCACAGCTTGCACAGCTTCAGTGGATTGTGCAAAAGCCGCGGTGCCTATTCCACGACTTTGCCTATCTTTATCCTCCAGCATGTCTGCTCGGCCCCACATCAGCCACACTAAACACTTCCTTCAGTTTCTTCCAGGCAATTGCATCATCCAGATTTGCACAAATACTGTGCTTCCAAGTCCTGCAGCCTGCAATTTAGGATGTTAGGATTATTTAGGATACTGGACCACCTGGGCCCCACCTGTGTTCCTCATTTTGTTTATATGAGTCTTATAGATTCACATGGTAAAGCAACTGGGGGGGGGGAGAATATTTGTATTTTTCTACACTCTCAAATACTGAAATTATTGATTTCTTTAATATACACAACAACACAGTGGCAGATGCAGGGCCGTGTTATCCACAACTCTCAGTTCTTTTTCCGCGTGGAATGCAGCTAGTCTACATTTTCCTGTTTTTTCAGAGTTTGGGGAGGGACTAAATTCTGTCTAATTAACTATAGTCTATGTGTCAGCAAACTACTATGAAAGTAATGGGACATTATATGTGAAGTGCTTTGTCATACTGAGCTACTTCTCTCCCAGTCTTTTTCTAGGTAGTAGTAGAAGACGTATTTGATAAGTGTTTAATAAATGAAAGGTATTACTATCATCTCAGGCAATCACTCTATTTTGATAACACTTTTCAAAGAAATATAGATTCAGAGTTAAGAATCTATATTGCAGGTGAAAAACGAATGTGTCCACAATGCAGGTATTCAAGGAAATGAGAAAGAACTAAAAGAAATGCAATTGTAGAAAATAAAGTCTTTGCAATTAAAATTTAGTCTGGCCAACTATCATATACTTATTCTAAATGTTTTATATGGAGTTAAGCGAAGGTGATGGAAATTTGCTTGTGGGAGAGTTCTCAGAACCTGGGGCACTTTGTCACATTCCTCTTCAGGCATCAACATGGCCAAGAACAACAGGAAGAGAAAGAGCCTCAGTGTTCAGCCTTTGTCCTCTTCTGCACTGTGCACATGCGTTCCCAGATGACAGAAGTTTGGAAGACTTCTGGATCTTAAAAACACTCAAAGATCCTCAGATCAGGAGGTGTCACATCCTCTGTCTCATTCAGAGCAATAAAACTTGTGTTCGGGGAGAGTCAGTAATGCTCTTCAGCAGGGTATATTCTCTTGAGGAGTGAACTCAACCCTGAAGACAGCCTTTGAACAGGAAACGGGTTACAAAGGGGTAAAAGAAGTAATATTCTTATATAAATCCCAGATATTGTTAGCACACAGCATTTCTCATTCCATAAGCCACAGCACAGCTGGCAATATCTTTGTGTAAGGGGCAAAATGTAATCTGTAATAGATCACACTGTGTAAGGACTAGGTACGTGAGCAAGAAGAAAGAATACCGGCCTGGCCTCTAAGACGTGGTCACCCAAGCTGGTTAGGGGAGGGTGCTAATTATTAACATGGGAGTTACACGGTAACAACAGGCAGGGGGCGGTATCAGTAGGAGAAAAAAACAATAGTTTTGGAATATTGTGGAAATAAAAAGAAGCAAAGTTTATTCCTACTACTTTTATATGACTCTTTCTTAAATAGTATATTTCTGTACTTCCACAATGGGGTTTTGAGTAGGTTTGAGTATTTTAATGAGTCACAGGAAAGTGCAGTCAGACAAAAGGGGATGTTTATGAAGTAGGAAGGGCCAGACACACCGGGAGACAAAGAAGCATCATGTGATAGCTGAAGTCACTTGAACAAAGACTTTGTTTGACCGTAAACTTGCCATGTGGAATAACCAGATTAAGAAAGCTTATAAACATAAAAATGCATACTATAGAGGATAGTTTGAGAAAGGCAAGGATGAGTACAGCTGGTTATTTTGCATCAGTCAGTGACACAGTCCCAGTAAGCTCTCGCTGGGGTGCCAGAGTCAATATTCTTTCCAAGGTGACCTAGTCTAAATGGCCTCTGATCTGATCACTCAGTAAAATGCTGATATTGATGTCATTCTAAAAATAAAAGTGCCTATTGTCCTAATCAATGATGAAAAAACAGCTTTCAGTACAGACCAAAGAGCTAAGAGACCTATGTTAGGATGAGTTTACCTCTGATTATGAGGAGATCTTCTTCAGCGTTTTTGGAATGGAGATGAACAGACTTCCATTTTAGAAATGTGTGTAGGGGCTGGGGATTTAGCTCAGCGGCAAAGCGCCTGCCTGGCAAGTGCAAGGTCGTGAGTTCGGTTCCGGGTACCAGAGAAAAACCAAAAAAAAAAAAAAAAAAGAAATGTGTGTAAAATAATGGTGAAGAATCAGTACCTGGGTTGAATATGGCTGCAAAGTAAGTTTCTGACACAAACAAAATATTATATGAATATATAAAATTCATTGATAAAGGTTAATATATAGGTTTATATGTAGATACTATTATTTTGTTATTAAAGTGAAAAAAATCACTCAATTTTTATTAGTATATGTTTAGATTCATAATAAATACATTCATCTTTTAATTCTCATGCAGAAATTAAATAACCAAAATTTAACATAACCGTAACTATATACATATATTAATGGTTCATAGTATAAGAAGTTGTAATTTGTGAGGTCAAGATTATTAAGTGTGTGTGGAAGACAGAAACAAAAGTGTAAAGTTTTCATATGTGATTTAATATATGATATCAGCTTTACACAAGCTATTATAATTATGATTTATTGTAAGCTCCATGCTAGCCATAAAAACATTGAGGATATAAAAAAAGAAAATTAGAAAGGAATCAAAGTATGGCACAAAATAAATTAAGGAAGCACAAGAAAAGACAGCGATACAAGAAAATGGAGACAGAAGAGTAAGACAGAAAAACATTAACAAAGTGGCAATAGCAAGTCCTTTCCTATCAGTAATTACTTGAAAGTAAATGGATTAAACTTCACTAACAGAAAACATAGTGACTGAACAAATATACATATAGAAAAGATTCCATTGTATCCTTCAAATTAGATGTAAAAACATAGACAATAAAAGGGCAGAAAAGATATCCCATTCAAATGACAGCCAAGAAACCAAGAATGACCATAATTGCATCAGACAAAATAGACTTTCAATTAACAACTGTCACAAGAGGCAATGGAGGAAGAAGGCCCTCAAACTGCTCTCACTGGGGTTCACATGTGGACCCTCTCTGCGAGTGTACAACACCCAGTGAGGTACTGGAGCAGGCACTCCACAAGCTGCTGACAACATGGCTTGCGTTTGGGCCTTGCTTGCACCCCAACCTCCTGGAGGTCACAGACATGGGCAGTCTATGGTCACTGTTGGTGTGGCCCACATCTAGCTTCTGTGCACATCCTGAACTGCCTGGAGACACAGAATCAGGTGGTCTACAAACAGTTGACCCTGCAGTTTGCGTCTGGGTTGGCCAGTAGCCTGAACTGCCTGGGGACACAGGTCCACTGGTCTGGGAGTGCACCATCAGTGCAACCTGATTGTGGGTCACATGCATGTCCTGAACTGTGAAGGGATGCTGGATCAGATGGACTGACATCAGCTGACATCCATGTCTGAGACCTGGGAGAACTAGATACACTTCACCATCTGCTGGAAAACACCAGACTAAGCAGTACATCTCAGCAGACACTGGAGGGCAAGCCTGATCACCAGGAAAACTAGCGACACTAGCAGTCTTTGCTGAGCTGCCAGGGAAGAGAGAGACTGAGCTTTCTGCATCTGGCATCAAACATGACAAGATGAAGAACTAAAACACAAGCTCAGAACTCCACCCCAAGCAGAATGAGTCCAGGAGACATCAACATAGGAGAACTTGGTAAACACACACCTGAAATTGTTGAAATAATTGCAATGGAAGTAAAGAAATAACTTCATCTGGCCATAGAAGAGATGAGATCAGAAATAATCTCTCAGGAAAGAAATGAAATGACAATAATAATGAAGGAACTGCTCAAAAAGTCTGCAGAAGAAACATATAAGAAAATAGAAGAACAAAGGCAAGGGACAGAAGTGTTAAATGAAAAGTATAGAAAGGACTTAGAACGCATGAACCAGATTCAAAGAGACTTCCAGGAAATCAAAGCTTCCACTAAAAGCTGCTAAAACCACTTGAATGAAGCCAAAGATAGAATTTCACATTTTGAAAACAGCATGGCAGCTAGCAACTGTGAAAGAAAGGATCTCTTAAAATCAACAATGAACCAGGAAAAATCAATTCAGCAGCTGCAAGACGAGACAAAGAGGAATAATGTATGGCTAATGGGAGTCAATGAATCAGCAGGAGGCAACACAAATGACATAAAAAGAATATTTACAGAAATAATAGCAGAAAATTTCCCAAGTGTGGAAACAGAACCTGATATACAAATAAATGAGGCACATAGAACTTCGACTAACCATAACCAAAATAAAACTACACCTAGACATGTAATAGTCAAGATCCCAGATCTTCTGCAAAAAACAGAATATAAAAAGATGCTAGAGAAAAGAACCAGATTACCTATAAAAGAAAGCCCATCAGAATCAGGGCAGACTTCTCAACATAAACCATCCAGTTGAGAAGAGCTTGGAATGAAGTATTACAGGTCCTGAGACAAAACAGCTTCCAACCAAGACTGATGTACTCTGCCAAATTCTCCTTCAGATTCAATGGAGAAGTAAAATATTTCCATGACAAAGAACAACTGAAGAACTTCATGAGTGCCAAACCATCACTGCAAAGAGTACTAAACAATATTCTAGACAGAGAAAAAAACTACCACTCTTTCAAGAACAACAATAGAAAGGAACCATCAAGAAGAGCAAGCAATTAAACAGATAGGAAAAGTAGGAAACCAACATCAAGTAAATAATATGACAATAATAAGTCAACACATATCGGTTATAACCATAAATGTAAACGGCCTCAATTCACCAGTCAAAAGAAACAGATTGGAAGAGTGGATTAAGAAACAAAATCCAATGATATGCTGTATATAGGAAATACATTTTATTCAAAAGAAAATACAGACAGTGAAAGTCCAAGGATGGAAAATAATCTTCCATGCAACAGGAACCCAGAAAAAAGCAGGTATAGCTATTCTGTTTGCAGACAATGTAAACTTCAAACTGACAATAACCAAAAGAGATAAAGAAGGGCATTACATACTAGTCAGGGGAAAACTGCAAGAGGATGAGACAACAATCACAAACATGTATGCACCAAATATCGGAGCACCAAACTATATAAGACAAATCTTAACAGACATAAAAAGCCATATAATTAATAACACTATTGTAATAGGGGACCTCAACACCCCTTCAACATAAAGAGATAGGCCAACTGGACAAAAACTCAGCAAAGAAATAACAGATCTGAATCAAATCTGTGAACAAATGGACTTAATAGATGTGTACAGAGTGTTCCACCCCACAACAGCAGAATACACATTTTTCTTAGTTGCACATTGGACTTTCTCTAAAATAGACCACATCCTAGCCCATTGAGCATACCTTCCAAAATGCAAAAGGATTGAAATTATCCCGTGCATATTATCTGACCACAGTGCAATGAAATTAGAAACTAACAAAAAAGGAACTCCCAAAACTCCATAAATAGTTGGAAATTAAACAATAAGCTCCTGAACAACCACTGGGTCACAGAAGAAATTAAAGAAGAAATTTAAAAATGCCTACAAACAAATGAAAATGTAAATACAACTTACCGGAATCGGTGGGATGCAATGAAAGCAGTCCTCAGAGGGAAATTTATAGTGGTGAACTGACATATAAGGAAAACAGAAAGAGAATAAATAAATACCCTATGGCTGCACCTTAAACTTTTAGAAAAAGAAGAATAAATCAAGCTCGAAGCCCAAAGAAGGGAGGAGATTAAAAAGATCAGGTTAGAAATTAATGCAATTGAGACAAAGAAAACCCTCCAAAAAATAAATGAATCAAAGAGTTGGTTCTTTGAAAGATTATATAAAACTGATAACCCCCTAGCCAACCTTATCATACAAAGGAAGGAAAGAGCTCAAATTCATGCAATAAGGAACAAAAAGGGTGAAATTACTACAGATTCCACACAAATTCAGATCATTAATACCTACTTTGAAAAATCTTTACTCTCATAGGATAGAAAACTCAGAAGAAATGGATAGATTCCTAGATATGTATGAATTACCAAGGTTGAGTCAAGATGATATAAAAATCTGGAATAACCAAATATCAATTAATGAGATCGATAATGTGATTAAAAACTTACAGACAAAGAAAAACCCAGGCCCTCATGAAGTCACAGCAGAATGTTATAAGAAATTCAGAGAAGATTTAATAACAACACTCCTCAAACTCTTCAATGAAATTGAAAAGGAAGCAATTCTGCCTAACTCATTTCTGGAGGCAAGTATACTGATACCAAAACCAGAGAAAGACCCAACCAGGAAAGAGAACTACAGACCAATCTCCCTAATGAATATAGGTGCAAAGATACTCAATAAGATACTAGCAAATAGAATGCAGCAAATTATCAAGAAAATCATACACCATGACCAAGTTAGATTCACTCCAGGAATGCAGGAATGGTTTGATGTTGGCAAATCAATTAATGTTATACACCATATCAGTAGAGACAAAGACAAAAACTATATGATCATCTCAATAGATGCAGAAAAAGCTTTCAACAAAGTCCAACATGCATTCATGGTAAAAACTTTACAGAAAATGGGAATAGATGGTCTTTATCTCAAACTGATCAAAGCCATCCATGACAAATCAACAATCAACATTATACTAAATGGATAAAAACTGAAAGCTTTTACTTTAAAATCAGGAACAAGACAAGGATGTCTGCTGTCACCACTCCTGTTGATCATAGTTCTGGAACTATTAGCCAGAGCAATTAGACAAGAGAGAGAAACAAAAGGAATAAGGATAGGAAAGGAAGAAGTAAAACTATTACTATTTGCAGATGACATGATACTTTACATGGAAAACCCTAAAAACTCCACAAGAAGACTCCTTGAATTAATCAACAAATTCAGCAGTGCAGCTGGTTACAAAGTCAACACCCAAAAATCAATAGCATTCTTATATACAAACAACAAAC
>NW_004955434.1:16094800-16103333 GCF_000276665.1 Chinchilla lanigera
AGATGAATACACACTTCTCAGATAAAGAAATACAAACAGCAAATAAATACATGAGAAAATGTTCAACATCATTAGTCATTTGAGAAATCAAATTAAAACAACACTGAGATTTCATCTCACCCCAGTAAGAATGGCTATCATGAAGAAATCAACCAATAACAAATGCTGGCAAGGCTGTGGAGAAATAGGAACTCTTCTCCGCTGCTGGTGGGAATGCAGACTGGTGAAACCACTGTGAAAATCAGTTTGGAGATTCCTCAGAAATCTAGGTCTGGAGGTCCCATTCAACCCAGCTATTCCCCTTCTGGGTATTTTCGCAGAAGATCTGAGAACATCATATCACAGCAATATATGTGTACCCATGTTCATAGCAGTACAATTTGTAATTGCTGAATTATGGAAGCAACCCAAATGTCCATCCACTGAGGACTGGGTAAAAAAATTGTGTTACTTTTATATAATGGAATATTACTCAGCTATAAAGAAAGATAAACTTGAGGCTTTTATAGGTAAATGGTCCCAACTAGAGACCATACTCATAAGTGAAATAAATCAGACCTGCATGTGTAAGCAATATATTGTCTCACTAGTGTAAGACCTGAAAGAGCGAATAAAAACTAGGAGGTATGATAGACATTGTGAAACAAAAGGAAAATACTCAAAAGTAAAGGGTGACTGGGGTGTGGGAAAAGAGAAAGAAAAGAAGGGGAAATTATGTAGGTATGTGTATATGGGATAGCTAACATAGTTGTACTGCTGTCTTCTATTGCTCTACAGAAAGGAATAGTTAATGATTACTTGTTTGATCAATCTTGTATGTCTCTATTTGTTTTACTGAGAAACGACTTGGAAGACATCAATACGTAATACAACAACCATGGTTAATTTCCTACAACTTTGTCTGTAACTCTGTTTTGTTTGTATTGTTCTTATGCTATTTTGTAAATGGATATCTATCAGTTAATATGTTTTCTTTCTTTTATTTTTTAAAATAAAAATAGAGGCAATGGAGGATATAATCTAATGACAAAAGGGTCAATTTATCAGGAATTATAGCAATTATCAATATATATACACACTCCAAACCAGAGCACAAAATATATGAAGAAAACATTGACAAAACTGAAAGGAGAACTAGGTAGTAATATAATAAAATTAAATTTCAGTATCTCTTTCTTCCTTACTTTTATTAGTACATTTTTGCAGTACATAATGATTATGCTTGTGTAGGGAAATGGTACATGCACATAACAGAGTTCAGTTCTTTTCTTGTCTTCACTCCCCTTTTATTTTTCTGGCATCAGATTCAATTATTTATAATAACATATGAAATTAATTATCATATGTATAAACTAAAAACCAGATTGATAGGCCAAAGAACACATAAACCATGTAAGACAATTGTACTAAATACAATTTTAGATACATTGTCCATGGTCAATTACTATTTTCCTATTTTCATCTCCATTTTTCTCTATTATTTGTCTTACATTTCTCTCTCTCTTTCCATATATGGATATATATGTAAAGTTTTTCACTGAGTGAAACCATGTGATATTTAAGTCTCTAGGCACCAATTTTCCTATGACTTGTTTATCTTTCTTCGTGGCAGAGTAGTACTCCATTGTGTGTAAATACCACATTTTCTTTATCCATTCATTGTTTATAAGTGCATAGGCTGTTTCCAAGATTTAGCTATTATGAATTACACTGCTGTTAACATGAGTATGCATATGTCACTATGCTATGTGGCCTTTAGCTCTTTGGGGAAGATAACTAGAAGGGGAATAGCTAGGTCAAATGGAACTTGTATTTTTAATGTATTGAAGAATCTCCATGCTGATTTCCATAGTGGTTATATCAGTTTACAGTCCCAACACCAATGAAGAAGTGTTCCTTGCTCCCCAGAGCCTTGCCAATATTTGTTACTATTTCATTTCCTTCTCCCCACAGCTTCAGCAACATTTGTTATTGTTTGATTTCTTAACAGTGGCCATTCCTTCTAGAGTGAGATGAAATCTCAGTCATGTTTTAATTTGCATTTCTCAAATGGCCAGTGATGTTGAACATTTCTTCATGTATTTATTGGCCATTTGCATTTCTATGACCGAGAAGTGTCTATTTATTGAAGATGTCCATTTTTTAAATTAGGCCTTTAAATTTAGGGGGATCTAATGGTTTTAGTTCTTTATATATTCTAGATATTATTCCTTTGAAGAGTAGCTGGCAAATGTTTTTCTCCTAATCTGTAGGTTGTCTCTTCACTCTGTTGATGGTTTCCTTTGCTGTTCAGAAACTTTATAATTTGATGTGATCCCTTTTGTTGGTTCTTTGTATTGTCTCTTCTGAAACTGGGGTTTACCTCTGCTTTTATAGACCATCCAAAGTCAATAAGGAAACAGAGTATTTGAACAATTTAGAGTAGATCAAAATAACCTAAGAAGCACACAAAGTGCTTCATATGACAACAGCAGAATATACATTCTCTATAAGCCTATGTGGAAAATCTTTCAGTGTAGATCACATGTTAAGCCACAGAAAATAATTTAACAAGTTTAAAAATTAAGTCATTCCAAATATCTTTTCCAACCATGATAAGCTAAAATGAGAAATCAATAGCAGAAGAAAGGCTGATGATCTCACAAATATATAGAAAATAAACACACTTTCAAACAACCAGTGTGTCAAAGGAAAAACCAAGAAGGAAATGTACATATACCTTGATACAAAGAAAAAGAAAATACGACAGCCAAAACTTGTAATGTACAGCAAAAGCAGTAGTAAGAGGGAGGTTAAAGCAATGAATACCTACACTAAAGAAGAAAGAAAAATGTCAAACAGTGAATTTCTCTCCTCAAGGGTCTTGCAAAAGTCGAACAAACTAAGCCCAGTTAGAAGAAAGTAAGAGAAAGAAAAACATAAATATTACAGCAGAAATAAATGACATAGAATTTTAAAAATCAACAAATCAAAGAGTTGTTTTGAAAAGTTCAGAAAAATTGTGAAGATTTTTAGCAAGTCTAAGAAAAAAAATTCAAATGAAAACAGAAAAGAGAGAAGACATTAAAACTTACGCTACAGAAATAAAAAAGTATTTAATACTACAATGAAAAATCCACCAAAATTTGAATAAGCTAAAAGAAATAGATAAATCTCTAGGAATGTACGAACTACAGAGAATGAGTCATGAAAAACAAAAAACCTGAACCGACCTACGGCCTCCTGAACTAAGGGGACTGACTAAGCATTTAAAAACCTTCCAGAAAAAAAAAGGCTAATCACATGGCCTCACTGATAAATTTCAATAGACATTTGAAGTGGAATTCATGCAAATCTTTCACAAATGCTTCCAAGAATTGGACATGGAAGGAATTTTCCCAAAACTACTTTAATATCAAAGCAAAAAAAATACATTAGCCAAGAAAAAAATGAATAGGGAAGCAACTATAAACCAACATCCCTTATAAGTGTACAGTAGATGCAAAAACCTTCAACGAAATCTTGACAAGCCAAACTTAACTGCCTATTAAAGAGATCATACCCCATGACCAATGGGATTTATTTCTCATACTGAAAAACAATCTAACCTATGAAAATCAATCAATGCTGTACACCACATTAACAGCAAAAGATAGATATCACGTGATCAAAATTCAACACACTTTCAAGATATAAAGACATAAACTAGGAGCAGAAGAGATTATCTTCTGCTGGAACTGAACTAATGCTTCCTTTCAATAAATCCTATAATCTTTTGTCCTTATTATATAAATGTAATTGTAGAAAGGATACCTTTCACAATATGGTCAAGTTGGTTAACTTCTATTTAAAAGAAAAGTGCAAGAAAGAACCTAGTATGAATTAGATTACTCACACCTAATTCTTTGTTTTCTTAGAATTAAGTCAGCAGAGATATGAAGTCTAGTAAGAAGCCTCTATTTCAGCTTTTGTAACCCTTGTTTATTCATTAATCTACCAGGAACTTTGACACATTTATGCACTTTTGCAGCCTACATGTTTGTATACCAGCCACCTATATATAAAAGATGCCCCTAGTTATAAAAAATATGATTACAGAGATGTTAGAGATGTGGGCAAAAGAGGCTGACTATTTATACCTGTGTGGATAGATAGATAGATAGATAGATAGATAGATAGATAGATAGATAGATAGATAGAGTTTCTCTGTACAATGACCAAGTGATTTGCTTCAGAATTGGGTAGCTCCAACTCCTAATCTAGAGAGGAAGTGCCTCAACTTTACAGAACTCCTGGAAGAAAAGGTATGTTTTCCTTTGCTTAGCACAGGTTCAATTTTAAGATAAATCTTAAAGTATGTGTACCAAGCTCTCCAAAAGGCTCAGTATAAAACAAAAGATATTTTTAAGAGTTCAAATGGTGAAGGAGTACAATTCTTGTATGAACTAAATCACAAAACAGGCTTTACATGCAATGAGAATATCAGGAATGGAGAAGTGCAAAGACCTTACCTTTATTTTTTTCACTAGAATTTCAGTGTCTCTTTTTGTATTTATTGAATTCTATACTCTCTACTAGAGATACTTATGTGAATTTACCTGGCCACAGTTAATAGTCATTTTCTGATTTTTAAATTGATGAATTCAAATGGATATAAATTTTATTTTTGATAAAAATTTCCATAGCTAAAAGTATTTAATTTCACAGATGATTATGGCAAGCTCTAGATGGTCGTATCCATCTCTTTCAGGTCGTTATCTTATTATATATTAGGATATGTTTAGTTTCTTAAAGAAGTTAATAGGATTTTCAAAAGTATTCAAAGCTAGAAATGTTTCTGAAACTCTGGAAATAACTGATCAACAAATGCAGCCTGAATGATCATCCTTGATGCAGTTTAGAAAGAAACAATTTAATTGGAGAAACACTTAGCTTTGTGATTCCGAGAGGGTGCACTAATTGTAAAGATTTTAGAAAGAGTTCTGCAATTTTTAACACTTGTCCACCACATACCTGTGTTGTTACATGACTACCTCAGTGGATATCTTTTGAAAAAACATACGCTATTTTTCTATCGTCCTTCTGCTATCAGGAAACTCAGTCTAACTTAATTTTGAATATTGCCCACTATTTTACATCAGATTATAGGTAAAGTTATTTCCCCTTGACTGATTCTATTTTCAAAAAAACTTTCATTTCCTATTTTTCTTCTGAAATTCTCTATAAGGCATGCATTGTCATTTTGGTATATGAAGATTTTAAGGACAGTATGTATTATAAACCAGAACAAAAACATTGAACTGTAATTCATTATTTTAAAATATTTTTAATCACCCAAAAAAAGAAATAACTTTTGTAACTTATTAGGTAGACATTTTAAAAGATTTGAGATTTCTTTGTTTTACATTTTAGTTTCTTTCTTCTGTTGATATAAGAAATAGTTTGGTTGTGGAAATCTACTTTCTCCACAGAGGACTTAATTCTATTAACTGTATGGTAAACAGCTCTCAGAAACAGGTAATGGGAACAAAGGGAACGAATTTGCAAGTTGACCTTCAGCTGACATGCTCAGTGAAGACTAAGAATCAATGACTCTCACTCTTGTAATTTGAAAAATTAATGGAAATTGGTGGTCCTAACTACAGGCTAGAGAAGTGATGCTGAATCTGTGTGTGATGATGAGGAGTTCAGCAATGGTGGAACCAAGCGTAAGAACGAGAAGGCATGCAAGAACCAAAGGAAGGCAGGGAAGGACAAGAACGGAGGGAAAATGTCTCTGTGTTAACTCACAGAACTCTCCCACTAGCACATCTCAAGCCTCAGATGACAGACATATTTCAAAGATGAGATTTCCAATGCTAATCTGAAAAATGACGCTCCTTTAGGGAAGCACAACACACTGCATAATTTACATCATTCTCTGGGGTGAAATGTAGAGGGTAATGTAACACACTCAATAGCTAGAGGATAAACAGGCTTGAGTTACAACTGCATTATTCGGCTGCCCTCATCAGAAACAGAAAACGTCTCCACAGGTTTAAGATAAAATAAGACAATCCTGATCATTTGACTCAAACAAAAGCATCCTAAGAGCTACTGCTATCTTCCCTCCTGATATGCCTGTGACTCCCTGAGACGCCCAGTGGGAGGTTGTGCCTCCAGGATTTTACTTGAGTTTTCTGAACATACACTTTTTTCTTCCGTATACTCACTAATGTGATCACCTTCTTTTTATTGAAGCAATGTGATAAAAGTTGCATGGAATCCACAGGGTAGCTTGTCATGGAGAAATTCTGCCAAGAGAAGTACCACCCTGAGACAAGTCCAAGGTAATAACTCTGTTCCATTTGGCTGTCTGATGAGAACACCTCATTCAAGTTTCTACTGCCAAGAAGGAATAGATTAATCCAAGAAATTTTTGCAGTTTTTTTCCTATATGTGAAAATACAAATGAAAAAGCAGTACAGTCCTCTAATAAAACTTTACATTTCATTTTTACTGAGAAGGCCACATACTTGTAAAGATGATGATGTGTTTATTTTTCAGCATAATATTGCCAAGATTTCCTTCACTATGAATATTTTGTATCCCACCCATTCTGTGACCCAACCCTGAATAAATCTACTCGAGGCAAACTATGTGTGTTATGTAATCATTCACACAAGTATAAATGATTAAGATAAGACTTGCAGCAAAGAAAAATGAGAAAGTTAAGTAGAGAAACTTTACAATTTAAGTTTGCTTTAAATATTTTTCTGGATTCACTATAAGCACACAAGATTGCAAGAAAAGAAGTATTCTCTTTTGTAAAGCTTTTAAACTGAGTAATGCACTCATTATTATAGACACATATATAGATCACACACTAAGAGTTAAGCAAACTGTTTGTAAGAGTCAAGGAAAGTACGTAATTTAGTTTGTGTGATAGTGTCCATTGCTTCAAATGTTTCCAGCCTAATTATTGTTCAGGATTTCTTGTATTCCCAGGCCAGTGTTGAAAATACTTATTATAAATGTAAAAGTACATTTATAGCATATAATACATGTATATAGGGTAAATATACATCATCATAAGTGTAAAACTGCAAAACAAGAAGTAAAGGTGTCTTGGTTACTTTTTTCTCACTGCTGGGACAAAATACCTGATGCCCAAAATTAAGGAAGGAAAGGTTTATTTCGCTTACAGTTCGTGGAAGTTTCAGTCCGTACTTGGCAGATTAAAGGCAGAGTGGCACACAGCAAAGAGCTACAGCTCAGGGAGGCAGAACACAGCTAAACTGCAAGCACACACCAGGGTGGAATGGGGGAGGAATGTCCTCAAGCCCTCTTTTCCTCTCCCTTACACATGCAAACTATCCACCCCAGGGAGGGTGTAGCTCTCACACCCACAATCATTCAACTCTAATAGCCTGCCCCATTTCTGCATGAGGCATTGGGGGGACACACAGACATAAACCATAACATTCCACCTCTGGTCCCCCAAAGACTCATGCCCATCCCTTCATACAAACAGCATTTAGTCCATCTGCAAGAGTTGCCAAAGTCCTAACAGTTTCAGCATTGCTGAAAAGTCCAAGTCCCAAGTCTCCTCCGAGATGTAAGTCCAACTCTTAGCTGTGAGCCCCTGTACAAATGAAAAGTTAAACACTCCCAACATTCAATGGCACAAAATAAGCAATACCATTCCAAAAGGTACAAACAGGGGGACACAGAGCATTGAGACCAAAGCAAGTCCAAAATCCAGCAGGGCTAACATCATGTCCTGTAACTCCACATGTGGCATCTGAAGCAACTTGTGGCACATTGTGAGCTCCAAAGGGCTTGCATGAGTCCACCCCTGTGGCATTTCTGGTGGTTACAGCTTCCATAACTTCTCTCTTAGGCCTGCTTTGCTCCCTCTGGGCAGTTTTCCTTAGATGATCCACGGTCCTGGCTTTTCTAAACTTCTGAGGTCTCCAGGGCACCTTTTGCTTCACACTCACAGCCTCACACACTGCCCTCTCAGGGGCACACTGCCTGGCCTCCCAGGCTTTCTGAAATCTGGTTGGAAGCCTCTTAAACCTCAGAACTCCTGCATTTTCCATGCACCTAAAGCCAGGGCCATGTGGAGGATGCCAAGGTCTGCTGCCACCTGGAGCAGTAGCCAAGTTTTCCTCTCTCTTGGCCACAGGGGTCGAGTGCCTGGATCACTGGGTACTCTGAATCCAATTCTGAGCAGCAGATTCTCTATGCTGCCGCCATTCTGGAACCTGGTACAGCCACTGCCGCCATTCTGGAACATGGTGCTCAGCAGCTTTCTTCTCAAAGCAAGGTCTTTCACCTTTGCAGTTTGGGGGCTGCAAAGGGTGGAGTCTTGCTGCTTCTTGTGATGCCCTCAGGCCATCTTTTTTATTCTCCTGTTTCTTCTCAGGAATGGAGATCTCCTCAGCTCCACATTTGCAGTCCACAGCATTACTGCAGCTTCCTTACTGGCCAAACTCACAACATTTTAAATCATCCTGCTGGGCTCTTTGTTCTTGATTCTCAATATAAATCTGGCTAAAAGCCCCCAACA
>NW_004955434.1:16104038-16130861 GCF_000276665.1 Chinchilla lanigera
CCCACAATCACTCAACTCTAATAGCCTGCCCCATGGTCACATGAGGCTTTGGAGGGGACACACAGACATAAACTGTAAGAAAAGGTTTAAAAGCAAATCTTCTACAAGTGATCCCCTATTTTACCTATAACGTTTGTATTAACTTTTTTTGTGTGGTGCTTGGGATCAAATCCAGGGCCTTGTGCATGCAAGGAAGAGCTCTACCACTGAGCCACATCCCCAGCCCCTCACCTATGACTTTTAGTATTTAAAATTCACAGCCCAAATGTAGACTTCAGAGAAAGGTTTTCTTTTATGCACTGAAACAGAGACATGAGGTTGGAGAATTCTTCTAAAAATGAGTCAGATAATTAGATTGTGCAACCTCTGTGATCTTTCCAAATTTTGACTTAAAAAAAAAAAACCTCAAAAGCAAACACTAATGATTTAGCCTCTCCTTGTTGGTCTGGTACTACTTTGCTACAAAAAGAATAAATCAACTTCAGTTCTTTCTATGAACTAGATTCCTTACTGCTTAGCAAGAGTTGAAGGGCTCCATCTCCCCAAATCTCCACCCTGGTCCTGTAATCCGCAGTTTTGCAAACCCTCCTGTGATGTCACCAGCTGCAGTCATAAAGGCCTTATGAAGCTCAATAAGGAAATGAGAGCAAGGCTGGAGCGGGGAGCTTGTGGAGTTTGCACAATGTCAGCCCACCCTCTCCCTGTGGAATAAGAATTGTTGGCAAAGTAGACATCCTGTCATCATCAGAAGAATCTCAGCTTTCTCCCTGGAAAGTCTACAGAAGAGGAAAGGAACATTCTAACACGCAAACACGAGGACTACGTGGCAGGAACCTGATCTGAGGGATCTCAGCTTGTGTCTTGAATCAGTACTGCTAACTGCCCTCCTATGTCTGTCTGACTTAAGACTTAGAAAATCTTTTCCTTTCTTTTTGTTTGGTGATATCTGAAAGCCTATGGCATTCACTGTACTATTTTGTAGCCAGTAAAAGGCAAAACTGAGTGGATTGTTTCAAGGTTATTCATCCTAAGAAAACAAACAGTCTGAACAATTCAAGTAAAAAAATTTCATTACCACTATCCCTTTTTTCTTATTAACAGTTTATTTTGGCAGCATTACTCAAACATTTATTATTTCAGGTTAAGAATATACCAAAAGATAGTTCTACTGATTTATATTTTTACCAAAAAGAATAAAATTTGATAGAAAAATCTGTTTCCTCATGTTAACTAACAGACTTTTGAGTTATTTTCATGATTGTTATCCTCTTGCACCTTCTGACCTTTTAATCTGAGGACCAAAAAAATTCAGTAACCTCAAAGTTGTATCAAATAAGATAAGACATAGTGCTGCTGAAATCTGATGATTCACAAACCCATAAAAAATTTACCATTGGTCCCCACACTTGCATTTATTACTCTAAAATTCTTCTACTCAAGCAAGTCCAAGAAACAATTTTAATAAAATTTTGCTAGATGATCATTTGTGCGCTATTGTGGAATATGACAGATTTCAGCATTCAGATCTATGTTGTTCCTGAATTTGGGGTTCTTTGATGATAATTCCTTTCCATGCAAATGAAGCTGAGTTGCAGTTTTCTTCAGGAATGAGACAGTGTGATGAAAAGATGCCTGGTTCACTGTGTACCATGCCACTCAGGGGTCAAGAGAAAAAAGATTATCTGCCTTAAGTATCTACCTTCCTCTCTCTTCTCTGAAATATCTTTCTGTGCTCCAAATACAGTGCAGCACCAACAGATGGTTCCAGGACACAGTTTATACCAGAGCAAGTATTATAAAACCTGTAGAATTAAGAAACACTACAAGATATGTTTTATAGGACTCATTTTCTCATCTTTTCCTTCACCCAGTCAAAGTATAGTCTTTCTAAACAGAAGGTGATACTCTGCCGCATTCCTCAGAGACACGCACAGTTCCCCTGGGGAGAAAACAAGTCCAGCAACTACCTAGTTGTCACTTCTCGTCTTTCAGCTTATAATATAGAAATACCAGATGAGTGAAGTTCTTCAGTATTCCATGGCGGGTCTTGCATATTTTTGTCTATAGTGTTTCTCCTCTTGAGGTCAGATAAACCTTGAACTTACTGACTCACACTTAGGACTTAGTTAATGGACTTCTCCAGGTTTCTACCAACTAATCCTCACACTTAACACTTGGTTAATGAATTTCTTCTCCAAACTGCTACCCGTGAATCTTGAACTTCTCAAATTGGAAGTGAGGTTCTTCTGGTTGGTCCCATAGCACCCTCTGCTGTCTTGCATTACACAAAGTACTACAGTGAGGTATCTTAGTCTAATTCCTGTGCATCAAGGACAAATATGTGGATCAACATATTATTCATTTCTCTGCTGTTCTTCTTACTCTGCTTCTATCCTTCCCAGATAGAAAGGGGTGAAGAAAACAAGACAATGAAAAGCAGAGACAAAGAAAACAGAAATCTCTAGGTAAAGAGAGAAAAGTCACATTAGGAGAAATGGAGATCAGACTTTATTAAAAATAAAACAAGCCCCCTGAGTGTACCTCTATTGTTTACAATCTAAAAGAGTAGAATGACTACACTCAATAAGTGTGTGTGGGATAGCTTCCTGGTGAATGGGTAACACCCTTTCTGATTCCATAGCATGCCCTGTTTCCTCCTTTCAATAATGTTTTTCTCACCTAAAAGTCTTGTTCCAATTTCCTATGCCCACTCACACCTCCTCCTCCTCCTCCTCCTCCTCCTCCTCCTCCTCCTTCTTCTTCTTTTAGCTTTGGGAATCAAACTCACAACCTTGCACTTGCCAGGCAGGTGCTGTGCCACTGAGCTATATCCCCTGCCCCATACACCTAACTTCTAAGCTTGTGTAAAATCCTCTAAGAAGCCTTCTCCTGTTATTACAGGATATGTTATTTTTATTATGTCTAAAATCCTAGAATACTAACTCATTCTCACCATCCATATATACTTCAGGGCTTTCTTTCCTTCACATTATTTAATCTCAGAAGGTACTGTCCAGTTAAGCACAGTGATGGTTGTGTTTCATTTATCTCACTGATGCCCCCGCCTCGTGTGGACAGTGACTGGAGCTTACGATTAAGTATTTTTTCTTCATTTCCTTTGCAGTTAAAATATTTATAGATCTATGAAGAACAATTAGGAAAGATAAACATGATAAATATGGCTATGTATGACTATATTTTAGACTTATTTTACCAGTCCCTATGTTCTTATTTTTTAAAAAAGCATTTCAAATGTTTGAGAATAGATACATGAGTTCCTTAGGTCACAGAAAAATTATTTCCTCTGAAATAATTTAAGGATGTGTTCTGCACAAGTTTGCTATAAATTCTTCACATAACATTGGGCAAATGTATTTTCTGTTTGGATTTTATTTTCCTCCCTCTAAAATGAACCATGACATGATAGAAGAAACTTTTCCAAGTGTAAATGCTCAATATGTGCAAACTCATAATTTCTTGATTGAATTGGGATTTAAAACACTATTAAGAGATTAAATTACGGTCCTAAAAGCCATTGGATACACATAACAGATAAGAGTCACAGCACACAATGTAAACGTACAAGAAATATATTTATTTTCTATAATTGTACACAATTGAAAAAAAAAATATTTGTGCCTCTGTCTACCTGCAGGCAGAACTTAGTCATTTCGGGGCTCCTCCACTTCTTCCTCCCCAAACTGTGCCAAAATTATGGGACTCACAAAGTGTCCGCAAACGATAGCAGGTGTCCAGTGCTCAGTGACTGCACCCACTCAGGGTTGGACGCGTCCCTCACCTGTTTGCCATGCCCCTTAAAGCTCAGATCCCTCCGCATGTCCACAAGAACATTCTGCTCTCACCACAACAAACTGGATGTCAAGAAACTACGAATCTATCTTTAAAATTCATGCGTTTAAGCCTACAAGTGCGCCTAGGTTTCCCTTTCGTCTCTGAAGCCTTCTCTCCAGAGATCTACCTGATCTCCAACACTCGACATCAGGGTCCTTCTCATTGTAGGTGTCATGATAGGTGTCCTCTTAAAAGTGCACGGACTCCTTGCTCCTCTCTAAAGCCAATCCCCTGACCTTTACAGTAGAGCTTCTCCTTCCTAGCTCCACAAGAACATAATGCTCATCTTTGCACCAACATTTTTCTGTATCGTTTATGTTCTCCTCTTTAATTGCCCTTTCTCCTCAGCATATAAAGAAGCTATAATACCTTCCATTTACACACACACACACACACACACACACACACACACAAATTTTCCCTGATTTCAGCAAATCCGTGTAGCAACCACCTCTTTTTGCATGATTTCCTTCACAGGGAAAATTCAAAAGATGTATCGACATTCACATCCTCTGTTTTCTCCTCCAATTCCCTTTTTTGTCCTCTTAATCAGCACATTTCCATCACATTCACTTGAAGCAGCTCTCCTTTACGTCACCAGTCATTTCCATCCCAGCAAATCCAGTGACCAAGTCTCAGTGCCCATCTCCTTAGATTTACCATCAATGTGCTTTAACATGTTGAAATACTTTCTTCATTAATGTTCAGGATGTCTTACCCTCATTTTTTTCTTCATGCACTGACTGCTACTCCACATTACTACTTAAGAATAAAACACAAATATAGAGAAATCACAAAAATAAATGTATACTGTAGGGAATTATACTGAAGCAAGTATCCTAACAACCAGGCAAAGAAATTGAATTTGCAGCCACCCTTTAGCCCCACTATAGGTTCCCACAGGCAAAAATCGACCCTTGCTCTGTCTAAAAGTAAGCACTGTCTGGCGTATTTCTCACTTCTTCAGGTTGGTGCTGTCCTCTCAGTGCAAATCACCTGTTTAGCCTGAGATATTTTATTCTTGCTATATCTTTTAATCACTGGGCTCATCCTCAGTTTTTTTCTTTGGTTTATAACTTACTCTTCTCTTGGTAGACCTGACCCATTCGTTCTAGTCTGCTTTGCCTCCAATGGCTGTCATTGACCTAGTTTCTCAGGCAAAAAACCTTCTCGATTCCGTGTTTTCTTCCATAACACGCAGGAATCAGCAAGTTCTGTTTTCCCTTTCTTCAAAACAGAGCCTGAGTCCACCCCTTTCTTTTTCTCATCTAAGCCACTATCAGCTCTCGCCTAAATAACTGCGGTCTCTTACTCAGAGCTCTTTAGCTTGGAACTATGGTTTTGTTTTTGACTGCCACAATCTGCTTTCAAAACAGCACCTAGAATAATTTTTTCCCACATATGTTTGTTCGTCTTTTCCAAATTTTGAACTAACCAAAAACCTACACAAGTACACAAAGCTATCTTAAGGGCAGTAGAACTGCCAAATTATGAAACCCTCTAAGAGTGTTTCTCTAGCAGGAACAAAGCCCTGAATGTAATGGCCAGGAAAAAAAGCACGGGTCAATTACAACGATTTAATCCTTAGAATTAATTTGGCAATTTTGCTGGTTGTGTGATAGTCTTGCTTTTTTCCAACAAAGATCTACCTCAGCATCATGTGTTGTGCTTAGTTGTCATCTCTCTTTATCCCTTTTCGGTCTTGATCATTTCTTAGTCTTTTATTAGTTTTAACAACTTTGATATTTTTGAAGACTGAAGACCATTGATTCATTATTGTTTTATTACTAAACCTCATTTTAGGGTAGTTTTAGGTTCACAGCAAAAAAAATTTTTTTGTCTATTTGAGGCAGTGTCTTGCTGTGCAGTTCAGGCTGGCCGTGAGCTCACTTTGCAGCCCAGGCTGGTCATGAACTCGCAATGATCCTCCTGCCTCAGCCTCCCGAGTGCTGGGATTACAGGCGTGTGCCAGCATGCCCGGCTCACAGCAAAACTGAGCAGAAGGCAAAGGTAAGTCGACCCTTTCTCTGTCTAAAAGTAAGCACTGTCGGGCATATTTCTCACTTCTTGAAGCCTACAAGTGCGCCTAGGTTTCCCTTTCGTCTCTGAAGCCTTCTCTCCAGAGATCTACCTGATCTCCAACACTCGACATCAGGGTCCTCTCATTGTAGGTGTCATGATAAGTGTCCTCTTAAAAGTGCATGGACTCCTTGCTCCTGTCTAAAGCCAATCCCCTGACCTTTACAGTAGAGCTTTACACAAACATTTTCCCACAGGCAAAAATCGGAAATCATGCAAAAAGCTCCTGAAACTTCCATAAACTCCCTGTTCTCACACATGTACAACTTGTCTGTTATCCCCCCACCAGAGTCGGACTTTTTGTTACAATTGCAGAACCTACAGTGATACATCCTAATCACCTGAAAGCTGTACAATACAGTAGAGTCTAATACAGTGTTGTATAATCCTTTGGCTGTAACAACATATATCTGCCACTGGAGTAACAGAACAGGTATAGCTTCTTAAAAGCCCTCGCCATGCACTCCTTGTCTATTCATCTCTCTCTCCCTCCTAACATCAGAAATCAGGGACCTTATTTCTTGTCTTCATGGTTAGGCCTTTTCCAAGCTATTGTATAATTTAAATTATATAGTATGCCACCTTTATACATTGACTGCTTTCATCTAGCACTCTGCCTTTAAATTTTCTCTCTTTTCTTGGATTGAGTTCATTCTCTTTTTACCTCTGAAATATATGCTTTCTCTATACTCTTTTCTCTGTACCACAATTTTATTTATGCTTTCACCCTCTGAAGGACGTCTTGGTTACTCCAAAGTTTTGAAAAGTATGAACAGAGCTGCAGTTTTTAGGATTCCATTGTCTCTCTTTTCTTAGAATACCAGACATGCTTCCTTCTCCAAGTCACCATTCAAATAACACCATAGACCTTCATATTACTCCAAGTCCCACATATAATAAAGTGTGTACAAAATATTCCTAGTAGTAGACACTCGAAAACTATGTGGTGAGTGAGCATATACTTGGATAATTTTGCTTTTCTAAGAATTTGGATATTTCTTCAATTTAGAATAAGAGTGAATATTTTACTAAAAGTCAGTGATTCAAAATCATTACTAAATTATGGGGAAGATTTTCATACTTGCTCAAAGGATAAGCACAAGCTGAGATAGTGCCACAAAACTAGTGCTAAGGGAAGACAGTTTATTTTTTGTTTGTTTTGTTTTTTGAATCTTTGAGACAGGGTCTCACTATATTCAGATTGGCCTTGAACTCACTGTATAGTCCAGGCTGGCCTTGAACTTGTAGCAATTCTCCTGCCAAAGCCTCCCAAGTGCTGGGATTACAGGCTTGTGTCATCACGGCAGGCATAAAATTAATTTTTACATATGAAATTTAATTGGGCATTCTAATTTCAGGAAGGACTACTATCTTATTGGCTTGATCTTTTCATATTTAAAAAACCACAGGAAAAGCACATAATGTAATGTTACTTTCATCCTGGATCCTATTTCTAACAAATAGGTTTAAAGTTTGACTGTAAGACTCACTGAGCTGCTCATCAGAAATTTCTTCAGAAAAAATGGATTATTATTTTTTACACATGCTTCAACCTCAGTACACTTCTAGTTATAGATCTGGATTCCTTAGACTGTAGAAAAATGAATATACTATTTATTTCAGAGTCTTCTATATAAACTTTTCTTTTCATCTAGTTCATTTATAACTTTTTGGTGTGGTTTTAGGTGCTATTGCCAGGATCTAAGCTCTTTACATAAAATAAAAATCGAGTCAGTCAAGCCGGAAGCTGGAGGAAGCGACCTGCCCTGAAGTTGTCTCTTTTATTCTTGTGGTGCTCACCTCCCCGTTCCCAGGGGTTGGTAGCACCATGCATGGGCTCCTTCTTTGCTTTTTGCCTGTCTGAGTCTCATAAATGCCTCATGGGAAAACACATGGTTGGTTTATTATAACAAGAGCATACTCCTGAAAGAGATGTATTTACTATTTTTTATCTGCTCTTGGTTGGTCACTTCAGTCTCTATTACATAGAACCAGTTCAAATATTTGACCTTAATGAACATAGGGCTTCTAGTATTTTAATTAAAAATTTAATGCTGCCTAACTTTGCAGTGCTGCAGCTCAAGAATCCAATCAAGGGAAATACGTAGCTCCTTTAGGTCCAAGGCAGAAGGCTCCAAGAAAAAGGCAGTTGCAATTTCTTCTACCTTGCAGGAAATTCTACTTGACCCCCAAATTGTAGGTCAGTTCACCTTTCTGTGAGGCATCATTCTCTCCCTCAGTAGAGTTATACTCACCTAGCTATCTCAGAGAGCACAGTAGGTTTCATTGATTATTTCAAATGACAACTGGCTAGGGGGAATGCTCGGGATTTCTCACTTTCTGTGTCCCACTTACTGACCTGCCGACTCAGCTGGACTTTTTGAATGTTTAAAACAAATAAACTTCTTTTTTGTCATTGAAACATAATATTTATACATCTTTACTGTGTACATTATGATCATGCAATACATGTATGCAATATGGAATAATCAAATCAGGGTATGCATTTCTAAGCCTTCATCCATTAATCACTTTGATGTGTTGGGAATTTTGTTCTCTTCTAGTCTTTCTGAAACATAGCGCAGGTTATTTTAACCTATAGTTACCTATGGTGCTAAAGAAGAATCAAAAGTAATTTCTCCACTCTGTTTTGCTACCTTTTATTGAACTTCTTGCCATCCCTTACCCTGACTGCCTTTCCTAATCTCTAGTGACCGTGAGCTCATTCTGCTCTTTTTCTTAATTTCCTCAAATGAGTGAGGACATGTGTTATATTTGTCTTCAGTGTCTGGATTATTTCACTCACAATAATGACCTCTAGTTCTATACATGTTGTCATGAATGATAAGATTTCATTCTTTTTAAGGCTAAATAATACTCCATTGTTTAAATAGACTGATTTCCTTCATTCACCCACTCAAGGACATCTAGGCTGACTGCATATTTTGGTAATTTAATATAGTGCTACAATAAACAACGGGGGTATAAATATCATTTGTCTATAATGACTGGATATATACCAGTAGGGTGATCGCTAGATCATATGGTAGTTCTCTTTTCAGATTTCTCAGCAAGCTCTACACTGTTTTCCATGATTGTACCAATTTGCATTCCTACCAACAGTGGCTAAGAGTGTTTTACCTCCACATCCTCATTAGCACTTATAATCTTTTGTTTTTTTCAAAACAGCCATTTTAACTGGGGTAAAATATTATCTCATTGTGGTTTTGATTTGCATTCCTTTGATGAGCATTTTTTAGAGTACTTTCTGGACATTTATATATCTCCTCTTGAGCACTGTCTGTTTAGTTTGTTAGCCTTTTTCTTATCATTGCTTTGCTTAATTTTTTGGTGTTCAGCATTCTGAACTCTGTTATGGCTTGGGGGTTATTTGCAAGATGAACAATATAATACAGAACACATATTTTATATTATTTATAATAGTCACCCAAAGAGTCATATACAAGAGAGTGCAGGAAATCTGTCCACAAACTAAACACCAAAGAATCCAGGTGAAGGCCTAGATCCTGTGATATGGTCCTGCATGAGTCCAGCTGAAGACATAGAGCCTATAGCAATGCCCCCCATGAGTCCAGCTGCAGGCCTAGAGCCCATGACAATGTCTCACGCAGGCCTGTTTCATGAATCTGCACTGGGAAAGCCCAAAGGTCAGTGGCGGAATCTAGAAAGTCTGTGCCAGCAGGATGAAGGATCTGTGCTGGCAGGCTGAGGGATCTGCACTGGAGCCGAGAAGCAATGCTCGAAGTAAGAACCAGAGCTCCCTCAAAAGATACCACAGCCATCTTCAGCAACAGTGAGGTCCTGATCTCCTTCAATGATGAGGACAGCTGAGTTCCGGTCAGGAAAGCCAACACAGCAAGCTTCTCCAGGAGACTGAGCAGTGCACCATCTTCCCCTCCAGAGCTAGGATATGATGCTCAAAGTGAGGACCAGAGCTCCCCGAAAGTGAACTGAAGCTATTCTTAGTGCCAACGAGGTCCCAAGCTCCTCAGAGGATGAAAAGAGCCAAGTTCATCAGGAAAACCAGCATGACAAGCTCTTCCAAAACAACCAACAGCTCCTTACAGCTTCTACCAACTCCCAACAGCATTTCTCTGCTCCCACAGCCTCCTTCTTCTTCTCCAGGTCTGCCTCTTATTCTGCCAGCAACAATCCCCACATGGGTGTCCCACACCCAGCACCATGCTTACTCAGTTCAGCTGGGTGTTATAAATTGACCACCAATTGTCAGTCCACCACAAGCTCCTTGCGGATTGTGGATCTCTCTTTTTTTTTTGCTGCTGGGAATTGAACTCAGGACCTCGCAATTGCCAGGCAGGTGGTGTGCTGCTGAGTTAAATCCCCAGCTTGGATATCAGTTTTTGTTGGATGAACAGTTTGTACATTTTCTCACCCATTGTGTAGGTTGTCTTTTAATTCTGTAGATTGTTTCCTTTGCTCTGAAGAAGCTTCTCAATTTATTTTTGCTGCTTGTGTTCTATAGATCCTGTATAGCCAATCATTGTCTACACCAATGTCTTGAAATGATTTTCCTGCTTTCTTGCAATGATTTCATACATTTGGATTGAACATTTAGGTCTTTGACCCATTTTGAGTTGATTTTTGTGTGTAGTGAAAGAAAGTGACTTCGTTTCTTTCTTCTGTATATGTAAATCCGCATTTGTCAGCACCATTTATTGAAAAGACAGTGAAAGCCAGTAGGCTTCTGAGTGTCTGTAAGACTTTGAGGTGTTAGTCAAGAGAAGCCTAAGAGTGAAATCGGAATAGAAAGAAAGGCTGGTATTTAGAGACTCATGTCTCCAGTTCTATTTTGTAGTGGGATGTTTCTGTGGTTTGCGAGAAATATCAGAGCCTGACCCGGCAGGGATTTGTCATTCTAGACTAGTTTTGCTTCAGCAGTTCATTTGGCACAGAAATCGTCTTTTATATGAATTCTACTTTTCTACTATTGATTGTTATTCTTTAATTACTTATAGGAACATCACATGGTCTGTTTTCTCATATTATAAAAGACATAAATAAGGCCTAAGTTATAGTGGCAAAGTAATTTGGCCTAAGTTACAGTGTCAAAGTAATTTTGCTCTTTGTTAAAAATCCAGTTAGTGACACAGCTGAGCTTTTGCTCAAGTCTGCCTGACAACATTTGGTACCCATTTCTTTCTTTTTTTTTTTTTTTTTTTTTTTGGTAAAGGTGTATTTTTCCATTGGCCAAGGTTGTTTTATCTGTCTTCCATTCTTCCAAATGTGCTCTCCTTTTTTTCTCATTATGACCTCTCTCTAGGCTCTGAGACACTTTATTCTTTTATTTATACAGGAACAACTTCAGGTTATCTATGGGTGTGGATGGAAGTGGTATGAGGAAACCTGAAAAATTTTTGCACTAAGATGATAGGATTCAAATTGGTAAAATTCCAAATGTCTGCCAGTAAATGGGAGAAAGTTTTCCCACAGTTGTGACTCCTCACATGTGCAAATATTTAAGTTATAGGTGACATTTTCAGACTTCACAGCCAAAGCCAGATCTCCCAAGTTTCCAGAAGGCAAACTTCTCAAAACTTAATGTCTTATGAATACATGTTTGTTTTGATAGTTAGTTGGTTAAATGCAAAACTAATATTCTGCTGACCAAAAACCTGGACAGTAAATATATCTGAAAGGAAACAAGTACAAAATTATGTCAGACAGACTTTAGCAAAAAGCTCAAATTGATCAAGCTCTGTCAAATTGATTAATGAAAACAACTTTCCAATTAGAAGGCCATTCTTAGTACAACTTAAGAATATTGCAGTGAAGTGAAAATACATAAAATAACAAAGTACACTGTACACATTGTGTTCTCAGTTAATATTAACCTTTCATGTTTTGAACTTAAGAACTACAGTTGTAATAAAATATGTGAAATAAAACTAGGATATAGTCAAAATATGAAGAGTTTTTTGGTCAAACCCAACTGTTGGGGATAGGGCCTTTGTCAAATCATTAAGTTGGCAGTTTGGCTTCAGCGTGTTATCTCAATAAACACAGCGTTGGTCACTACTAAGTGGCAACCACCAAACTCACAAATAACAAAGGTAATAATTCACCATGAGAAAAACAGCTCTCACACAGATATTTACAATTTAACTCCCCAGAAAAAAAATCAGATGTAACTAAGGTGTGTAAAAGAGTAGGAACAACCAGATATGATGTTGGTCTAATACACAGACAAACACATTTGTAACATCGATGAATCTGTATCCACACTCCTGAAAATGATTTACCACGCAGATCACAAGGGTAAAATATTGCATAGGGGGTTGAGAATTATTGACTCTCCAAGCACTGCTGGTGACACTGCCAGCACATTCTACAGTTTTTTTCTCTGTCTTTTCTACTCTCTAAATTGATCAATTCCCTACCGTTGTCATTTTGTTCTTTCCTTTCCTTTATCCGTCTTTCTTTTTCCTTTCTGTGCTTCTTTTTTTCATAGTTTTCCTTTTCTCTCTCTATTTTAGGATAGATAAAATACAGTAGTACCTCAGCTTGTGAATCTAGTTTGTTTTATGGTTTGGGAGAAGATGGATGTGTTTGTTTGTGTTTGTGTTTGTGTTTGTGTGGGGATGGCATGGTAGTGTTTGTTACCTGATGTAGAGTTGATGAATAGAAGTAAGATTTTGCAAAGCTTTAGTTTGCAACCCGAATTGTTTGCAAACAGAAGTGTTAGTGAACTGAAGAGTTATTGCTCATTTAAACAGATTATAATGGTATGTGTCAATAAAGCCCTTCCCCTTTAATCCTGGTCATGACCTACTTGGCCATTCAATTCAACAGACTGACCCTGTGATTTTACAGTTGACTAATCTCATTCAAGGCACTTTGGCAAAAGCTCAGATTAATTTAACGTTCTGAAGGTAGTGTACTTCACCAGCACTTTGTATGTTAGTAACATGTCCAGTAAAACTACATGGATGTAGAGTGTACCATCCCAATATGAATGATTATTGACACATGTAGCAATTTTCTATTGGGAAAGGCATCTGAGTGAAAACTAAGTTTCTAGACATCTTTGTTCTCTGTCTCTCCAAATGTTTCCATCACCTCCAGATCCCCAAGATGCAGTCCGCCAGTCCTAGTGGCATCCAGGTCTGATAGTGACAGAGACTTCATGCTGTAAAAACAGAACAGGACCTGCCTGTGTACTTCCAAACATGGACAGGTCTCCCTGCTTGTCTGTTCACTGTGCTTGTGCTCCAAAGTTTTCTCTCTCCTTACCTACTGCTCGCCTTCAATGTGTGGGCGTTTGGGGGAACATTCAGATGCAAACTACAGCCCCTGATGTGGTCTAGTCTACAGATTTCTATGTAGAATGCTTGAATTCCTTGTGCGGTATTTTTATTTGAGGAACATCAACATCCCTCTGCACATGGTTGCTGTGGGGAGGGTGTTTACAATGATAAAAGACACAGGAATAGTTTAGCAGAGTCCCTTAAAAACACTAAGGGCTTCCTCCATACACCAAACAGTAGATGCTGGGAGAGTAGCATCTTATTCCCAGCACTTACTAGTGTATCAGTGACTAAATGAATTAGTGACTAATGAGAGAGTAACGGGGATCAGATAGCTTCCTTCTCCTTTTATACAACTTAGAGATTCAGGGACTTTTGTCCTTTCCCAGCACAGAATCCCAGAGGGAAAGAGAGTGAAAACTGCATGGAGTACAGACTGAACCCAACGCTATTGTCAACACAAAGAGTGTTTTTCCTTTCTTTTTTTTGTTTTTTTGTTTTTTTGTTTTTTTGTTTTTTTTCCGGTACCGGGAACCGAACTCATGACCTTGCACTTGCCAGGCAGGCGCTTTGCCGCTGAGCTAAATCCCCAGCCCCTGTGTTTTTCCTTTCTTAATCGTAAATTTTTATACAATTTTTAATGCCAATACTGTTTTAAAGTATTCCATATTTATTCTTATTCATAAGCTCCTTTACCTCAAATATTTGGGACACTTATTGACAGTGTTTCTTAGAAGTTGAACTATAGATTGCTGGAGTCAGAATCACAGAAACTGTTGCCTAAAAATCACCTCGGGAGGGTTCTTTATTGCTTTGCTGAATGAGAACTTCTAGCATTAAAAGCCCAAATCTCACATTATTTTTGTACACTAAAGTTTATCAGCTGCTGGTTAAAAGGAAGATAAAATTACAAACATGCTAAAGACAGATTCTTTAAAAATTTAAGATAAACTATGTTTCACCTCCTGTCTTGAGAAAAAGTACTCTGATTCTTGAGTATGAGTCATCATCCCCAGGGCTAGAGCTAGCACGCAGCACACACTGGTCTGGTGTGGCTTTTTAAATGAAAGTAATTACAGTATTTAAATGAACATATTTAAATGAAAGTAATTAAAATAAAAATATCCAGTTTCTCATCACATTGCCCACATTGCAAATGCTCAATAGCCACAGATGCTCAGAACTATCATACTGAGCAGCAGACTTCCATCCTCTCAGGAAGTTCTGCAGGAGAGCCTTGTGCTGTAGAAAGGAGTTCATGTGGTCTGGGAAGGGACCACGGAGGGCGGTGCACAAAAGCTAGAAAACTCTCAACGCCATAAGGACAGCCCCATTCCAAATTACCACATAGACTCAGAAGAAAGGAGACAGATTAGGAGAAAACTAACACTATGTATATGCCGGGAACTGTGCCCTGGCTAGGTAGCTGTTCTCAAAAACAACCATACCCCCGAAAGGGAGCCCACAAGGCCTTGGTGGACAGCTTCTTCTCTCCCATAAACATTCACAAATCCTCAAAAAGCAGCTGCTGCTGAATTGACAAATGAAGCAAAGGTGAAAGTCAAAAGAAGAGCTGCGTTCCTCATTGGGTTGGGAGTGAGGCATGGAAAATACTCACAGAAATTTGAACTTGAAAGGCAGAGGAGGCCTTGGAATCCTCTTCACCTGGGCTAAAATTGGGTGCGTTAGGCATTGAGACTGTTAAAACCCATCACAATTCTTATTGTACACAGAAACTGGATCTCAACAACAAAAATAATAAATGCACATTCTGTCTTATCTTTCCAGTCACCCCTTAGGAAAGCCACGGGTTTAAGAAAGTTGCTCATGTCACACAGCAGGTAAAGGAGAGCTATGTACTGTGCTATATGTGGGGCTCGTGGGAACTTTGATTTTTAAAAATATGATTTTTTATTATATCCACTCTCACTCCTACAGTACGTGAACAGTAGGTGCCTGTAGGTAATATCTGTTGAAAATAAGCAAACAGAGATCCTGTTTGCTCACAGTTATCTCCACCCTCAGTCAGGAAAGATGAGAAAATGCAGAATCAGCACAATCGTGGTCCATTTTCAAGAATGACGACCTATCAGGCATTCAGAATCCAAGTCTTTTGAAGTCTCAAGCACCAAATCATCCTAGTTTGTGGGTCATGAGTATGATCAATGGTCCTATTATTCAGCCTGCAACCAAATCTGCAGTTATATCTGTGACAGGGAAAAGGCTGCAGCCAAAAGGTAAATTACAGCCCCTCCTATTGACAGTCACAGTCTCTTATTTAAGACTGAAACCAAATATCTCAGATCCGTCATAATCCGGACTTCCGAAATTAATAGGCGATAAACTGCAAAGCACAGACATTGTACTCTATCATCTGTCAGCAAGAACCACTTTCCCTTCTGTTCTTTGTGTCTCCACTTCTCCAGGATTAGCTTAAGACTAGAAAAGGCGGTTTTAATTAAAAATAGATTGAGTAGATCCGTGGATGGCAAAATGGAGCAGATCACTGATGCTTTACAAAGTTCACTTTTCCTGGTATTTGCTTGTAATTCCATGAATTGTGACTGCTCTGTGCCTAAACTATTTTTATTATCTTGCATTATTAATTTAATATATGTATCTGTGAACATATTTCATGGATCCACCCTACAATTATAGTCCTTCAAGTGAGTTTAAGACTATATTTAAAATGGTTTTTATATATTTGTAAACCTTGATAGCACACTTGCACTAACAAAAGTCAACAGTCTTCTAGAAGGTTTACTATCTAATTGAGGAAAGATAAATGCCTTTCAAGTTGTAAGACAACCACACATTCAGAATACACTAGGCAAAGAGTAAAAGAGGAGTCTGCTTCAGAAAGGAGGGTTGTTGCTTATAAAAGAAAGAGAATATCACACTGGTTCTCCAAAACAAGAATCTATTTTGTGAAGATAGGGAATGTAACTATATTAAAAGACAAGTTATAGTGGTTCCCTGATGACTTAACTTGTAATGATATATTTTGAATACGGTATGTAAATACTGAAGCTTCAGCAGCTTAAACAAATTGAATATTTGGATGCACCAACATTAGAACTCTTGGTTCTATGAGCTTTGCTACTGTAGACCCTCACGAAACCACCGCCAAAATTAACAGCCCTGTTTTTCCAGTTCCCTGGAGAGGTCTCCTGTGGCTCTTCCTAGTTCATATTCTCTCCATTTTGTTCTTAGGCCAGATTTTTTTAACAGCATAAACTACTTTTTCACACTCTTTGGACTTGATATAAATGGGATTATGGAACGTGGCATCTTTTAATTTGGACTTCTTTGGATGAACAAAGCATTTCTGAGATTCATCCAGGTGGTTTGATATACAAACACATTCCTCCAGCTTCTGGCCAGCAAATGATGCACCAAGTCTTACTTGGTTTGGAATGTAATTTCCCTATGCCTTCCTTTTCTATCACTAGCTGGAGAAAGTTTTCTAATTTTAAGATCATGTGTGATCGAGTAGGCCAACCTGAGTAATCTCCCGTTCTAAGTTCAACCATGCCATGAGAGGTAACACAATCACAGGCATGGTACCTCATCATATTGCAATTCATGGGGATTAGGGACTGTGAAGTTTGGGGGTCTTTCCTACTACTGTCAACCAAAATACTTGACATTATCTTATCAATTAACTGATTTGAACGTTGGCAAAATTGTTGGAAAAATAAGCAAAACACGGTCAGGTTGGCAGTGTAGGCTAGACCGCAGCCACCATGGTTTGCTCAGGAAAGAGAACTCCAGAGGGAAAAGAAATCCATGAAACTGTGATGTATTTGACTACATATAAATTAATACTGAGAAGGATGCACAATTCCATCAGAGGCTTTTGGAACTCTTAATTACGAATTGATAAGAGCACAGAAAACAAAGCAAACCAAAAGAGGAAGAAAAGGGGCTGGGGATTTAGCTCAGCGGCAAAGCGCCTGCCTGGCAAGCGCAAGGTCGTGAGTTCGGTTCCCAGTACCGGAGAAAAACCAAAAAAAAAAGAAAAAAAAGAGGAAGGAAAATAGAGGGACAGGAAGGGGGAAAGGGGGAAGGAAACAACAAACAAGTTTTAAGGAAGTGAAACGCAATCCAGAGTGCAGCACCTAAAAGAGCAGTGAGCCGTATTTACCTACTCATAATTAGGTGGATGTGGAATAGTGACTTAAACAAAATTGTGGTTTTTTTTTTATCAGAAAAAAAATGGAGGACAGGGAAGAGATATGTGTGATAAACACCGCTAAAATCTAAACTTCCATAATGTGAAATAAATTGTATAGATAGAACATACAATTTTGAAATATAAACATAAACTGCAGAATAAATTTAAACAATTGTTGCTGTGCGTGGTGGCACATGCCTGTAATCCTAGCATTTGGGAAGTTGAGGCAGGAGGATCATTGCAAGTTTGAGGCCAGCTTGCATTACAAAGTGACCTCAAGGCCAGCCTGAACTGCATAGTGAGACCCTGTCTCAAAAAAGACACACACAAACACACACAAAAAAAAACAAAAACAAAAAACAATTGAACAAGTGGATGATAAGGTAGGGCAGAAGAATTCTTGTTTTCCAATTATTAAATTTGTAGTACTTGATACTTGAAGCAGCATAAATACATTACCTTGTTTTAATAATATATAGATATATTATCTGGTTGTTAAAAAGGAGGAAATAATATATATTCAGCATTGTGTGTTTTATGCTAGCCAAACACATCCAAATTAAAATTTAATCAAGTTTTGGGACTGATATTTTAAGAAATTGCATTAACTTGGGCAGTTTTATTTCACTAATTTTCCTCTGTCATTAATAGACAAAATAGTTTAAAATAACTTCATGAGAATTCTGTGTTTTACTTCAGTTCTCTTCAGTCACATCATCTTGCAGTATGAAGAAAGGACAACTGCCTTAAAATTGTGTGAAAAAACAGGCCACTGATGTAATGCAGAATGACTACCACTCCTTCAGAACAGACGAAAAACAAGCTCAATATTTCAATACTGTGCTTCAGGATTTATACACATTCTGAGCACTAAATACTTGATTTCATAAGCTTCTATGCCACATTAAACAATAAATTGTATCGAAAGAACTCAAAAACAACCAACCAACCAAAGAGAAACAGAAATTCAATCAAGGACACCGACTGAGGTGAGATGGACTCTCAGGGCAATTTTGATTTGCATTTCCCCGATGGCAACAGATGTTGAACATTTTTTCCACATAATTTTGGCCATTTCTATTTCTTCTGAGAAGTATCTGTCTAGCTCATTTGCCCATTTATTGATTGGATTTCTGGTGCTCTTTGGTTGGTTGGTTGTTTTTGAGTTCTTTATATACTCTGAATATTAAGCCTCCATCAGAAGAGTAATGGGCAAAGATTTTCTCCCACTCTGCCAGCTGGACACAGCTTTCTAAAGAGGTCAAAGATGGATTCAGATCACCATTTCAAACAAAAATTTTCCTTGACTTAGTAAGAAAAAGAAAAAACCCTACCCTGCTAGCTTCTGACCTCCTCCCCTAAATTCCATTGAATTCTCAATTCCCAAAACTTCCATCTTTTCTTTTTGACAGGACATTTCAACCTATGTTCTCAGGAGTCTTTCAAGACTATTCACTGTAGGGAACACCTACATTTTCACCCCTAATCTGAATTTTGTTTAAAGATCATATTACTGAATCCAGCATTCATTATTATTCCAAAGTCAAATTTTTAAAATGACTTGAATATTTTACCTTCGGTTTGGATGTTATTTGTTACCAAAAGTCCACACGTTGGAGGACAGGTGCTCAGCATGGCAGGATTGAGATTGTGGGAACATCAAGAGACAGGGCCTGAAAGGATTCCTTCGATGAATGGAGTCTTGGTCTAAGAAGGCTTTAAATCCCTCACCTCTACATGCACTCTCTCAGTTGCCATTGGCCATAATGTGATGAAGTCCAATGGTCCTCACCACAACTGAATCAATGCAGGTTCTGTGGCTTTCAGGTTTTAAAACTGGGAGCAGAATATATCTCTTCTCACTATGAAGTTGGCGTGGCTAGTTTCATTGCAGTAACAAAAAGCTGTCCACTGCACTTAATGTAGAGATGAGAAATATGTTTGCTCTGCCCTGCTTGCTCCCATTCTGCCAGTACAGTGGAATGAAATAACAGAACCATAGCAGGGAAATATCATTTTCATTCCTTACCTCTCTTACTTCCCTCACCCCTTATAAAGCAGGAAAAGAATGGTATATTTAGCATTATCATAACAAAACTTCTTGATACACATGTGCAAATTGATTTTGAAAATGATTCTATATTTTAGAGATATCTAGAAAAGGGGAACACAAAGTTAGAAAATATTAGAAATGCCACTGGAGTGGTGCATATGTGTCTCAGCACTTATTGTCCGTAGACTGAATGTTCCGCCAATAAGAACCAAGGAATTAAATGATATGATATGAGATGGGTTAAGAGAAGTGGGTAGGAGTTTAAGAAGAAAATAAATTGACCAGGAGTTGAATGAGTATTGTTGGCATTAGTGATGGATACGGGTGTGCACTAGCCCTTTGCAATTTGAGTATTTAAAGTTATCCATGATAAAAAAAAAAATTTTAGAAGAACAACAAATAAATCTACCTCTATCCTGGATTGAAAAAACACTAACGGGTTTAAGCTAAGGGGGGTCTAAGCTACAAAGGGGTCTTGGAAGGTACAAAATAAAGAAGTAAAAACTGAAAATCCATGTTGATTTTTTTACCAAGATGAGAATTTCAGGAGGCTTTCTTTTAGCCGGTCAATTTTTCCACGGATGGAATGTTCCAAGTCTCTATAAACCATCTGGAGAGCAAGGATTTGGCTAGATTTCCATCTCACTACAATCATGAGAGTCATTGAGGAAGAATGTAAAAAGGAACTACTTTCCACAGATGAAATGCATACACTAGAATCTGAACCTCTTAAAAAAAATCCTCAACCCAATTTATAAAATGCAAACATATGAAATAATGTAAACAATTTCCAATTGTTTTGATCCTACAGTACAGTATAAAACCAAAATTATTATTCTGGTAGCATCTTTGTTATAAAGTTATGCTATAGTTTGGCCACATGTGTACTTTTAGTAATCAGATATCTGAAGAAAGAATATTGGTAATTATAAATCATTTTAATATTTAACAATACTACATAAGGAAACAGAAATAAATGGATCTGGAAAACCATATTGTGAAAAAGGCTTATTCTGTGAAGGATACAAATAAACAGATTGAAGTCCTTGCCTTCCCTAGTTTGTTCAAAACATTTCTGAATTTTAATTTTTTTTCTACCAATCTATACAAATCATTCTGCATAATTCCTAACATGGATGCTCCTGATGATATAAACTCCAGGTAAAGGCCACAGTTCATTCTGGCCTCTAAGGCAGTCTTCTCACCATGATCAAGAACCAGTAAAAAGAATAGGAGAGGAAAGAATGCAAAAGTAGTATTTCCATGCACATTTGGTTGGACAATATGCCGCGTTCTTCCTTCATTTGTGTTATATATGTAGGTCTCAATTTAACCATCTTGTAAGGTTTGTAAATATTTGTGTAAATCTTCTGGCAAGGAAATTATGGAATAATGTTTCCCTGGTGCTTCAATGTAATATAAACCTTTACCACATATTTACTGTTTGTTGGGCGATGCAGATGGTGGTGAAGATTCAGAGAAGAATATGATGCCTCCCCTCGATTTGCTCAGCTAACTGGAGAAGACAAACAAAAGGACTCATTGTAAAATATTTCCTGATACATCTTAAAGGAACAAAGTGTTGTGTGCAAACCTAGAGGTGTAAGGGTCAGGAAGACTTCTGGGGAGGGTGAGATTTCCACTTGGAAATCTCTCTTGGGTAGCAGAGAGAGAAAGCAGGGGTCCCTGGTGGGAAAGGGAAATGACTGCTCTAAGGAAAGAGAACAATATGTTTCTCTCAGTAAGGAAGGAAAAAAACGAGGTCAAGGACAAGGACCCAATAAGAAAAATAAGAAAGAGGAGATACAGAACAAAGGAACACAGGTAGGAAATACAGATAGAAACTCAAAAAAGAGCTATTTCCTTTTGCTCATTTAATGTGCATTTGGCATGGCCTAATTTTTAAATCTAACTGAAAATTGCACACTGATTTTCACCAACCCTTGGCTTATTGCAAGTATGCTTGATCATCAAATAATAACTATTTTCACAATAAGCACTCCACCATTCCAAACATTACATGAATTACTAGGGTGTCAAGCTCAGGAGAGGGGTCAAAGTGCTGCTTCTCAGTGTTGAAGGCCACTGTAGTGCACAGTGTCCTTCTGTGTGCAGCTGTGCGCTGGCAGCCTGGGCACCTTCCCTGTCATCACTGCAAAAGCAGACAGCACCTAGGATAAGTACTTCCATATCACAGGCTTTGCATGAAACCAACGAAGCAACTTTTGCTTCCTCCCAGCAGTTATTTTTACCAACCTATTAGACTTATGTGCATTCTCTAAAGTGCTAGGAATAATGTGGTAGTGGAAAGAATGATTTCAAGCTTAGAACAAGTGCAGTTTTTGTTGCCAACTTGCCTCCCTTAATAAAAATGGAAAGTAAAACAGTTGGCTGAGAAGCCAGGTGAGAACACTTGAGAAGTCTGAGCCCCATTAGAGCCTTGTGTGAGTCTGGCACAGAAAACAGTTCTGCCAGGCCCCACATGTGTAGCTCTGGCGCTCGGAAAGCCACACATGCTCTCGGGGAGAGCCAACAGAAAAAGAGCAAAGCGAGTTTGACAGCATTTGCATTCCTAGCCGCTCTGAAAAACACACAGGGTTTCATAGGCTTGGCTCCATTTTGGAGAGAGAGCCTGGGATGCTGCCACGTCTAAGCACAATCACAGAGACCACTCACCGTGATCGTCAAATGAAATATGTATTTCTGCATAATAAGATGTTAATAAAGGAGAAGCTGTGTGGTTAATATTCCAGAGTTTTGTGGTATGATGATATTCTGTCAGTTTGTCCTCAATTTAATTATCCAGCATTCATCACTGATAGTGTGATATTATGTAAGCAGCAGAAATCAGTGAAAGTGACTTCAAAGTTGCTTGATTTCCCTCCTCAGAGGAGGAGGCGGTGGTCAAATCAGCAGCCCTGATTAACACGGTACCCCAAGAACTGGTGCAGGCAATGGAGAGGGTACTGCTGTTGGCAAGTGTCAACATATGGCACCACGGTGTGAGTTCAAAGGCTTGTCATCGCCTTGAGGGTGAGCTGATCAGCTAGGGAAGACAGTCTGCATTCCAGACAGAGGCAGAGGTGGCAGTGACTGAGGGTGTGGCGATAACAAGCCACACAGAACAGGAATCTGGAACAGCTAACAGCAATGAAGTTTGAAGTTGAATCTTGGGGCACTTTGAGATGCGGAACAAATGTCAGCCTGTACGCAGCGTCTAGGCCTACGGTGTGGGGGAATTGAAAGTTTGTGCATATAAAGAACAAAAGTCCCACTAACCATGATTCAAACAAACATTCTGACATGACAAGAATTCTAGAAGTAGGCAGAATTCTGGTTTGGGTTAGCAATTCGGCCACGGCAGAGCTCCAGGTCCCATCCCTCGTATGCCCTCTTCCCGAGGTTGCAGGTTATCGCAGTGGTAGTCACATCATCCTATGACTGCTCAAAGCTAGGAAAGGGGATGACCCCAGGCAGAAAACTTACCCTCAAACCAGGAAAGGGTATATTTTCCAGAAAATCTAACATGTACCAGATTAGGGTTTAGGTGACTGACTTGACCTTGTTTTACTAGAATTTTCTTACTTTTCTCAGCCCAGTTTAGCCTCCTCCTAAAACCGCTGCCTTGCTTGCTCACTGGGTGTCTCACTGTCCTCACTACTCTTCTTGGAAGGAGGTGTGTAAAAAGTTGATTCTGAACATGAAAATGTTGGGTGTTGGAGATAGTATGTAACTTGTGATGCTGAGAACAAGCCTATACTTTCTGGGTAGGATCATACTATTATATTGCTCTACTTCTAATCTTCTGGGCTGTAAGGATGTGTTCTGAGTGAAAGAGAATAGTTTTAGTCTGGGTCTTATATGGAGAGTTGAACTATGTCTGGCAAAGTTTTTCTACCACGGTACAGGAAATAAGGGTAACTGGCAGATATTAATCCAGAACTTCAGAATGCAATGAAGGCAGAGAGGTACTTCATGTAGTAGTTTAGCAAAAGGCTGTAGCTGGAAAAGTTTTCCAAGCATTAGATGTGCAAAATGAGACTGGACTCCAAATAGAAATATTAGTATAATTCAGGGTGTAAAATATGGGATGCATTAGGACAAGTGATTGATAGAATTATACAGCAAAATTTACTAATGACTATGTGCATGGCACCGTTGTCAACATCTTTAATGTATTATTTCACTTAATTCTCACAATTAACCTTCTGCCACTGATTGTATAAATGTGTCACATTCCAGGTGGAAAAACTGAAGATCAGAGAAGTAGCATGGGCTGCCCATGTCACATGACCAGTAACTGCTGGATGCCTAGGATTTAAAGGCAGAAAACTGACTTCATACATAAGTTTAACACTATGAAATATATATTACAGGTATTCAAGGTATTAAAAACACTGGAGCAGCCCTTCCTCCACTGAAGCTGAGCAGCACCTCTGATAGCTTCAGGAACTCCAGTGAGCTTCTGCCAACCCCACACAAGAGCTTGGGACCAGGCAGAAACCTAGACAGCTTTAGGGGCTTGGGGTCCACTCCCCACCCCTCCCTTCCTCCCCATTTCTCCCGTGGGACCTGAGCTGCACCTTAGACAGTTTCAAGAACTGGGTGAGCTGGCCCCACCTCTGCCCCATCAGCTCAGGACCCAAGGGGAGCCCCAGACAACCTCAAGGGCCTTGGGTGCTCCTCCCTGCCCCCACCCCACACCCTCAGGGGAGCTAAGCTGAAACTCAGACAGCTGCAGGGGCCTCAGTGACTGTGCACTTACCCCCCCACACACTGGTGTGGGAACCGGGTGGAGTAGTGGCAGTGTATGCAGACACAGTGACTATGACCCACCCACTACTACACCCCAGGGGAAACAGGGCTGAAACCTGGACAGATTTGGGAACCCCTGAGTGGGAGCCAAGCTCAGCCACAGACAGCTGTGGGAGCACTGGGGATTGCACTCTGCCCCCCCGCCACACCATTGAGGAAGTCACTCCAAGCACTGGGGAACTTTGGGTCCTTACCCTGCTACTACATCATCCTGGGAGTGAGGCTGAGCTCCAGGAAACCTCTGCATCTCTGAAAATGACAAGAGGATGAAAGGATGGAAATGACAAAAATGACGAAGGAGCAAATGCAACCTCAGACCTCTACTGAACCCAGAACAAGTCCAGGAGATATGGACACAGTCGAGCTTAGAAGTCATACACCTGAAATTTCTGAAATGATAGCAGCTGAAGTAAAGAACTCCATCAGGCCATAGAAGGCATCAGATCAGAAGTAACTGCTGGGGTAAAAAAAGAAATGACAACAATAATGAAAGAATTGCTTAGCACATCTAAAGAAGACATAGAAAAAAATAGAGGAGCATAATATATGAATCAAAATCTTGAATGAACAGTATAGGAAAGAATTGGAATGCATAAAACAGATTCAAACAGATATCCAAGAAATTAAAACTTCCATCAAAAGCTGGCAAAACTGCTAGAATGAAGCTGAAGATAGACTTTCAGTTCTTGAAGACAGCATTGCTGTGAATAACTCTGAAAGGAAGGAACCCTTACAAATAACTAGAAACCAAGAAATAACAATTCAACAGCTGCAGGATGAAGCAAAAAAAAACAATGTAAGATTAATAGGTATCAGTGAAACACAAGGTGTCAACACAAATGACATAAAAAGATTATTTGTGGAATAGCAGAAAATGTCCCATGCATGGAAAAAAAATTGGACATCTGGGTAAGTGAAGCATATAGAACTCCAACTAGCCATGACCAAAATAAATCTACACCCAGATATATAGTGATTAAGATCCCAGAAATTCAACAAAAGAACAGAATATTAAAAGCTGTTAGAGAAAGGAAACAGATCACCTATGAAGGAAAGCCCATCAGAATCATGGCAGATTTCTCAACACAACCTATGAAGTCAAGAAGAGCTTGGAGTGAAATACTTCAGGTCCTGAAAGAAAACAACTTCCAACCCAGATTGATGCACCCTGCAAAACTATCCTCCAAAATTAATGGAGAAATAAAATATTTCTACAATAAAGATCAACTGAAGAACTTCATGAGCACCAAACCAACCCTACAAAGAGTTCTAAAAGATATTCTAGAAAGAGACAAAGAAGACCACAACTTTAAGAACAACAACAGAAAGGAAACATCAAACACAGCAATCAATTAAACAGAGGGAAACAAGAGGAACCAACAGCAGGAAAACAAATGACAAAGAAAAGGCAATATATATCACTTATAGCCATTAATGTAAACAGACTCAATTCATCAACCAAAAGAAGTAGACTGGCAGATTACATCAAGAAACAAAATCCAACAATATACTGTATACAAGAAACACATTTAACTCAAAAGGAAATTCATAGACTGAAAATTAAAAGATAGAAAACAATATTCCATGTGACACGTACCCAGAAAAAAGCGTGTGTCGCTATTCTGTTTGCAGACAGTGGGAACTTCAAACAAAGAACAATTAAAAGAGATAAAGAAGGTCACTACATACTTGTGAGGAGAAAACTTCAAGAGGAAGAGATAACAATCATAAACATCTGTGCATCAAACATAGGAGCACCCAAGTATATAATACAAATTTTAACAGACATGAAAAATGCAATAAGCAACACAATCATAACAGGGGACTTCAATACCCTGCTGTCACAAAGAGATAGATCAACTGCACAAGAAATTAGCAAAGAAATAACAGAATTGAACCAAACATGTGAATAAATGGACTTAGCAGACCTGTACAGAGTGTTCCACCCAACAGCATCAGAATACACATTCTTCTCAGCTGCACATGGGACATTCTCCAAAATAGACCATATGCTAGCACATAGAACATGCTTAAGGAAATGCAAAAGAGTTGAAATTATCTCATGCATACTATCAGACCATAGTGCAGTGAAATTAGAAATTAATGACAAAGGAAATCACAAGAACACCCTAAACACATGGAAATTAAATATCACCCTCCTGAACAATCAATGGGTCACAGATGAAATCAAAGATGAAATTAAACACTATATACAATCAAATGAAAATGTAGACACAACATACAGGAACCTGTGGAATACAATGAAAGCAGCCCTCAGAGGAAATTTATAGTAGTGAATTCCTACCTCAGGAAAACAGAATGAACACAAATCAGCGACCTTATGCTGCACCTCAAGCTTCTTGATAAAGAAGAACAAATCAAACTGAAAGCCCAACGAAGGCAGGAAATTATAAAACTCAGAGCAGAAATTAATGCAATGGAAACTAAAAAAAAATTACAAAGAATTAATGAATCAAAAAGTTGGTTCTTTGAAAAAATAAATAAAATTGATAAACCCCTAGCCAACCTTACTAAAAAAAGGAAAGAAAAAACTGAAATAC
>NW_004955434.1:16131541-16133421 GCF_000276665.1 Chinchilla lanigera
CTAAATGGTCAAAAACTGAAAGCTTTCCCTTTAAAGTCAGGAACAAGACAAGCATGTCCACTGTCACCACTCCTATTCAATATAGTTCTGGAAATATTAGCCAGAGCAATTAGACAAGAGAGAGAAATAAGAGGAATAAGGATAAGACAGGAAGAAGTGAAAATGTCATTATTCACAGATGACTTGATACTCTACATAGAAGACCCCCAAAACTACACCAAATGGCTTATACATTTCATAACTAAATTTAGTAGCACAGTTGGATATAAAGTCAACACTCAAAAATCAATAGCATTCCTATACACAAGCAACAAACAGACTGAGAAATTAGTGAAACCACAACTTTCAAAATAGCATCTAAAAAATGAAATAGTTAGGAATCGATCTAATAAAAGAAGTAAATGATCTACACAATGAAAATTACAGTACTCTGAAAAAAGAGATCAAAGAGGATTTCAGAAAATGGAAAGATGTTCCTTGCTCAAGGATAAGAAGAACAAACATTGTGAAAATGGCCATACTCCCAAAATTGTTGTACAGATTCAATGCAATCCCAATTAAAATACCATTAGTATACCTCACAGATCTAGAGAAAACATTTCTAAAATTCATCTGGCACCAGAAGAGGCCTAGAATAGCAAAAGCAATCCTGGGAAACAAAGTAAAGTTAGGAGGCATCACAATCCCTGACTTGAAATTATACTGCACAGCTACTGTGATAAAATCAGGATGGTACTGGCACAGAAACAGACCTGAAAGATCAATGGAACAGGTTAGAAGATGCAAACACAGCTACAAACACACTCAGCCACCTTAATTTTGACAAAGGAGCCAAACATGTTCACTGGAAGAAAGACAGCCTCTTTAACAAATGGTGCTGGAAAAATTGGCTTTCCACATGCTGAAGACTAAAACTAGACCCATGTCTATCACCATGTGCTAAACTAAAGTCAAAATGGATCAAAGATCTAAATATCAAAACAGAAACTCTAAATCTACTGGAAGAGAAAGTAGGTAAAACTCTCAAAGACATAGGGGTAGGAAGGGAGTTCCTGAACAAAAATGAAATTGCACGTGAAATACTTCAAAGAATCAACAACTGGGATCTCATCTTATTGAAAAGTTTCTGCACATCAAAAGAAATCACCAACAAAGTAAAAACAAAAACCACAAATTGGGAAAAAATTTTATCCAACTGCACCTCTGACAAAATTTTATCCAATTGCCCCTCCTATCGAGAACATATAAAGAATTAAAGAAAATCAGGCCCCCAAAATTCAAATATCCAATCCAAAAATGGGCATCTGAGGTGAACACACACTTCTCAGAGGAAGAACTACTAATGGTGAATAAATATATGAAAAAATGTTCAACATCATTAATCATTCAAGAAATGCAAATTAAAACAACACTGAGATTTCATCTCACCCCACAAAGAATGGTTATCATTAAGAAATCAACCAATGACAAATGCTGGAGAGGCTGTGGGGGAAAAGGAACACCTCTCCACTGCTGGTGGGAATGTCTATCAGTGAAACCAACGCAGAGATCAGTCTGGAGATTCCTCACAAAACTAGAAGTCCCACTTAACCCAGCTATTCCCCTTCTGGGTATATTTCCAGAAGAATTAAAAATGTCATACCAAAGCAATATATATGCACCCAAGTTTATAGTGGTGCAATTTGTCATAGCTAAATCTTGGAAACAACCCAAATGCCCATTAACTGAGGAATGGATAAAAAAGATGTGGTATTTCTACACAATGGAGTGTTACTCAGCTATAAAAAAGATAAACTCAAGGCTTTTATAGATAAATGGATGCAACTAGAGACTATACTCATAAGAGAAATAAATCACACCCACATGTGTAAACATCATAT
>NW_004955434.1:16133791-16140761 GCF_000276665.1 Chinchilla lanigera
TTTGATCAATCTTTTATCCTTACATCTGGTGATCTGGGCAACTTCACTGAAGATAACAATATGTAATAGAACAACCACTGTTAATCTCTATCATTTGGTTTGAAACCCTGTATCATTTTTAATGTCCTTGCTTTGTATTGTTTGTATTTTGCTATTGTTCTTTTTTCTGTACTATTTTCTTTAAAATAAAAAAAAGTAAAAAAAAAAACAACTCTAGAGTAGTGGTGAACTACTATATGGGTTCATTATGTGGCCATTGAAACAGTCTGAAAAAGTTGAGCAGCATGAGGTCCAGTTCTGATTCTTCATCGTTAAAGGGAAAGAGGGACAGCTAATGCTTTAGTATACATCAACATAGGATGGCAAAAGCGAGCAATATCTCTGGTAGCCATCTACAATTTCCTCTAAGTAGGAAATTCCCATCATTTCCTGATGATCTCAGACAGGGATCACTTCCAGTGTACCATCATCGCAGATGCCTGCCTCTCTGTCTGCACAGAGCAATGTGCTATGCCACCAAACTGTGACCCATGGAGACACGAGGAAAGAGGAAGCCATCTGTGGAAGGGAGAAAAGGCAATAACCTTGATCAGAATGAGAGGAAGCTGCAAAAACGATTCTGATAAATGTGCTAAGCTCTTTTAGGTTCTAGAAAGAACCTAAAGGTTCTAAAGGCATTTAAAGGGAGTTCAAAAATTTCACATAGACTAGTTCTAAGACAGAAGTCCAATTAAATATTTGGAACAGAAAACCTAACAGTTTCTTAATTTTACACTTGGTTGAGGAAGAGATGCACATTTGGTGAAAGTGTCTCTAATTATTTCCTAGGTTACTATGGAGCAGACTTAGAGGTCATCACTTTAGTGTGGCTTTTCAGCTAAGGATGTTGTATACTGTTTTGGCCAACATGAGAATATCCAAAGTGGCTTATATCCATGAAGACACAGTGTTGAGGATTTAAGGAAAGTTGCAGAAAATAAAATGTTGATGTAAGGAAATCATCAGATATCTACCTAGTAATTAACTATGATTTTTTGGTACCATAGCTATAGAAGATAATCTTCCATATGTTGGTAACTAAAATTGCTATTTAAAAAAATTATGTCAAGATTTTTGTGATGCTGCGTATAGGCTCCAGTGCCTTTTGCATAGTTGAGTTGGTAAGTGCTCTACCCTTGAGGTACATCTCCAGCTCTGGTATTAATTTTTGAGAAGAAAACCGTTCAGGAAATTTAATTTGGCTAGAAACTTTGCTGAGAAAATACTAATTATAAACTTAAAGAAGAGAAAGAGATAAGCTTTATATTTACTTAGAATACTGCAGTAGTTATAACAAGTTTAAATTTAGACTCTTAACTTTGAATCCCAGGGCCGCTACCCAAACTGGTGAACTTGCCGCTTACTACCTAATTTTCTAAATACTGAACTTTGTAGTTCACACCTTTTTAAATAAGATGGTACTGACCTTGTAACGTTAGTAAAGGAATAAAAAATATAGTACATACAAATTTGGAAATTTGGTACCCAAATTTAAGTAGTCCATTAAAATATTCTTTCAACAGAGAAAATGTTGGAAATTTTTGGAGAGACTGATATATGTTTTGTTATTTTACTTTAAACCTTAATTCTCAATGACTTAATCCAGATGTAGCATTTTAGAATTTTCTGTCCTACTCCTGTGAAGTACATTTCTTATTTGAAATTCATTTTAATATTGCCTTTTAGACTTTATCTAGTAATTTGGTACATATTGTACTTAAACTGAAAATGTACTGTTAATTACAGCAAGGTTGCTAAGGAAAAATAGTAACTGTAGACCCATTTAGGTCACAGATCTTCCAAACTCTCCAGAGAATAAGATATGGCTAAATACAGTTATATTCTGTTTTCTTACCAATTTATAGAGCTTTTCTGTGAAAAGAAGAGAATTGATTTCCCTGCATCTGCCTTGTTGGGGTGCCTCTGGCCTGTGCTGAACCGCCCTACAACACACAGACCTGTGAGGGCTGTAGCTGTGCTTGTTGGGAGGAAGTTATTGCAGACGCTGTTCAAGGAGATTGCGGGTGTGCTCCTTCCTGTGAGCCCTTGGGAGAAATTCCTTTCTAGTCTTGGCAGGAAAATGTGTATTGTGCTTCTCTTGAGTAGTTGGTTTGCTTTTTAAGTTGCAAAAAAATGGAAATTGGGAAATGAAGCAGATTTTCATCACGTTGTTGGCAGCTGGATACCTAAAGCTCAATTAGGGGACTACTCAAGTAAGCAGTTACATTGCTAACACCCAATGGTAAATGTAAGGGACTCCACGACATTTATTTTTATATTAACCATAGTCCTTGGTTATGAAGATGCTTTTCTCCTTGATTTGTTTTACATTTTTCACCTGCTTTTAAAACAGTGGGAATATTTTTTTTCTAGATTTTTTTTAACGGAAATTTAATTATACTTTCTAAATTACTCTGGATTTTCTTTCATCCAAATGTATTTGATGTGTATACTTCCAAATCTAGGCCTAAAGATCTGGCATATTGTTTTTTGAAATTTCTAAATACTTGTATTCTACCTCAGTATAATGTGATATATGGATGTAATCATTTCCTCATTGATTAACATTCATTGGTTTTAAAAATGGGAAATATTTTGCCAGTACAAAATAACAATAAATACCATGTACTGAAGATATTGCATGCTCATATACCTCTGTTCTATACAGTATGTTCCTGAAAATATCACCTACTGTTAATTTATGTTATATGTTATTTTATTTATGTGACACTTCATATATTTTTAAGAAAAACATAAAAAAATTTCATATTTTAAGAAAAAGCATATAAAGCATAAGTCAACTGATTAAATTATTATTTGTTAAAGTTTACTATTTATGCCATTAAACCTTTCAGTTTTGTCCTTTCTGATTTCCTCTAGGTTGGTGGAATTATCAAGCCTTTGCAGATTTGATATTCAAATCTATTTTATCCCTTTAACATAATTGAGAATTTGTTAAGCATCATTATTTTGTCATAGAAATTATATTTAAATTAAATTTGAGCATTTAATCCATCACATCTTTCTATTATCAAAGCATTTAATCCATCACATCTTTCTATTATCATCACTAATATACTAATTAAACAGATAGTCAGGTCTAGAACCTTATAAATAGCTGTTATCACTGCTTTCATTCAATTGATCCTTTCTATATGTTTATTTGATTTTTCAACAAAGTATATTTGCTTATTTGTATATTAATATTCTATACTTATGTTGAGTAGTCCATATATATTCACTTCATTTTTAAAAATGATGCTTCTTTCAAGGGATATAATAGTGAACATCTGGTCCCTGCCCCCATAGACTTTGAAGTCTTTCAGGTAAGAAGGCCATTAAATTAAGTGCACACAAGTATAACATTAGGACTGTGAGACAAAATTTACCTTTGTTTTTGCTTTTTCACTTAATATTTTGGATATATATATATATATATATATATATTGAGGCAAGGTCTCATTCAACAGTTCAGGATAACCTTGAACTCACTGTATAGCCCAGGCTGGTCTCAAACTCACTGCAGGCCTCCTGCCTCAGTTTCCCATGTGCTGAGATTATAGGTGTGCACCACCACACCAGGCAATCCTGGAAATATATTTTTAAAGGGTATTTTTTTAAAGACCCAATTATCCAGGTGTGGTGGTGCACTTCTGTAATCCCAGCACTTGGGAAAAAAAAGACTAAATTTTTTAAAAAGACCCGTTCAAAAAAATGCACAACTGACGTGAATCGACACTTCTTAGAAGAAGAAATACAATAAGTATACGGGAAAATGATCACCTTAAAGGATAAATTTGACTCATTTGTAGGAAAGTGGGTGCATCTTGAGACCATAATGTTTAATGAAATAAATGAGACACAGATGCTCAAATATCACATGGTTTCTCTTATATGGGAAACCAAAAGTATAAACAATTTAAAGAGCAAAATAAAAGACAGGTAATAGGAAACAGGGAGGTAGGTCTTTTGCAAATGGAATGGAATCTGGAAATGGAGGGAGATGGAAGTAGGGAAGGAAGGAAAGTACAAAGTATTAATATGTCATTGTGCATTTACCAGCTTCCCAGGTTGCACGTTTTCATTGTGTAAATGTGCACGAAACATTGATTAGACAGGTTAAGAAATGCGCAGCTTGAAATGAAAAGAAAAACACTGAGAAGTGGAAAGAAAATGGGGTCTGAGTGGTTAATCACTGAACAGTGTTCCCCGAGCGTCACTCAGACAACGCGTTTGTTTCCATAGTGACTGTCCCGAGCGTCGCTGGAGCAGGTGTCATTTCGACCAGTCGATTCTTGTATTGAATAAATTTGATAACGTTGTCATTTTTATATTTCCTGTTATACATTATCTTACCAAAATCAAAAAAGTGCAATTTTGGGTCATTCTGTATTAAAGTAATTGAACTGATAAGTGGTTAAAATTGCAAAACACTACACCTTTTTGGAGAGCAATATGGTGCTGCTGAATAATAGTGGTGGAAGTAGCTACAACACTGCTCAGCTTCTCCATGTGCCAATTTAGATATTAACACATTCGCTTTTCACATCAGAAAAGCTGACTTAGCCCACAGTGTTGAATACAGCTTGCAGCCAACTCAAACGAAAACCAAAGTGCAGCCTCTGGAGTTATGAAGCAAACGAGGAAACATTCTGAACGTGAGTCTGCAGTTGTGTGAGTGAGCAGAAGCTGTGTCAGAGGCTTCATAATGGTTTGTCCTAGGCCTGGCATTTGCTTGACAGTAACAGTCCACATCACTAAGTGATGCCCATAACGGAAATTCACATTTGGCCCTCTCTGTTAAAGAGTTTCTTTTACTGACCCAAATTATACTACTGGAAGTAAGATGATAGTAAATGCAATTAATTGAGTGTAACCATAAAAAAGGTTAGGTAAGTGAAAAGAGATAATTATTATTAAAGTAATAAAACACACATGATATCAGCATAATTACATTTGACTGGTAAATGCAGTAACTGGCTGTATAGCATATGCAAATGAGAAGTCACCTTTTGTGTGCTGTGTTACCAAAGACACATCTGTATAGTTGTCACGTAGACTGAGAAGCTCCATTCAAATAATGAACCGGAAAGACCCTTTGCTCTTTAAAATAAAATTTATCTAAGACATAGTGATCATTCTGTTTGCAGGATGCCTGTGAAATCCCGAGTCTCAGAGTCAATGCTTCTTTCTTGTGAATATGACCGTGGTTACCATACAATGTTGTAGGCATCAGAGCACAGCTGTTGTTCTGTCTAAGTTTGAGATCTACAAGCAACACATTTGACCAGTAAGAGGCAATATATATCCTGAATTTATTTTACCATCACTGAATAATCTACATAAAGTTGAATCAATGAGTAAATGAAACTCTGTAATCTTTTTATTATTATTTTAAAGAGTAAAAGAAGGATAACATAGTAGTAGTGGGACTTACGGAATAACAGACAAAGTGGTAGGAAATTATCAATGGTTGTTGTTTTACATATTATTATCTACAAGATAGTTTCTGAGGAAAACAAAGACAAATAATAATGAGTTACAGACAAAAGTGGTAGGAGATTATCAATGGTTGTTGGAAAGTCTGTAATTATTGCTTTGCCTCTTCCACATAAAGAATTTATGTGATCAGTGCAATAAACCTTGGGTAAGCCATAACTGACAAAAAATTTGAGTTATTTGTCCCACAAAACACATCTAAATTATAATTTCCTGAAGGAATTCTGTTAGTGATTCATCTCAGTCCTGTATTCAGCCAAAATGGGATTGTAAACTCAAAATGAGAGAGATTTATGAATAATTGGCAATTATACCACTGGCTCACTGATTTTCTAAGAGCTCTGTGTTGACAGAATTACAGCACTCTCTTCATATTGTCTAGCTTTGATGTTCCCTTTTATTTATTTTCTTTCTTGATGTGCTCCTTCATTGCCCAAGTGTCTTAAAGCAATTATTAATTCCAGATTTACAGTTGCAGCAGATGGTGAGAAAAAGATAAACTCAACAATTCTATAAATTTAATGTGTTATAGCCACTTTGAACTATCAAACTGAATCTATTTTATCAATATTTTAGTTACGTGTACTCTACCTAGAAGTAGCTGTTCCCATAATGAATGCATTACTAAGAACTTCTGACACGTAAGACCACATAGAAGTTCAAATTGCGCCTCTTTCAAGCCTGGCTCCTTACCACCTCCAGGTGTGTATGCTGCCTTCTCATTAACTAAGTACTCAAGATGCTCTGACCGACTTCACGGTTTCCTTTTAACTGACCCTTTTGTGCTCACGGTGAATATTCATTTATCAAGTGCAAAGTATTGTGGTAGCCGCTCTAGCTACAGTAAAAAGCAAGATACTCACTTTTTTTTTTTTTGAGACAGGATTTCACTATGTAATTCAGGCTGGTCTTAAACTCACTATGTAGCCCAGGCTGGCCTCCAATTCACATGATTCTCCTGCCTCAGCAACCAGAGTGCTGGAATTACAGGTGTCTCTACCTCAGCCAGTGATATTCACAATTTTTGTGCCAAATCCTAGTAAAACTTTCACAGGGAAGTAACCAATTACAGTAAGAAATATTTTTGTCCTCTAAGAAAACACCTTCCCTTGCTCCATTTCAACAGCAAAGATACTGTTTTTGATATTCAAAATCAACAGCAAAGATACTGTTTTTGATACTCAAAATCAAAAGAAATTTAGTACACAAAGCTTTGCTGATCCATTCTATTATTACTTATTTGTGTGATGATGAAATTATTATCTGAGGGCATCCAGTACCAGAATCATACCCTCAGCAGTGTGCAGCAGGTTGTTTTACACTTCGTGGATGTTCAGATATTTGCACATTTTTAAAAACGGTCTGATGCAAGGCATAGATTTTATCAATCTTCCTCTTAGAAATGTTAGGGTGCTTACATTTTATTTTTTTT
>NW_004955434.1:16144980-16146291 GCF_000276665.1 Chinchilla lanigera
GTTGATTAGCTTTGTATGTCTATATGTGTTTTCATGAGAAACTACATTGAAGATATCAATATGTAATACAATAAGCATTGTTAATTCCCTACCACTCTGTTTATAACTCTGTAATGTCTGTACTGATCCTATGCTATTTTGTAAAATGTTGTCAGTCTGTTAGGATTTTCCTCCTTTAATTTCTAAAATTTAAAAAAAAAAAATTTCAGCCAGTCTTCAAGAATCATTTCCACCACTGTTTCCTACAGATGGCCATAACCAAAAATCATGTCCTCCTTTCTTTCCCACCACTTTTTTACTCTTGGGATATTTCTCATCTCATGCCACAATTCATATGATATTGGGAATGAAGTTAAGTGATTAAAAATTATGTCCCAAAGTACTACTGGAGGGGATAGTACCGAATGGCATTACCAGACACCTCTGGCAAGATACTGCTGGTGTTGGATGACACTTCCTCATCCAGCAATCCCACAGCACCCTTTTGCCTCCATTCCTATGCCTGGGAATTTTTGTCTTATAACTGAGGAATGAAAAAAAGGGAAAAGCCCAGAGAAAGGTGGGGAGAAGGTGCAGAAGCCCCAGGCAGTGCCCTCTCTTCAGCCCCTTGGTTAGAGTTTGACAGCTCTCTAATAAGTGCAGCAATTCATAAACATTTGCAAGTTCTCTGCGAAGCAGAAGCAGTTCTCTGGGAACAAGAGTGCATGGATAAGGTGGTGCATGACACAGGGGAGGAAGAAAGGCTGCCCTTCTGTTTGTCAAGCTATCCTCTGTCTCCATCCAAGCAGTCCCTTCTGGATCTGGTTCGGGAAGTATCAGGAGGCAGCAGCAGCGGCCTCTTCAACATGGTATTTACACAACAGGAGAGGCTTTTCATGTAACTTTCTAGGCCATGGAGAGAGACCAAAAGAAGTCAGTGGACAGGCAGAAGAAGGAGGGAGACATGGAGATGCATGCTAGGTAGCACTATGGTCTATAGTTACATATCAGGGGTTCTGCAGTGGCTTTCTCTGCAGGAGTTCTGGTCTCGGTAAGGTAGCATAGTAGTAGAACAAGCCTTTGTATTTCAGTAATGTCACACCACAAGAATTAAGATCCTGCTAATGACTGTGTCTTTTTTTTTTTATTTTAAAGAGTAAAAGAAGGATAACATAATAATAGGGGGGCTTATCAAGTTACAAAGTGGTAGTAAATTATCAATGGTTATTGTTTTACATATTGTTATCTACAAGATAGTTTCTCAGGAAAACAAATAGACAAATAATAGTGAGTTACAGACAAAAGAGGTAGGAGATTATCAATAGTTATTGT
>NW_004955434.1:16146391-16154550 GCF_000276665.1 Chinchilla lanigera
TCCTGTAGAAAAAAATTTTGTTTTAGTAACTTTAAGTCAAGCATTAAAGAATCTGTCCAGGTAAATTCAAATATTTACTTGTCCCATAACATTTGTAATAGCCCATAATATTTGTGATAATTTTACTTTTTTTCCAGATGCAACTGTATTTATTACAGCCTTTATCTGTGATATCTGTGTTTCTTCAGACATCTAAGGCAATCTTTACACGGGCAACTGTGTTCCTCATGTTTTCAAAGTCTTTGTGTCTCTTAGAATCTAATATAAGTCTCTGATGAAGAACATTTGGGCTTCACTCCTCCTTCCATGAGGAAGTTGAGCATTCTATTTCATGTCCTAGGTAAGCACTTCAATGTAAAGAAATTTATATCCACTGTTGTCTTTCTGAGGAATAAGCACTAACTCAGGCATCCTCTCCTGGCTAGTGTTACAGAATTTCTTCACTCCAGTTTCTTGATAGAGAAGTTAGTCTTGAATCATTAAGAATGAGACATGCAATTCAGGAAAGACTTCTGAAGAATTTTCATTCATCTAGTTTTGACCTTTAACCTTCACAGCCCAAACAGACTTGTAGACTTTTCTTTATTTAAATTATGTTTTTATCACTAGTCACCCACTCTCAGTTCTCCTCCATGGCACAGGCTTATCTTCTGCTCAGCTTTGCTCATGGCCCTAACATGGCTCTTGGGCTCCACCAGCTGTCTCGTGTGCATCCCCAGGCTGAGCAGTAGAGTCATGTTCCTGGAATTATCCCTGGCTGGCACTACTTCGTGTGACTTCTAAACTAATGAAAAAGTCAAGGAAGATCATTCTACCTCAGTTGAATCAAACAACCCAATTCCAACCCAGAAGCTGACCACCAAATTGACCTCTCCCAAAGAACAAGGAGGCTTTTCAGCTGAGATAGTGGGATGGTCTTGGGGTAGCACACATTCCTGTCCTTTTTATCTTCAGCTTGTGACCATACAGCCATTTATATTAACAAGCAGAGGTGTTAATAGCAACAGGACCAAGGATCATTTGATTCTTTCATTCATTCCTTCATATAACAGACTTTTGGGAAAACCTCTATGTAGACAGCCACTAGTACGACACAATGGTAGTGATCATGAAGGTACATTCTTTTCTAGTGTTGCTTCCTCCAGTGCATTCTTCATTAACAGAGAAAGCTTATTAAAATAAGAACACATGATCATATCAACTCTGCCTCCAATCAATTAAATGTATCTTACTAGTTCCCCATCACATGCATACTTTCAGGAAGTCCGTCTTTCCTCATAACACACTAAAACTGTGTGACCAACCATGAGGCCACTACAGGTTCTTTCTACTTCTCTAGTGAGACCCATCTGTGCCTCTACAGATCAAGTGTCTTTTTCTTTGGATGCCCTCCTCAACATTTTCTATTTAATTTGTTTCCATGTTTCAGAATCCATCAATCTATGATTCCTTCCCCAAATCCTTCCTTGCTATCCTAAGCCTGGGCTAGAGGCATAGCACCCATTGGATACTTTCATTAGTACTTTTTATCCTCTGAGATAAGCATCTGCTTTTATTTCCACCTTATATTACAAGTTTCTTTTGAGCAGAAAATACTTGTCAACTTGATATGCAAATCACAAAGCAAAGAATCTAATACATATTAGGCACCCAACTATTCTAGAAGGAAGAAATGAAGGAAAAGAGAAAGGAAAGAAAAGATTACATAAAGTTCATGGATGGTTAAGCTTCTGGAATTGCAATCCAATATTATGCCCGGGAAGCCATGACTTCCTGGGATGTATAACAGAAAGTATCTACACAAATGAATCATCACATAAAGAGTGAAACTTCTTTATAAGTCTATATCTACATCTATTTGCATGTAATGGAAAAGGGAAAAATTCACAACTATTTCCTTCCTGTCCTCAGACTAAAAACTGCCATCAGATCTAATCAATTTTCTATGTTCCTTTTATTCTCCATAGTTTAATCTGAATTAGGAGATTAATCATTTCACAGTGAGCACACAACCAAAGACATGGACTTGAACGAGACTTTCCATCAATGTGTCTGTGGGGGGGGGAAGGAAGAGGACACTCATGCTGGAGATTTTTAACTGTGATCTCTTCCTTCCTCTTTCTCACTTTCCCTACCCCCCAACTCTTCACATTACTTTTCCTTCTTTCCCCTCCTCTCCCTTCCCTTTTATTGAGAACCACGATTTCTGCTGACACACCCAGTCAGCAGAAGGGTAGAAGGCTGGCATTTCTAAGCATGAGATTTTTGCTGCCTTCAGCCTCCTTAATTTATTTTCACTATACAAGCTGACCACTGTCCTTGTTGGCTGCTCATTTACCTTGCCTGTAGGACATTGTTTTCTATTAGCTAATTCTAAGCTCCTGGTAACTAATCAAGATTCCTGGTTGAAACTCTGACCTTTGTCACTCATTATGGTAACTGGACCCCTTTTGCATTACACCCATTGCCTCAGCTCCTCTCAGCTCTAATCCTCCTAAGAAGCTGAATTCTGCATCAGCACCTTCTCTAGGCCCTCTGCAGAACATGCCTTGGTTTTTGGGTTTTCTGGCCTTAAGGAGTACATTCATGCTGACATGCCAACTCCTCTAAGCCTCTTGAGTCCTTTCTCCCTGACACGCCAGAGTTCCTTGCATTTCTATTTAATGGAAAGTTTCACTTGCTCTAAATATTTGAAAACTTCCAAGCTCATCTAGTAGCCTGTTAGATATCTGTTGTGGCTTGTGTCTACATATTGCCCCAAAGCCTCATACTTTCATAGGCGGGGCTTTTTAGAGGTGGCTGGATCTAGAGTGTGAGATGCTGGGATTAAGTGTGTAACCCTGGGGTTAAGGGTGTGTGATTACTAAATTAGTCCATGACTGGTTTGGCACTGTCCCCTGGATAGAATACACGGGACAGAAAAAGGGATGCTGTCATCGCTTGCTGCCTCACCACTTTGTTGCTTGCTGTCTTCTGCCTGCCATGAGCTGTTTCTCCTCTGCATGGCACCCTGCCTTAGTGCCAGTCAACTATGGACTGAAACTTGTGCAACTGTGAGCTACAGTAAACCTTTCCTCTTTTAACTTTGGGTGCCAGTTATTTTGTCTCAGCCTCAAGAAAATAACTAAAACAATATCTCTCCTAGAATCATTTCCAGGGCATTAAATCCCATATCACAGGAAATGGTTCTCACATGGGTAAAAGCTCCCTTGCCTAATTTCTTGTATTTCCCTTGATTCAGTACATTGAATTTCAGGCTCCCATTAATTGGCCATGGTTGCTCCCTTCTTCTTAGGTCTCTGTATACTTTAGCATATGCTCCTTTTGCTTCACTCAACATGACTTTAATATCCCCAGCCAGGTATTCGTTGTGATCGTACCCTAGTTATTCATATGGTGTCCAGAAGTGGGGAGGAAGGTGGGTCCTGGAGGACTGCTCAAAAGGAAAGAACAAATGGGATGAGGGAAAGGAGAAAATGAAGAAGAAAGGAGGGGGGAATATATATACAAGATGGCCGGGATAATTGTACTATTAATTTCTATTGCTTTCTTGGAAGGAACAGTTGATATTTAATTGTTTAATCATTGCTGCATGTCTGTATTTGTTTATTTGAGTAACTGATATGAAGATAACAGTATATAATGCAACAACCATTGTTAATTTCTTTCTTTTCACCTCGTCTGCAATTCTGTATTGTTTATATTGTTTTTATGTTGTTTTTCTTATGTCTCTTTGTTTGTTAAGATGTTTTGGTTCTTTTATCTCTAAAAATAAAATTTAAAAAAAAAACTAAAAAGAAAGAAAGAAAGAAAGAAAGCTGCCTAAGGCATAATGGATGTAAGTGGGAGAAAAGACCAAAATGTAAAGGCTCTCATACTGGAGAAAGCAGCAGGCCTTTGGGTTCTACTTAATAAGCAATAGTAAGGGTGTGTGTGTGTGTGTGTGTGTGTGTGTGTGTGTGTTTAGTTGAAAAGACATGAACTTTTTTCTTGAAGATATCATAAAACATTTTTCTGATTTGTCAAGGTAGGTCTGCTGGTTGCTCGGCTTCAGTGAGTAATTCAACTCATGGGTAAATACTTTATGAATATTTCCAATAATTTAACCTACTCCATTTCTCTTTCTATGTACTTGATATACAATGCACACTTCCTCTACCAAAAGGAAAAAAGGTCTGAGTGTTCGGTTGCCTTGTAAAAAAGAATTTGCATGGAAACAGTCCACTAGGAGCAATATATTTGACAGTTTGGAATAAGCAATAACATATAATGATTTTCATATTGTTCTTCAATTATCTGAGAAGTATAAAAACCATTACTCAAATCATTAAAGTTAGAGTGAACGTTGGGGAATTTACTCTAGGAAGAAAATGTTTCCATAGCAGAATACTAAAACAGTTGCTCTTGTAATTATGTAACTCCTTATTTCTATTGAGCTAAACTTTATTTTAATTAATATAACTTTTGCCTGTTGTCTTGGAATACTACCCTCTAAAGACGCATAAAGTATTCTGTTGGTAGCTACACAGCGTAATACAACAGAATACTTCTTGAAGTTCTGTGTTCCCTAATTTAGTTTTTTAATCCAGGATGCACTGATGTAACCTTCTATAATTCTGTTTTAACTGACAACACCATGGTAATCAGCAGTTTCTAAGAACTGCTTTATAAATGGTTAAAAAAAAAAAAAAAAGTACAGTATTTCAACACTAAGTGCTGGAAAAGTAGCAGTACCAAAAGTTTATTTCTCACACTCCATTTCTCATGCCAGAACAAAGCATGACTCTAGTCATACTACCTTAGAAACTCCCTGCATACTTTACCTTTAATAATTTCACACCTCAGAAACTCTTGAGTCTGTCTCTTTCCGTACTTGTCCCTGTGGGGGAGACAATGTTAGCATACTAATGTACTGTAGTTGCCTTGTGAGAAGCTGTATGCATTGATGTACTAGCAAGAAAACTGTTTGCACTACGATATTTTATTGTGAAGAATAAGGATATAATTTGCTGAAGACAAGGGACTTGCTGATACACCTTCAAAAAAAAAAAAAAAAGCCTACTGGGAGGGTAGTGAGAGTGGAGAGCTGATTAGATACATAGAATAATTTGATTAAAAGGCAACAAAAATAAGTAGTAGGACAGGTTTACAGGGCCATATAGAGATTTAGATTACTCTTTTTTTTTTTTAGTATAACAAAAAACAATTTATTTAGGGGAAAAAAGGAGAAAAGAAAGAGGATAGACAGCTACCATGAGGTGGTAGGGGTCTTCAGAGCGAAAAGCCCCGATATTTAGCTTACTTTAGACCAACTACCAGGAAATCAGGGTCTTTCTGGGGCTGTATTTCCTCGTATGGACACAAAGACAAGGGCACACTTGAGCTGTAAGGCGTTTTGTACTCCATGAAATTTTCACATATTTATCTCATCGTGACAGTCCCATCAGATAGAGTCAGGATCATTCAGTTGTACATAGATGAAAACATGAAACCGAACAAGTTATCTCAGTGAAGTATCACTAAACAGCAACAGCAGCAGCACTGAGCCTAAACCACCGTTAGCAAACTATGCTAATTTCGCTCTACCGCACTCTCTCTGATCTTGAAAGTTTAGCTCTTTGGTTATGTAATTGTAAGTTGATAGAAAATAAGTATGTCAATATTCTTCTGCATGTACTTGGAGAAATGCGTTTTTAAGGAGTGATTTGCTACTTTTCATTATATCTCTAGTTCAAGATTAGAGACACACTTGAAACTGAAATCCTTGACTTCAAATGGAACCCTCCATAGGGTACTGCATCCTCTGTGGACTATTTTTGACAAACTGTAAACCTAGTTACAAGTTAAATGTGCAAAGATCTGACCTGTGCATTTCAAAATTCCCAGAGTCATTAAAGACAAGGACAGAGGTGAGCATCAGGGGGAAATTATTGGGAAAATCACTGAACTTTAGATAAATATTTGAATAATTACTATAGCAATGCAAAACTGGTTCAGAATGACAATGGTATACAGAAGAATACTCTGGTTCTTATATGATATATGCTGAAGTTTATAGAGTAAGATATCACAAATGAATTACAGATGGTTCCTGAAATATTGTATAAATTTTTGTAAAAATTGTATAAACTGTGCATAGGCAATTTGATATTTACATGTGTACATATACATGGTATATATATATATATATATATATATATATATATATATATATATATACATAGAGAGAGAGGGAAAGAATCAATTATGACTAAAAGCAAGTGAAGAGTCTAAACCTGGGCATGGTGGCACACAACTGTAATCCCAGCACTCAGGAGGCTGAGGCAGGAGGGTTATTGTGAGTTCAGGACCAGCCTGGGCTACAAAGTGAGCTCAAGGCCAGCCTGAACTGCATAGCGAGACCCTGTCTCAAAATGACAAAAAGACAAAAAAAGAAGTGAAGAGTCTAGTGAAGATTGAGCTATTGACATTCTGCGTTTTTCTCCAACTTATTCTGTACTTTTCTCCAACTTATCTGTTGGTTTGATATCTTTCAATCTAAAAAGTTGGGGGAAATAGAAATATCACAATATTATGCCACAGAATTAACCAGTTAATTTGATTTGTTATGTAGCAATTTTTATTAATTCTTGATTCAGATTGAATATCCCTTATCCCAAATCCTTGGATTTTGAATTTTTGTCAGATTTTGGAATATTTTTATAAACATAATAAGATGTCTTGGAGGTTGAATCTAAATCTAAATACAAAATGACTTTATGTTTCATTTATTCCTTATACATGTAGCCACAAAGTAGGTTTTATACAGCATTTTGAATTTATGCATAAACAAAATTCCACAATGTGGAATTTTTCACTTGTGACATTATGTTGGCATGCAAAAGATTTTAGATTTTGGACACTTTCCGATTTGGGATTTTCAGATTCGAGATGTGTAACCTGTACTCTGTGGAAATCTGATGAGGATGTTATGCAGCATTTAGTGTCCATGTGTTATAATTCGTGTCTACCCGAAGTCTCCCCTGCTCACAGGTTGGGCTTTGGGGAGATGACTGGATCATGGGGTGCCGATACGTTCAATGCACCAGTCCACTGATGAGTTCACAGCTAAATGTGATTTGAGGAGGCAGAGCCTTTCAGAGGAGGTGGAGCACTGGAGGCGTGGCCTGAAAGCATTTGTCTCCCCGCCCCTCCTTCATTCTCTCTGCTTCCTGGATGCCATTGCAGTGAGTAGCTATTCCTCTTCTATGCCCTGCCATGGAGCTAGTGGACTACAGGTCCCAGTGATGAGTGAAGTAAGTAAGAGAAAATGCAAATGGAAAAACTTCCAGCCTTGGGATAGTTCTATTTGTGCTGTTATTTCTGGAAGGAGTAGAGCTGGCCCTCCATCTCTGTGGGTTCTTCATACTCAGATTCAAACGATCACTGATCCAAAGAATTTTTAAAATTCTGGAAAGCCCCAAAAATTAAAACTTGACTTTGCTATGCAGAGAGTACTACGCTGGAGGCAGGTGGATGAAGTGATGCACAGCCGTAGCCCGCTGTCATCTCGTCCCTTCACAGCCCCTGCCTCCTCCCTCTACACAGATTTTCCTCACTGTTCACCTGTCCTTGCCTTCTTACGTTCTCTATTTAGGCCTACGAAGGATGCATCTGTACAGAAAACATAAAGGGCTTTTTTCCTTAGCTTCATTCCCTAATATAGTGGTGCAGCTATTTCTTAACATTTACATTATATTAGGTATTGTAACTAGTCTAGAAATGACTTCATATATATGAAAGAATAGGTTACGTGCAGATACTACACTGCCTTACATAGAGGGTTTGAGCATCTGTGGAGTTTTCTATCCAGGGCAGATACCAAGGGATAAATATAATAAATATTTACTTTAATGTAATAAAATACATTTTTAAAATATGAGGAAATGGGAATGAGAGAAAAAAAGAAAAAGTAGAAGGGCAAAAAGATGCACTTCTGTGTTTGCATCTATCAATTCTTTTTCTAGTTAAATTTCAGCCAGTTGGTGGGAATGCAGACTGGTGAAACCACTGTGGAAATCAGTTTGGAGAATCCTCTGAAAACTAGGCCTAGAGGTCCCATTCAACCCAGCTATCCCCCTGCTTGGTATTTTCCCAGAAGATCTAAAAACATCATATCA
>NW_004955434.1:16156863-16165539 GCF_000276665.1 Chinchilla lanigera
CCTCTGCTTCAGAGGGCAGACCAATCTCCAGTGGTCACCTTGCATTCAGAGCATGGCCCAGGGGGTCTCTTAGGACAGTTCCTCTTGAGGTGGCCTGGCTTTTAACAGCAGTAGCAGATGAATGCAGTAGTCAAGTTCTTCTTGCAGCCCCGGGAATCAGACTTAGGGTCTGTTTTCCTTAGTGCTGCAGCAAAAGTAGCTGCTTTTTCTCAGTCTCTTTGTTTTCTCTTCTTGGCCTCCTCCTCATCACGGCTATAGAATACTGAGGAGGCAATTCTTACTAACATCTCAAGTGAACCATCTGTGGCAAAAGCCACTTTTTGTAGCTTTTTCTCACCAGACTCCTATTGCACTGGGACCCCACAACCAGTTAGTATCCTCTCCCCAACGGTCAGCACAGGCAGCAGGAATCTCACTGCAGATCTCTCCGGAGCACCTTGCTCTCCTCCACTGCAGCCTGTACTGTCAGGGGAAGAATGGCTTCCAGCAGGTCCCCCCAGGTATTGCACAAGGTCCTCCTGGTTTACAGCTTCCGAATGGCACTCGTGACCCCGGTCCATTAGACCTCTGACTCTTGGGGCTTAGTCTGCATTCTCATGTTCTCTGAGTCCTTGTTCAGCAGCTGCTCCTGCACTGACTCTGGACTTCCTGGTTCTCAACAGCAGGGGCAAGAATGACCCATTGTGTGGCATGCATTCCCAGGGGTTTCTCCATGTTGGAATGATTCACGTAGTTCTGTAGGCAGGCCTCCATGGCCGGTGTGTGGTGGGCCAATTGTGTCACTGCTTCTCTGTGCCATGATAGTTCTCAATTGCATGGCAGTGGCCAGCCTAAGGGCCAGCACAAGCCAGGCGGGCCACCGAGTGGCTTCCAGGGCACTGGGAGCCCTCCTCCCAGGTGCCTGCGAGGCTGGAGGCCAGCCCGAAGGCCGGCACTTCCCTCTGCATGGCTTCTCGGGTGCCAGGGGCCCTCCTCCTGGGCGCCTGTGAGGCTGGGGGCTCTGGGTCTTATTTTTAATCAGGCTCACAAAAGGAATTTGCTCTTCTGACCAAAAGAAGCTCCCTATGTCCTCCTATTACCATGCAAGACAGGGAACAGATCCTGTTGGGAAAATGTGTGAAAAACAGATTCTCTGCATCTGTGAATGGAACCAAACACACACACACACACACACACACACACACACACACACACATCCCCTTCTAATAAAGTTGGGAGGCCAAAATGCTATGGCCTCCACAGATGTGATTAACAAACTTAGCAATCATTCATTATTCAAGAGAACACATTAAAAGAAAGAAAGCTCTCCCACAGACACCACTGGTAAACATTCCTTAAAGACCTAGAGCAGTTATGTAGTTGAGAGAAAGGATTTCCCACGGTGAAGAAGATTCATCTCAAAGCAAAATGCTGACAAAGTTTGCACATGTCCCAGAGGAGCATGAAGCATAGAACATAGCCAGAAGCCAGAGAATAGACGCTTCCTAGAGAAACAGGCAAGCTCACAACCTAGCACTGAAGAAAACAGCCTCTCAAAGCAGACCACCCGGCTCTGAATCACAGATACGCCCTCTCGCATTTATATGGTCAAGAAACTCTCTAAGCTTTTAGCACCACAGGTTCCTTGTTTTAAAAAATGGATACAGTATTATCTACCACATGGTTTATTATGAGAATTAAGCAAGCTGATCTATATAAACTGACTCTGGAGAAGAGTAAGCACCAATACGTTATAATCACAGATTAGATATTAAATATCACTGGTGATAAGTAACCGGAGGTTGAATCATCTCAAATATCATCTCTTTCTGGAAGGACAAAAGGACAAAAGAGGCTTAAATTATAGCACATCCTCCAGTGGTTGCTTTCTTTTCCTCTTCCTGTTTACTAACTCCAATAACATATACAAAACTACATAAGACTTCTGTCATGATCACTGTGAAATAAAGTGGAGACTTACTGTTCTAAATGAATCAGTCCAGCAGAGTAGAACTACTCATAGGAGCTTACCTTGCTGAGTCTTACTCCTGCTATGTTTGCCTGTTACCGACACCTTGCCAGATCTCTGTCATAGCTCAGCACACCACTGCCCTCTCCAACTCATCACTGAGCTCCCTGACTCCAGCACAACGACCTCAAGGGAAAGATTCATCTGTGTTTCCTGAATGAACACAGCGCCTGCCATTTCAATAAGGCTGCTGGCTTTATTGCATACCGTATACTCACTACTTATAAGTAACAAGTGTCACATTGTTGTAAAGTTAGGTCTGTCTCCAGAGTTTGTCATAAGCCTTTAAGAACTAACTTACAAATTTACTCAAATCTAAGTCGACTTACATCGAAAAAAACAACAAAATGTGAAGTGACTTATTGAACTTGATTCTCCCTTTCATATCTAGTAGTGTTTAATGTAGACTTGAAAAGTTATTTTATTTCCCATTTAGCGACTTGGGCTGAAAAAAAAATTACATTATTTATCTAAATATATGCAATGGAGAAGTCCCTGGGAACTACCATGGGCAATGAGAACGTAGGACAGGGTGTCTTTTGGTCACGTGCTTCAGCGATACCTGGATCTCTTTATATATTTGTGAGTTTAGGGTGTGGCAGAAGAAGCTACAAGATACATTGAGGGGCCAGGGAGTCACCTTCCATCTTCTTCACCCTTTCCTACTTTCTACTAAATTTGAATTTTCTTTCAGTACACAAGTAAGGCTATTTGGCCAGGCATGGTGGTGCATCCCTATATTCCCAACACTCAGGAAGTCAAGGCAGGAGAATTGCTGTGAGTTTGAGGCCAACCTGGACTACAAAGTGAGTTCACCTTGTAGTAAACAAAGTGAGTAGCCTAGTCCAGCCTGAACTACATAGCAAAACCCTGTCTCAAAAAGGCAAAAACAAACAAACAAAAAAAACCAGTAAAGCAGATCTTCATCCCAGCGTTTACAAATGCATGAGTGATGTGGAATATTTAAGTGTAATCAGACAGATGCTTACTGAATCTGATAAAAGTGCAAACGTCATACCGTTCTACTTATCTCTAGTTGTTTAACTAACCACCAAAAACATAGTGACATCAAAAACTGATCATTTACTGTCATTATCTCTCACAGTTTTACATGTGGACTTGGCTCAGCAATGCGAATATCCATCAGGGTCCTCAGCAGTTGGTGTCACACAGCATCAAGGCAGAAGTCACCCTGACTTTTCTTACCCAGAGGGTCGCTGCTGGCTCCAAGCTCTGCCCTGAGCTGGGGCTGTCTGCACATCTATACGCGGCTGCTCTTATAGCCTGGGCTTCTTATGTCATGGGGACTGGATTCCAGGGGTAAGAGTCTGAAGACACAGAGAGCTAGGCAGTTGCCACATTGCTCTGCTCTGCCTGGCCTCAAAAGCCAGTCACTTGCATCATATTGGACTTATCTGATGCGAGTCACAAAGACCAGTGCCTTTTCAACCTTCCAAGGTTAGTGGAAAACAGATCTTAGGGCTCAATGGGGGAGTGTCAAAGCATCTCAAACATATTTTAAAACCACCACATGAACAACTATGACATTTAATCATTTTAATAGATACCATCTTAATTTAACAAGAAAAACAGGGAGAACAATTACCAAGACATCTGAGAAAATAAAAGCTTGTGACATTTCTGGGAGTCAGAAGAAGGTAAGGAAAAGTAAACAGAATTAAAATACACCCTGTACATAGACCAGCTCTTCACAAGAAATACAATCATTATGTGCTACAAACATGTACTGATAAAAAGAAAAATAAATACAATTTTAAAAAGCAAATTAAGAGTTTATACATTCTCTGTGTGTGTTTGTGTGTGTAAAAGCTTACAATAGCAACTGAGTTGCATATATTTTGGAGCTGATTATTGTTATCACCCTATAACCTTATATACACACAAAAACACATTTTTAACAGATTTCCCCTTTTTTATTCTGTGTTGACAGAAACATAGATTCACGCATGCAAAATAATTTTAAGGAACACAGTGTTCCTATAAATAGAAAAAAATATGATTTTGGAATCTGAAAGGCAGTCATGGGGAAGCAACAAGAAATTTCTGTACAGTTTCCATGAAATCAATGTAATTTTCAAAGCAATCGCTGTGAAGAAAATCAGAAATAGGAAAATGGAAAATTTGAAAGGAAAGTTTAATCCTGCTAATTTATCTTTCTGAGGCCTTCTCATCATTTTCTTTGCCTGCCTCTTTCAGGCCTTCAGACCTTGGCAAAGCATTCCACTTGGACTTTCCGCTCTGTGGACTGACCTTGAGCCTGCGTCACGCTGTACAACCCTAATGCCAAAGAAATATCTTCCCTGGCTTAAGAGGTCAGTAATGTTACAATCAAATAATCCTTTAAATAAGTCATTAGATTACAGGGGGGGTAGGGTTTTTTGTGATCTGAAGAACTTATTAAAGAGGATAATAAGATTCAGGCAGTAACATTTACTGAAAATGATGCCTCTTCAAAAATTCTTTCTGGTTTATTACATAATAGCTCAGCTCTGACTCCCTGTTAGGGATACAGCAGTCAGGCCAACTATGGAGAAGTGAAAAGAATCTTTTAAAACAATATTCTTCTTTAAACAACTAGTATAGAATTCCTTGTAATAAAAATCAGCATGAGCTCAAAAAATAGAGCAATGTATGAGAAATGGAACCACACACTAAGGAAAAAAAGCTCATCCTGAAAATATGCAGATTTTCATGAAAATTATACTGAGCTTCAATACAGCACAAAAAAATAGTTTCACACTGCGTAAGTGGACACCAAGATTTAGAAAAGCAATAAACCTTCACTGTAATAACAAAAGTATAATCAGAGTTAAAAGCGATACATAGGCTGAGATTGAAAGATTAATTGAACAGTGAAAGGGGAAAGATGAAACATCACGTTCAGGATTATATTAATAGGATTGGTAAAGAGATGAGCCAGCTTACATGTAAGAGGCATCCTCACCAGAGAGAAAGCAACCCTGAAGACATAGTAAGGAAGCCTCCCAGTTTGAGAAGAAGCTCTCAAATTGGAAATTGAGAAGGCTGGCAGCATTGGAGAAAATGAATAGAGATGAATTTCAAGAAACAATGACATGAAGCTTTACATTTTAAGGATTAAAAATATATATGCAATCACATATTCACAATCATAAAATGCCCATATTTTTCCTCTTCAGCAATAAAATAGCACCAGGAAACTTCTTCTATCAAAATCTGAGAAAAGGAAAACCATGCCCCAAATATTATATGCCTAGCCAATACGATAAATTCAGAGGTGAAGGAATGTCCGATGTGCTGCTCAAGAACTGTTTTTACATCTTGATTCCAATTTCTGTCTAATCACATTTCTCAATATTACCACCAGAGTAACACATATCTGGAGTTTTAAAATCCCATAATTGCTTACTGGGCTTGAAAAATGCAATTTCAAGAAAGAGACAAGCAGTCATTTCTTCGATGAGTAGGCCTTACCACATTGTATGTCAGAATTACCTGGTAAGATTTTAGAACATGGACGGTGGTCTGAGTTCCTGACCCCTCAGCCTAGTTCAACCAGAGAGTGTGGGGCCCTAGCATTGGATATGCAACTTTGTAACTCTGTACCCCATATACATGATTATGCAGAAAATACGGTCAATGTGGATTCATGGCAGTAACACAGAGAATGTAAATTTAATGCATATGATTAGTATACAAAAGTATTGATAATTACATAAAAAATTCTGACCCAAAATAGTTTATTATGAATTTGCGATACACTATAGGGGTCATTGGTACTGAGTAAAGGAGGATATCTATGACGGCTTCAGCCGTGGGGAAGTTGTTCTGAGTTAAGATAAACTGTATGCAAGTAGGGAAGGAAGATATAGAATCACATTAACATAGATGCACAAAGAAACCTTTCACTCTCAGGAGAAAAATTAAATGTTTATTGCTAATTATACAGATGAGTAGGAAGGGATTCTGCTTTTAAGAACTCAATATAGTGAGGAAGAAGTGAAGTCATAGAAAACAAAGATGAAAATGCCGCACATTTATGCTAGCTAGCTTCTTGTCCTGTGACACAATACTGGAGACCATCAATTTAAAGAAGGAATGATTTCAGCTTCAGAGGTGAAGCTGTGGTCAGTCAGCTGCGTAGCTGTAAAGCTTGCAACAAGGCAGAAGAGTCACCATGGAGGAAGACTGCTGAGTTCTTCCCAGCCAGGAAGCAGAGACAGGGACAGAGCCAGCGAGGAAGGGGTCCCTGCTGTGGTCCCCAAGGTCGCACCCTGCTCGCTCCTCCCTCCCTAAGTCTTGCCTCTGTTTCTATCACCTCACGATGATGCCATCAAATAATGGATCCAGTAAAGGATTAATCCACTGATGAAGTAAGAGTCCTTAGGAGCCCATCATCTTCCAAAGCCCATCAGCTGGCAACCAAGTCCCCAGCACATGGTCTCAGGGGACATTTTAGGTCTAAAGTATGGCAGGACTCAATTGAAGTAATATGTAAAAGTATCCTGCAATTTAAGTTGTGCATCCCCTCTGGCCTAGAAATTTTGTTTAGGGATCTCTAATGAAAAATAGTTGTAGGAAAGGATGTTTGCATAAGAATGTTTATGTACACATTATTGGTAGGGAAAGAAAAGGAAAATAGGAAGAAAGAAAAGAAAGAAAAAATAAATATCTCTTTATAGAGGCAGATGCCTTGAATTAAGAAATGATTGTCTAGAGAAAGAATGAGCAGTATCCAAGACAAGTTGTTCTTTTAAAAAACAACAGCAAGTTTCAGCATATTGGATGATCATATTTTTGCAAAAAGAAAATACGGAAAAACCTCACATATTTTTAGTTTAATTTATTTTTGTATTAGCATAAAGACCAAAGACATAAAGCAAGTCAAAACACTGTGTATCCTTCATAAAACTGGTTACATACAGTGAGAGGGCATCGCCATTTTTTAATATACCTACTTTTACTTATACCTTTTAACAATAGCATGCATTGTTTTTGTCATTTGAAAAATCTCATAAAAGAAATTAAAATTTAAAAATGTACTGTGATAGGTACTTGTATTGAGGCATGTTTAGTGTCAGCATAATATATTATGTAGTTTTCCGACATCGAATTGATTGAAATTGTTTTGTAGACACCAACAAAATCAAAAAGTGCTTTATATAAGTATCAAATGAGAGAGATAGTAGATGACACAAATATAAAACACTAATTTTCCAGAGAATTTTGCATATGAGAGGGGATGAGAACTAGATTTGTACATATTTTGCTCTCTTAATTTGGAAACTGATGATTTTTAACTCAGTACTGCAATTGTATGAATGTCAGTGTTCTTTCTTTCCAAATATAGTGATCGCTATGGTTTGTGTCTGGATGTCCCCCCAAAGCCTCAAGCAGTTTTAGACCAGCTTTTTCAGAGGTGACTGACTCCAGAGGGTGTGATGCTGAGATTAAAGGTGTGTGATCCATTTACTGATCGGTATGACACCGCCCTAATCCAGCAGCCAGAGTATAAAAGGGGCATAAAGCTGCCTCTAGGGTGGTTTATTGGTTTTGCTGTCTTCTGCCCATCATGAACTGTTCTCTGCACAGCCACCCTGCCCTGGAGCCAGGTGATCGTGGACTGAAATCTCTGCAAACCACGAGCTAAATAAACCTTTCATTCCTCAACTTGGGCTTCGGGTATTTTGTCTCAACACCAAGAAAAGTAACTAAGACAGGGATATACCTATCTTTTAAAATCATGGCTAAGTCACAGAAGGTGCCATTAGTATAACCAAATTGCATGGATGAATGAAACTCAAGTGATTTATTTAAAAGCCATCAGCATCCCACATGCACATTCTAAGTTTCTCTTTTCCCAGCTGCTTCAGCCTCCTCCGCATCCCTGAGAGCCGACAGTGGGCCAACAGCTTCCCATTTGCCAGATTTAGGTTGAGGAAGAAGTAGGGAGAAGAGCGTAAAAACCACTCTATCCTACGGGTTATTTATCTCTTTAGAGATTTTTACCCCCCACAAAGAGTGCTTAATTGTACCAATTACTATCTACCTGGTGTTCTTTGAGGCATGGCTATTTTATTACACAATTTCAATGTCACAATTGACAAAATCTATTTCAGACCTGCATAACAGCTTTACATTTCATAAAATTCTGTAAGTTGATTTATTCACATGTTGAATGTAAAACAGCAAGTTTTTATTAATATAAGGAGATGTAATTAATATAAATTATATTTCAATACAATCAATATAAATTATAGTTCATTTAATATCAAAAGACTCATACTGTCTTTAAGGGGAATACATGCATACTCTTCAACCATTGGAGCTTCACAAGTTAATTTCTTTTGTTTGTTGATGTTCCTGCCTTGTGCTTCCTGTTGCTTCACTTCTTGAAAATTTGAAGCTTGTTAGAAGTTCTGAAATTAAAACTAGGTTACATTAATGGGTATTACTAAGAGACAGTTCCTACTTTTCTCCTCTACAGTAGCATTTTCAAATAATATTAACTATTAGGAAGTTCCAGGCAGGAAGTAGAAGAGAACGTTTCTAGGCAAATAAGAAACTTGCATAAGGTTGTGGGGTCCCAAAGCAATGGGAAGCTGGAGAGAAAAAGCTACAAAGAATGGCTTTCACCCCAGATAGCTCACTTGAGATGTTAGTAAGAA
>NW_004955434.1:16166541-16176678 GCF_000276665.1 Chinchilla lanigera
CTTTAAAATAAAAAAAAATAAAAAATAAAAAATAAAAAAAAACTTGCATAAATATGCATTTGGCTTCCAGGTGGATGTAGAAGCCAATTTCACGAATTTAATTTTTGTTCTGCAAGGCTATGAACTTACCGTAAAACCAAGAACTCATTTTAAAGGCACATTGAGCCTGTGTATGAATTTGGATCAACCTATGTAAGGCTGGATGGCTCGCGTTGAAGCTGTGTTTGCAAGATGGACTAAAAGCACTGCCAGTCTTGGAGCCCTTTTCAGTGGGTGTGCTCTCAAGAGGCCCACGTTAAATAAAGCAGTCTTCCCAGATTCAGTCTGGAGCAAAGCTGTCAGATTTCACACAGGTTTTGTTGCCAATGGTAAGTACTCCTCAATCAGCCTGGACCGTAAAATTGGCATTTTTTTCAGAGTTGAAGTTTAGTCTTAAAAGAAATTTAACATTGGAACAAAAAAGGCAAGCATCTAACGTTCAAAACCATTCAAAAGATTTAACTCTTTCATAAATATACATTACATAAATGCATCCAAACATACATTTAAGTACATATAAATATCTACTGTATAAATACATGATATGTATATCTACATATGGATATACATGCTAGTTAATTATATTTGAAGGCAATAAAAGGAAAGAAGGTTTTTTTCAAGTACATTATCTTATGATTCATACAACAATCTTATGAAATAACTGCAATTCTGTTTTATAGCTAAAACTAAAAAAGAATTTGAAGCAGGAGAATTTCAGGGACTTTCATAAGGAGCATAACAATCTTGGGTTGTAAAATGAAGTACCGTAACTCCAAATTCTGTTTCTTCTAGCTTCTAACGTTTTATAAGTCTCTAATTCTGTCATTTAACTAAGAGAAATGCAATTATTAGCCTCCATTAAACATACATGTTTTTGATCCACTTAAAATAAGCTAGCCTTTGGAGGAAACAGAAATTACTGAAAAAAATGAACAGAAGAGAGGAGATTGTGTATTATAAGCTTAATTAAGATATTACATGAAAAGCTAGGAGCAAGTACTTAGAGGGAAGGACAGTGCAGGGGAAAAATTCAAGGTTGGGAGAAATAGGATGCACTATGCTATGGAAAATATTATGATTTTCTTAACTACATGGCTCTTCCACATTAAAAGAAAAAGAAATAAGTAGAGTAACAGGCTAACATTACCCTCAAATAGAATCTAAATTACCTTGAATCACTTTTTCAGTTAAACTTAATATGCCAACCTCATCTATAAAGCAAAAAAGGAAGTATAATGTTCTATTTTTCCATATAATGAAATTGCATTCCTTTGTGTCACCAAATAGATATCTTGGGCTCTTTGCATGTTACTGAAAAGTGATCTTCAACTGGAAAAGGAAAACCAGATTTCAAAGGTCTTAATCACATTTGCAGATGAACTCATTATTTTCTCAGTTAAAGTAAACCTCTGAAATCCAAGATTTTGTTAAGGTATAAGAAAAACATAATAGATGCCAATTATCCAAATGCTTATGCGAATATAACCCAGAATATTTTACCAGTCAAGAGTTGAAAATTTTCTTGAACTTATAATTGCAAACCCTCGGCTCAGAGAAAGAGTGTGCACACTGGGGAGGGAATGAGTTTTAAGCTGAAAAAGATCATGCTAACATTGTCCCCCAATTCCTATCTCAGTTAACTCAGCATGCTCTTTGTGCCACCTTTAATGAACACACCTTCAATCAAAAAGACCTAACTTTACTGTTTTTGAAAATATTAAACAATTCCTAAATTGTTATTGTGCAGTTTGGGCTGTTTGGATCAATTGTACTATTACAAGTAAAATATAAACACATACTTTATTTCATTAAAATAATGAAAAATGAAAACAATTTATGAACTAAGCTGATAAGTTGGGAGAATGAGAGGAACTAAACCTGCATTCACTCTCATGTTATTATGTTAAACGTCTATAAATTTCTTGGTAAAATTCATTCGGAACCATTTTATTTAAGGTGAAAGGGGTTGTAGGTTTTAATTCAGGAGAGGAGAGTTAGCTCTAGCATAGGAAGAGAAGAGCAGAGCACTATTCAAATATTTGAGAACCTGCTTGTGCAACAATTAAGCATTTGCCACAGAGCTCTAACGCGTTGAGACTCAGACTTTAGTGTCTGAGTTGCACCCTGCCCAGGTACATAGCTGGAGAACCAGTATTTTTGGTTGTGTCTCATAAAGATGCTGTTACATAGTTGCTTTCAACGGTGACTTCCGGCTTTGATCTCGCATGACCAAAGGGCTGAGGGGGTCTCTCTCTGGCTTCTTCTACAAGGGCACTAATTGGATTTATGAGAGCGCCCAGCCTTTGACCTTATCACCTTTCAGAGGCCCCATCTCTTATGACCATCACCTTGGGAGTAAGGTGGGTAAGGAAGTGTATCCACTTGGGGAAATAAAATTCAAATCATAACAGGAAGACTCCCTCTGAGGAGTGTGCTGAATTCCTACACCTGGACCCATCCCCTGACAATCTGATTCCAAATGAAAAAGATTCCTAGGAATTAACATTTTCAAAAATAGAGAAAATGACTGTGATGCATACAGATAATAAATTATACTCTGAAAACCAATGGCCAGAATGTGTGGATGACACATGTATATGAATAACAGAAAGTGAACTAATGTCCCACAGAGTAATGGCTCCCTGTTAGAAATAAACCTAGGCAATAAAATTGTTTTTCAAGAGTAAAAACTTATTTGTGTCAGGTCTCCTTTCTTCTCAGTCAGAATCTTCAATAGCCCACAGAAGTTGAAACTTACTAAAACATATGTTCTAACACTCGTATTGATCAAACTCTACAGCTTTTGAAATGCTTTTGAAATAGCTTTTGCTGGCTTGAGACTTAAAATCTCCATTTAGCATCTCTCACAGTTCTCAAACAATATTTTGAAATTTTTAATGAATCTTAAAAGTTCAGGACATTTCCTGAATTCCCTATTTTATTCATGTGCTGAAAAAGTAGATAATACACAAGCTTCCTTGCTCTGCCTGCTTGGATGTTAACCCAAAGACCTGTTAATATGACCAGGGACTAATGTGCCTGGTCTCTCCCTGTTTCGCATTAACTACTCTTGGCCTCTGCATTGCTGAGGGTCTCACGGCCCACTCTCTGCCCATCCTACTTCATGGGCCACAACCAGTGACACACTTATTCATTCCTTCTTCTCAAAACACTTTCCCCCTGGTTTCCAGGACAAACACTGCACTGGTTTTGTTCAGCCTGAATACTTCCTCCCGCTCCATCTCCCCTGGAGGATTCTTCAGGTCTCCCTGCCTTGTTACACTCAGTAGCCCAGTGTTCAAGCCTTACCCCTGAACGGTAGTTACACACACTCCTTCTTTATGGGTCTCTCCCAGAGATCCACCAGCAAAACTTGCTCTATTTTCAAAATATATTCAACACTCAAACACTTCTCGCCATGTTCATTTCTATTCCCACTTCTGTCTCACCTGGACTATGGCACTGGCCTCCTTACTGGTATTCCTGATTGAGGAACACCACTAAAGTTCCTCTACTCGGTCTATTATCAGTAAAGCAGGAAAAATCATTCTAAAGCATATGTCAGATCAAAGCCATCCTCAATGAGTAACCAAAGCTATTACTATGCCTTCGAGGAAGGCTCCATGCGATCCAGTTATTCATGATTACTATGACTATGGCGACCTCATCTCACACTGCTCTCTACCTCCTGTCTGGCTGTCCTTCTTGCTGTCTGTCCTACCAGGCAAGCAGGAGGGCAGGCACATCCATGCACACACACACATGCACACGCACACGCACACGCACACGTACACCCCACAGGGTGTATGAGTTTGCAATTACCTGGAATATCCATCCTACCTGACCGGCACACCACTTCCTCATCTGTCCTTTTCAGGCTTTTGTTCCAATGTCACCTTCCCAGTGAGGCCATTTCTGGTCACCAGTCATTACTGCCATCTCCCCAGTCCTCTGGTATTTATCAACCAACAATGTGTATCTTATTAATTACTTTCTTGTGTATGTCCTCCAACTGGAATGCAAGTTTCGTGAAGGCAGGAATTTCTGCCTGATACTCACAGCAACCAGATCAACAATGCTTGCTGAATGAATGAAAAAATAAACATAAACCATTCAGGTATGATGAGTATTTCTGCATATATACATTCAGAACCCAAAATCACAGTTGGGGCAATTGTGCTTGGTGATGAATTATTAAAAATTGAGTCTTAAATGCTGTGAAAGAGCTTTAAAGGCAAAAAGGAATGAGGCTACATTGCTCCTTAAGACATAACCTTCAAAGTTCTCTTCCAGGTTAATACATATCCCTCCTCCAAACACATATCCCAAAACTGGCTCGGTTTTACAGACTGCTAATTACCACACTCCCAGCCAAACGCGCGCTGCTTGTATACACCACATGCTATTTTCTCCTTTTTTGTAATAGTAAATGTTTGAACTGAACACATGACATCCTCCTCAAACCCACAGTCCATAGCTCTCACCCTCCTTTCTATCTTGATGTGACCCAAGTGACTAAGGCCTTGAAAACAAGATGTGAGATCGTGTGTTTGTGTTTCTATAAGTTATATAAATAGTCCTGAAAAGAAACGGACATGCCCGTACATTCCTCTTTCCCACTTTTCACCGGATGAAACAGAAATGTGTGAAAACCATCTCATTCTCAATAACTGGCTGAAGATAACATCTTAAAATAGTACAGTCACAAGGCAGGAGGGCCCAGCCAATCGTACTGAGCTGGCAAAGTCGTTGCTCTAGACTGCGGCAGGAGAGAGAAAGAAAATAAATAAGACTCTCTCTTGTTTAAGCCAATGTGTTGGTTAGTAGCCAATTTCATGTTCCAAACAATACACAGCATTTTTCTAGATAAAATTCTAAAAGAAATAAACCCCAAACAAAATAAAACATCCAATATTAAGGATGATAAAATTTTGTTTGTTTGTTTTCTCGGTTTTTTTCCGTTACCGGGAATCGAGCTCACGACCTTGCGCTTGCCAGGTGAGCGCTGTGCCTCTGAGCTAAAGCCCCAGCCCCAAGGATGATAAAATTTTGGCATCAGTTTATTTAGAGACAAAGTCAGTGTTACTAGAACTAGGAACTTTAAATGTATAAATATATGCTGTTAACTATTACGAGTCACTGTTCTGAGATTACATTTAAGTAGCATCATTGAATCTTTACACTAACCTCCAAAAGTAGAAATTGGCATGCACATTTTGCACATGAAACTGATAAGGCTCAAGATGGTAAGATTTCTTTTTGAAGATAACACTTCATGCAAGTGCTAGAACTCACAGCCCAGTTGCATGAGCAGTTCTAAAAGTGTGCTTTTTCACTCTCTGGTCTTTAGATTCAGATGTATACCCTCACTCCAGAGGTCTTTGAGCGTTTAAAATGGAAGTCCTTGATTAAGCACTTGACAAACACATCTCTATTCTTTTTGCGCCAGATTCAAATTGTGATTCCAGGAGTAATGTGATTCAAGATCCTGAGCAATGGATGGAATAACTATCAAGTTGAGGCCTAATCCCCAATTTGGTCTTGGATTTCCAGGGGAAGATACTTAATCTGTCTCGACCTTAACCTGTTGGTGTAGTTCCTGCTGTAAGAAAAGCCAATAATCGACTCTGCTTAAGTGAGCTACAGAAGCATTGGCATTAAGTGGAACTTGGCAGCCCTAGACAGAATCCTCATTCATTTGGAGTCAAAAGCAAAATCTAAGTCAAAACACACATACACAGTCCGGATTCAATAATTCCACAGATGTGGTTACAGAGTGGATTAAAAAAATTTAATGTCTTTTTTTTCTTGACTTAAAGATGGAAATTCGTTCAAGAAGTTTAACAAAAACAAAGAGAAGCCAACTTCTAATCGCAAAACACTCACATGTCCATGCATACCTATGGGTATATATGTATGTACCTGAGGGGAATTTCTTGCAGCCATGTAAGCTAGGGTGATCCAGGTGGAAATGGGTCTGACTGCAAATCAGTGCTCAGCTAACTTTAGATCACAGAAATCACCCTAGTTCTTTACCAGTTATCTCAGACTGGATCTGTCCACACTGGCAATAGCTCAGCCTCACACCGGCAAGAGTACTAATGAAGTAGGTGAGACCTGATTTTAGATAACTGCATCTGCCAACACCTTTGTTTGACATCAGCTTAGACTGGAGCCTGTAGTCCTAACATTTGGGTGCAAAAGAAAAAGAATACTTTGCTTTATAAGCTCTCCAACTCATCACTACGGCCCCATGTCAAGGCACACATTTTCTTTCCATGCCTTTTTTTTTTTTTTCAAAATTGTACCTCCAGGTTCTTCTTCCTATCTCTGTGCATTTCTCTCCCTTCACTTTGCTTATACACAGGATAGCTAGGAGAACTGTACTACTACCATCTGTTGGTTTATTGAAAGGAACTGTTCATGTGTAATTGATCAGTCTTGCATGCCTATATCTGGTTATATGTGCAACCATTTTGAAGATGACATTATGTAATGTAGCAACTATTGTTAATATCCTATCACCATGTTTTGAAATTCTGTATCATTTTTATTGTTCTCTATGCTGTTTTGTTTAAGTATTGGTTTTTGCTATTTTGGTTTTTTTTCTTTTCTCTTCTTAAAATGAAAAACAAAATTTCTATGTACATACAAGGATAGCTGGGATAGGTGTATTGCTCATGTCTGTGGCTTATTGAAAGGAACAGTCAATGCTTAAAATTTTCTTTTTTCTTGACCAGTTTTGCACACTTGTATCTGGTAATCAGAATGACTGATCTGGAAGCAACAATATGCAGTATAAGAACCATTGTTGAACTCCTACCATCTTGTATGGTGAAGCCCTGCATCATTTCCAATGTTTTTCATTATTACTTGTTACTGTCTTTGATGATTTGATCAATTTTGCATTGTTATGTCTGGTGGACTGAGCAACTTCGTTCAAGATAACAGTACCTAATGTACCAACCATTGTTAATTCCTATCATTTTGTTTTGAGGTCATGTATCGTCTTTGTTGTTTTTGTGTTTTTTTGATGTTGTCTTCATTGCTGTTTTGTTAGGTTTTTTTTTTTTTTACTTTTTAAAGTAAATTAAAAAAAGAAAAAAAAAGCTCAAGGGTATTTGGTGTCCTTTAGATAATACTGAATCAAGGAACTATTTTGAGGACAAGCTAAATTGACAGCCTTGCAGGAATAGCGGACACCTAGGATTTTATTCTCTTTGCTGTAAATAACTAGGTGATTAGCATCTTCTTCCCAGATCTCCTTTCATCTTTATCTAGTACTTGGAGAATCTAACCTACTGTTACATATTTATCCAGCAGTTTTTGATGATTCCATATTGGGGTATCTTGTAAATGTTTATGTTTCATATATCAGGTATATGTCAAAAAAATTCTGTAGTAAACTATTTTTGTCTAATTTATGATGTGAGGAATTGCATGTGTTACAAGTAACTAAAATTTGTCAGTAGAGAAAAATCACAAAGACTCTCTGAAGATTAATAATGTGTATAAGAAAGGCTTTCAGAGTTCATTTTCTGTTTGGGGATTTCTTTTATCTTGCTTTTCATGTGCATGAGTGCAGATAATAAGAAAGAATTCCGTGTGTACAGTTGGAAATATTGCAAAAGGTGAAAAAAGATTTGTGGGAATGTAGAAAGTGTGAAAAGTACTTAATGAACTTCTATTTATTTTTAAGGAGAGGAGTTTCTGACAATCGCGTCTCTATAGCTTAGTTCCTCTTTGTGATTCACTATACACTTTTCTCTGACCAAAACACTGGAGTGTCTAATTTTTTTCAATCCTTGGGTTGTAGCTGTTACTACATTATAACTACTGGTTGCTTGAATGTGCCCCTCAAAAGCAAAAACATATAGGTAAGAGATGGCATTTTTGAACCTGTAGAGGCAGTTCAAAGTATGGCATTGTCTTTTACATGGAAATCTGTGTTATCTTTTATATGATTTTTTATGTTAGGTTAATCCTGTCTTCCAAGTTCATGCCCACCATCTCTAATCTTTGGACACATAGAAGAACCAAGGAACAAAGCAAAGGGGCTCCCTTACACTTTATCATTCAAGTGAATATGAAATTCTGTGAGACTACTTGAACCAAATTAATTTTCTTTGACTTAGAATTGCTTAGGTAAGTCCACCACACGTGGCTGTGCACACAGCAACCATGCCATGAAGTCTTTAGGGCCACCTAGGTTTTCAGTATTTATAATGTCAGTGAGCGTGATAGCTTGTGTTTAGATGTCTCCCCCTGCAAAACCTCATGTAGTCTGGGCAGGGATATAGCTCAGGGGCACAGCAACTGCCTGGCAAGTGCAGGTCCTGAGTTCAACTCCTGGTACCAAAAAACAAAGCAAAGCAAAGCAAAGCAAAAGCTCAGGAGGTCATAGGTGGGTTTTTTTCAGAAGTGGCTGGATCTATAGAGGGTGACTGATTCATGACGTGGTGCTGGCATTAAGGGTGTGTGACTAGGGGCTGGGGATTTAGCTCAGCGGCAAAGCGCCTGCCTGGCAAGCGCAAGGTTGTGAGTTCGGCTCCCGGTACCGGAGAAAAAAAAAAAAAAAAAAAAAAAAAAAAAAGGGTGTGTGACTAAATCAGTCCACTACTTGGTTGGGCACCGCCCTGATCTTGGTAGTCTAGATGGAGTATTAAGGGCCCTTGGTGCTTTGCTATGTGTTGCCTGCCATGAACTGTTCTCCTCTGCCAAGCCAGCTTGCCTTGGAACCAGCCAATTACGGACTGAAAGCTCTACAAACTATGATCTAAATAAACCTTTCCACCCTTAATTTTGGACATTGGGTATTTTGTCTCACCAATGAGAAAAGTAACTAAGACGGTGAGAATGTAGCAAAAATTCATATTGTGAACCTGATGGCTTCTTGGCAGGAGTAAATTACAAGTGATCCTCCAGTTTCTACATTTCTACGGATTTCTATAGGTAAGGAAACGGACCCTCCGTGTCAGCCGTGGGTGCCTGCTCTCAGCAGCAGGAATCCTACACACTGCCTGCTAAACTGCCTTTTCCAAAGCCTGGCAGAAGGACCCAATAGCTTTTCAGTAACACTCATAACCCTAACTGTATGAATTTGAAACAAAAGCTATCTCTCTTTTTTCATAAAAATGTTAAGTGAATGTGTTGTTAGACCAAATCGGCCCATAAGTCATGCTATTTAATTACTCAGCAAGTGATTTGCTGGATTTTGAAAGATTGAAACTTTTGCCCAGAATTTGGCAAAACAAAAGGTGTGACCTAAAAGAATTCAGTGAACTCTTCTGAATTAAATAAGAACTATTTATTTTGTCTCATTTATTGACAGGATGATGATTTATGCCTCGGTTTTTATAGTGTTACCAATTTTCATGGAAGAAGATGTATTCTTGGGAATGTAGGTAGCATGATTTTACTCCAAACTGTTTGATAAGAAAAGTCCTAAATCACAGAGGGTCAGGGAAGCTTTATTTTTTCACAGAAGTCATGAACAACAGAAGCTGCCAAGCTCTTCAGGTGCTACATTATGTACAAGAAACAAAGAGCTTCATCCACGTAAATTTTGCTTGGCAAAGAAACTGCCTCACTTGAAGACCTTTGCATATTCTCAAAGGATCCACAAACGTAGGAATTCTTCCTTAATGGCATTAGTGAATGCACAGCAGGTGAACACCAGGAGCTGGCTTCGCTCAAAGACAAAAGCAATTTCTTTTAGTTGTTGCCAATTCTCCTGCGGCCGTCTTCTACACTATAAGGAAAATGTCAACAGTCTGAAGTTGTTGACATTGGTTGACCAAGTTATTGCTCCAAATTTTTATTCTCATTCCTAGTTATAAATCAAGCCATGACTTCACTGCGCTCTTTCAGATTGTGGCTTCCTTGGCTAACAGATGATTCTAGCAACACTCAACAAAGAGCTATAATGTTTCAACACATCTAGGACTTCTTTTTGAATTCCATGAATTTCAACTTGAGAGCTCTTCTTATGGAAAGATGTGTACCAGGCTACATGTTTACACACTGGGTAAGCATGAAATATATAAGCAGATTCATTGGCTTCATTTTTCTGTAGTAAACATCTATGATACGTGAGCC
>NW_004955434.1:16177189-16214782 GCF_000276665.1 Chinchilla lanigera
AAAAAAAAAAGAAAGGAAAAGGCCTAAATTCTCATTTTAAATGAATTTCTCCTCTGTCTTTAAGAGCATGAACCACACCCTCAATACACTGGGAAAAAGAATAATTCTTTTATCTCAAATGGACCTAATCCTCGCAGCTGAAACTCTTATTAACTACACACACTGCTAACTGGATCTTCCCAGGACACTTGTAATAAGAGATAATCATGATAATGAGTATGCAGGTACAAAATGCATAAAAGGTAAGTAAATTATCAAAAAAGTTGAATTATGAACAATGTATTTTTTGCTTAGACAGCCACGTGATTTCAGTACCTCTGGTGTGCTCTACCGTGTCACAATTTCATCACGCAGCACTCCTTAATCCTCTTCCTCTAATGATTTCTTTTGGATAAAGCATGTAATCAGGTAGAAATAAGGTTTTTTTTATAACTTGCACATGAGGGTTTTGAAAAAATTTTGGTCATGGCAAGCAATAAAAATTATCTTTCATCTGTCTATCTAAAACACACTTGTACATATGTTTGTAATTAAGCCGCACTTACCAAAAGTATTCTTATCATAAAGTGAAACGTACTCTAATATTTTCTTTTGAATGCTAACCTATTACATTATGTCAGTCCTCATTTTAACCCACCAAGCTGGTTTCATCAACCAATGATAGACTACACCTGATAGTTCAGAAGACACTTATCAAATCCCAGAAGATTGTGGCCTCTTTTCTTCCCTGGAAAATTAATAGTCTGGTTCAGATCTGTTTCTGGAGATCTTTTGAAAATGAAGACTCCTTATTTTCTCTTGAATAGTACTTGTTTGCATTACATAATGATTACATTCATTACAGGAAATTGGTACATGTACATAACATATCTCAATTCTTTTTTTCCCCTTCTCTCCACTTCATTTTTATTTTTCCAGCATCAGATTCATTTATCAATGCCTTTAGAAAGTTAATTATAATATATACAAGTTAACAACAACACTAATAGCACAAAAAAACATATAAAACACATAAGACAATTACACTAAATCCAGGTACATTTTTACATACATTGTCTATCCTGGATTATGACAATTCTCTGTCTCTGTCTCTGTCTCTGTCTCTCTCTGTCTGTCTCTCCTCTCTCTCTCCTTTCTCTCCCTCCCTTCTGCTCTCATCTGTTATGTGTCTTTTATTTTGCACTTTATTTATATATTGAGTTTTTCATATAGGAGAAACTATAGGAATTTTAGGCTGTGTGTCTGTTACTTGGCTTAACATTATGGTCTCAAGATAAAGCACATTATTGTTTAGATAGTTAACCTTGATTATCATTCCTAGCTGACTTATAGATTTAGTTCTAATATTCACAGTATGACTGAAGTGTAGATTGTATGGTTTCCATTTTGTATTTGAGTGAAGTGAGACTCAAACAGGCAAACGAGGATAAAGCACCTCCATCCCCTCCCAGGAACTAAGAGCACCAGGTTGTGACCTCAGGGTCCTTGGACCCCAATACTTCACGTGCTCTTTCCCTTGACTGTCCTAACATCCCCATACACGCTAGGCTGTTTCCAATTTTATGGATGTCCACAAAACAAATCTCTAAACCATAGGTTAAAGAATTAAGATAATTTCTCGTTTTCTCGATTTATTTATTCATGGTGTTTTTGTTGGTGTTGTTGTTGTTTTTAGTTTTTTTCCCAGCACCAGGAATTGAACTCACAACCTCATGCTTACCAGGCAGGCACAGTGGCACTGTGCTAAATCCCCAGCCCTCATGTTATTTTTTATTGAAAATTCTGTTACAGTAAAATAAGTAAGGAACATAAAGATTCTCCCACCAAAACTCTTAAAATCTGCAAACCAAACTCCATGATGAGAAGACCAGACAAGCATTCTGGGCATACCAAGGACTGACTTGTAAATCATTTAAAGTTTTACAAAAATTTTTGATCAGGACTCACAGTTCAAGGGGTAATATTTGGCCTCAACCTCCAAAAATACAAAATTTTTCAAAGAGTAAAATGATAGGCAAGTTTTATTTTGTTTTTTATTTATTTTATATTATGTTTTAGACTCATGAAAGGAACTTGAGACAAAGTATGAGAAGCAAGGAAGTGAAGAGTTTGGCCCGCTGAGCAGGCAGCCCAGGATGGCAGGCGACGAAGATGAAGGAAAAGGAGTTTATATATTCAAGAATCAATTACACTTCTGAGGAGATTGAATGCACTGTATTCTCTGTTCTTTTTTTATTTTTAAAAATATCTTTCTTATTTTACTAACTTCACTTAAAAATGTAGATTCAGACTCAGTTTAGTTAAAAAAAAACCATAGTCAAGCAAATATAGTTGCTTTTTAGTTTTCCATAACTTTTTTATTTTAAAGAAAATAGTAAGGAAAAAGAACAATTACAAAATACCCACATCACAAACAAAAACAAACAAAGCAAAAACATTAAAAATGATACAGGGTTTCAAAACAAAATGATAGGAATTAACAGTGCTTGTTATATTACATATTGCTATCTTCAGTGAAGTTGCTCAGATTAGCAGATGTAAGAATGCAAGATTGTTCAAACCATTAAACAGAATAAAAAATAATAATTAAAAAAAAAGTTAGACACAATACCGAGTTTTGCTAGACAGGATGGTAGGAATTCACCAATGGTTGTTATATTGCAAACTGTCTTCAAATCGGTTGCTCAGATTACCAGATATAAGCATGTAAAATTGGTCAAAATAAAAAAATTAAGCATTAACTGTTCCTTTTAAGAAACCACCAGACATCAGAAGTACAGTTATCCCAGCTATCCTTCTATATACATATGTAAGAAAGACGGCTATATACACAGAAAGATATATAGATATATCTCTCTATGTATATAGTTGTTTTCAAACCTTTAAATTTGAAATCACTCTGTCAAATGACTATAAAGTACGGGAACATGGGTGAGTATATATTACTGTCTACACATGAATGCACACATAGGCTTATTGATATTACATCGCAACACATAACCTTTTGAATGACATGATATTAAAATGTTTTCCAGACTTAATGGTCATCAGTGTTTTATCACTTTATTCCATAAATAGTTTTTGTGTCTTGAGAGTAACATACAGACATCATCCTACACAACACCTTTATTCACAAGAGGAAGAACCCTGCAGTTGGAAGTTTCAGGTAGACAGGCTCTGCATTCGATATAAGCTCACAAAGTTAACTGTGAGAACAAAATATGTCACACCTCCAAGTATTGAGTTTGCTCCTAAGAATTGGGAACCAATTTAAATGCAGTTGCTTCTATCAGTCTTTTATTTAGTCTCTTTCTTTCAAGAACCAGGCTATTATCTAATGACACCGAGACAAATACAAAATAAATTTAAATACTTTTAAAAGCCTCCTTCTTAAACTTTTTCTGTTTTTACAATTGCAAATATCACGCTTACCCATGTATATATTCAAAATTAAACCCAGGCTCTGGTTTGCTGGGTAAAACTTCCTGTATCAGAGTATAGGAAAATAACAGCAATGTTATCATGGATACAATATCAATCCATTTTAATTCATAAAATAAATAATTCACTAACCTGGTGTAACTATATGAAATCAAGCACTGTTTTTTTCATTGAAATTATACATCTTGTCCCTATCATTAATATATTTAAATGGATAAAAGAAAAATACCAAGACCTATTATGCTTTGAGTTTTCCTTATTTTGGCAGCCCAAATAATACTAAAATGTTAAGGAGTGAACCAATGTAGTAATGCCTTCCTTTGTGAGAACAAATTTGTAAAGTAGGATTCTCTACTCTTTCCACCCAAGCTAATTCTACTGTCTTGTTATCTTTGCTGCCCTCCTCTGGAATCTTCATATCACCTGGTTCTCTTTCCCAAATGCTGTGTGCTTTACCCTTGACTTTAGAATAGAACTATGGGAAGCACTCAAATGTTTTAATTGCAGCGCACTTTATGTTATTTTCTAGCATAACTGGTAGGGTAGTAGTGTCTGTGGTTGCAAAGTATTCCTATATTTTATCCCACGGTACATTTGTATTATTTTGTATAATTTCCAGTGTCACCCTCTGGACAGTCTTAGAAACTATTCTTTTAGAATGTCCCCTGTAAGAATCCTATGTAACCTTTTATTCTAATAAGAAATGTTTATTCCTGACATCTTTTATTTAATAATAATGTTCCCTTCTCTTACTGTGTCACCTTTATTGCATTATAGCATAGGCATTGCTCTTTTTCATTCTGATGAATAATTTAAAGGAATTTGAGAGATTTGCAATACCTATTCTCTTAACATGAATTCCTGTGTAAACACTTCTATATGCTTTATGATCACTACAAATATGTGTCTCCACTGTACCCTGTTTAATAAGCTAACATGTCTACAGCAATTGTATGAGACAAATATAATGTCATCATTATATACACTCCAGAAAAAAATTTTGGTATCATAGCAATAACAACCAATAGATTCTCTAATTATATTATATTCCACTATTCCATCTACTTTTTAATATAACTATTATAATTTTATGTCCCTTATAGCAGTTCTTCCTATTACTGTGTTTATAAACTACTTGTAGTAAATACGTGCTGTCAATGAATTCTTACCTTCTCTTACAGATAAGCCAGTGCTAATTTAACATGTACTATTTTAAACATTCTTATTTGCAAAGATAATTTAGAGTGATGCACAATATAAATCATGTATAAAATTTAAAAGTAAATATTAAAACAAAACTGAAAAAAATCTAAAAAATAGAAGAGCCCTAGAACCTGAAAGCATAGAGTATAACTAGATATTGTGCCAGTTGATAAATAAACCTTATCAGAGGGACGTATTGTGCAGTGGCTAAGAGTAAAAGGCAAATTTTTTTAAAAAAGCAGAATGGAGTATATTTGAAAAACCTCAACACTTACTTAGCTTTTCTGGGCTCTAACTTCTCACCTGAGAAGTGTACAGAGGTAGCATTCAAAGAGAACCTTAATCTGAAAGCTAAAATAAGGTGTATGTGATGAGCCAATGATTTAACAAAATGTGGCTGAACAGCTATGTTTCAAAATGCTCTAAGCCTTAGGACTTACCCAGGACCAGAATAATCAAAGTCCTGCTCTCGCAGAGCCACCAGTCTAGTAAAGAGGAACAATAGTGAAATAATAAACCTGGTGCACGGCGTGATAAGTGCTGTGAAGAATTAAGCCAGCGCGGGATAACGGAGAACGACTGGCGAGTAAGCCAAGAAGGCATCTCAGGAAAGCCGGCATGGAACGAAGACTGAGGGAAGCCGTAGAACCAGCCGTCTATACGACAGAAGACTGCTCAGGAAGAGGGAACAAATCCAGAGGCTCTTAGTCAAAAAATACTCCGTGGGTACAGGGAACGGCAGGTGGGCTGGTCTTTCTGGAACGGAGCGAATGAAGGAAATGACAGGACATGAGGACAGAGAGGTCAGGAGACGCCGAGCATGTGGGGCCTCGAAGACTCCACGAAGACTGCTGCGTTTTACTCTGGGAGAGAGGCTCTGAGAAAGGAACATATTCTGGTTGATGCTTTTTGTGTAAGTCTCCACTAGCTGCTTCATGAGGGACAGGCATAGAGTGAGGAAGCGAAGCAGACTCCAAGGCAATGCTCCGTACAACGAGAGGGACAGCGTGAGCAGTGATATGGGTGGTGAGAAGCGGCTGTGATTTCAATGTGTTTAAGTGACGGTGCCATCAGACTTTCTGACCTATTGGTAGTGGAGATGAAAAAATAGGTTTTTGATATGAAAATGTTTGTCCTATGCAAATGGAAAAGAATATCATTTCCCAATAGGGGAAAGTATGGGGGTAAGAAGTTCTAGAGAAAAAAGAAAATCAAAAGTCTTCTTGATAAGTATGATACATATAGCGGACATCCACCTAAGTTGCTGTATGTACAAGTTCGCTCTTCGGGTGCACAATATGGGCTTAAAATATAAATTGGGAGGTAGGAGGTAAACCATGAGGCCAGAAGAGATTCTTTAGGACTAAGTGAAAAACCCAGGAGAGTAAGAAGCACGAAACACTAGCGTGTTCAATATTTAAATGTTAAGGAAAGGAAGAGAAGCCAGTGAGGCTGACCGAGGAGGATGGCAAGGGAGAACCAGGACAGGTGCAGCTCAGATGCCGGCGAGCGGACCTTTCCACAAAGGACGGGGAAACAGCCTGACTCAGAAGCTGCCAATAGGCCGAGGAGATGAGCGGGGAGAGCTGGCCTTTGAATCCGGCAGCGCTGAGATCACGTGATATTTACAAGCGTGGAGTGAGAAGCGTGCAGTCAAGGAGATACTGGATTTTCTTTTATGAGCAGAAGAAGTGGAGAAAGTGAGCACACAGAAGTTCCGGTAGTTTTTTTCTGAAAGGAAAGCAGGAAAGTAGATTATTGCCTGGAACGGCAATGTGACACGGGAAAAAGTTACTTAAACTGAAAAGTGGCCCTAGTTACTTCTTTCCCTGCCTCCACAACCCCTTTGCAGTGTGCCTGAGCCTGAACTTTCAAGAGATAGAATCTGGGCTTAGCACGGGACTTGTTTGACCATGAAAATGCACAGAAAGTGATGCTGTTATGAGCTTCAAGATGCCTTGCATAACTCTGAAATCTTGCCCAGGCTCGGTGCTAGCAGCCCAAGCTAGCCCACTGGGTGAGGAAAGACATGCGCCCTGATCGCCCCAGCCTCTTTGACTCTCTCATTCTGTCACTCAGAAGAAAGACGATCCGTCCCCAGAGAAGAGCTATTCAGCCGGATGAAAATCAGTTGTACTGCGTGTGCAAGCTTGAGCAGGAGCAGCACTGCCGGGCTGAGCACAGCCAGAATGGACAGTCCACCTGTTCATGAGCTAAAAACAGGCTATTCTTTAAAGACACTGGTTTTGGGGAAGGAACAATAGCAAACTAATAAAGACCTGAGTTAGAATGTGTTTGTTTCTTTGTTTTTTTATGATACTGAAGATTGAAGCCAAGGCCTTCGCATTGAGCTACATCCCACAATCCTTTTCTTATTTTATATTTTGGGACAGGGTCTTATTAAGTTGCCCAGGCTGGGCTTGAGTTCATGATCTTCATGCCTCAGCCTCCCAGAGTGCTGGAATTGTAGGCATGCACCACCATACCCTACTGAGTTTGTAGGATTTTGTCATTGTTTTGGTTATTTGCTTACTAGGGGAGAGATTGTAGTGTGTTTGCTGCTATGAATAATGTAAGAAAAGAATAACGATCAGATAAGAACCAATTTCCAGAGCAATGTGCTGAGTAGGCTGGGGAATGTGGTGTTCAGTACACTGGTGGGAGTACCGGCCTTATATAGGAGCGATAAAGGAATGGCAGAGTGTCGCAGAGATATGAAAGCCGATAGATTTAGACAGTATTGCTCACCACAGAGACATTGACGATACACCTAGAAATGGAAATCACTTGTGGTTCTGAAGCCCTTCCTACAGCAGTTCTGCTAGAACTCCGCTATTTGCTCTATGTGGGACTCCTCTCTTCTTATCTCCCTCTATGCAAGTCTACCCATGCTTTTGGTACATTTCATCTTTCCATGAAATGCTTCTCCTTTTCTGTCCTTCAAGCAGTCGTTCAAACCTGGTAGGTAACATCTGTGTGTCCTTCCACAGTCTGTGCTCGCAGCGCTTGCAGAAGAGCAAGAGCAAAGTAGGAATAACTGCAAAGCTCCAAGCTTTCTCCAAAACTGCCAGTGCTCGAAAGCGACTGGCTGCCAGTAGGAACAGCCACCAGACTTTCCGTGTCCTGATCTTCTTTCACATAACACAGCAAAAACGACCTGCCACCAGAGGGAGGGTGAGAGTCACGTCCATGTCCCATCGCTGGCTTTGGTCTGCCATGAGGCAAAAACTGAAACTCTTTGTAGCAAAGATCAGCTACATCTGGAGAAGTGGAAAACACCCCACTCTCCATGGAAGTGTTCAACTATCACATAGGGAGGTGCAATAACTTGTTATCCAAAAGATCCTCCATACACGCATGACAGTTTCATTTTCACCAGGGACAGAGGCAGGGAACTGGCTCTCTCCATGTGCAATGAAGAGCAGGTGGGAAGCGTGAGAAACCCTCCTCCTGAGGTCAGGTGCAACAGACCTGCACAAGAGGGAGGCAAAGTATAGTGAGACGCAACTCCTGCCACCGGCCTCAGCCCCGCACTCAGTAATGAGGACAAAGTTGTGAGTGGAGTGAGGCAGGAGCAGGGAGCAGGAGCTCTTCCCCATGCACAGGTGCAGGCCAGCTCAAGGCTGCGAGAGCAAAAACACTGAGGAGAAACTCCGCACTCGAGCTCCTCTGCAGCCCAAGCTCACGGCTGCCCAGTTCTAGAGGATCTCCATTTGCAAAGAGAGTGAACCTCAGCTCTCACCCAACGTGGTTAACTTTACGTCTCTGTGACAAGGATCTGAGAAAATCATCCTAAAGGAGAAAAGGTTTATTTTGGTCCAGAGTTTCTGAGTTTTCAGCCTATTGTGAAGCAGTTCATCAGAACAGATCCACCCACATGGCAGAAGACGCTATCCCCTCACGCCAGCAGGGGTGGGGGGGTCGGAAGGGAGGACAAAATCCTTCAAGGGCTCGGCCTGGGGGCAGTGCCCCCACTCCCCCCCCACCCCCCGAGGCCAAGCCTTTAATACCTGAGCCTCTCAGGGACACTTAAGACCCCAATTCTAATACCGTGTACAAAAATTAACCTTAAATGGAAAAGTTGAAACTACAACAGCTCTAGAAGAAAACATAAGTTTAGACCACAATGAGAAAAAACAACAACCAAAAGAAGATATCAGAATGACAGAAAATGGCACATAAAAGCCATCCACCATATTTAACCTTCAGGAAAATGCAGTTTTCAGACCACTGTGCGGTATTACACACAACCACCAAGACTAGTAACAGAAAGGGCTGATCACAGCAAATCTTGGAAAGGAAAGGCAGAAAATGAAACCATTCTTAGTTGAGGAGAGCACAGAATGGCACAGACACTTCACAGACGTGAAGAACGTTTATAAAAATACACTTACTATGAGAATCAGCAGTTCTACTCCCAAGCATAAACCCAAGAGAGCTAAAGCACAAGGTTGTGCAATCACCTGTATGTGGTTTAGCAGCTTTAGTTAAAAATGGCCCAAACTTTAAGCACCACAAAGTTTCTGCAACTGGTGAATAGATAGTGACTGATCTTCTAGTGAAATATTATTCAGCAATGAAAAGGAAAAAATATTGATGTATGTAACAAAATAGATGTTTCCTGAAAGCATTAACTGGAGTAAAATGCAAACATAAAAGACATACATTGTATGATTCTATGGCACAATATTGTAGATACATCCAAAACACGGGAACAGAAAGTAGACAAGCGGTTTCTAGACGTTGTAGGCAAGGGAAGAGCCTCGCTAAAGCCAAGGCATGTAAAAAATATCTTGGAGAAATGAAAATCCATATCCTGATTGTAGCAGCCATTGTACAATGGTGCACATTCATCAAAACGGGTAAGATCTGACCATACGTAAAACATGTCTAACAAAAGAGAGAAAATTATAAAAATGTCAACACTTAACTTTCTTCAATCAGTGTTAACAACCTAAAACATGTCTAACAAAAGAGAGAAAATTATAAAAATGTCAACACTTAACTTTCTTCAATCAGTGTTAACAACCAGCACAGGGGTCAAGCAAACTGTGCTGCATTTGTGCACAAGTTCGATTTGTTAATCATCCAACTCCTCCTGAAACTACTCGGTCACAGCTTGTTGTCAGAGGAGATGGACCAAGCGCACCCTGACTCCAAAATGTCTGCTCAGCTCAGGGAGTTGGGATGATTCATCTTCCATACTTCCCACCAACAGGAATAGTGGAGAAAACCATTGCTACAACATGTGCAATTGCTGAGAAGAACTGTAGAAACAGAACAAAAGTTACCACAACAACGGTGGAGGTTAGTTAGTTCTCAGAAAAAAAATAATAAGCAAAGCCTCAAAGTAAACTTCCTTAGCTTTGTTCTTTTATATTATTCTGAGTCAAAATAAACTCCACCCAGCTTTATATCTTTATTCAGAAAGAGTGAGAGTGTGTGTGTGTGTGTGTGTGTGTGTGTGTGTGTGTGTGTGTCCTTGAAGGTTTTAACAGAATTTTTCTTAAGGCTGGTGCTTTCAATTTCTATAAAATCCCCTCACATGAAATGACTTGTTGATCCTAAGACATCTTTTGGTTTTGTTTTCAACTGTGAAAAATGAACTGAGTAGATACATAAGATAAGCTCTCACGTTTATATTAGGTGCTGTACACCATGTGGCTCCAGAGAGCAAATGTAGAGCAAAGAGCTCTGGGTATTCTTGCCTTGGTCCTCTAGGGAGGAGGGCGCTTCAGCCTTGCTAGAAATGCTCCTACACATCAAACGTCTGAGTTCCCGCGCGAGCTGGTTCAGGCAGGGACATCCGAGGGCTGGATGGGGATGCCACCAAGTGCTGAGGTGGCAGGATTTATTATGCATGTCCTTCATTGTGAATTTCTTCTCAGTGTGCTCAAAGGACTATAAATAGCACTCGTACATTCAGACTGAAGTGCAGATGTGTGTTTATAGATGCTCTGCCGCATTTCTAGTGAATTTCTAGTTCTTCTTTCACATGCCTCCCAACTTGTACTCCTTTGCAGTATTTTTCATTTGTAATATCATGTAGTTTTAGGGTAAATATCTGGAATCACCAAAGAGGCCCCTTCTAGCTTTCATCTGTATAAAAATATGAAGTAAAACCTATATCTAAATAAAAGCATGCAGAGCCAATTTTCCCAAACTAAATAAGGTATAATTTCATAAAGTTTCAAACCTTCTGAATACATATATGATATACTTTTTTATATATCAGACTGAAAGGATGATCAACAGGGATGTTCATACAGTTTTGATATTTTATTCAAGGCACTCAAACTATGTTGGTGATTGCCAAAACATTACTTCTGTTTAATCACAAGGTGTGTATTTGTGGTCTTTTTTCTCTTGGTAAGCCCTACTTTTATCATAGAATTAGTTATGGAAAGGAAAACAACTTACTGTATCAGAATCAGAATCTAATAATAATTACTACTAAACAGAACCATTCTTTATCAATGTCATCATTTTCTAAAACTGTTTAAAAGTCTCTAGTCTTTTTCAAAAATATTTTAGTCAGAAATTTAGCTCACAAATTTGAAAAATGTGCTTCCATTTCATCACATTCCATTCTCTGTAATCAGACATTAGGGATTTATTGATAAGCTATACTTCTCTCTCCTGTAATGTACTATATTATAATTGCCTGAGGTAGGAGAGTAGTTGAAGAAGACTATGGTGCATCTATAAATTATAATCTCACACAAGCATTAGAAAGTTCCACAAAGTAATAGCTAAAGATGTATATGATCAGGACACATGCAAGGTGAAGCAATCAGGTTATAAAGAAAATGTATAATAAAATCCTGTTTGGAAAAAAAGTGTGTTGTTTGCACATGAGGGTGTGGGACTTAGAGGAAGAGCTAAAAAGAAAAAACATGCTGGCTGTGGCCATCATCTGTCTTCTAGGTGGTAGTTTTATCTTTTACTTACATTTTCTACTTTTTATGAACACAGGGCATTTGTGTAATCAAAGCAAACAGGTAAAACCTTTTAAACCTTCAAGTCAGATTCTTCGGCAAAGAAATTAGAAACCAAATCTATTTAAAATACAAGTAGAATGCCGTATTTTTTAATTTGTGTTATGCACAGATTGAAGATTTATCAAGATAATATTCTTCTATATAGTAAATATAAAGACAGGGATGAAGAACAAGCACGTAGGGCTGAACAGCAAAGCAACCTTAATGCCTGAGAGCACAGCAGTGGACCAGCGTGCGTTCCTGAGCGGTTCCTAGGAATATGCACAGATATTGCCTGTGAGCCGACTGTTCTCTCCTAGTTAACCTGGGAGCCATCTGCTCTTTGAAAGCAAAGCACTGTCCCTGCCCGCAAATGCAGCCTTAGACCAATCATGGAATGAAAGAGCTTGTTCAGTGCCTTGCTCTGAGCCAGGCGCTGTTCTAAATATTATACATGAACAACCGTTCCCTCCTTCACAACACTATGTGCGGTCTTGCCATTTTCTCATTTTCCTGATGAAAAAACTGAGGCACGCTGAGTCATTTATTCAAATACTTCATGCTTACCAGGGATGAAGATTCTACATTTGGGCAGCAGGAGTCTGTGTTACTAACCATACACTACAACAGTTCTCAACAACAAATTAATGGGCTGTTAACAGAAAATAATATCCACACCTATGCAGTTTGCTTTTACTTAGGAGTTTTGCTGAAGAACTCTTCATCATCATAGACTCTGACCAGGCAATTTCATGTTTTCTTTCTGCTCTTTTCTTTCTCCTCACGCAAGGCCTGCGTGGGACTTGCCTCTTCGGGAACTAGGTCATCTCCTCCCAGGGTCCCAGGGATGCTCCCAAAGTCCCTGGGTATTTTCCGCTTCCAGCACCCTTGGAAATACACGACACACTTTGCTTCCATGAAATATGCCTGATAACGGAGTAGCTGAAGGAAAGAAGAAAAGTTTGCCTCAGATCTCATCTGAAAAATTCAGCATAAATTCCCTCAACTCATTGGCCCTTTCCCTATTGTTTCTGGTCTTTTACTGAACCCAAGAGACAAGGAAAAATTAGACCCCGCTATGGCATAAATGTAAAGCTCTAAACTTCGCTAGCGTTTCCTCTGTTGGTAGTCAAATTCCCCATGTCAGATTTCACTGGTATCACACGTTACAGCTCAAAACCAAGTCTGACTAATGGTTAAACCTGTTACCATGGTTAAGGCTGGTACTTGTGAAATCCAGGCAGCCACTCTCATGCCAGTAACTGACCTACTTAAAAGGCTTAAACACCGCCACCAAATATGAACCCATTTTTATTAATTATTGCAGACATTATTTAGTCTTTGCACAAAAAACACACATTTAATAATATGCTGAAATTCAAGTAACTTTTGGCATTACCTTTTGACCATTTAACTGATGTCTTCTACTATCTTAGCACTGAATTGTAACGTAGTATTCACCTAATAGTTTCTGGTAGATATTCTCGGCAAATTAGAACCCATAGGTGTGATGGCAAACATCTGGGTCTACATTCCTCCTGCAGATGTGAAATTGGGGATTTGTGAGCAGATTGTGTGACTGCTACAAACATAGATGAAAAGATCTGGGGAGCTGTGGTGCCCCAATCAAGTTGTCCCTGCATCCAACTCTGAACTTGCTATATACAGAGTTAACCAGATTCTGACTATGCTTCCCTAAGTAATTTCAATTAAGCTATACCTGGAAAGAAGTCTCAGGATTATAGTTACTAGCTTTCTGTCTTAAGAAAGAGATACCACAAGCTAGTTTTTGCCCAACACTGCGACTTACTCCTCTTAGACTTCAGTCTCCCCGCTTCCTCTAGGTGGGTATTCAAGGAAACACTTCGGTTCAGAAGTATCACGAGAAATTTTTATGGCAATACCCAAGTGATTCAAGGACTCTCTGTTCTGCATAAAACCATTTGAAGTCCTTGAGTTCTTTGATACATTCTCCCCCAGATGACTGGGCTCATTTGTTGATAAAACAGAATAATTGCATTTGAAAATCCTGTGGAATAAATGCAGAAAGGATCACATTTTAAAAAGAAATGTGCTTGTTAAAGAACGTTTGAAATTTTCTCAATGACAAATACTCTTTGATGTGTGGTGTAAGAGTCCTTAAAAAGTGAAAGTAGGTTAATCCACATTGCTGCAGTTCTCACTCTGTGGAGTGGCTCCTCTTCAGTATAGGCGACGATTACAATAACGAGATAACCCAAATTCCACCTCTGAGCTGTGTGTTTGTCCTAAGGCTGCTGCCGAACAGCAAAATTGCCTTAGGTGAGCATGCCCCTGTGCGAGAAATTATTCCCAACAGCCTGAAGCAGAGCAGAATGTTTTAAGTGACAAGTTTCAGAAATATTTCTTATCAGACTGCACAAGAGTTGTTTTTTACCCCTGTTGCCAATCTGATCTGCTTGGTTTGAATTTTTTAAAAAATACTTTCATCCTCTTTGCTTTGCCTCTACCAGTTACTGTGTCAAAAGAACCCATCAATAAAGTTGCTCTCTCCAAGGTGAACACCTTAGACGTCATCTATCAAGTTGTGCCTAAACATTTACAAGTTTCCCCTTGGATGATTATGAACTTTTGAGAGAATCCTCATCAAAATTTGTTAAAGAACAAGAACTGAACATTTACAACGACAAGTACCTATTTAAAAATAACTTGTTTTAAACTCTGAAAATTTGTTTTAAACCAGTTCCATATTTGATTATATTCAGAAATGTAACAGCACTATTTAGGAGAAGATTTTAAGGATTAACTCTGCCCTAGAAGTGTGTATAACACGGTTCTTCAGAAAGCTCGAAGCATTTGGAAGTGTAAACCTGTCTAGACTGGAATAACAATGGGGCCAACAGCTCCACTAACAGAGGCCCCTGGGTATTACTGCTGTACGCTTTGTTTTACTCGGCAGGCAGGTGATTTACCTCAGGGATTTTCTACAGAATGTAGGGAGAAGATGCCAGGTGACCACAAGTTGAAAAAACTCAGCTGAGTATCTTCAGATCCCAGTTATAATTGCTGTCAAATAAACTATTTTAATCTTGTCAATGTATCATGCATTTATTCAAATGTATACTAAGGAAATACCTAGGAAGACAGAAATCTGGGAACCTGGCAGTTTTGTTAGTCAAAATTTTCCATTAGTGAGTTGCCACATGAGCTCATAAGATTTAATGTCATAGTTCCAAGGGTCATTTAGAGGAAGGGAAGGTAGGAGAGAGAAAATAATTGAAGGAAAAGGGAATGAAAAATATATAATTAAAACAGGGAAAAGTGAGAATGGAAATTAGTGACACTGAGTTTATTGCTACCTAGTACATTTATAATCACAGATAGTAAATTTGTAAAACAGATTTAATTCATTTCCTGAATGATTGTCAGATTTCAGCCTGATTTGGCTTGTTCCCTTTTTTCCTCTGTCCCTCTCTCCCTCTCTCTCTCTGTCTCTCTTCTGTCTGTCTCTCTCACATCTTTCATAACCAGCTTTATTGTATAAACTGTGAATTTCAGAAGTTCTGCACGACCAAGTAGCACAGCAGACTTCGGGTAAAGAGGCACACAGCAGGAGGTGGTTCTGGGTGTGTGAATGCACCCAGGAAAGAGTTTAAAGGTGGACATAATACTGCAAACTCTTCCTCATGAGCACTGAGCAAAGAGCAAATGGTCTCTCATAGCAGCAAATGGTCCAAGCAGAGAGATGGTGAGATATTAGGTAGAAGATGTAAGACAAGTGTAGTGGATTAATAACTGGTGGTCAACTTACATCCCCCAGCTGAACGCAGTGAGTGTGGTGCTGGGTATGGCAGGCCCACCCAAGGACTGTTGCCAGCAGCGTAGAAGGCAGAACTGGAGAAGAAGAAGGAGGCTATTGGGAGGTGGTAGAAGCTGTGGGAAGCTGTTGGTTGTTTTGGAGGAGCTCATCATGCTGGCTCTCCTGATGCACTTGGCTGTTTTCACCCTCTGAGGAGCTCGGGACCTCGTGGCAACGAAAAAGGCCTCAAGTCAACTTGGGAGAGCTCTAGTCCTCACTTTGATCATCGCTTTCTGGCTCCAAAGGGGAAGATGGTGCACTGCCGGCCTCCTGGAAAAGCTTGCTGCGTTGGCTTACCTAATGGGAACTCGGACATCCTGATCATCGGAGGACCTCGGGACCTCACTGTTGCTAAGGATGGCTATGGTACCTTTCGGGGGAGCTCTGGTTCTTCTGAGCATCACTTCCCGGCTCCAGTGCAGATCCCTCAGCCTGCTAGCACACATCCTTCATTCTGCTGGCACAGACTTCCTAGATTCCACCACTAATCTTTGGGCCTTCCCAGCACAGATCTATGAAACAGGCCTGCATCAGACATTGTTATGGGCGCTGGGCCTCCAGCTGGACTCATGGGAGGCATTGTTATGGACTCTATTCAGCTGGCCTCATGTAGGACATTATTTCGGGATCCAGGCCCTCAGCTGGATTCCTGGTCTATGGTGCGCGGACAGATTTCCTGCACGCTCTTAGGTATATCATTCTTTGGGCGACTATTATAAATAATCTTATGAAATATGTGTCCTGTATTATATTGTTCCCCTTGCAAAAATAACGCCCAAACCAACACAAAACATTTCAGTTTATCTGACCCACGTTTGGGAATCTAAGCCTCACGCACTGTGTTAGTTTCCAACTGCTGTTGCTGTAATGACTACAAATTTAGCAGCCTAGCAACACACATTTAACCTGAAGTGGCAGAAATGGGGATGTTACCTTGTCAAATCCCTTCACATCTTTATTTACTTCATATCCTTTTTCCCGTGAGACTGACATCAGTGTCTTTGTAAAATTCATTCCCAGTGATGCTGTGTTACTACGCCCATTTTGCTTCAGAACAGAACTAAAAGCTAATTTGTGTCTGTATTTGACAATACACAAAGTAAGTCAAAGTGTAACACCATTTGTGGAACAGACTTAAAATTTATGTTATTTTCTTCTATTGGAAAAACGATTCCATTGTTTACCATAGCATTGAGCGCACACAGAGAAAGTGCTAGTCCCTCACTCCCCTTTCAGATTTACAATGAAGGGCCTCTCCGCACAGGAAGTGCCGGCTTAAATGGGGGCTCCTGAACAACACAGGACATTCTCACACACCCACACGGTCTGGGTGTGACTCAGGTATAAAAGGAAAGCTTAGAAGCCACTAAAAGAAAAGTTGCAGAATGTCCCAGTCTCAAAAGCAGGACATCTCTTTTTTTCTTTTTGCCAACAAGTTATATCTTTTCATGTTACAGAAATATATATTTCATCTGCCATAAACTTATCTCAAATACTGCATCTAAAACCTTTTAAAAGATGTGAACTAAAGATACTATGTACGATTTATTTTGAATTCCCCCAAATTTTCTACTACATTTATTTCATCCATTTAAAATGTTGTATACATAGCTTGCGATTTACTAGAAGCTGCTATGTCTACTTCAGTCTCCAAAATGCTTCCAGATGTATTTAAGTCTCCCTGGTCTCCTTCTCCATTTTTAAATCTTTGGTTTAATAAGCGATTATAGAGACACCTTTGCCATTTTTTCAAGTCTTTCTCTTAGTATGTCACAGGTAATGATTTTGGAATAAAGATTAAATATACTTTCGACTTTCCTATTAGTACTTGCATGAAAAGAAACCCGTTGTTTTGGGAAAAGACACTGGATAAATGAGCTACATGGAAGTAATATTTCATGTCTTAAAATAACTCTTGTTTTCCTGTGGGTCCGGGCTTTGTTTTCATTATGGGCTTTGTGCTACAATTTCCACAGCCCGGCTGCACACAGGATGTACATCCGGGGCCAGGGTGCAGGACACTCTCTCAGATGAGGCGCAGGATACTATCTGGTCTTATTTCTGTCCTTGTTTAAATATTGTCTATACCTTCCAAATGTTCTAAACTTCTTGAAGTCTGAGACAGTGTCTCTCTCTTCTTCTGGGTAGTGTTAAATGAGGACTTGTTGGACCGTTAGTTTCTGTACAAAAGGAGGTGCCCAAATTTTCTGAAATCTGATTATCTGTGTTCAGGGATGCATTCACTATCTGAATAGCACTTTCTATGATCTGGACAAAAAGAACAAATGTATATTAGGTTAATGTTTACACAGTCTCTAAAAGGCTTATTTGCAGAAATCAGCAAGAGTCAGAAAATTTGATTCATCTTGATTGCATTGTCAGTGAGGCATTTGATTTCATTAAATCACAAAGCAAGAAACTAAAGTGTGAAACAAAGATATCAGCATTTCTTCTTTATTATTGTTCAGAATCTCACATGTGGAAGCCGAGTGTGGTGGTTCTAGCACTTGGGAGGCTGGGCCAAGACGACCCTGTGAAACTGCAACCAGTGTCCCTGCGGAGTGAATTCAAGGCCAGCCTGAATGACATAATGAGAGCCTGTTTTTAAAAAGTAATAATCTAACATGTGGCTTCTAAGCCATTTCACTTTTGCATTTATAGCTCCTTATAACCGCTAAAACATTTTGCAATTTTGTTTTTATCATGAAATAAAAGGGATTCTTTGTGATAAAAAAAAAAAAAGTAGTACAATCTGTGGGAAAAGCTGGATTCATCTAGTCCAAGGCAAATTATTCTTGCTGAGCTCCATTGTTTTGGGTTAAAACAGGTGTACAATGTAACCCTGGCTGAAGAATAAGTACAGTTTAGTAATCTATCTAAGGATGTGTCTGGCAGGGCCTGGATAAATAGCAGGTATTCTGTAAATTATGTCTGTAATTATGATTTGTTCACAATAAAGGGATTTTATTTATTTATTGTTAAACTTGTACAGATTCTTTCTACATGATGGAATAGTACCCTTGTGGAGCTTACGTTCCAGAGGGCAGAAAACAAGATGAATAAATAATCCAAGAGAGTGTTTGTCTTGGGGGGGTTGTTTGTTTATCTTAAAACTGAGGTCTGAAATAGCCATTAAGACAACATGGTTTCCTTTTAGCTGTCTTTCCAGCCTCAGCCGCAGGAACGCAGCTGTCCCCGCTCAACCTCTGAGACTGTCCCTGTCCCTTTGTGGTAGAGCTGTGAGCTTAAGTCAGTCAGATCCTCTTTCCTGGGGCAGAAGCAACAGAGACCTCTAGGCTAAGGCATACCCGTAAGGAACCCGCTGAAGAATTACTCACTGGGACAAGCAACAGAATGGAAACAGAGAAGCCACACGGACGAACCTTCCAGAAATGTGAGACAGATGTTTATCCCAGAACATGAAGAAATAGGACCGGCAGAGCGCGTGTCCTCGTGTCATCTCCGTTCCGCCTGTGTTTCATGCACTTCTGTATAAACTGATTATTTTGTTTCACTTTCTCTCTCTTCAGCTGAGTTCGAAAAGTGAATAGGTTGTGAACTAATAATTACTTAATTTCTGAGGTAAAAATATTAATTCAGTATCCAGACCCGTGTATTTTTGCCATAATGATCAGTGGCAGCACGCAGCAGCAATGATAATTTACTGGGTACTCCGGGGCACGACCTGGTTCCCTCCCACCGCGGCCGCACAGCTCAGCAGGCACTTCTCTACCTCTTAATGACACTCCTGGATTTCTCACTACGTTCAGATATTAAATGTCCAGTCCCGCCCAGTTTCACTGAAGGTGGGGTCTGTTGGTACGTTCGTGCTTCCTTTGCTTTTATCAGGACTGAAAATGGGGCCAAGAAGAAGAGGGCAATGAGGCACATAATAACCCTGTGGTAATGGAACCAGTTGGTGAGTCCTTCAGAGTCCCAGCATGCACGTGGCTTCCACTGCGGACCACTGCAGACCTCTCCTCAGCTGTAGTGCTGTGTAGGCGTCTCCTGCTGATATGGGGGAAGAAACTCCCAACCTGCTAGGTGTCCAGTACGAGCTTGTGTTCTCTAAAACTGAAGAATGAATTTTAGGAATGGAGGTTAAGAGCAGAATATATTTTGTGGGGGAAAGAAAGCTTCTTCTGTCTAAGAGAGACAGAAGGCATTCTAAGCGGGTTGTCAAGGACCCTGCCTTTTCTAGGGACTTTTATAGAGCAAATCCACAAGATGAAGCGGGTCCAAGGTGGGGAAACATGGGAAATCGCCAGGTGGGCATGAGGTGGGACAAAACTATGGTCAACCAATAAGATTATGAGTATAATTGCTCCTTAAAATTTATTAAATAGGGATCAAATCGGGAAGTGATTCATGTAGCAAGCTGGCACGAATACAGAACAGGGACTTTTCCTGTAGGGGGTTGGGTTAGAAGCTCTTCTGGCTTTCTCAAGGAGATAGAGACCTATTTCGAATATCAGTCCCTGGTGTTTATCCTTAGGAAGTATGTGGGTGCATTTGTTTTATCTTTTGTCTTGAGGTCTGGCCCACAGAGAAAGTACTGTCTCCCCCTCAGTTGTAAGGAAGGTATGATCTTCTGCACTGGCTCCTTTGAGGGCCCCGCCCTCTCTGACCGCCTATAATATTTTATCTAACTTAGTTGCATATAACACTGCCACTTACAGCTGCAGATCTGCAGACAAGACCTGCCAAATCGCCCAGACACCAGCACTGTCCTTGTCACAGCTAGTGGGGACCCCCAGCTCACTGTTACAGGCCATCCTCTCTCCACATACGTCGTTTCGGCCACTTACCATGTCTTGGGCACCTTGCTTCCAAATGAGTAGAAATACACGTCAGGTTCTCCTTCTAGAACATCCCCACCATGCTCTCTCCCAGGGGCTACGTAGAGCCTGAGCTGTGTGCATTTTCTGAAACTCACTCCCGCTCCTGTGGCAGAGCCTCCTTTACATAGGTTACTCCTTGTCTCCGAATTTGATTTTCTTAGAGCCTCACTAGTTTGAGCATGCAGGGTAGGGACCAAGGAGACACCCTGGTGATCTCTCTGGGCAGCAAGAGGAAGAAGTGAGTCAAAGCTCTCTCTGCTCCCACTCTTTTCATGGAAGCCTCATCTTTGATTTCGAGAGGTGGACAACAGCAGCTGGAAACAGCCACCAACAGGAAAGTTGCAAGTCCCCAGTGAGCTGGTCCTATGCAAACGTCTAGGAATGAGTCTCAAAGGGAGAACACAAATCTCTAAGAATGAGTTCTTTGTATTCACTTTGATGCATAAGCATTTTTTCCATAAATATTTGTTTATTGCAACTAACTATAATATGACCCCCCCAAAATTAATTTTCTTGATTTTAAATTTTATTTGACGGAGGGAAGGTAAAACAAAATTTCATAGCAGAATAGTAGGAGTGTAACAATCATTAATGAATTGCATATTGTTATCTTTAAAGTAGTTATTCAGAGTACGAGACAGGGGCATTAAAATTTCTCCAATCAATATTTGTACAAACCTTCCTTTTCAATGAACTAAGAGATGCTAATAGTATAACTGACTTGCATTTCTTTCTCTTGTCTCTCTGTCCTTTCTCCTTTCCCCTATCCTAGTTCTGTTTTCTTTTTGAACAATTTCTTCCATTTCACCATATCTATTATATATTTTAGACTTTATTTACTCTTTCAGTTTCTCACACTGGGGAGAGAATATGATGTTCACACATGTAAGTCTTATTTATTTCACATATGAGTATGGTCTCAAGTTGCATCCACTTACCTACAAAAGTCTCCAGTTTATCCCTCTTTATGGCTGAGTAGTATTCCACTGTATAAAAATACACCTTTTTTATCCATTCCTTGGTTGATAGGCATTTGGGTTTTTTCCAAAATTTAGCTATTACAAATTATGCTGCTATGAACAAGGATTTTGTTATCAGGATTCTTTATTTTCATAAAGATTTTGTATATAATGACTTGTTAGAGGATAGCTTGTCTATTCATAAAAGTAGTACATATACTATATGCACTCAAGTATAAAACTTAGAAAACAGATATAAAGTCTCTCTCCCTAATGTCAAATGAATTTCTTACTAGCATTTTATTTTATTTTATTATTTTATTTATTTTTTGGTACTGGGAGTAGAACCCAGGACCTTGTGCTTGCCAGGCAGGCACCGTGCCACTGAGCTCTCCCTGGCCCCCTTACCAGTGTTTTAAACAGATTACTTTTGTTTATTTATTTCTTTGGCCAGCCAGTACACTACTCAGGGTAACATAGTTTATGCTGCAGTTAACAGTTTAATATCTAAATCTCCTAATACAGTAAAGAGACATTTCCCAACACTGAATGTTCGATACGATAGTACTTTGCCCTATGCCAACAGATGGAAGTTTCCATATGGAAAATTTGTTTCAGAAGAGTGGGAAAACTAGAAAATCATGCATAGACTTTTCTGTTCACATTTCACAAGCAAGACGTAGTCAGTGCCGTCCATACTTTCGAGGAGGCAGGGAGGGTCGGCTGCCTTGCACTGCAGAAGACACAACGTGAGTACTGGTGAGCACCAGAATGGCTACCAGAGCTAATGTGGTTTATCTCCTTTTTACTTTAGAGTGATAGTGGTTTTTCTTGGTAACTGTTTCTGAGAAATTTGGTGTTATTCCTTTTATACACAGCACACATGTACCTCAGAATCATTAGGAGTGTCCATGGGTAGTGATGCTGGCACTAAGCATAATACATACCAAATACTTGCAGAAAGAACCAATTTAATTGACCACAGATGACGCTGACAGATACAGGCTGCAAGCAGCCCTGGAAGGCAGTGGGCTGGGAACACCCCATGTTCGAAATTCTGGGTTCACCTCTTACAGAGTTTCCAGTCCAAATACACCAGCAAAACAGGAACATCTCAAGCTTAATGTTAGGAAGAATTACATTTTAAATTGTTACCAATCTGAGTGCTATCCCACTTCCTTTAACGGGTTATTTGCATTTGTTTTACTTTTCAACAAGCACGTGGCCCTTTTACCTTTCCTGCCAAGAAGTCATTAAACAACCACAACAAGAAAAATGACTATTTCAGAAAATGCATGAAGTAGGAAAAGTGGTTTCTAGGTTTAATCATGTTAAATGTGCATGTTCACACTTTTGGAACAATAAAGCTAGAACTGAAATAAATTAAAAAGAAAAAAACTCAACATTTTGATCGATTCCGTAAATCTTAACAGTTTCACTCTTTCCTTTTATAAATGGGTCCTTTGGGCAGAAATTCAGACCTTTATCATGGGACACAGTGATTGTTGCCTAATATCTCACAAAGGATATTTTCCTGGGTTTTGTATGCAGTTTTACTTGAGAGAAGTAGATAATGTATTAATCATGCTTTTATGAGCTTTTATCTCAAAACTAATTATGATTTAGTCAACAGCTCGATTCTAGTACCATCTCCACTACTACATCAGAACTCATTAACTATCTGTTCCCTTTCAACACATAGCCCTGTCAACTATCCCCTCTAATAGTTTATTAAATTTGATTTAATCAGCCAGGTACTTATTTTTCTAACCTAATTAATCTTTTTTATTTATTTATTTATTTATTTGGAGACAGGGTCTGGCTATGTAGTTCAGGCTAACCTTGAGTTCACTATGTAGCCCAGGTTGGCTTTGAACTCATGGCAATCCTCCTGCCTCAGCCTCCCAACTGCTGGGGTTACAGGTGTGTACCACCACGCCTGGCCACCTAATTGATTTTGAAATGGAGCAGAAAGTATTTTTTATTTCATGCCAGTGAAAACCCTATGCTAGTTTCTATTGCAACTATAATAAATTATCAGGAAGTTCAGAGATTAAATCACAGAAATATATTCTTTCTATGTTCTGGAAGTCACAAGTCTGAAACCAGTTCACAGGGCCAAAATCAGTGTGTCATCAGAACCACACCATTTCTGGAGATTCTGTGACCTTAACCCTTCCAACTTTGGTGGTTGTCGGCTTTCCTGATATGCGACGCGTCACTCCAGTCTCTGCCTCCGTGGCTAGAGATACCCACTCATTTCTGTGTACATTTGTGTCTAATCTCCCTGCTCTAACTCTACTTTTATTGAGGTATTATTCTTCTCTGGACAGACTTCTTTGTTCTGTCAAGGCCAATCCACTTCTAATACCACATCCAAGAGATCATCGCTACAATCAATGTCATGAACCTTCTTGGGAATTTTGTAACTTAATATACCATTTGCTACTGATCTAGGCAACTTGAAACAAATGTTAAAACATGATTTTAGTGAGTAGTTAAGAAATAATATAAATTTATAAGCAAATACATTTTATTGTCTCTCCATAGCAAAACATACAATGCATTACGGAGTCCAAAATTTAAAAAGCAACAAGAAAAACAAAAACAAAAAAGTCTCTCTGGTTGCTGCCAACTGGCTGGAAATCCCCTTTTAAAAATATCTTCAAGTTAACAAAGCAGCTGGAAGTGTTTAGATATTCCAAGGTACACTGACATTCCTCATAGAAATAATCTTTAATGGTATATTTTTAAAAGAAACAAAGAGTACATTTATCAGCAAAGTGATTTTTTTTTCCTGAAAACTGCTTTCTTATTTGTGATCAAAGCAAAAATAATAAACGTCCAAGACAACGTCTGGTTCACACCTGATGCTCCCTGCATCCCTATGCTCATTTGCAGAAGAGAACAGGGCCACTGGGGGGGAAGAGTGCTAACCCCATGTATTAACCAGTAATTAAGTTAAATACATTTATAATGCATTTTCTTAACAATCTATATTTGGTTTGGTGTCTTTCAGTTTATTCTTTTAAAAATACTGTTTCCTCAAGAGACACTCATAAACTCTCTTCAAAGTCTTCCAGCATTTTTGTTTAATTCCTCTCCAGTTTTCCCAGGACATTCCTTTTCTCCCTGGAAGTAGCAAAGTTAATTTTAGGGGAGCTGGCTGCTTTCTGTGGTGAGAGCTGTCGAGGTCACCCACTACAGAACAGTTGCCACCCAGCCTAGAGGGCAGCTCTGAAGGTTTACATTTGACTGTTTTTGTTGGTTTATGACAAAATGGAACATTAACTATAAGAATTGTGAGGTTTAATCGATGCTAGTGAAACACTCAAGTCCTCCTACAAAAGGTAGTATTTAAGATCAAATTATGCCATTTGTGTGTTAACTGTAAATATACTTCATGAGGAAAGCATCATAAATTCTTTGAGAAAAGAAATTTTTCCAAGCAGTATTTTCACGTTTCTCTCCAATTTAGAGACTTTGCACACAAAGACGGATGTAAGAATAAGATGAAGAAAAATTATAACTTAAGAATTCTGATAAAGGAAAGAACCGCTGCATCAGATAACAGCTTCTCTCCGTCCCTACAATCCAAAGCTTCTAAATGTGTTTCTCTTTGTGAAGTGGGCACTGTGCTGCTGTTAGAAAAGTCTCATGTTGAAGAAAATCTCATTCAAAACATGGCTTTGCAGAAGAAGGGTGAGAACCGCTTCACCGCGTTCCCTGTCGGTCTCTGACACATTGCTACGCAAGCACAAAAGCCCAGGATTTGGAGGCAGGTTTATTCACAGCGACAGGCACTGATCAGGATCATTTTCAGAACATCAGGCCCGGTCCCTGGTGGTCTAGGGCTCCTATGGGACAAGCAAGCAGGAAGCACAGAGGCAGAATGGCTTGTCAGTGGGGATCGGTTTACACAATGTGCATCACAGTCACCAGCTGTGCATCCCAGTGACCAGCCGTTCCTAAGAGACAGGAGCAACCGGAACTGGAACAGGAACTGTTACCTGGGCAACTAAGACACTGAAGCATACTGGCTGGGGCCAGGGCATTTTCTATTACAATGTCACACTAGTTCCAAAGGTCTAGTTCACACTTTCATATGCATTTTGTTCATAAAATGCATATGAAAGTGTGAAAATGAATTCAGAGCATATGGGCAGGAAGAGTTCAGAGCAAACTTGAAGAACTCCTTACCACTGGGGCAGATGAAATGATCCAGAGAAGAAATTTCTGCACATACCTTCATCTTGTATTAGCACAAAATAGACAAACGCTCTGCAATGGTCTCTAATACTAAAATCTCCTGCTTTTTAACATTAGAAGACAAGAAAAGGACAGAGAGAGGGAGGGAACGGGGAAGAAGTGGGGAGGGCAGTGGGGGACTGAGCGGGAGGCAGAGGAAAGGGGAGACCGGTGGCAAAGGAGGGGGAGGAGAGGAAGCAGCGCAGCACCGGGCACCGAGCTGCTCTCGCTGACACAGGAAATCAGAACCCAGATCCCTTAGACGTCAAATGAGCTGGGTTCCTGGTCTCACAGCATGGAGGAACGAAGTTGCGAACCAAAGGAGGAAGTGAGCAGAGTTTTTTTAGAAATACCGAGAATAGTTCCTGGGTTCCGGGAAGAGCCCTGAAGGGGTGGCCACCAAGCCCCTTGTCACGGGTAATTTAGGCAGCAAAATCACAGTGGGCACAACATGGGCCAATCTAAAGTCAGCCTGCAGGATTACAAGCTAGCACTGCTCCAACCGGGAAAGGAGTCGCGTAGCAAGTGTGCGTGGAGAGCACAGAGGCATTCTGGGGAGGTTCCGGCCCCGAGGTTTGAGTCGCCCCCTGCACTTCTGATGCCACCCGGACTCCCCGGATCAGGTGGCGCTAACTACGTGCAGCCTCCAGCTGTGCCCATCTGCGGGGAAGCTGGCACCTCCAGCTGGAGGCCTGGCCTTCAGATTTGCCTCCAGCCCTGATTCCCGTGTCGCTATGTTCCGTGCTGGCTTCCCTGAGGGCCCGGCCCGTCTCTGACCACATCAGTTTCTATCCAAGTTGGCTGTCTGTGTCGCCTCTCCATTCCTTCTTCATAGTCTTGAGACTGAAAGTTTGAGGAAAAGTTTGTGTGGGAAGTAGCGGAAGGAACATGTGATGTGAAAGTGCTCTTCGCCGCGAAACATTTGTGCATTGCTGGTGGGGGCGCAGACTGATACAGTCAATCTGGAAAGCAAAGCAGAGGTTCACACGGTTCAGATCTCAAACGTCCCCCCAAAGTCGTCCGCGTTCAGAGCGCAGGATTTTAAAGTGAAGAGGTCACAGGGGAGCTGTGCTTAGCGGTGGATTAATCCGCTGATGAGCTCGTAGTTCAGTGTGCTGTCAGGCACTGGGACTCAGTTGGAGAAGGCAGGCCACTGGGGCAGGCCTTTGCAGTCCCCTCCCTTCCCCTCCCCACCCTCTCTCCCCTCCCCCTACTCCTTCACTTCTTCCTTCCCCCTCCCCCTCCCCCCTGCAGTCTCACTCCCCCTCCCCCTACTGTCTCCTCTGCTCCTCCTTCCTCTTCCCCCTCTCCTCCCTCCTCCCCCCCCTCACCCTCGCCCCTACCCCCTTCCCCTCTCCCCATTAGCCACTCTCCTCTCCTCTCTCTCTCTCTCTCCTCTGCTTGCTCTCTGTTCCCTCTCTGGCTCTTCCCGCTCTCTCTGCCTCCTGGCTACCATGAGCGCAGCAGCCTCCCTCTGCAGGAGGCCTGGCTTCCCCGCCATTGCAGACTTGGAGCCCGCCAGCCATGGACTGAAACCTCTAGAACTATGATACAGAGGAAATGGCTCTTCCTTAAATTGTACGCTTTCAGTACCTTGTCCTGGGGATGAAAAAATGAGTAACACAAGAGTTCTCAAAAACTTTAGGATAGAGCTTTCATAAGATCCACCACATCCACACTGGTTCTCTACCCAAAGAAAGCGAAATATGTATATAAAAGAGACATCTTCACTCCTATGTATAGCACAGAAGTCGTCACAGTAGTGGTTATATGAATAAATGGTGAAAATAGGTTATAAATCTGAATGCAATGGAACATTATTCAACTATGAAAATAAAGAAATTTTGCTCCTTATAGTAACACAGGTGAACTTGGAGAATATTACACCAAGGAAAATAAACCAGACACATAAAGAAAAATACCTCATTGATTTCACTTAGATGTAGAACTCACAGGATAAAACAGAACAGTAGTTGCCAGGGCCTGGAAGTAGTAAAAATCAGGAGATATTAGTCAAAGGGGTAAACTTACAATTATAACACAAAGACATTATGGAGCTCTAATGTACAGCATGATGACTATATTTAATAATACTGTATTGTATAATTAAAATTTACTAAGAGAAATTTTATATGTTCTCATCACGTAAAAGAAAATGAGAAGTCAGGTGTGGTGGCACATGCTTATAATACAGTACTCAGGAGGCTGAGGCAGGAGGATCATTGCAAGTTCGCAATGAGCCTGGTCTACAAAGTGAGCTCAAGGCCAACCTGAACTGCATAGGGAGACCCTGTCTCAAAAAGACAAAAAAAAAAAAAAAAGAAGAAAATGAAGTTACAGATATGTTATTTAGCTTGATCATGATAATCACTTCACAATATATAAATATATCAAAATCATGTTTTATATATATATATCTTAAATATATATATGTAATTTTATTTGTCAATTATACCCTGGTGAAACTAAACTTTTTAATAAAATAAAATTTATATTTCTAATTTGGATGGAGGTAGATTTCCTTTTCTTCTACATCATGTGAGCTTTTTGTGGTTAAAAAAAGAAAGTCTTCCTGCTACTTGTCTTTGTCTGTTTATAACTGACTGAGATGAACTAATTTTAATATAATCAAATAATTTAATTTTTTCTTATATTGTCTGTATAGGAGCCCTACAAAGGGACAGTGTAAGAATGAAAAAGTTTAAGTTGAATAGAACGTAAGTTCTCATACAGCAAGTCCCCAGCTTACAGGTGAGTTCCATTCTGAGAGAATTTTTGTAAATCCGATTCATTCGTAATCCCATAAACTGAGTCTTACACAATACCGCTGTGAAAGCTTGCACCTCTGATGTTTATCAATCAGGGACTGACTGCATGTGTGTGTGTGTGTGTGTGTGTGTGTGTGTGCGCGTGCACATGCTTGCATTTGCACTTGCTACCAGTTCTTGACATAAAGCAAGCATTTCCGGGCAAGCCTGTCGTTCGGTAACTGTATGGAATCAATGTTAGGAAAAAGGAAAAGAAGAACTAAAGGTAGGAGTTGAACAGGACAGGTTCGTTTCAGGACAAACCTTCAAGGGACGCTTGGGCACTAGAGACCAGATTAGCAGTTGTCATACAGGCTATGGGGTCGTGGAGGTTCAGCTCAGTGAACGGGGTTCTGGCTACGCCAAGAACAAGGCTGGCGAGAGCACAGGTGGTCATGGTTGGCCGATTCACCACCAAGGACGAGGCCTGGGGATGTGCTGGCTGCAGCAGCTACTGTCCCCAGCAGGGCTGATCCTGTTGGGTCCCCATGTGTAGCTGAGTGGGAGGGGCGCTTTAGAGGGGTCTCTTATCAGGATAGTGGTGGTCGGATTCCTTCCATCACTGAGTTCAGCACAAATTTCCTCAGTTATGCAGTTAGGAGACTTCGAAGTTTATTCCAGGAGGATAAAAGGCTTAAAGACACATGACTCATACCACCAAATGCCGAGGAGACCTCCAGCCAAACTAGTCATTTGAAACAGGAAGTACATAAAGCAATCAGTCTGTCATCTATGTAGAACATCCTCTCCCTAAAGTGGCAGGGGCTGGGGATTTAGCTCAGCGGCACAGCGTCTGCCTGGCAAGTGCAAGGTCGTGAGTTTGATTCTTGGTACCAGAAAAAATAAAAATAAAAAACTAAAGTGGCAAAGAGGTTGAGAGGTCCATAAACACTACAAGAAGTTCCTTAGAATGTGTACAGCTCAGAGAAAAAGGCCTTTGGAATGGCCTCTAGCTTAACACCTGCCTATAAATGCATTGCTGGAGACAGTACTTAATAAGGCATGATTATTATGATTTAATTGCTAAGACTAAGAGTCCACAGACATTTACACTTCTCTCATCATTCCAGCACCGTTTCTATCAGTAAATACTTGGAATATCTCGCGAGCCCGTTTGCCTTTCTCGAAGGCATCCAAGTCAACGACAAGATTCAATAAGATTCGGGTTCCTCTCCAGCTGAATGAATTGGCTTGTTAATCTGTGGTTTACCTGGCAGGGGGTCACACACTGATGCTACCCAATCAGAATTCACCACCAAGGGCGGTTCTATGGGGCGGTTCTATGGGGCGGGTGGATGGGACTGCAGGCGTGTGGGCACTGCAGAACTAACTGAAGGTGACAGGTGCTCTACCACGTTAGCACGGAGCCGCAGAGCAGCAGGTAACAGCTTGGACTCTTCTTCACTTTTTCTCAGCATCTTTGCCAATTGAAAAGAAGTCTCTTCAGCCCCTATACGTTTACAGCTAAGCATCTTTTCTATATTCTCGTTTAATTTCCAAACCCTCTTAAAACATGTTAGTTTTAGTTTAACCGCTGTCGCAGTTCAAGAACATGGCATAGCACAAAGGATGGAAGACAGGCTCACTTGGAGTCCGCGTCCACTGCAGACCCTGAGGAGCTGACGTCCACCTAGACACCTCTCCATGAGAGAGTCCCGCTAAGGCCGGCCTCGCGCTCACGCCTCGGTGGCCTTTTACTGATAGAACCAGGAAGCAAGGAGCAAAGAAAAATGAAGAGTGTCTGGACAGGAACTCATGCAGGGGCCACTGGAAGGACAGGGGAAGGTCAGGGTGGCCTGCTCAATGACCCACCTCAGGACCAATCTAAATGATACATCTGAGCGCGGGGAGGAGCAGCCCACAACGCTCACTCCTTGAGGCAGTGCACTTGATCCCATCTGGACTCCTAGCCCTGTAGACCATCTTTTCATCTCTACCCACACATTCCAGGAGGTTTTGGGCATGTGACCCCAAAGGTCCGTTCCCTCTGCATATCCATTTCGTACATCCCTCTGGCTGACACTCCCCCAAGCCTCTTTAGGACATGCACTTGCGCTGTAGCTTTATGTAAAGTGGTCACTGGGTTCCAACTGGCTAAGGTTTCTACATAAACACCAGTCCCACGCAGAAATATTTCTGTTGCTCTAGGCAGCAGCTCGAGATGTGCATTATCAGATCTGACCGTAACTCTGTGATGAATAGAGGTGAAACATTTCTGTTTCCATTATAGGCCTCTAATTAGTTATCTGCATGCCTATTAGGGCAGACGTTATTCTTAGCAAGTCTGGTAAAGAAACAAAAATCTTTGCCCTCAAGATGGCTGTTCCTTGAAAGGAGATACAAAGAGACACATATATGGGAAAAGATGAACGTTTGGAAAGTGATCCAACAACAGAGGATTCTAGGCGGTAGGTGCAGTATGAATTGATGTGACATCGACAATGAATGATGGGTTCAAGTAAATTCAAAGAAAACAATTTCAGAAGCTTGGTCAGAGAATGTTCCTCTGCTAGTCAGACCTCAAGGCTGGGTGGGACTCAGGAAGATAGGGAGGTAAGGGCGGATGTGTGGATGGGTAGGGAGACCGATGGTGTGAACGCATCCCATTAAAGTCGAGCTGATTTGTAGAAGATTTTCTCGGCCTATGCACGTATGGAGGGCAAAGTTAGCAAGTTCTGGCAGCTGTCTCATGCCATTTTTGAACATTCCTTCATTTGTGTTCTTGAAAGCGCTTTAATAACATTTTAACAGAGCATAACCTGTTGCTCAAAGTTCTGCTTCATGAGCTTGTTTCTCCACTGAAATGAGAAACCCCAGAGGCATATGTTCGTTCTCTATTTTCACTAACACCTGGCACATAATCTAATACATAAAAATCATTTACTAAATTTCGGATGGACAAAAGGAGGCAAAATAACTTGTAAAGATGATTTATATTGCAGTATAGGAAAACAAAGAAACAAAAGAAGTTAGAATGTGTCTGGTAGCTTATAAAAATGCCCCAAATTGTTCACTTCTTCCTGTATCTGCTCATTTTCTGCTGTTCACGTTGTGGCCCCCGCCCTGATCTGTGCTTGGCCAGGTACCTGTGTTAGCCAGTGAGGCGTAGTGCTGGCCTGCTGGGGGATGAGTGACTACTCAGTCCCCTCCCCGGGGTCCTCCCGGAGCAGCCAGCACTGGGGCCCTGGATACAGGAGCCAGCCCAGCCCCTGTCGGGAGAGCTGCCTTGGTGAGCTTTGGTTAGCCAGAGGGAGAGGACTCGTCAGACCAGGCTGCACTGCTGGGCAGAGGAAGCACTGGCTGTGGCTCAGCACGGGACGTGCAGCACCGTGTGAGAGGAGCTTCGCTGTGGCAGAAGCGTGACTGGGGAAAGTGCAGCTGGCACAGTCAACGGAGAGAGGGGGACGGTGATGGCATGCAAGTTTCAGGAAGGTGTCAAGGACAGTCTCGGTGAGAAGATGGTGCTTCCGCAAAGAAAGGCAGGAGAGAGGGACTGGCAGGTGCTTGTGAGGGAGGGTGAGCTGTGCAGGCACAGAGAAGGCTGCTGGGTCTGAAGAATCCCAGGGAGGTGGAGTGCTTGGAGCAGGTAGCAGAGACCTGGCAGGTCTGGGGAAGAAAGGGGAGAAGGACAGACCCCAACGATGAGGCTGTCCAGAGATTGCCAGAGCCTTGATATATTAATAAGAATGGAGAACTCCGCAATTCCTCAAATGTACTGGAGAATTCAACACTTTTCCCGCAGAGCATCGCAAAGCACTAGAGATTTGCAGAAGCCACCTGTGGGAGGCCTGGCTTACAGGCGTGCAGAGAGGTGGGCCTTTTTAAATGTCAAGGTCTCAGGCTACACGAGATAGGACAGTCGGAGACAGGCTGGAACTAGCATCCTCTGCACATTCCAGACAATCCAGGAGCTTAGGTGGAGTAAAGCCTGCTCCAAATCACTCTCCTCCCAGCTACGTGACTTGACAGGCAGCAGATGCATCGGCTTTTATCATTAGGAAAGTTTCATACGTGGCGTTCTGTGTCATCCCATAAATGTTCCAAAGGAAATAAAATTCTACCAGAGGGAAAAATCATAGTGTATTCAAATCCACGGAAGCTATAAATCACTAAGTCTTTCAAGGTTCCCATTTAAAAAAAAAAACACAGGCTAGATACTCCAGATGGTCTGAATGCACATCATGTAGACGGAGAATCAATACTTTTACCTGTCTCAGCAAAGAATATCTCACTTTGGAATAAATGAAAGAAATAAAATTTCCACTGCGACACGTAAGGTGGACTCGTGTTTAACTAACTAACATAAAATGCACAAGGCCGTTGACCTGTAACAGTTGAAGGCCCTGATGCCACAGTTTCCTTTTCATCGAATACGGTGCACACACAAAAGAAGAATTTTAAATCATACAGTTATTTGACAGCAAACTTCCCTCCTCACCTACCTGCTTCATTAGACCTTTCATCCTCAGGCCTTCCAACTAAAGTTACTAAACTTTGGGTAAGAAAGAAATTTAAAGGTGAGAATGCATAGCATCTTCACCAAGCAGAATCCGCACTGTATATTTTATTTTAATTTTTTAAATCTCTTGGCCATGGTCCGTCTTTCTTGATGAGTTATGTCCCCCATATTTCCCCACTGTCATCGTGTACATAGCACGTGTAGCATTTTACAAGCGACACGTTCCCTCAAATGCCTGGGGTGTTCCTTTTTAAGATTGCTATAGAAGCACTCATACCTTTCTGAAAACAAAAGGCAAATTTTTCTTTGCTATCCTGAGCGGTCTGCAATCCCTGCCTCCCTGGCTAATCAAACTTTACTTTCTTTTTAAAACTGCAGGCCAGAGAGAGGCCTTCTGACCTGCTTGTGTTCCACATAGCAACTACCTGTAAAAGCCAGGAGGTGGTGCGTATAAGGCCAGGGGCAGACCCCTTCCCTAAGATTCTTCTGCTGTCCCCTTCCTGCCGGGAATGGTCCAGGTTAGACCTTCTGCTGGAGTGCAGCCCACTCAGAGGCTCCCCCTGTGAGCCCTGCACTGCCTCCTTAGAAAAGATGAGGGGGGCTGTCGGCCGAATCGAGCTGTAGTTATTTATTGCTTGTCTGCCTTATGAGAAGCCCTCCCTAGATCCTCAGAAATGCCCGAACCATGGCACCAATCCTCGCCACGAAAGAAATGTGTTATGGTTGGACAAATAATAAAGTAGTATTTCTATTTTTAAAATCAGTGTTGACTGTTTAAAATAAATCAAGTTTTTGAGAAGTATTTATGGACATTCAGTAGAGTGCGAGCTATTAATTTGGAAGGAGTCAGGAGATCAGGGTTTCAGAAACGATACAACTTTGATTTCAGCCTTGTAATCTAAAGCTTGAGTTCACTGAGAGATGCAGGTAGAAAGCCTTTGGTGGGGACATTTATTTCCTTAAAACCAAACAAAAGTCTGTGTCAGACACTGTCCCAGAGAGCGGCTGAGTGGTTTAGCACAGACCATGGAAGCTGGACAGGGCAGTGGGTGCCGGGAGCACGCACAGGGAGAAAGACAAACCGCGACAGGACTGCTGTCAGCGCAGGGAAGGCGGCTCGGAAATGAGTCCGGGCAAAGGCAGGGCCCCTGTGCCGTACAGAACACCTTAAGCCTGAATATCTGGCAGCAAGTTAGGAAGAGAGCTGACTTTGAAAGAGCTGAGCATGGTGGCCCACGCCTGCAATCCCAGCACTCAGGGAGGCTGAGGCAGGAGGAACGTCGCAAATTCCAGACCAGCCTGGGCTACAATGTCAGCTCAAGGCTGGCCTGAACTGCATAGTGAGACCCTGTCTGAAAAACAAAAACAAACAAAAGATTGTTGAAAGAATTCCTTTCACACAGAGTTGAGCTGCCAGAAAGACTCTGTCCCGCCCTGCGGCATATTTGCTCTGTTTTCTCTCTCTGTTTATGCTCTGTGATTCTGTGAGATTTACTTATTCTTTCTGCAGCATACAGTGGGGGTATAACACTTACCCAATCTTATTGCAAAGGTTAAATAAATTATCCCACCAAAGAAATTTCCCACAATAGTTGACACATGGTGTTTCTAGTATAGCAATTGTTGGTATTTTAACTATTGCTATTATTATTAATGTGACGTCAGGGAAGCTTGGCCTTTTTCTTTTCTCTTTTCTTTTTTTCTGTACTGGGATGCCAACTCAGCACCTCACATTTGCCAGGCAGGCTCTGTGCGGCTGAGCTCTATCCTAGGCCCTGGTTTGGGGTTTTTTGTTTCTTCGTTTCATGTTTTTTTTTAGACTGGATCTGTCCCTACAATGCAAACCGGCCCCACCCTCTCAGTCCTCCGGTCTCAGCTTCCAGAGTGCTGAGATTACAGGCGTGCATCACCGTGCCTGGCTCAATAAGGGATTTTTAAGCGAAGAACTAAAGCAATGATCTTCGAATGATTCACCCTATCCGCATGATTTCATTATATTACCTTCTTATTCTTCGTGGTGCGTATTGCATCGTGCATGCTGACTTTCAAATCCACGCTCAAGAAAAGAGCATGTTAAAGACAAAACATTCTACATTTTTGCCTTGACTCCAAAACACCATTTTTAAAATAAAAATTGGCTAATAAGACCATTAAGTAAACATATAGACAAGGCCTAGCTCTTGAAATAACTTTTAAGGTCATTCCAGTCTCAAATCTGTTAAATCTGGGTGGACTTAGAGGGGTAGAGAGATGAGTAGAGATAACATAACTTTATCCCTTTACTTTTTACCTGCTCACATGACCAGTGACCCTCATCCGACTGAGTTCAGAGACCTCAGGCTCTATGTTAGGGTAGACCTGGGGAAATGTTAGGGTAGACCTGGGGAAATGTTACAGAACTAGCAACATGACAGTATTAGCCATTTTAGCACAAAGGCCTATTCACAGTGTGAAATCTCAGTGAGAATGGCCAGCAGTGACTTGTGCAGATCTCAGAGCCGTTCACACTGTCTCGTGCAGCTGGCTGTGAGCCGCGACTCCCCAAACCCACGCCTGTTCTCCAAGCGGCCTTCAAAAGTCAAAGAGGATCTCACAGTGCGCCCTCTTCTGTCACACAGTAACCGTGCACCACCCCGCGGGGCCCCGTGGGCTGCTGATGACTCTCCGGAGCGGCTCACCACCCTAAAGAACCAGGCGGAGAGCTGAGCAGTTTCTCTTTGCAAAGACAAACATAGTTGGTTCCTGAGTCTTAAAAGAAAAGCCTCAAAAGTAAAATAGCACGGCATACTTTCCTTGTGACGTCTAGCATTGGCAGAATAGCTTTAACATTTCTTTTGAGGGTTCAGTTCTGTAGACTGAACTTGTCTCAGTAATGATCTATCATCGCTATTTAAATTTTGGACAGAATGCTAACTATTCTATTTCACATAGAAGCAATAGAGATTAAGGTCTTTAAAAGTTTTAGTCAGAGATATACAGGAAATTTGCAATGCTTCATTCTCTTATTAAATATGTGTAGGTTCAAAAATACTCAGTTTTTTAAGCCACCAGGTCAGATAGAGATAGGGAGGAAGCTTGGGATACTTTTAATTGGTTTGTTTTGCTTTAAGCAAAAATTATGTTTCCTTCTCCCAAATGGCACAGTGAATAGAAAGACATTGCCCTTTAAGTTCCTGAAGAGTATGAACTCAATGGCTTAGTGTGTAACGCTTGAAACACTTGGAGCTAAAAGAAATAATCCCTAGCTTCGTAATTCACAGCTATATTTCATATGAAGCAATGTGAATCTCTGTGCAGCTTCCGATGACGGCAGTCACCCTGCGAGGTCAGCTGAAATGAAAAGATTCTTCCGGAGGCTGGAAGGAGCTGATCCGCTGGCTAGGCCACCGACGCTGGGCCGCAGGCTGTCTGGGCAGGCCAGGCGCTGAGTCTCGGGGGCACGCAGCTCCTCCTCTCTCTCCGTCCACAGCGCAGCGCCCAGCAGGCCGGCAGGAGGACTCTGAACTGCGTTACGTCGCACGGAGGACCCTCATTCACACCAACGGTGTAGGCCAAGTGCGCAGGACCAAGGCGAGTGAATACGGTAACACAAGAGAAGATGCGGACGGGTTTGGTCAAGAGTCTCAGCTTCTCACCGGCACGATGGTTCTATACGGTAAATATGGTTCTAGTTTATTTTTCCAGTAACTGCGAACGAATCTCCTCTATTCATCGAGATCACATGGCTATCCAGCTTGCTGGCCAGCTCCTCTGAGTACAGAAAGGTCACTAACTTTCTGTCTTGGGAAGGCTCCCCTCTCCTGCTCCGGCTTCCTGAGGCTGTCACTGGAGCCTGGACTCGAGCGTGCCTCCGGCCTCCTACTGTCTGCGGATTGGATTCTGGGATTCTCTGCAATCTGTCCTAGGCATGGCCCTGAAGTGGCAGAGAGACAGAGGGGGTACAGCAACCAGGGGACAGTAACACAGCCAGGGTCAAAGCTCTCTTCCTGACCTCGCTGTGGGTTCGGAAGCCGCGCCCCTGTGGAGGCCGGGAAGCTCACTACTTGCCTCACAGCCTTGAGGATGTCCTGTTGGTCTGAAGTCTCAAATCAGCCGAAAGAAGTTTGGAACAATTGTTTAGAGGTTTAGGAGTGGGGAATAGACAAGGTGAGGGGGAAAATGCGAGTAAAACAACGAAAACAAACAGGCAATAAAAAAGCTCATAGAGGCTGTATAACAGAGACTCGCAAGGCTTCTCCCCCGACGGTTCACGTCCATCAAGCTTGACAAAAGAAGAGGGGATTTCTGCGTTTCTGGTCCGCATCTGTATCCCTCAGCCCCAGAGAGCAGCTGACACAGAACAGACCCGTGATGAGTAATTATTCAATCAGTCAATCGCTGTAACCGGGTATTTTAAGGGAGAGGACTAGTCGTGTGGCGGGAAGGCGCCTGCTGGCCTCTTTGGCGAGCATCAGATGCCCGCAAGTGCCCCGGAGCGCCCCTCTGCCGCCCGCGTCGGGGTCCCGTGCGGCTCCCTGCCCCGCGCGCGCTCGTCCGCCTCGCTCCTGCTTAGAGCGGCGTCTGGCACGCGGTGTTCGATAAATATTTGATGAACGCAAAAATAAATAACTGGTGCCTAGACGGCAGAGGTTCCAGATGGCGTACTAATTGAGACGTCAGCGATCTCCGCAAGCTTCCGATGAAAAGGCACTGCCGGGCGATCCTTGCGGAGGTCTCGCAGGCCCCTTGGACGGCTGCTTTGCTTGGTCTCCCCGCGCGGGGAGAGGCTGCGCCCCGCGAAGGAGCCGCGGATGCCCACACGATGGCGCCGGCGCTGC
>NW_004955434.1:16214931-16260675 GCF_000276665.1 Chinchilla lanigera
GCAGAGAGAACTCGAAGCTGCGCTTCGAATGCGGCTTCGCACTGCGTTCTCCGAGCTCGAGCTGCAGGTGCTGTCCCCTTACACCCAAGCCTGGCCCGCTGGGAAAAGCGCGCTCACGGAGCAGGAGGGGACGCGCCCAGTGAGGACTGGAAAACCTGCGGGGAGACGCTGTAGGAGCACGCACTCAGAATAAAACCACTTCGCAGGGCAGATCGCTGTTGCGTTTTTCCTGACACAGGGTCTTGCCGTGTGACCAGGCTGGCTTCAAACTCCGCTCTCCTGGCTCAGCCTCCCGGCTGCAGGGGTGACAGGCGTGTGCCACCATGCCTGGCTCACAGCAGTGTTCCAAAATAGGAAAAGAATAACGATTTTCATTCAATTATCGTAGGACTTTTTCCATTTAAGGAAAATATTGCTTATGATGGAATGTCCCAAGATTTATATTACTTTTCAATTGTACTGAGATAAAATATTATTTAATAAAACGTATCCACTGAAACAAGTCCAGGGACGTTTAACAAATGTATTACAGTAGCGCAAGCACTGTCACAATTCAGATAGAAGTTGAATGTACATTACCCAAAACGTTTGGGGCCAGAAGTATTTTGAATTTCAGTTATTTTCAAATTCTAAAATGTTTGCATATACATAATAAAATTTCTTAGGGCTGGGACCCAGTCATAAAGAAAAAATTCATGTATGTTTCAAACATCCCTGTTACACAGAGACTGAAGATAATTTTATAGGCTATTTCAAATAATTTTATGAATGAAATTAAATTTCATGTTGTGGAATTTTCCAGTCGTAGCATTACACCCTTCTCCAGAATTCTGTTTGGAGCATTTTTTATTCCACATTTTTCAATTATCTCAAAAGGTGCCTGGTGCCATCTCAGATCAACCCACACCATCGCTACTATGAGATCTACCCTGACTTTGATCTTCGTACACACGTACACACGTACGCTTACGGTACCATGTGGCTGTCTCACGTCTGGCTTCTTTTGCTCAGTATGTTTTTAATGTCCGTCTATGCTAAAGAGTGTATTAGCAGTTCACTGTTTTTTATTGTTGGACAGTGGTCAGTTCTATAGACATTACATGACTTTTTATGCAGTCAACTTGTGGACATTTGGGTTGTTTCCAGCTTGAGCCATAATATCTAAAGCTGCTATACGAGTGCACAGATGCTGGCGTATAAACCCTCAGAAGAGGAAGTGCTGGGTCGTGGGGTAGGGGTCTGTTTAACACTGTAAAAAACTGCTGGGGTTTGCCAAAGGGACTGTTTTACTTTCTGAGGATTTTCATAGCAAAGTGTCAAGCACTGGCTGGATTAAAACAACAAAAATGTATGTGTTAGAGCAGAAGTCCTGACGTCCAACATCCAGTGACCTCATGGACAACTCACTCTCGAAGCGTGTAGAAAGAATGCCTCAGAAGCAGCAGCCTCTTTTAGCTTCTGGTGGTTGCTGGCAACTGTTAGCCTTTCGGTTTTTTGGCAGCAAAATGCCAGTGTCTACTGCAAGCTCACTTTCCTCACTTCGCCTTCAACCCTGTGTGTCATTCTGTGTCTGCCTCAATTGTCCCTTCTTCATGTAAGGGTGCCAGTAGCTGGACTCTGGGCCATCCTCATTCAGGATGACCTCATCTGAACTTATTTACACCAGAAAGATCTTATTTCCAAACACGGTCACATTGTGGAGTTCCACATGGGAAAGATTGGGGGAACACTCTTTAATCCAGCACTGTACTGGTTGAACAACTGTACAACTTTCTGTAATATTTGCAAGAGTTCCAGTTGCTTCTCATCCTCACCAACACTTCATATTGTTACTGTGCATTTTCTAGTCTCTCTGTGTGTGTGTGTGTGTGTGTGTGGTGTAGTGGTTTCATTTATGTTTTAATTTTCAATTCCTTAATGCTCACTGTTGTTAAACAGCTTTTTGTGTACTTGTTGGCCATTTAGAGATCTTCCTTTTTTAAGTGTATTTGTCTTTTGCCTGTTTACAAATTGAGCTGTTTTAAAGTAATTGGTAGGAGTTCTTTCTGTAATGTGGATAGAAACCATTTGTCAGATATATATATTAACATTATTCTCTCTGCCAACCTGTGGCTTCACTTTTTATTACCTACAATGTCCTTTGATGAAAGGAATTTAAATTCAGGTGAAGTCCAATTTTCAACTGCTTTTATGTTTAGTGGTTTTTTGTGGGTTTTTTTGAGAAATCTATTTAAACCTAAAGCTGCAAAGATATTTTGTTGCAGATGTTTCTAGTTTTAGCTTTTATAGTTAAGTCTGAGATCCTGCCTAGATTACTTCTCATATTTGGTATGAGGTAGATGTCAAAGTCTTTCCCCCCACTGATCTACTTGTCTCAACTAACTCCAATTGTTGATAATGGTTCTCTTTTGCTGAACAGACTTAGTTAAGAATTTGTTGACTGTTTACATCACACTGACAATCAGTCTATGGTACGTGTTTCATTTCTGCCATCTTTTTGCCTATTCTTGCCCCATTGTTTTAATTACTGTAGTTGTTTAGTCTTAAAATCAGATAATATAAGTCCTCCTACTCTATCTTTTGGGGAATATTTTTGACTATTACTGGTAATTTTCCTGTTCCAGATAAAAATTTCAGACTTAGATTCTCAGTGTCCATCAAAAAAGAAAAAAGAAAAGAAAGGAAAAAGGAAAAGAAAGAAAGAAGAATAAAAGGAAGGGAGGGAGGGAGAGAGAAGTCTATCTGGATTATTTCAGGTGGAATTGAATCTACAATACCTAGGCTTTTTAACAGTTAATTTGTAAAATCCATTTCTTGGTAAGAAAGGCTCATTTCTAACATTTTTAGATGTTCTCAAAATTGTCTTGTCTTTGCAAAATATGTCTCACTGTCTTCAATAAGATCAAACATTATTTTGAAAATCTTGGAAATCATCCAGTCCATTTTAAGCTACTCTGTCTTAAAAACTGAAACTTCTTCCCAATAATTCAAGTCTTGAAAAGGACTTTCCTGAAATTTAAAAAAAGAGTACATACTTATGATAAGTAAACCCATAAGTTCAAAAATATTTTGGGAGCTTTTGTAAACCCCAAATTTCCATTTCATTTAAATGTTTGCATTTAAAAACTTCTTCAAAGACCAGGTTTAAATGGGCATCTGAGATGAATACACACTTCTCTAATGAAGAGATACTAATGGCGAATAAATACATGAAAAAATGTTCAACGTCATTAGTCATTTGAGAAATGCAAATTAAAACCACGCTGAGATTCCATCTCAGCCCAGAAAGAACGGTTATCATCAAGAAATCAACCAATAACAAACTCTGGAGAGGCTGTGGGGAGAAAGGAACCCTACTCCACTGCTGCTGGGAGTGTAGACTGGTGAAACCACTGTGGAAATCAGTTTGGAGATTCCTTACAAAACTAGGATTGGAAGTCCCATTTAACCCAACTATTCCCCTTCTGGGTATTTTTGCAGAAGAATTAAGGACATCATACCACAGTGGTATATGTGCACCCATGTTTATAGCAGCACAATTTGTTATAGCTAAATGTTGGACACAACCCAGATGCCCATCCACTGAGGAATGGATAAAAAAAATTGTGGTATTTTTACACAATGGAGTATTACTCAGTTATTTAAAAAGATAAACTCAAGGCTTTTATAGATAAATGGATGCAACTAGAGACCATACTCATAAGTGAAATAAATCAGACCCAGATGGGTAAACATCATATTGTCTCCTTGGTGTAGGAACCTGAAAGACTAGGTAAAACTCAAAACGTACCATAGATGATAGGAAAGGGAAAGAAATTGCTCAATGGAAGGAATGACTGGGATGAGGGAAAGAAGAAGAAAGAAGGAAGGCAAAACATAAATATATATATGAATAGCTGTGATGACTGTATTGCTGTTGTCTGATGGTGTATTGAAATGAACAGTTAATGCTCACAATTTTTTATGTTCTAATTGACTTTGCATGCTTGTGTCTGGTGGTCTGAGCAACTGATTTGAAGGTAACAATATGTAATGGAACTACAGTGGTGAACTCCTACCATCTTGTCTAGTGAAACTCTCTAATATCTCTAATGTTTTATTGAAGAATTATTTTCTTGATCTCCTTAATGGTTTGAGCAATCTTTCATTCTTACATCTGATAGTCGACAGTTGTTATCGACAGTAACAACCACTGTCAATTTGTATTAATTTGTCTTGAGACCCTGTACCACTTTGAATGTTTTTGCTTTGATTTGTTTATGTTTGTGATACTGGTATGCTGCTACTATTCTATTTTTTGTTTGTTTTTTTCTCATGTGCTACTCTCTTTGAAAAAAAAAAAGACCAGATTTAATAGAAAAATACTTTAGTTATTTTAATTAATTATATTAAAATTGTTAAAAATTAAAAACAAATTTAAGCTGCTCTTCTATTACACTGCATGCCATACAGTCAACATAATACTTATATAACCACTCAGCTAATAATAACTCAGGGTATGCATTAGAGTGAGAGATGCTTATTTGTCAAACTCTTCTGGAATAGGCTTATTGAGTCTGGTTCTGCCGTAAGAGTTTGTGGCAGTTCCTCGATTATAGTAATTTTTTTCACATTCACAACGCATATGTTTGAAAAATAAAGCGCACCAAGAAGAAAACACCTGACACATTTTTCTGCTCCAGTGTTTCCATCTTGGGGCATATGCCGTCTTGTTTCTATTTCTTTCTACATGAGATACCGCAATGTTCAAAAAGCAACAATGTGCAAACAGACGTTCAGTTTTGTCCTAGGTTTCTTTCAAAATGCTGGCCCCCCGTAGTGAAGGATGACGAGGAGAACAACCCAAGTGTCCTGCCTTCCCCGATTTGACTGCCTGCGCATCTCAACTTCTCCCAGTCGGCAGTGCTTGAAATATCTGCTTTCTTATCTTTCCAAATTCAAAAAAAATAAGACCTTCAGAATGAAGAAACTATTTTCTAAAGCACCGCAATGATTCAACAAATCCTACAGACCTCACGAAACAGTTTGAAAATCAGTCTACAAGTTGAAGGTGCCATCTGCCGGGATTTTCTGGGAACAAAACACACAGCTGGCAAATCTTTGCTGTGATTCCCATACCCTTTCCATCCTAAGATATATTTTTCTTCCTCACTATAATTCTTCAGAAATTAGAATGTATTAAAAAATATATACTAAGAAACTAGCGTTTTCCCCTCAAATCCCAGTGAAATATAGAAGTGAAATTACTATACTGAAATAAGTAGAAGTGTCCAAGACTGGACCTGTTTTGGTAATGGGGTAAAGACTTTAAAGAAAACAATAAATCATTTGTAAAACACACATAAAATAAATGATTGCAAGTTGGTAAGTTTTATGTTTATTAAAATGTTCAATGACAGTGGTATTGTTTGTATTGTAATATTAATGTACAAAAAAGTACACAGTAAAAGATGTACCTTTAAGGTCAGACTAAGGCGTTCTCATATGTTAATTAAGAATGTAGTATTTAGAAACCTTGGGTTCAAGCCCTTTGGCAAAATTACAGAATTTGTATAGATATGAAAATTAAATCAATATGAAGCCTTTAGAACAATCTCTGACATAGACCATACCTTCACTGGAGATATTTATGAGTTTGCAGAAGAAATAACTGCATAAATCAGACCAAAACTCAGAAGTTAATTATTAAAGAAATTTATATTCTTCTTTAGAGTTAGACATTTCATAACTTCTTATACATTATTTCAGTAATGTCATTATTAATAAATAATATTAATAATAATAATTTAAGGAGGAAAAGTTTTTAAAAATGTAAAACAGCTTTTAATGCAGAATTACAAGTGAGACAGTAAGTGCTACAAAGCTCTAGCACAATCTTCAGGAACCATGTCCAGCTGCGGGAAAGCTCCTGCTGACCTGCCAGGCAACCTGTCGTCCACATGCAGTGAACGGCGTTCAGAGCACGGAGTGGCCAGTGACAGCGAGGCATAGAGCTATCGCTGCTACCATCCTCTGTACCGAGGCTTGAAGGAACACATACAACTAACACAAAAAGTAACGAACCTGTACTTTCGGCAGCAAGACATAATGTTGGATTTTTCACGGCACTGAAAATTGCAGAAATCTGGAATTTTCTAATGTGCATATCAATAAGGGAAGAAGAAAGAAAAATAAACCTAATCTTCATGAGAGTAGTTAGTAGTTTTCTTTTGAAGATCCATGACAAAAGGAGGTCTTAAGTACACACAGACGAAGGGGAAATTTATAATACAAATTATTAGAAAGAAATGATGAAGTACTACAGTGATCAACTTCATAATATGGCAAGTAGGAAATGCCAAACGTACCAGTTTTAAGAACATGTTAGTGTTCACAAATGTTGTACTTGCGTAACTCTTAATAAAGTCTGTCAAATTTATATAGCAAAGAATATTGTGCTGTAATTTTATGTGTTTAAAACTACTCCCATGATGGAATACATTTCTTGGGATTAAGATTACATCTTAATATTTCCATCTTTTTAATGTCAAATGGATGGCTTATATATATAGGGGAGACACAAATTTTCAATTTCCTACTTGGGTAACAAGAGATAGCGTACGTTATTCTCTATAACTAACTTTATTTGGTTCCAATCACCCACTGGGACAGGCTGGTGGGAAATCAAATCTCGGTCCCTGTCGGGGCTTCCCTTGGCCCCAAGGTCATGGGTTACAGCAAAACTTGGGAGTTGGGTAGGATGGGGCAGGAGACAGAGAGAACTCTAGTCACCGGGAAGTAGCGGCAGCTGCTGAGATGCTGAACGTCCAGCCTCTGATGGTCACTGGTATCTCCGTGACATACCGGGGCCTGTGCCTCTACCCAGCAGGGGAACCTCAGAGCCCCAGGCCACTGCCCCTCCCCCCGCTCCTTTAATTTCCACCTGTCCCAATCACTCAGGCTAGAAGGGATTGGTCGTGAGTTTTACGTGATTTTACCTCTATTCTGGGTATAAAATTTTTTATGTTCTAGGTAGGAAAAGATAGAAGAACATAATGCTTTGCTTCCTCAACGAATCATGACTTTCCATTACCTGAACAGGATCTTGAAGTTTTATTGAAGGACAGAAACCAAGTATTAACTTTTCACTTTTACATTAGTACAACAAAATAAGTCTTCTCCACCCCCCTCACGCCAACGCTCACAAGACCCAGATGGGAGGGCGGGGCACCCGAGGACACTGAGGACGTCACATACAGAGCAAAGCAAAGCAGAGTGGAAAATCTATCTTCCTTCGTCTTGCTTCACAAGCCGTAACTTCCCTCCTATGATCCCTGCTAGGACACCTAAGTATTCTGGAGAGCAAAGTGCAAAATGAAAATGAGCTTCTTTTTCAAAAATTATGAAGAGTTTCAAAAAACTAGCACCATGGCTTCAAACCCAGCACAGGGCCTCTTTAAGCACAGGTCCTTGGGCAGCGGTGCAGGTCACACAGCCCCGGAGCTGGCCTTGCTGCAGGTCTCTGTCACCCAATTATTATTCCACAGCCAGCTGAGGAACGCTCCTATTGTCACGAGATACTTTCCCTTCAGAAGCGTCCTAACATCCTCCATCATCCCATGTGTCTGAACCAGAGGTTCTCTCCTCTCTCGTCTCTCTCGCCTGTTCAGCCTTTCGATAAGTTCCCCGCAGGACCAGGTGCAAATTTTAGACCTGAACTTCAAGGTCTAAGCTCTGCTTGGTGGTCACCACCATCTCCTCCCACTTCGTGCTTCACACGCTGAGCGCCCCCTGTGTGCGGTGAAGTGCAGTGCCGCTTAGGTACCACAGAGTCAGTCCTCCACCCTCCAGGGAGAGAGGGGCGCTTAGTGCCGGAAGGTGCTGCGCACAAAGCTGCATCCGGGCTGCGAACGGCCGGTCCATCAGCAGGTGCCCGGCCACCAGACACCGCGCCCGCTTGTCAGCGCAGAGACGCTCAAGGGCCAGCAAAGCGAACAGTGTTTGAAATGTGCTTGGAATTTGTAGCCACGTTCAATGACCTTACTTTTCTTTCACTACTGGGGAATGAACACGGGTCTTTAAAATGAGCCACATGCCCAGTCCGTTTTCTGAGACAGTTTCTTGCTTAGTCACTAAATTGCCCAGACTTGGTTTGAATTTACAGTCCTCCTGCCTCAGCCTCCCAGATTACAAGCCTTCACCACCAGGTCCAGCTCGGTGTCATTATTTCTAATGTTGTTGTGGTGCCAGTTGTTCAATCCTTAAGATTTCGAGATTTATCGTTTTCACACCCTTTGTTTGCGCATCCTCTGCTGCACTCTTGTACACATGTGCCAGTCTTTTTCACAGGCCAGAAGGATGAGCAAAAAATAAATAAATAAAAAGAGATCACTTATTTTCAAGCAAAAGACAAATACGTTAACAAAATTCTACCATCACATGCTCTGGTTCTCATTTATGAAATGAGCCAAGTACAGCACTGGGTACTACATTTGATACAGCCCTACTTACTAACCCTCCCAAAACACAGGTATTTATATTCCTATTTGATGGGAAAGGGGAAAAGCAGGGGCTTCAAGAGTACACATAGCATCACAGGAAGTAGGTTAAACTAGGATTTAGATGGATGCTCTTCCAGTTGCAAGCTCTTTCCTGTGCATTCTGTTACTATGCTTTGCCTTATGTATATTTTTGAATGTGTCCTACAGCAAGTGCACACAGAGAGACAGGGTCAGCAAACTGTACCCCTACTTACCTGTTAGAGTAAAGGAGTGATTCAGGAGTCATTGGCCAGGGGACACGAATGAAGAGCAAAGGATGCTGCAGCAAAGAAATCTCACACCGCCAGGTCCCAGAGAAGGTCATATTCTAGAAACCACAAGTTTTCTGGAGGGATTGTGCATCAGGAATCGGAGCACATGGGACCAAAAAGCTAGACAAAGGAGCATGATCAAGAGCCTGGTAGGGAATCCAAGGAGCGTGAACTTTGTTCAGTGAGTGCCTAGGGGTGACTTAGGAGATTTAATGGGGAATGATACACTGGGCCTGACATCTTGAAAAAGCTTTCTGCTACCGTTTTAGAAATCAGATCAGAGGCAAGATCCACAGGCTGCTGTCGTGTAGGTGAAAGAGACAATAGCCTGAACAAAAGTGGTGGGCAGAGAAATAAAAAGAGCAAGCCCGTTTTAAGAGATAAGAAGCGAGATTTGGCGACAGATCAGGACATTGCGGTGTGAAAAAGCAATCAGCGTCACTTCTTTTATAAGGCAAAGGCCTATCTGAGCTCTGTAATTAACTATGGATGCGTTTCTCCTCTTCTCAAGTACCACTGGCAAAGAAACCAGGTGCTTTTCCAGTGAAGTTCCACATCCTTTACTTGTAGGAAGTGGTTACTTGCTACGGGTCTCTTCCCATGTAAAACATTGCCACCAACCTGTCCAGTTTGATCCCCTTTAAGATCGTGGGGGACAGGAATTAAAATCTTATTTTACAGTGAAGAAAATGAAAGGAATTGGTGCCATTCACATTCAAAGAGAGGTAGGATCCAGGTTGTGGATTTTCTGAAAAGGTACTGTGTTCACTGGTCTCCAGCTGCCTCCCCCACCCTCCAAGTCTGAATTTCATTGATCAGGAACAAAGTAACATGCACGTGCTCTGCAAAGTAAGCATGAGAAGTTATGTTTTTGTGATATTGGGGATTGAATTTACGTTTTAGAAAATAAGGAAGCAACACTTTTCCAGAAACGCGGAGATGAACACTCGAGCTAGTTCCTATTAAACAAGGATTCGTGTGGTCACTTGAACTGTCTACTCACCCTCCTGAGGCTTTATGTGTGATTGGATTCAGGCAGTTTGCACCGGGAACGCAGCGGATCAGCTAATTGCCCCTCTGCCTACCATAAGCACAATTGGCTACATTGACTGGGAAACCAACCCAGGGAATAGGCTATGAAATTGGTATTGAAGCTTTGGCAGCCAACTGACTGATCAGAGTACTAAATGGAGAACTAAAACACAAAGCGCAGCTTGTTTTGCTTAACAGTAATTTCTAGTGGCAGAGACAGATGTTTTTTGAAACGGCAAGAGATTTGCAAAGCAGAATGTTCTACCACTTACTGTAATTGCTTTATTAATATTGTATGTGTTTACGGCTTCTGTCTTCTGGCTGTGGCACTTTTGACTTTAGATGACTATCCTTCCAGATGACTGCAGTTAATGTCGACTTCAGAGACCCTTGGAGTCACACACCCAGCCTTGCACCGTGTAGTGAATTATTTCCCATGAAGCTGCACTCTTGTCCGCCTTTGTTACACTCAGAAGCACAATCAGAGACAGTGGTCCTTTATATGCAGGACAGATTCCAAGGGCTGAGAAGCACTCAGTTACAGGCGCATCCTTGCAGCAGAGATGACCTGTCACCAGCCAAGCCTCAGGACTTGCCTTGGCCACAGTATCTCGAGAAATACGTGAGAGATTCTAATCCAGAATTTTTTTTTTTTTTTTTTTTTTTGTGCTGGGAATTGAACTCAGGACCTTGCGCTTGCCAAGCAGGCGCTTGTGCCACTGAGCTACATCCCCGGCCCTTTTTTTTATTTTAAAAACTAACAAAACAACAATGAAGACAAAATCAAAACAACACAAAAATAACAAAAACAATACATGACCTCAACACAAAATGATAGGAATTAACAATGGTTGGTACATTACATACTGTTATCTTCAACAAAGTTGCTCAGTCCACTGGACATTTTTTTGTCTTTCTCACTATGCAGCTCACTTTGCAGCCCAGGCTGGCCTCGAACTCACAATGATCCTCCTGTCTCAGCCTCCCAAGTGCTGGGATTACAGGCGTGCAACCTCATGCCCACCCGGCTCTCATCCAGAATTCTGAGAAGACTTGATCCATTTAGAGTGGTCAAGCTTGAAAAAGGCATATCCTAAAAGAGCTCACTTTTGGTGTGTGGTTTATTCTGATTTGAGAAGTACAGACTCCATATTAATTTGCTTCCAGTAGGTTACTAAAAAGAAGAAGCAAGAAGCTAAGGAAGTAAACTAACAAAAGCAAGTTAAATTTGGTGCTGAGATTTTCTGAGAAAGTCTGTTAGTTCTCTCCGTGGCCTTTCCCTGACTTCGCCTCCACGCTATCTGAGTGGCTCCTACGTGTCCTCTCACACAGAGGCTGTCCTCTGTCCTGTGGCTATGGGCTGAGCTCTCCTGGATGAGGAAGGGAACGTGGCTTCAGTGACAGCGCTATGATCTGAGTTTGCATTGGGCATCATTACCAGGCCTGCTGCCACCCAGGCAGGGGCCGTAAGGGTGTGTGTATAAGGGGAGAAGCTTCCACAGCTCCCAATCTCTGAGTCATTTCTGAACCCTGCCTGGCCTTCCTTCTGAGAGCAGCCACGGTGGAGCCCTGAGTGGTGTTATGTACTCAGCATTCTATACCATGTTGTGACAGTCAGATTCCTTTGTCCAAACGCTCACGACTGCAGGCTTCCATACTTCCCTGGTGCAGAAAGAAGCATCCTTCTCTAATTCGTGTTGCTAGGAGAAAGCCTACTCAATATTTAATTTTAATCTAACATGTCACATTTTTCCATGCCAAGAAATAGCCTGGCAGCTATGCATAATTCATTGCAGTGGACAAGACCCTCCTCAGTCTTGGACACAAAGTTGCTGGGAGGTTGAGGACAGCAGCCGGTCTCCTCGCCCGCCCAGCGCCATTGGATTAGGGTATTTTTAAGCCAGTCAATGTAGATGGTTTATGTATAAACAGAAATTGTTTCAGAGAAAAAGGAAAAACAGTCAAGGCAGTAGAAACATGTCGATTTTGGAAGGCACCCTTTACAAGAAGCATAAATAGGTACAGCTCAAAGCAAATCACAGATGTCCTTTCTCTGCTTCCGATTCTTCATCTGTTCCAATGGCTTTTCCTTAATAATGTGTGTGAAATGGCTTCTCAGACAATCAAAGAGAATGAAGCAGTGCTGTATATATACTTCCGAGATTCTCTCTTATTGCTACATTTAGCTCAGAAATGTGAAGGAACAGAATCAACATTTGTTTTGTAAATTCTCATGATCTGACAATACCAAGTGATGAGAAAGTCCTAGAAACCACACTCAACCATGACAAGTGTAGTTACCTCTGCTTTTATCAACATCCTTCTCGTCCCCAAACCTTAATCTAATTCCTCTACCTAAAAATGGTTTAAATGTTACTTCACCTGTAATTAAAAAGAAAACTGGGAAAAGTAGCTATGGAAATTACATTTCACCTGCTTAAACTAATAACATCTTGCAGGTAAAGAGATTATTTGCAAAAGCCAGGTTAACATATAATATTTTTACAATACTGCCATTCCCTCAAGCTGTTCAACTGCACAATCTGACACATTAACATACTGCAGAGTGGAAGGATTGCACTTGTTACATTTTCCCCAGATTTTGTTTCATTTGAAATATTGTGTACAAGAAAAAGTCATGTTTGAGATATTGGTTACCCACTACAGCCTTGGAGTTCTTTGACAGCTCTGAGACTCTTCTAAGCAACAGAGCCACATATACATCTGTTTGTTCCTCCTTGCTGTTTTTTTGCATCAGCTTAGTTTACTTTTCTTTATGATTATTTCTTCCATGATGCACCCTTCTTCCTTGGAGTAACCAATCTTCCAAGTGGGTGCTGCCGTCCAAAGTGACCCTGTCTTACCTCTGTCTTACATTTCACCTCTTCCTGGCTCAAAATGCAATTTCATTTAAAAGGGAAAAAAAAGGAAGAAAAAAACCAAAAAGTAACTCATGGATATTTTTGCTCCAATTTCTCATTTTCTTCAATTCTGTGAAGTGTAATTCTCAAGAATATTATGTTCCTCGGTCTGATCTGTATTTGCTTTCAATAAAACCACAGGCGATAGCTGTTGGGCACAGAAAGTAAATGTCATGAATTCAGGGCCCCGCTACTTGGCAAGAAACCCTGGCTGCACGCTCTTTATGTATTTCTTTTCACCTTCACTCCTTTATTGTGCTTTTTTCAACAGAAGTTAGACAGTAATAACTAGCACATTTACACACCACAGTTAATGATTGTAATAGTATAAAGAAGAGGATAAATACTTATTAATGCAAAAAAAGTATGGTGTAACCCTATATTGAATAGAAAAAATTATTTCAGCAATTAATGAAAACACGGGTACATTTGACAGGGTTACCTAGGGGAGGGAAATGGCTTGCATGCCTCCTGGGGGCAAATTCACTGGGTGTGTGTGTTTAATCCTCTCAAGACTATAAGTCTAATTGTTATAAACTGCTCCCGCCTCCCCTCCCGCGCATGTCTGAATGGGCTCCCCCGGGTGCTATCTTACCTTTTGATAGCTAATTTGAGTTTCTCTTCCCAAGATGCATCACTATCTCTGCAGGAAAAGGGGCCCACAATGCCTTCCTAGAAAATTCTAGATTCTGTTTCCTGGGGATAATTGCTGACTAAATAATGAACAGCCAGAGAAATACCCATTTGTACAATGAGTAGGGAGGATGTCTGGCTACAGATAAAGGAAAAGAGGCTACTTCAGCAAACATTCCAGATTAGCCAAATATACTTTTCACCATTAATGTTTTCATTTTATGTCTTTTGCTACTGTACCATCGTGTTAATTTGCTAGCCTAATCTAATTAATTAAAATTTTAATAATTACATATGTATATTTTAATGGGCTTTCCACAATCACCTTGTTTCTTGCTAATCTCGCCAGTGGCAAAGAGTTTTCCTTAATATGTGGAAAACGCCATGAACTATTCCCTCAAGGAGGCACTCATTATATACATGGAGTCAGTCTATCAAACGTCAGATGAGTAAAATAATTGTAGTTAAATGCATTAGGAAGTAATTTAATAAGATTAGCAAATGAGCAGTAGGGCTCAGATCTGAAGCCTTCTGATTAGAAATGTCATGAAAGCAGAGAAATTCTCTTGAGACAATTAACTTATGAAGGGTCCTAATTTTATGTTCTTGCCATTTCAGATGAGTCACTTAACCAGCCTGGCCCTCTGCTAAATTATCCTGTCTGAAGGACAGGGCTGGGCATGGTGGCTACAACTCTAAAATTACTTGATTTGTGATTATTATGATCAAAGGAAAAAGACTTCAGAAAACTAGGACACGGACAGATACATCACCTGAGAGGTCTTGGTAATACAAACTTCAGCAAAGTCAGCTCATAGAAGAAAATGCAGCATTGTGCTCCCTGGAATCTAAACATTTCTCAAAAAGAGTAAGAGACACTAAAGTTTTCAAGCAATCACAGAGGAAAAAAAGTAAAGAAGCACACATAAAACTTGGAAAGCAGGAAGTTTATGGTGGGTAGGAGAGGTAGACGCCTGTCAGAGATGAGAGGTGTGGGCAGGGAAACCCTTCTCTGTCCTGTGTAGATGTGGTCCTGCAGAGTAAAAGTCAGGAGAGCGCGGGTCCTGGCAGGGGAACATCAGATAAACGCTCAAGTGAGGCTCCCGAAGCTGCAGATAAAGGCACGTCATATAACAGGGGCCAAGTCTGAGGATCCCCTAGGATTGCTTAACAGTTTGCTAATGGCTTCTCAAAGAGTGTGTGGCCTTGGTCAAAAGCTGGAGTGGAGCCTGGAGAGACGGTCTGGTAGCTGTCCTCTCCGCACGAGTGGGCAGTTTCTCATCAGCTGCTGCCGGCGCTTTCCGTATGCTCAGCAGGCCCCCGGCGTGTGACTTGAATGGTCGCCATAGCGCATACTATCTTCAAAATACGGACTACAAAAGCCCATGAGAGCAAACAAAGCCGGAATATCTCTCAAGGATTAAAAGGGTATTACTAACCAAAGAACAATATGAATCGTATAAATGTATAAGAATTACCCCAAGGAGGCTAAAATGAAAAGCCTGTGGAAAATACTAAGGGCTTTCAACAATGTTCTGTTAGAAACAAGACAGAAAAACAAAAAACTTCGAATTTATGGAGTTATGTAACAGATGATGGATTGTGAATTAACTAGTTTCTGTTGCTTTTTATTTAGCAAGTTAAGAGACCAAATGGATAAGAGTGAAAACAGAATCTAGGAGATGTGACAAAAGCCCAGAATACATGAAAAGATGCTATGAAATCAACCAATAGCTCTAAATCAGTTCTGTCCTCTGGATCCAGGTTGTCAGCAATGGACAAACACAATATTTAGGAGGTAATATTTTAGAAGAATGAAGAATATTTTTGAAGAAATACTAGAGAATAAAAAGAAATCAATTTAATAGCTGTTTTGCAAAAATAAAAAAGAAGGAAAGGAAGAAGTATTCTATATACTAGCACTATGCAATAGGGATATAATGGTAGGTCAACATGCAATTATAAATTTGTAGTAAGCATATTTGAAGGAGAGAGAAAATTAATTCTAACAATATATTTTAATTAATTCAACATATTCAAAACACTTTACAATATCCAGTGTAAATAAATGAGATTTTTCATTCACAATTTGATTTATACCTTATTACCTATATCTTTACTTGATTTATACCTTATTTTAAAACATCTCAATTCAGATATTAAATTTTCATTGACTATACTTAATTATGAATTATATATAGAATTACCAATTATATATAGATTTTACAGTGGCAAAAAGATTACACATACCAAAGCTATTTCAAATGTGCTTAAAAGTTCTCTAGCAAACGAATCTAGTGAAATATCATGTGCCCTTAACAGTCTCATCTATGTTGACAATAGTAGTTCATGTTTTAACAGAATTGATTTCAAGCAAAGTAGATCAATTTCAAAGCACATCTGCCAAAATTAGATAAATTCAGTAACTCTTACCTAAACTCAGTATCACTAATATAAGAAGCATTATATAAATTAAAAAGTAACTTTTATGAGTATTGAGAATTTTTCAAATCTTTCTCATGATTTTTCAAATTTTGTTTCAGTTGATCTTTAGAATTGTTACAGAAGAATTCTATGGGCAGCAATTTTTTTGCAACATGCATTGCCTAGTATAAAATATGATGTTAATAACTTAAATCAGTGAAAAAGCCTAGAAAGGAATTAGAAGAGAGAAGAAAATGTGTATGACCGGAATAGATTAGGGGAATTTCAGAGACAGTGTGTGAGAGTTGCCTGACCTTCATGACCATTAACTTCATCTGGAAGCCTTATATTCAAGGAGTGGCCACTCTTTTCTTTGAATGTGTTCTCCTGGATTATGTTCACATTTGTTTTCTGTGTGGTGCCGCACTTTCCGGAGCTCCTCTCTGATTCAGGATATGTGGTGTGATGGTTAATCTGGATTACCAACTTGATAGGCTTGAGGAGCGCCTAGGAAATCAGTAGCGCACACCCCTGGGTGTGTCTGGGAAGCTGCTTCCGGAAAAGGTTGGCACATGGGACAGCAGACTGATGGGAAGACCTGCCCACAATGTGGACAGTGGTGACCAAGTGCTGGGCCGAATGGAGCAAAAGCCGGACAAAGCCCACTCGCTGAGGCCCCCAGCCTTTGCCTGTGTCTCTGCTTCTGGATCACTAAGGTGAGCGGCTCTGCTCCACCAGGGCCTCTCTGTCCTGATGTTCTTGCCTCAGGACGGGCCTGGAAGCATCCATCTAGCTGTACAAGGACCAGAGCTTCTGCAGCTGTGACCCAAAGTAAATCATTCCTCTTTTGAACTGACTTCCTCAGGTCTTTTGTTAGCAGTGAACGCTAACTGACATGCACGGAGATAGGGGCGTCCCCTGTTAGTTTCCCTTCCTCTGCGCCAGCTTCTCTGTTGTACTGGGCTGCAGAAAGGCATTCCATGTGGACTCACACAGATCACAAGCTGGTGGAGACGATACTGGCAGCAGAGCAGCAATGCTGCTGCCAAAGGGTCTTTTTATCCTACCATGTACATAATTCGGTTTTGAAACAGCCAGCAACTTTTCCATCTCTTTCAGGAAAACGCAGGTTTCATTTCTTGAAACTCTTGGAATTGTATCAACTGAAGGAATACTAAACAGACAAATGACACATTTTAAACTGGAGTTTATGTTGCTGCCTTATCTTGTGGTGCTCACCTGAATTTACTGACACATGAATTGGGCTGAGTGGAAAAACCAAGCATTACCGATAGCACCTCTAGATTCAGTTTTGGAAGTCTTGATTCCACCTAATTTCAAATCTCTCCTTGTGGGCTGGGGAGTCATTTGAAACCTATTTTATTCTTCAAAGTCTATCAAATCTCCAAATAACTGTTATAAGCTATTTCCCCTTTTCCAGTTAGTAATATGTAAATGAGCAAATACATTCTAGAATTGTCAGATTCAACAGAGATGAACTGCATATACCCATACAATAGATATTGTGAAAGGGAAAAAAATACTCAAAGGAAAGAACAACTGGGATGAGAGAAAGAAGAAAAGAAAGAAAGAAGGGAAAAAATATGCACACAGGATAGCTAAGATAGTTGTACTACTGATTTTTACTGCTTTACTGAAAGGAACAGTTAATGTTTAATTGTTTGATCAATCTTATATGCCTTTATCTGAGTAACCAATTTGAAAATATCAATATGTAATACAACACCATTGTTAATTTCCTACCACTTTGTCTGAAATTCTGTAATACTTGAATTGTTTATGTTATTTTGTAAATGTGTGTGTTACTATGTTTTCATTCTTTTATCTTTAAAATAAAATAATAAAAAATAAAACAAGAACAACCACCTTGACAGTGTCATCCATTCATTAGACAGAAACATAGGATAGAATGTCTCTTTTAAATTGCGTAATAAATATAAGAGGTCTAAACTCAGCAATAGTCAAATGTATAAATAAGAACTGTTCACATTTAAGGGGCTGTGAAAAGGTGAGGGAATGTCTATACCAGCAAATGTCTGCTTGGGAAGGTTGCTGGGCTTCGAATTCATCTTATTCTCTAATGAGGGGTATGTTTTGAAGGTAGGTACAATGCTATGCTTGAGGGTGTAGATGTGGTGCATGATTGAATAGTTAGCGTCTAGTTTACACCCCAGCAGAACTGCACTCATCCTGCCCTCAACTTTCTATCCCTCTTATAGAGCTTGTCTTTTCTTTTCCAAAGGGAATTTGGTTTTTAGGATTTCAGCTTTCAGAATTTCAACTTTCAGGATTTTCATCTTGAGAACTGTGATTGTCAAGCTTATGATCTCTAAGGATTTTATACTTCAGGGATTTTGATCTTTCAGGATTTCAACATTTGCAATTATGGTATTCAAGACTGCAGTTTTTGGAATTATGATTGGTGCCTTTTGAATAGGCTGAAACTTACTTACTAATATCCCATCTTTGGTCCTCTTCCTGGGGCCTTGTATTAGTGCTGAAAGACAAGAACAGGATGAAGAATACTGAGCTTAATTCTCACTCTTCTCTCTCTGGGCAAGGTACAAACATTCGCTGTTCATGAACAACATGCCTCTCTGGATTATACTAACAGAATTGTTCTTCCTTGTTATTCCCCCTTTAAGGTGGATAACATAATTTCCCATTGCTCTCTCTGGAAAAACTCGGGTAGTCAAGATTTCCCATATGAGATCCTCACTTGATATTTCCACCAGGAGTCCCCTGCCTAAGAAAGGCCCAGACTCTCAGAACTTCAGTAATATCTATGCTCCATTCGATGAGATTCCACATCCTGAGGGCGGATGGCATAGGTCCTGATTACAGATTCAGCACTGCTCCCTGGGTCAGCTGGAATGTGTGGTGGAGGACTGGCTCGGGGCTACCTAAAAAAGGGAGCTCACGAGCAGTCTTGAGAAACGGTTTTCACAAGCGACCTGAAAGCTCTTAATAAGTCAGGGCACCATCTGTGAATGGTATTTGAATTCATCCCCGGGCCCTCTTCTCCCCAGGCAGTGTGTGAGATTTGTGAGGAAGTTCTCCTCCCTGCTGTAACTCTGCCCTCCCAACTCCACCCTCCGAAGGATGTGTTCAAATGTGTCTCTGCTACAACGTAATTTATAAAACTGGGATGAAGAGGAAGAGGAGATTCAAGCTCTTCGTGGGCCTGGACCTAGAGCTCCCTTAGCTAAATGGATCTCTCTTCTCTCCAGTGCTGATAGAAACAAAGGGAGGAACAACGCTCCAACAAGGATTTAAAAAGCAAGGTGATGCCGCAAGAAGCAGAGCTTTGACAAAAATTGTCTCGGGGTGGGTGGCGGGAAGAAGAGCACATTTTCCATCACTGGAAGTACTCTGCGTCCCAGGGGAGCAGGCACCGAGAAGCACACTGGGGACCAGAGGTGCTGCAGGAGCCTAACCTCACGCCATGGCCTCGTCAGGGCAGGGAGGCGGGGCTGGCTGATGAGAGAGAATGAGAAGCCAGAGCTTCCCACAGTGCCTACCCTGGGCCTTTCACTTCCCAGCTCCATCCCCTCGTCATAGCGTGTACACACCCACCTCACATACACCCCAGGTCTCAGCAGGGCCCACCTCCCCCGTTAGATGTCTTGGCTTTGAGTCAACTCTATAACTATGGATGTACGAAGTTTAGGGTTTTTGCTTATGCCCAGGGATTTGTAATCTTGAAGTCTTCCCCACTACCCGCCATATTTACCACGTGATCTGTTTCAGCCTTACCTCGACCCAGACACGGACTTAGTCTCCACTCAAGCACCCTGCAAACATGCCACTTTCATTAAACAAAGAAGGAAGCTTTAGTGCCCAGAACGCTTCTATTTAATGCTGGGTAGTGGATGTGGAGGGCGAAGGATACACAGCCCAGGTCACACCAGTCAAAATGCTCCTCCATCTAGCTGCTTTCCAATCAAAGTCCCTTTGTTTGTTGTTTTGAGACAAAGTCTCGCTATGCAGTTCAGGCTGGCCTTGAGCTCACTTTGTAGCCGAGGCTGATCTCAAACTCCCAGCGATCCTCCTGCCTCAGCCTCCAGAGTGCTGGGATTACACGTGTGTGCCACCACGTCCGGCCTTCGAACGTCCCTTTTGTATTGCTCTCCCTTTGAGGTCCTCTGCTCTGCTCCCCTCACCCACGCAGGGCCCCCAGGACCCCACGGCACCATCACCACAGCACATCCATTGGAGTTCTTAAACAGAGTACGGCAGGTTTTCCAGCTCCCCACTCAGGCGGAGCAGGACCAATCTCTGTTCTGACTGTGAGCAAGCCCCAGCTTTTTAAAACAACAGTTGGAGCCACGGGGAGTAACATTTTCTGTGTTTTGACTTACGTTTGCCAGTTACTTCTGTAAAGGATTTCCTCATTTTTTTCCATCTACTTGATAACATTCAACAGCATATTTTTAATGCTTACTAAAAATAATTGAAGGCATCATTTATATCAGAATGTTCATATTCCTACTGGTTTAATTAAGGTTAACCCTTAAGATTAAATCTTTTGTTTTTTTGTTTTTTTGTCCGGTACCAGGAACCGAACTCACGACCTTGCGCTTGCCAGGCAGGCGCTTTGCCGCTGAGCTAAATCCCCAGCCCCAAGATTAAATCTTAATTATTCAGATTTTTAGCTGGCACATTTTAGTACTGTATCCTTTCCTTTGATTTCTTCCATTGCTCTGGTAATGTGATAAGTCACTTGGTCTACAACTCCCAAATTTATCCTCTAAATTCAAACAGGTCTCACAGAGTTTACAGTTTCTCTTTCACAATTGCCTTGGGTACCAACTAGCAGTTTCTTCTGAGTTATCTAGCTCAAAGGGCTTTGTTTTACTTCCATAAACTGCTGTAACAAATCACCATAAACCATGTAGGTTATAATAGAAATTTATGTCTGACCATTCCATTGACTAGGAAGCCCGTGATCACGGCTGGCAGATTTGCTATCTGGTGAGGACCAGTCGTTTTCATAGACAGCACCGTTCCCTTCTCTTCACATGGGGGAAAGCAGGGAAGCTTCCCATGTGCCCTGTAACAAGGGCATTAATACATGTACAGGGGCTCTGTCTTCACCACCTAGTGACTTCCTAAAAGAAACCCATCCAGCACCATCCCCTTCAGTAAAGACTTCCACATATGTATTTTGGGAGAACATATATTCAGAGGACAGCAGGCTTACGCATTACGCTTTGCCCTCCCCAAATCTACTCTCCCTTCAATGAAAGTTACATTTCCGTTCAGAAAAACCCCTCTGAAACTTCCTGTGCCTGACCTTGAGCAGTGTGGAGGGAGGACATTGCTGGGTGGGTAAATTTATATTGGAGAATAATTCTTTTTCAGCAGTAACGCACACTGAGATATTCCAAAGGAAAGGATCCTGACGTATGTAACTGGGTTTCAGAATTTATGCAAAAACTGACATTTGCATAGATGGAAAGCACAGCTGGGACAAACTATGAACAATTGGAGAATTTGTGTAAAGAGTATTGGGATGACTCTTATGAATTCTTATAGCTTTTCTCAGTTTCAAGTTGTTTTCAGATAAAGGAGTCTAAGAAGCAGCTCGGAGCTCTGTCCTGCTGACTTTGGCTCCCTTCGTGAGGAACAAACTCTGACAGCCACAGAGCTGGGTGTGTCGACACACCGAGCTCCCCAAACCAGGAAATTCCCACTTTCAAACCGTTCCATTAGGTTCTACTGCGGGCAAAAACTGGTATCTTCTCATTCCACATGTATTTCTAACATTGTTAAAAGGGGTTTAAAATTATTGGAAGAAAGTCAAAGTAAAAAGAAATACAATCAAAATAAATATTACACATAAAAAGAATCACATTTGCACCATGGTTCCAAACTCCTGCACTGTCACAGAGCAGCTCTGCAGCCTGGGTGGTATCATCTTATCACTTTCTTTCTCAGTATTTTTATAGGGAAAGTGGAATAAAAATCCCCGGTCACATGACAAATGTATTTTTATTGTGGTTAAGAATACTTATGATTAAGAATACACAGAGGCTCAGTAGGAGCTTTACTGGACCCAATTTTTTTTTCAAAAGTTCATCCTTTTTCTAGATGAGTCTAACACAGGATTTAACCCAGAAATCCATGAGGCATGAAACAAGTGTGTAGATTAATTCTTCTTGCTAAGACCAAGTACTTCACTCTTCATATCCCACAGGTTAATAGCATGCACTCTGGGCCGGGGCTATAATTCAGCACTAGAACACTTGCCTAGCATGCACAAGGGCCTGGGTTCTCTCCTCCGTACTGGGAGGAAAAGTTCACACCTACTCCATAGAGCTGATCTGTTGAGAATCAACGACAAGGCTGACCCCACAACATTTCAGTCTTTTCTCGGTGATTCTTTCACCCCAGGCTCTTCTTCTTTCCTCTGATTTCTCTACACCCCACCTTCTACTGCCGGGTCAGCACATCTACCTTAAATTCTACTTCTCTTCAAAGTGTTTCTACGTTGAGATTAGCCTGCCCCACATCAGCGCTACCATGTAGCACTTGGACTTCTGCTGCGTCTCCCTTTTGTCCCTTTTTCTTCTTTTCCTCTTGGAAAATCAATTTATAGCTGTCATGTTCTACTAATGGGAAAAATTTGTTGTCAGCCTTCCTCAGAAAAGGACCAAATACTCCCACATAAGAGACCATGATTCTACACTGCCCCTGTGCGAATCTGGAGAGAACTCTGCTTCCACGGAGGACTTGACCTGCACTTGGCACCACTAGCCTGCTGACTCTGGGGTGAAATTCTTGACTGCGGCAGTGGAAGTTCCCCATTTGAAAGCTCAGGATGAGGAAACCTAAGGCTCTATCAGATACCCCAATACCAAGTTTTACTGAATGACTTCAAAAAGGAAAAAATACAAAGGTTTTGACACTTGGCATATGTAGTTACAAATACATATCAGAATACAGACACTACAGACACGGTTTTCAGAGAATTTTCTATTTAAAGCAATCTTATTTTTGGTCTCATATCCAATTTTTTCCAGATGTTACTTTGCAGAAATCACATTCGGACAGCACGTTAGGGCTTTCATGTAACAAAATCTTGCTTCTGTATTTGAGCACTATGAAAATCTCCCCAAATCATAGCATAACTGGAAGAATATGATAATTAATATTTCTGTTTCTGCTTCCCTTTTCCCGAAGAGAAAGTAAGTATTCAGAGGACAGATAAAGGATTTTAAGAAAGAAACACAGAAATTACAAAAACGCACATCAAACCTTGAAAAGGATCTGAGGAAAAAATTAGTTTAACCCTATTTTATATAAAGCACCGAGGCCCCGGGAACGTTCGCCTGGGATTCCCCAGCGAGGGACCGCACACCCAGGTCTTCGCTGTTTTTCTGGCTCTAGGCACTGAGCTGATTCATGGGCTGCTCATCTCACCTGGTTCCTGTCCCTTCTCTTAAGGTCTCTCCAGGGCTTTCAGGACCAGCTCTCTCAGAACCAGATCTTGAAGTCATTCTTACTTCCACACCCCATGTCTTCCTTCTGTGATATTATCCTTTCAACTATAATGGGAGAACAACATTCTTGCTCACCAAAATGCAGTGTAATCACATCTGCACCCTGTTTTCTTTTCTTTTATGCAACAATGCTTGAACCATTATGGGATGAGAACAACCACAGAGAAGCTTGAGATATAAAGGGGAGTGAGACAAACATCCTGCCAGCAAGACCTCGGGCTTCCCTGGAGCCGCTCCTCCTATCACAAATGATATACACACGTACAAGCTTACGTTATGTTCATCCTTCTTGCTTTTTACTACTTGAGATGGACACTATCAAGCTAAGGCAAGATGATATTTGTCTACTGTTATTGTTGTCTGTCCGTCTGTCCACCAACCTATGCTTCCATCCACCTAACCCTCTATTTATCAGCTGGACATACATTCTGTTGCCTAGGTTGGAAACTTACCTGGTTTATTATTTGGCTGGGTGTAGACATGTATGCTGAAATCATACTGGCTGATCTTTTGTCCAGAAAGTGAATAGTTTTGAGTTATATAAAACAATCTACCAAGTAGTGCTTTTTACTCTTGCCCCTCCGGGGCTGATCATTTTGCTAAGGTGCTTCCTCTATCATTTTTTAAGGCTATAAAAGGGCATTTAAAAGTAGTTCCATATAATCAAATCTCAAAATACCAGAAAAGAACTAGTAAACCTCTAGAAACTTGAATCTTCATGTTCTTAATGGTTGGTCTCTTAATTAACAGCTTGGAGATCCCACCTGCTGTCGATATAATTGTGCTTTCTCACTTAATTTTATATGACCTCAAAAACGTCCAGATTTTTCCTTATTCGTGCTACTTCTCACCTCGCTTGCATAAAGTGTTTCCATGCCAGGTTTTAGCTCAAGGAGAACTGAAAAGAGGGACCGCTGTCTTTGTTAAATACAAAAGCATTGCTGACAGGGAGTGATGCAGAAAGAAAGGGAGCATTCCTGTTCAACTTTTGAGCTGTGCTTGAACGCGTCCTAGAGTGATTACGTTGTCTGTTCCGGTTATAAATCATAAGTGTGGTAATTTAAAGCCAGCTTCCATTGACTAATAAAATGGAAAATATTAGGGTAGGCCCGCTTGTGGATTACTGTGGACTGCTCTTTAAGAACTGCAATGGGAAACATTCAATTCAAGTGACAGGAAACAAAGGTTAGATTCAAAAAGTGTCTGGAGGGTATGTGACTCACAGTAATTATGGAATCTGCTTCTGCCTCCACATAAAGCCTACTAATAAATTATGAGCACATTCAATGTGGTGGCTGATACAGCAATAAGTATTGATTCAAAACAAAGCTCAAGATCTCCCTTCTTGCAGTCTGAATCACGCAGTCCAGCCTGGAAACTTTCTATTATTCAGATTTTAACAAGAGAAATGTCTCTAATTTTTTTTAGATCTGACAACAACAGAAAGTTATATTTCTGTTTAAGAATAAGGCATTACCATTACAATGAATTTTGGTAATGACAAGATTATGTATAATGGTAAGTTGCCAAAATGGTCAAATAATCTATACCTCTAAAAGAAGCTGTCACACAATAACACCCAAAAAATGAGCTTATTTGCATTCTTGTTGTTTCACAAGGCAACAAGATTTAAGAACTTTTTTCTTCATGAAATAATAACATCTGATCTTTCATTTTTTCCGCCAATTATATTCATTCCTGATTTTTATTCTCTTGTGCAAAACACCCTTCTTATGAAAATCTTGAAGAAAAAAAGCAACTTCTTTGTGACTGACTTTGCCCTTTATTATAGGCTACAAATCTGGAAAGCGATATAAAATAGAAGCATCTCCCATGTGGATGCTGAAACCCCTGGGCTTGAGTTGAATTCATGCCTCAGGTCAGTGTGAGACCCTGGGAAATTCATCTGTTGTCTTTGTACTTCTGCGATTTCATTTATGAAATGAGAATATTTGCCTAGAAGACCTGTACAACTCTGACAGGTACAATTGTATGGTTGTAAGGTAGGGCTTTCAAGGCTTACCTCCACCTTCAAGAACATAGGTGAGTCTGAGTTAATGATATCATCAGCTTTTTTGATATTTGTATTATTTTCTGCATGATTTCCCAGAGAAAATCAAAGTGGAGTGGAATGTGCTCTAGCTAATTTAACTAAGCTTTCATTTGCACTTAACAGTTAACCCAGTACAAAAGAGGAATTTTTTTAGTTTTATACACTCCAGTCTGACACACTTTTCATTTTTTCACTTTCTTCCTTTTCATCTTTCCTCTCGCCTTGAAGAGTCTCTGAACTAGCTCATGTTCTGGGAGTTATTTCTATAGGTTGTTCTCAGTCACGAGACAGGTATCTGCAGAGGATGGTGGACGTCCATAGGCTGAGGCTGCAATCCCAGAGAGGCTGATGGAGATTGCGTGGAGTAACTCCCTGATTTCATAGTGTAAAATTTCCTTCAGAAGTTCTTTTATACAGCCAAATTTCATAACCACTGATGTAGTCTAGACTTTAAGTCTAAATACTTACAAGTATCGGTATCATGGTTAGAAACTTTCTCAAGAAAGAACATCCATTCAATTTGTATCATTTTCTATATATACTTAATGTAGCTCATTGGAGACTGGGGAGAGGGAGAGAGAGAGAAAGAGGGAGGGAGAGAGGGAGAGGGAGAGGAAGAGGAAGAGGAAGAGGGAGAGAGAGAGAGTGTTTCTCTGAGCTTAACCTCCAGATTTTCTAATATAATTAACTCAGGGTAGGACCTGGGTATAAGCATGTTTAAAGGTTTCCCAGATGATGTACCAGGGCTGATAACGACTCCTTCAGGAAGGCTCCTACTTCTCAGTACTTGCTTGATGTCTCTGAAATCCTATGAAAGAGCCGGAGCCAGGAATCCTAGCAGTATTTTCCATTGCTGTCTGCGTTGCTCTTCACCAAACCGTATGTGCCGTTTCCTGCTTTGTCTTTTGAGGCTACTACTCTGCATGACAAGCTCTGAATATGTTTTATAATAGAATCATTTCCACTTATTATATGTATCTTTTTTGTTGTTTTTTGAGGGAGGATTTCACTACGCAGTTCAGGCCAACTTTGAACTCACTATGTAGCCCAGGCTGGCCTCAAACTCATGGAGATCCTCCTGCCTCTGCCTCTCAACTGCTGAGATTACAGGTTTGTGCCACCATACCTGGTGTATTCCACGTGTTCCTGAACTGAAAAAAATTATTTATACTTTTTGGTTTTACAAACCCTAAATGAAATTAAACTTCTGTGTGATTCTCTTCTTTCTAAAGTCATCATCTTCAACTATAGCCCATCAGTGAGACTTCGGGGACAGACAGCAAGCTTCATGAGGACAAGGACCTATTTATTTCTGCCTCCCGAGTTCCTGGGACCTAGACTGACACATGGAGGCTTTGGATAAATTATTGCCAAATGGACAAGTTAATGAAAGAGTAAAGCCTTTAATAAATGCATAAATCATACCTGTATATTATCTTATTCATGGAAAGTGAGCATGCATTCAAACTATCGAAGCATAGACCCTCTTGAGGTGGTATACATGTGTGTATGTGCATAATGTCCATGCATGTGTAGTTCCTGTATGTGCACACACATGCCGTGTGTGTATGTTTGAGTTCACACTTACTATCAGCATCTGTATGAGGATCCAAAAGTTGCTGAGCACTCAGAAGGATCCCTCAGCATCTCTTGGCTGGCACAGCTGCTTGCTCTGCTCTCCATAGCGATAGTCCTGGGAAACACGGTATTAATACTGAGTGAACAGATGGCGTAGGGTGTGTTACTTAAGACAGTTTTGCCAGGAGGTAAATTTATGCTTTATAAATGTACTTCAAAACTATGCTATTTGATTTAATCACTTAATGCAAAGACAGCTGCATACTATATTTGCCTTAACTGCAGTTATATGGGTTATCTGCCAATCTGTTAATTACAGTATTTTGAAAGACTTCAGGAAAAAAACAGTAATTATACAGATTGGGGTGGGGGAGGAACAGTTTTGAAGCCTAAATTCAGACATTCATTCCCAGCTAACATAAACTTACTGAAGATTTAGAAAACCTGTTAAGAAAGTGGGAGGAGACGTGACGGCTTTCTTTCCCAAGTCTTCTGCGTGTTCCCACTCTGCCTAAGTTCCTGGGGGAACCACCTGCAGAGGGGAGCGGGTACTGTGCCCACAGGCCGTGCTCTGGCGTCCCCCGGAAGGTCTTCTACAACTGCTTGGTTTCTTAAAACTGAAAGAAAGAGGTAAATGTTCAAACATGTTTCCGCCCTGGACCTTCTCATATTTCTTATGTACACTGCTTGTTCCCTAAACCCACTGTAGATTAGAGTTCCCTGTGAAATAGTTGCAGTAATTACTAAGCAGATTTAATTAATACTGTTTTCAGTGAAGGAGAGCACTGGAAGGTTAGTCCGACAGCTTCCTTTTCTTGTTAAAGACTGAATGCCGCATACCTGTAGGAAGAGTCTTGCCACCTCCCCCAGCCCCTGGGAATTCACGGTCAGAGAATTTCATGGTCATGTTGAGAATGAGGTTTCCTGTAGGTGGGATAAAAGCACTGAACAGGCCCCAAGCTGTTAATGAAAGAACTCTAGAAAGGACGTTACGGATCACCGGGTCAAAGCTTTCCATTTAAGGGGGGAAAAACCTAAGCTCCCGAGTTCTTAACTGATCTGTCTCCCCAAGTTAGTTAAGGAAAAGTGGAAGCCGTGACCAACTTCTAGCCAGCTTATGCTTTCTGCACACACTGCCCATGAAAAGTCACAAGACAGAAATGAAACGGAAGGAGCAGAGAGTTCATGTCCTGGTGCTGGTCCAGCATACAACTGGCTAAAGCTGCCAGTAATATAGGGAGGCATACTAAGGGTCTTAGCCTTGCTCACTGAGTGTACTGGGACAATGGCCCTTGGGTTGAGCATCACAACCTGAAGTGTCATAAGCTGCCTACTATGTGCTAGGCACTGTATTACCCATTTTTTCCCAAACATTATCTCAATTAAAACCTGTAGCAATGTATGGTACACACATCAAAATTTCATACATTTTACAGAGAGGGCAACTTGTTTCCAAAGGCTGAGTAATTGGTGTAAAGTTGCACAGTTAATTTCAAACAGAGTCCCACATTCAGATTTGGACTTACAGAATCAAAAGATGTTGATTTGCCAAGAAAATATATTGCTTTGCATTCTTTTTCTGAAATTGACTGAAACACGGCTTGGTGCTCTGAGGTGACCTTCTAAATGGAAATTCATCTGAAGAATATCTCGCCTGCATAGCAGGCTTCACAAAGTGTTCAACAAATCTCAGCTGATGAACTGTTATTTGGTGGACCAGGACCTCAGAACAACTACTCCCACCTCCTTCTTCACAGGAAACAGCGTTCTCAGTGCTGTGGTAATTCTCACACACAGGTACCCATCTGCCCAAACTAACTTTTGTCTGAGCCAAAGGGAGAGGATAATGCCAAGGTTGGCAAGCAGAAGAGGAGTTAGAGGAACAGATTTGGCTTTTGATCCGTCCCAGTCCTACTCAGGCGATTGTCACCCTGAATCTACAGAGGGGCTGGGAGGTACTTACATCTTCAGTGGTCCCTAATATTTCCATCTCCTTGACACTGTGAGATGTAACTTTAAAAATACGGTGAATGTTAGAAAGCTTTTTTACGAAATGTTTACAATAAACGACATTGCTATGAATTCCCCTCGAAATGCCCCCCCCCTTTGAACACACTTATGCCATTTTTCTTGCCACTTTCTGCAGCAGCTCTGCAAGCCCTCCTTCGTATATTTAGTCGCACTATTTTGGCTGTCTCCGTGCTCTGAACTGATTCAATTCATGTTCTTTCCATGGTCATCTTGACTTTGGGGGACAGTCAGAAGCTGCACGGTGCCAGAGCTAGTGAGTAAGGTGGCTGAGGATGCATTGGAAGGTTTTCATGAGCCCGCCCTTTTGTTGGATGTCACTGGAAAGCATTCTCCATATTTTTTGTCACATCTCCCAAAGACACTCTGAAATAAGGATTTCTGAAACTGCTTCAGAAAGTTCCAAGAAGAATGGAATGAGTATGTCCAAGGTGAGCAGAGTATTTTGAGAAGGATTAATGACAATGTCTTTTATTCTGATATATTTTTTAACTTGAGTATTCACCATATATTTTGAACATCATCAGGACAGTGGCAATCTCTCCGAATCCTGTATCTCTGCTTTGAGGCTTTCTTTATATAAGAGAGTGTTTTATCTTAAATGCATTCCTACTTTTGATCATAATTTTTCATATATTATGTCAGTATTTTGAATCAGTATTATTTGGTTATGAGGGGTTTTCTTCCTATTCTTTTTTGACATTTCTAGTATTCCTAATTTTGAAAAATGCATTAATTATCTTTGAGAGAGACAGGTTTATCCACTATGAGTTAATTAAGGAAAGTTCATGCTTTGGAAGTCAGTCTTCCAAGATGGGAGGAAATTTTTCTGGTTTACACTGAAATTCTTCACTGTGCAGGATTGTGTGTGCAGGCTTGTGTGTGCATGTATGTGCACACATGCACATACACACACGCACACATACATGCTCCTTTATGGTGTAAAACAGCTTTGAGGAAGATCTGTCATCACCCAATTACCCAGTTCTGATGTTCAAAAGAAGGCTTTGCTCCTAGGAGTTACGTCAGTTTGGGGGAATTCCGGCTGTTTAGCATTTCAAGCCCCACATAGAAAAGCTGAGTGTCTCCCGGTGTCCTCATTTAACCAGTGCTGCATTTGGCAATCCTGTCTTCCACACAGTGATTTAGAATTTCTTTAAAAAAAGAAAATACAACTCCGTGGTCATCAAAGAAAAGTCTGCATTTGCCTGGGATCATCCTTGTTTCTGTGGAGTGATTTATGAGACAGGGGAGGAGAACCAGCTTCACTCCAGCATCTAAACAGCAGAAGTCCTCAGTATACATTATCTGTTTCTCTTATTCTGCTTCATTTGCAAAAATCGACTAATTTTGTTGGGTTAGTTTTCTGTTGCTGTGACAAAACACACGAGAAAAACCATGGAAAGGAGGAAAAGTTTATTCTGACTCCATGCTCTGATTTCAGACCATGGGCAGCTGGTCCCGTTGATTCAGAGCTGCAGCAAGGCACAGGAATCGTGGTGGAAGGGGCTGGTGGAGGAAGCTGCTCCTTTCACGGCAGCCCATAAGCAGAGGGAGAAAGGGACAGCTGGAGACAGACAGGCCGGGCAAGTTACAGTCCCCACGGTCTCACCTTCTCCAAATAGGTCTCACCTCCTCTATCCTCATCATCTCTCAGTAGTGGTATCAAATTATACATCCATCAATGGATCAATCTACCAAAGAAGTTAGAGTACTCATGATCCAATCACCTTTCAAAAGCCTTACCTTTAATTGAGACTTTGGGGGGAAATTTTTATACTCAAATCATGATAGTTATTTTTAAAAGGCAAGAAGAAACATCCCATCCATTCAGATGAACTCAGCTGAACTTTAATAAATATAGCAATAGTGTTTTCAACAAGTAGAACCAGAGCAATTGAACATCCATATGGAAAAATATGTATCTAGGCAGAAACTTTATACTTTTCACAAAACATAAATTCAAAATGGATCGTAACGCTAAACATAAAGAGCAACACCATAAAACTTTTAGAAAATAACATAGAAGACCATTTTGATGAATTTGTCAATGTATTTTCAGACATAACACAAAAGATGTGAGAAAATGCAAGAAAAAATGGGCTTTAATAAAATAAAAGTCTGTGATTTGAGAAAGACACTGCTAAGAGAATGGAAAAACAAGCCACAGACTGGAAGAAAATGTTTGTATAATATATACCTAATAAATGATTTATACTTCAAATGTGCAAAGAGCATTTAAAATACAACAATAAAAACCAAAAATACTCAATTTCAAAATGCACAAAAAGTCTTAGTAATTAAGAGATACATGTGTCAAATACAGACAACCCCCCCCCAATGTCTTATGTTATTAGGGAAATTGTACTTAAAATAGCAGTGACATACCAATACTCACCTGTTAGAATCACAAAACCCAAAGCACTGACACCACCAGGTACCGACTAGCACACAGAGGGTCAGGAATATTCTACTCACGGCAGAAAAGCAGAATGGCACCACAGCTTTGCTGCCCAGTGTGGCAGTTTCTTACAAAACTGGACATACTCTTGCACTCATTCTAACACTCATACTACTAGACATTTATCAATTGAGATAAGCCTGCACACAGTGTTTAGCAGTTTTATTTGTAATTGCCAGAAACTGAAAGTAACCAAAATATCCTTCAATGAGCGAACAGACAAACAAACTGAAAACACAGAAACCTTAAAATTCTCATTGCTAGGTCAAAGAAGCCAGGCTGGAAAGGCCACATTCCAGATGAGTTCAAGTATATCACATTCATGGAAAAGCAAAACTATAAAAAAGTAATTTCTAGAGTGAAGAAACTATTATTTGTAATGCTATAATTGTAAATAAGTGGCATCATGGATTTATTAAAACCCATAGGACTACCCAACACAAAAAATGAAATTGTGTGTGTGTGTATGTGTGTTTGTGTTCCAGGAACTGACCCCAGGACCTTTGTGGTAAGGTAAAAGTGCATTGATTGTTTTTGGTTTGTTTTGTTTTTCTTTTTAGAGTCTTACTAAGTCACTAAATTAGCCAGGCTGGGCTTGAACTTGTGAAGTCTCCTGCCTCTGTCTTACAGCATGCTGGGATTACAGACATGCATCACCTTAATATAAACTATGGAATTCAGGTTATTATATCAACATTAGTTCATTAATTATAACAAATATACCACATAATGCAAGATATTAATAATAGGGGGAAACTGCATACATTGAGAAAGGCCTACATGGAAATTCTGACCATGTACTCAAATAAATAAAATTTAAAGAACATATTTATTTTGAGAGGCCAGAGATTTGCTGATGATTTTATCATTCAGGAAATTGTTTGGAAATTCCTTCTTTAGACCACTTTCAAAGAACATAGTGCATTTTTTGAGTGCATATTTTTCTGGTTTACGAAACAACCAAAAGTCATTAACATGTAAATAGTGTTGAATTTTATTTATAAATAAAGGAAATAAAATTTAGCTCTAAAAAATAAATAAAAATTTTAAAAAATCAAAGTGCTATGGTAGTAAACACTATGAAAGATGGATTCTAAATAGGGTATGATAAATAGCAACATTATTTGCAAAATACATAGTTTCCCAACGTAATTTTTGTGGAATATTACCTTTGTGTAGGTGCTAAGTACTGATTATAATAAAATCTACAACAGAGATTAATCCATCCCCTTATCCACACAAATTAGAAGGGATACAGAAGGAAAGAATGGGAAAAGGGTAAAGGGCTGAGAATCAGTGTATTAGCAGAGAAGATAAAATCTCAGGAGAAAAAATGTGAGGATAAACGTGGAAATAAGGAAAGGAAATCAACATATGTTTATTTATAAGGTGTTTAATACTTGATTAGATAACTATTTGTAGATAAAATTAAATTTATAATTTGCTTTACTTTCATATAGGATACAAATTATAAGATTATAATAATAAATACATGTGTATAAAAATTTGGGGTACTCCTTCCCACTGTAGAGTCTGTCCTAGGGCGGCTTACATATTTTTGTTCACAGAAACTTCCCCTTTAGCGCAGACTTGTTCATATAGCACCACACCTTCTGCACTTTTAATTGCTCTAAAGTGCCTTGTAAGTCTTTACACAGAAAAACTTCAGATAAATGATTTATAAGTGGATTCACAGAACAAAGGGTGTGATCCGGTGCATGCCCGCTGCCTGAGGCCCTACAAAACACAAGCTAGGACAGGGTTTAAGACGCAGCTTCTAACTGTAATTTCATCTCTCTTTGCCTAGAAATAGCAGAAAGAATGTCACTGAGAAGGATACACTTTTCTGAAGCAAAAGAAAAGCTTTGGCCTTGGAGGCCTATGAATATCATGCATTGTGGTGCTTAGGGTCCAAAGAACGTTCCTTAACCTAGTTGAACCCCATCAGAGTCATTCTGGATTATGTCAGAATTCTTGTGAAGTGCTGAGGCCATGGTTTATTTTTGACTCTTTCCCTCATTACCTGTTTATTTCTTTCGTCTTACTTCCCTAATTAGATAATACATTTTTTAGTATTTACTATACCTTTCTTATGCTGATAAGACACCATGCTGTCTTGACCATGACATATGCTGAAAAATATTTAATTTTTAAAATTATTTTTAATATTTAATTTTCATTTTATTTACCTATATGTTGTCAAAAGCACACATAGTACAGTTTGTAAATATGTTGGATTTGTCCTTTCTGTTAAGTTTTTGGCACAGAAGAAGAAATAAAGGGTGAAGAAGGCCTTTACTCTGGACACGGAGAGGAGAGGAGAGGAGAGAGGAGGGGAGAGGAGGGGAGAGGGGAGGGGAGGGGAGAGGGGAAAGGAGAGGAGAGGAGAGGACTGCATACAGTACAAAGCTCCCCAGACAAAGGAGGCTGGGGTTTTTGAGGACTCTGGCTAGTGGCTGAGTTTGAGGGTCAGGCTCAGTGAAGTGTTAGGGGCTGATTGGGGCTTCCCTGGTGCATAAGAGAAAGTTGCGCTCAGGGCTGAGGGGAGAAGAAGCGCGGAGGGGTCATATGGAAGATACACTGTCGTCAGCCATGTTAGACCACCACCGTAAGGATTCAACAACTGGGGCAGGAGCCTATCAAATACTCGATGGAAATTCAGATCCACAAGGTGAAGGATACTTGTTTCTGGCAAAAATGAACACTTACTTGCCTTGTTATGAGAAGTAATTTTTTAAAATAGACAAAATTGGGGCTGGGGATTTAGCTCAGCGCAAAGCACCTGCCTGGCAAGCGCAAGGTCGTGAGTTCAGTTCCCGGTACCGGAGAAAAACCAAAAAAAATAAAATAAAATAAAATAGACAAAATCTGTAAACATGGATATGCAAGACATTACACAAAAAATAAGGAAGAACCCGAGAGGAAACCGTTGATGAACCATACAATTCTTCAGCCTATTGAGGTAAGTTTCCGTACTGCAGTGAGGGAGGGGAAATCCAGACAAATGATAGTGGACTGTCTGTGTGCAGGCTAACATGGTGCCTGGGGAAGAAATGCCTACACACAGAGAGCTCTGGAATCTGCACAGGTCCTCCCCATATTAACTAAGTGCTGACCAATGTATGTGTTCAACTCAGTTCTTGACAACTATAATGAAATACCTGAGTCAAGCTCCTTCTGAAGAAAAGAGGTTTACTTTATTCACAGCTTTGGAGTTTCAAGGTCCAATATCAGATGGCTCCTTGATGTGGCTTCTGGTGCGTGTCTGATGGTGAATAACATCACATCATGGAGGAAACAGAGGTGGTAAGAAGGACCACATCTCAAATCGGAAGCCACACAAAGCTGGTGGAGGCCAGACTCAGCCTGTGCGTTTTATGAGTGTCTTTGTGAGTTGTGATTGGAAGAGCATAGTGAATGCAGCTCCCAACTGCTGTCCAACAGAAAGGCGGTCCTGTAAAATCACTGGCGTGTGTTCTCACCCACCTTATTCACTGGATCTGGCGCTATGTGACTTCGGGCTCTTCCCCAAATCAAAATGACCATGGCAAGTAAATGTTATGCATCAATTCAGGACACTGAGGAGCTGTGAGAATGCTACTAATGACACCCACAGAAGCGGACGTCCAGAATGGCTGAGAAAATGGCACAAATGGCAGGACACATGTGTTTGACATAAGGTGGGATATTTTGAGGGGCATTAATGACAGTGTGTCTTTCACTGCATTTTTTAATTTTAAACACATATTTTTATATCATGCTTCATATAACAACCATCTTATGAGAACTTCCAAGAAGTCATACAAGAACTACCTTAGTCTCACTTCAGAACAGGGCCTCCAGGGATTAAAGGACTTCCCACTAAATGCCACTACTTAAAAAGTTCTGTCAGTCCCCAAACTACGATACTGGGGAAAAAAGCTCCAAACACATGAACCTCTGAGGACAAGCCAAATTCCAATCATGACAGCATCTGTGTGTGTATTAGTCAGCGTTCCCATCTCTGGGACACAGTACTAACACCCCTAACGCAAAGGAAGAGATGTTTCACTTGGCTCGTGATTCCAGGGTGTTACAGTTTGTGTCTAGATGCCCGCACCAAAGCCTTCTATGGCCGTAGGTGGGGCTCTTCAGAGGTGGCTGGATCTAGAGTGTGTGGATTTAGGGGTGAGGGTTTACGTGTGTGGGATTCCTAATGGGGTCCACTGATTGGTCTGGCATAATTGTGGGTGTAGATAATGGAAAGCCCACCCTGGAGTCAGTGCTAGTCCCCTAAGAGCATGTCGTCTGGATAGAATATAAGGGGCAGGAAGTAGACTGTGGTCAAAAGAGGAACTCATAATTTTTTTTTTTTTTTTGGCTTTTTGAAACAGGGTCTCGCTACGCAATTCAGGCTGGCCTTGAGCTCACTTTGTAGGCCAGGCTGGTCTCGAGCTCTCAACGATCCTCCTGCCTCAGCCTCCCAAGGGCTGGGATTATAGGTGTGTGCCACCACGCCCAGCAAACTCCCTAAATATTTAGTATGCTTTTTCAGATATAAAATCAACATACAAAATCAACTGTGTTTTCATAATTAGCAAAAAACGACTAAAAGTGGAAATGTAGAAAACAATAACAATTACAATAATATCAATGAACATGAAAACCTTGAGGGAGAAAAACCCAATAAAAGACACAAAGACTGTCTTCTGAAAACTACAAAAGACACCAGAAGAAATTTATTTATTTATTTACTTGTCGTTTTGAGACAGGGTCTTGCTGTAAAGTTCAGGCTGGCCTTGAGCTCGTTTTGTAGCCCAGGCCAGTCTCGAACTCCCAACGATCCTCCTGCCTCAGCCTCCTGAGTGCTGGGATTGCAGGCGTGACCACCACGCCAGGCTACATTGGAGGAAATTTTTTAAAAAACATAAACAAAGAATCGATCTACTTTTCTAATGCATTAAAATACTTCGTGTTATCAAGATGTCACCTTAATATCAATTGATTCGCACATTCAGCATAATTCAGTACAATCCTTAAAAGGTTTTATTTTGCAGAAAATAAAAAATTGAATCTGACATTCAGATGGAAATGAAAAAAGGCCTAGCATAGCCAAAAGCAGCTTGCAAATTAAGAACAAAGGTTACAGATTAATGCTATGGTATTTCAAGGCTAATCTTAGGCTGGAATAATGGAGACAGTCTGATACTATTCAAAGGTAGAAAAATAAGCCAATAGAACAAAAATAACTTTACACATAGATGGACAACAGATTCTTCACGAAGGTGCAAAGGCAACGAATGCATTGAAAAACAGGAGCATCCTCAATGAAGCCAGAATAATCAATATGTGAAAAGAGAAAGCCGGATACATACTTCACACCACCCACAACAAGTGACCAGAAATGGATCACAGACATAAATGCAAACTTAAAACCATGAAGTATTTAGAAGAAAAGATAAAACAAAATATTTTTATTCTGAAGTAGGCAAATATATTTTAGATACACTGCAAATCAAAGTGCCATAAAAGAACAAATTTATAATTACACTTCATTAAAATTAAAATTTCTGCTCTGAACTGATGAAACTATAGACTAGGGAGAAATACATGAAATAAAAGACTTGTATCACACACACATATACTTACACAAACATACACACACAAACACACACTAACAGAAAAAGAAGTAAGCCAAATTTGTTTAAAAAGGGCAAAAGAGATTTAGACAGACATTTTATGCATAATAAATAAGCACATGAGACATTTCTCAGCCTAATTTTTCATAAGGAAAATGCAAAGTAAAGCAGCAAAAGAAATCCACTACACACCTGCTAGAATGACTAAAATTAACACGACTGACCATATCAAGTGTTGCTGACGATATCAAGAAATGGAAACACTCCGACTTTGGCAGTGGGAACATAAGGTTGTACAACTACTTTGGAAAAGCTTGCTTGGAGGTTTCTTAACAAATAAAATACATAAGTCCCGTCTGACCCAGCTTTTATACTTTCAATTCTACTCAAGAGAAATGTGTCACATCAACACAAAAACTCTCATGAATCTTGTCAGCATCTTTATTTGTAGTAGCTCAAAGCTTAAAACAGACATTTATTATATTTGCATGAAAAAAACTATGAAATTTTAATAAACTAGCCTGTAGTGAAAGAAAGCACATGTAAAGGCCAAAGAGAAGCCATTTTGAGTGAAACAAAAATAATCAGTTTTAGGATATAAGGCTCATTTGATTTAATATAAATTAATTGAACCTATTCAAGATGTGTTTAAGAAATTTTAGCTATAAATGCCTAGTATCACAAAACATGACCAGAAAAAACACCCTTCATTTGTATCATTTTCTGTATGTACTTAATGTAGCTCCTTGGAGTCGGGGGAGAGGGAGAGAGAGAGGAAGAGAGAGTGAGGGGAGAGGGGGAAGGAGGAGGAAGGAAATTTTCAGTGGGTATCAAAGGAAAGGAGGAAAATGCCTTGCAGAGGTGCACCAGTTCGCTTTCAAAACAATCATTTATATAACTGAGATTAAAATGTATCCAGCCCATTTCAGCATGAAGTCTTTTCAGCGGAAGCAGATAAAGATCTGGGCTGCTGAAACTTGTTTCGCGGTCCTATGAAAGAGCTGCAGGATCACTGACACTTACTAGGTATGAATCAAGGTGCAGCTTCCTGTGTAAAGGTGAAGGCTGCAGCAGAGCACCTGCACCCCAGGTTATAATGACCTGGGCGGAGGCAGAGCGGGGTCTGGGGAGCTCGAGATCTATGTATGAATCAAGGTGCAGCTTCCTGTGTAAAGGTGAAGGCTGCAGCAGAGCACCTGCATCCCAGGTTATAATGACCTGGGAGGAGGCAGAGCGGGGTCTGGGGAGCTCGAGATCCTGCTGCGGGTTCCCGCAGTTCTGATTCAGCAGTGACGCTTTCACTTAACTTGCGCTTTCACGCTCTGACTTAATCCACGTTGGCCCTATGAAATGGTAACCACAGGTGCAGTTTGGGCAAAAATAAGACTGGCCGTCAAGACAAAAGTTGTGGGTTTACGCCCCTGCCGAGTGTGTGTGTGTGTGTGTGTGTGTGTGTGTGTGTGTGGTATTGGGGACTAAACCCAGGGTCTTACATCTGAGGTACATCTTGGGCTGGGCTTGTAGTTGTGATCCTTCTGCCTCAGCCTCCTTCCTAGAGTGCTAGGATTACAAGCCTGAGCCAGGAAGCCCTGTCGCCCTGCCCCTTTTTAGACTGTGTAACTTTGGATGGATATTTAACTAAATTATCTTTATTTTCCTCATCTGTAAAAGGGAGACGGTTATCATTTCCCCAGAGTTTTCACTTTTCAGTTACATAGTGGATAGAGAAAATCAAGTCAGCATAAGCCCTGAATAATAATGGCTGGATAGTAAATCAGTGCAAAAAACAAACAAGTTGGAGGCCACCCAGAAATAATGCTACAGTAACAGAACAGCTAAAAGACAACACTATGGCACAGGAAAAGAGGATTAACTGACTATTTTTCTCCAGGGCAGGTTAGTCCTCAAGTCTAACAGAGACACTTGGCAGAGCAGTACAAACTGGAATGCTAATTGAACTGGATTAAACATCAGGTTATCTAAGGTCACCCTCTTCGCAGTCTGACATTATCAAGTATCTCTTTCAAGCATAATCTTACCCAGAGGAGAAGCGGGACCCCCTCAGAGACCTTCCTCCTTCTCTTCCCCCCAAGAAAAGCTTTCTTCAGTTAGAGTTGCCAAATGAATTTTATCTTATCCAAAGGAGGCAATAGTCATGAGGTAAGTTCCACAGATTCCTATTTCCAGGAAAAGTCTTTCAACAGTGCTCGTCTTCATACCTGAAATGCCAGTGACTGTTTGAAGTCTAAGGATTTCTTTCTTGTTCCTAAGGAAATAAAGATAACATATTTGAGGTTAACTTTGAACTCCCAAGTATTTTTGAGAAAGACTCGCTAGAATCCACTGTCAGTGGCTGCTCTCCAAGGAGTCTGGTGTTAAAACATTATCACTGCATTACTCCCACATGGTACACTGTCTCTATAAAATCACATCTTGTAGTTCCCTAAGAGAGATCAGTGAAAATAGAACCATTGCATGAGCAATAGTAGGCTTAAAAATCAAGGAAAAAGTCAATATGAGCTAGGACCATCTTTGTCTAAAATGGTCTTATGGCAAAGACTTCCAGAAAGTTGCTTGTGAAGCTCTAAGCCACACTGGAATTGAATCTCTTGAAAATTTCGAAAATGAATTTGTGCAGGAGGGCAGGGCACCATGACTATCTGTGAATGTTACAAAAGAAAGTTCGGGAGAAAACATACGGGATTTTGTAGAAAAACCATCATCAAAACTAGTAATTGACTATGCTTGGAGACATTATACTTGGTTTACAATAATTTGAAAGTCTGTTTAAAATTTTCATGCCAAGATAATTCAGTTCACTGCCATTGGAAAAAAAAATGTGTCATGTAGCACTTTTGTGAGGAAGACGGAGACTACGAAAAATTAGTGAAATGCAATACAGTAAATGTTAAGACTAATCATAGAATCATCAATAAATTTGTTAAAGTTTAGATAAGTTTCAGGCTTGCCAGGCCTGATAAGTTTACGTAGTATAGTTTTTGGACTTTAGTACACTCAGTAGACACAGATTTTTGTTAGACAAATTGTCTACTCCATGCCCAGAACTGTTGTTTAAAACAGGTATTTAAAAATATAGCCACATCCCAGAATGAGAATTTTCCTCAAAATGTTTCTCTAAAGAATTCCTGTCTTCAGCAAGTAAAAGTAGCACTCCTGTGTGTTTACAGAAAAATCTAAAGTGTTCTAAGCCCAAAGTTATCAGCTAAATTTACTTCTTGGAAAACAATTTTCAGTGGAATATTTACGCAGAGGATGTTGAAGATGACAGTGAGGATCACTGAGAGCTGAAGGAGGAGTCCAGGAGAAAGAATTTCGCTTTTTTGTCAGTGAAATATGACTTTACAACCTTTTTTATTGACTAAAACACAAAAGAAGCATTCACAAAGCCTACTTAAACCTAAGTCGGAGAACAATTTTAACCAAATCTTTATTTTACCGGAAGTGAAACTTGTAAGGGACAGAAAGAAAAAGGAAGCCAGAAAAACTACGAAAAGGCCATTTCTTCTTCCAAACTCCGGTAGACAAGCAAACAGAAATGTCAGTAAAAAGCCACGCGTGCACCAACACTTCATTTGGCTATTATTCTGTTTGTCATGCACAGTTGATTGTTCAGAATAAACAGCTCGGCCTCTCCCTCTTTGTATCTTCTCACCCGACCTGGGCTTTCACAAGCGGGGCTCCCCTTCCCGGCAGAACCGGCTGAGGGAAGGACGTGAAGGATTTCCCACGACTTGTGAACCAGGCTGTGAATCACAGAAACAGGAAGAGTATCATCATCCCTGCACATCTGGGAAAGGATTTGTTTTTCTTCTCACTTTTGTGCAAGCTTTAGCGTTCTGGTACTTCGGAAACGAGAAAGAACCCCTTTTCTGAACAGTCCTCTTAGTCGCAGGGAAGAAGGCAGGGGGGCCCGGTTGAAGTTTATGGTGGGGGGTGGGGAAGGGAGCAAAGTATAAGTAGCGTGGACTCTACTGCCCTCTAGTGATCGGACTCCGCAAAAACTGTACCTGTTCTGTTGATTTGTTGTACTTGCTCCTAGGCTTGGTTCCTCCCACTCGGAGAATTTCAACTGAAGGGAAAAGTCTCACGAGATGACAGCATTACCAGGAGTGTCGGGAACAGCCACATTTTACCTGATGTATCATAACTAGGAGCTGGTCCTTTATTTATTTATCCGGATCACTGAGGAAAATACACCAAACAGAATCAGCACAACCAAGGTGTTCTTGGATTTTTTTTCCAAAATAAAAAAAACAAAGTCAAAATTTAAAAGCCAAGTTCCCTAGCCCTATGCACAGTTCCTCAACGCGCTTGCGTTTCTGATAATTATCTAACTTCCTTTTCACGTGTTAAAGGATGCGGAAGATGAACGCTGGCCGGTAGTGTGTGCACGCAGAAGCGTTGGCTGTGCAAACCTGAATGCTAAGGGTCGCGCTGAGCCACATATTTAAATGGGGGCTCAAGGCCACATCATCTGCTCCTTTAATGTGTCTCTAAAGTTACATGCAAATCCTTAATTTCTTTTCTTCTAAATTTTCCCTCTATGTGTGACTTACATTTAAAAAAATAACATGCTAGTGATGTTCACCATCAAGCTAAATTTATCTGTAATATACTTCCATTTAGTAAGTTTTCTTTATACTCGCTCCAAAAATGCATGCATGTTCTATTTTTTTTGTACCGGGAATCAAACTCAGGACGTTGCACTTGCCAGGCTGGCGCTGTGCCACTGAGCTATATCCCTGGCCCCATGCATGTTCTCTCAGATACACAAAACATTAAATTACAATAAAATGACTGTCTTGTAACCTTATACTGCAGTCACCCTACAAACAGAGACGTTTAATCAAACTTATGTTATTGCACCAATAGTAAACACAGGAGTAATTCAAATATCATTTTTGTTTCGTCTCATTTCCACGTAGCTGTACGAGGATGTAGTAGGTGGTATGATGATGAGCTGACATGTGAATTTGCCTGGAGCTGCTATGGGCAGAGCAGAAAGTTTGTCAGCTCCAAATCACAGGGAGGTTTTGAGAATCTTTGATTTGCTACTTCCTAAGCAAATTGCTAGTCTCCAGCGTTCTCCTCCGTGCTGAAAGATATTTCAGGTAGCTTCCTGCTGGATACTTGTATATCTCGACTAAGAGCTCAAAATGACTCAGTGTCTGAATTTTTGCAAGTGCAGCTCAATAAATTAATGATAATCATGAGCTATTATTCATTTATCTCCCTTACTACAGTTTCAAATGTGCAAGTTTAATGCTTGGCTAATTTCCTTCCACTGTGCTAACCCAGTCAAGCGATATCATAAATTAAGTATTGAATTCCTTTTAAAGCATTACTTCCAAGTGCATGTGTTAAGAATTACTCATTGTTGGAAAACCTGAGCTTTAGTTCCAGTTTTACAAGGTACTGTTGGCAACTTTGACAAAGTTCAGCTATAAAATAGGAGTTAGATTAAATTCCTTCCTAATTTGAAACTTTTACTGTTATTGAAAGTCAAGAATTTCCAGCCCAATTATTTAGTTCTTTAGTTTGGAATGACAGCATTTCTGGCTCGTTGTATGGGATTGATATTTTGGTCAAATTAAAAAGCTAGAGATATGATAGATACTTGGAATATAAAAAATACACCTGTGAACAGATTTTTCCACATAAGAACAGCCACCTTAATAATGGCTTATACTGTACACCCTAACCTTCCAGTGTCAACTAAGTGATGGAGTTGTAGCTTGGTGAGTATGCCAAAAATTGGCCCAATATTTCTCTTTTCAGTTCCACGCATACTGCAAGTTGGAAGTCACACATGACTATACGCAACTCAAAACTCAGGTAATTCCTCAAAAGAAATAAAGGCACTCCTTGCTTTTAGCTCAAATTATATATATGTGGGGAGGGGCGCAATTTATGTTGTATTTTTTCCTTTCATTTTTCTCTTTTTATTTTTTTATTAGTACGTGCTTGCAGTACACAATAATTACACTTGGTGTGGGAGGTTGGTGTATGTACATAATACATTTATTTTTCATCTCTCTCCCTCCTTTCATCCTCTTTCCTCTGTATTTTGTTCCCCACCCCTTTTGCAAAAGATCTCTCTACTTCCTACTTTTTTCTCTACTTCCTATTATCCATCTTTTATTTTACTTTTTATTTGTACTTTGGGTTTCTCTTCTAAGAGAAACCATGCAATTAGTAAGCTCGTGTGTCTGTTTCATTTCACTTAAGGTTATGGTCTCAGGTGCATCCATTTTTCCAAAAATGACTCACGGTTAACCTGCTTTATGCAGAATAGTACTCCACTGTGTACAAATGCCACATTTTCTTTATCTATTCATCTGTTGATGCACATCTAGGCTGCTTCCAAGACTTAGGTATTATGAATTGCGCTGCTATTAACATGGATGTGCATGTATCACTGCAAAACGAAGTCTTTAAATTGTTCAGGAAGATACTGAAAAGGGGAATAGCTGAGTCAGATGGAATTTCAGCTTTTTGAGGAATATCCGTAATGATTTCCATAGGGGATGTACTAGTTTACATTTCCGAACAATGTAGAAGGGATCACATTCCCCACAGCCTTGCCAGCATTTGCTATTATTTGTCATTGCATTTTCTTAATGATGGACATTCTTTTCAGAATAAGAGAATTTCAAGGTTGTTTTAATTTGCATCTGTCTAATGGCAGGGATGTTCAACGTTTTTTCATTTATTTATTGGTCATACGTACTTCTTCTGAGAAATGTCTGTTCCTTTCAATTGCCCGCTGTTTGATTGGGTCTTTCATTTTGGTGGGTTTAATTTTTCAAAATTCTTTATCTATTCTAGATATTAGTCCTCTGTCTGTGAAACAGTGGGCAAAAATTTTTCTCACACTGTAGGTTTGCGCTCACTCCATTGTTTCCTTTGCTGCCCAGAAACATTTTATTTTGATATCCAATTTGTTGCTTTTTGGTACCACTTCTTGTGCCATTGAGGTTCTGTTCAGAAAGTCCTTTCCTATTCTTATATCTTTAAGAAATTTACCTACTTTAAATTCCAACAAATTAGATGTTTTTGTTTTAACAGTTAGATCATTGTTACTTCAGTTTAGTACAGGGTGCTATTGTGGATCTAGATTCAATCTGCTGGATGTGGATGCAATTTTCCCAGCACCACTTACTAAAGAGGCTACCTTTCCTTCATTATGTGTTTTTTTGGCCCTTTGGCAAAGACCAAATAGCTGAAAGTGTCTAGGGTTGCTTCTGTGTGCTCTACCCTCTTCTATTGATCACATGTCAGTTTTTGTGCCAATACTTGGCTGTATTTTGTAACCCCAGCTTTATAATATAACTTGAAATCTGGGATTGTGACACATCCTACTTTGCTGTTGTTACCAAGATTGTCTTTGCTATTTTGGACCTCTTCTGGTTCAGTATGAATTTTAATTGTTTTGTCTAATTCTGTGAGGAAAGCTGCTGGTATTTTGATTGGGCTTGCGTTAAATCTATATATCAGTTTTGGAAGTATGTGAATTTTGACTAAATTGCTTCTTCCTATCCAGGAACATGGGATATCTTTGTACTTTCTTATGATGTCTTTGTTCTCCTTTTATAGAATGCTATTGTTTAGCTCTTTCACACTTCCTTGATTAGGTTAATTGCTAAGAATTTCATTTTTCTTGATGGTATTTTGAATCATGTTTTCCTAATTTCTTTTTCAGTGGGTTCATTATTGGTGTTCAGAGATGCTGTTGAATTTTGTGTGGTGATTTTTTATCTTGCTACATTGATGAAATTTTCTTAATTCTAGAAGGTTTTTAGTGAAATTTTTTTTGGCCTTCTAAGTATAGGATCATGTCATTTGCAAATAATATTTTAACTTCTTTCTTCCCTAAACATAGGCCTTTTTCTTCTTTCTCTTGCCTGATTGTTCTGATTAATGTGTCAGGTATTGAGTTGAACAGGAGTGGTGACAGTGGACATCTTTGTCTTGTTCCTGATTTTGAAGGGAAATCTTTCAGTTTTTTCCCATTCAATATGATGTTAACAGCAGATATGTCCTAAATGGTTTTAGTCAAATTGTTGTATCACCCTTCTATACGTATTTTCTTCAGGGATTTTATGATGAATTTATGTGAATTGTCAAGGGGTGCTCTGCATCTATTGAGATGACCATTTGATTTTTGTGCTTGTTTCTGTTAATATGATGAATTATATTTATTGGTTTTTGTATGTTGAACTATCCTTGCATCTTGTGATAATGTCTACTTGGTCACAATATATGATATTCTGATGGTTTGTCGCATTATTTTTGCCAGTATCTTGTTTAGGATCTTTGTATCTATGTTCATTAAAGAGACTGTCCTCTAGTTTTCTTTTGTGATTGGATCCTTGTCTAGTTTTGGAACCATGGCAATTCCAGTTTCCAGGAATAACTTTTAGAGTACTTCTCTTTTGATTTCAATAAAGAGTTGGAGGAGTATTGGCGTTAAATCTTCCCTGAGCACCCACACACGTGCCCAGTGACATGTGAAGCCCCAGAGCAGGTGATCCACGAAAGTGCTGAAGCTGCGTTTGTGTCTGGGTTTGTGTTCCTGTCTGGGTGGGAGCAAGGAAACATGTGGTCTGTGATCACTGCCAGCTCAGCCCACCTCTGGCCCCTGTGCTCATGGTGAAA
>NW_004955434.1:16261200-16262676 GCF_000276665.1 Chinchilla lanigera
CCATCAGGCCATAGAAGAGATCAGATCAGATATAATCTCTTACACAAAAAATGAAATGACAATAATAATGAAAGACCTGCTCAGCACATCTAAAGAAGAAACATAAAAAAAATAGATGAACATAGGCAATGGACAGAAATGTTAAATGAAAAACATAGAAATGAGCAGATTCAAAGTGATATACAGGAAATCAAAGCTTCCATTGAAAGCCGCCAAGACTGCTTGAATGAAGCCAAAGATAGAATTTCAGATTTTGAAGACAGCATGGCAGCTAGTGACCGTGAAAGAAAGAATCTCTTAAAATCAACAAGGAACCAGGAAAAATCAATTCAACAGCTGCAAGACGAGGCAAAGAAGAATAATGTATGACTGATAGGAGTCAATGAAACAACAGCAGGCAACACAAATGACATAAAAAGAATATTTACAGAAACAATAGCAGAAAATTTCCCAAGCATAGAAACAGAACCTGACATACAGGTAAATGAGACATATATAACTCCAACTAACCATTACCAAAATAAAATTCAATATTAAAGCAGAAACACTAAAGCTATTGGAAGAGAAAGTAGGTAAAAACCTCAAAGACATAGGGGTAAGCAGAAAGTTCATGAACAAAAACCAAACTGGCCGTGAAATAATTCAAAGAATCAACAACTGGGATCTCATCCTACTGAAAAGTTTCTGCACATCAAAAGAAATCACCAGTAGAGTAAAAGAAAACCCACAAATTGGGAAAAAGTTTTAGCTGACTGTCCCTCGGACAAAGGTCTTCTATCTAGAACATATAAAGAATTAAAAAACATCAGCCTCCCCAAATTCAAAGACCCAATCCAAAAATGGGCAGCTGAGATGAATACACATTTCTCAGATAAAGAAATACAAATGGCAAATAAATACATGAGAAAGTGTTCAACATCATTAGTCATTTGAGAAATGCAAATTAAAATAACATTGAGATTGCATCTTACCCCAGTAAGAATGGCTAGCATTAAGATATCAAGCAATAGAATGCAGGAACCTCTGTGAAGGGTGAGGGAGGGAACTAACCCCACCTATCACCTGTCCATCATTACTAGAACTTCCATCCAAAGGGAACCCAAGTGCCTGGCCTATCCGCCAACACCATGGAATGGGCAGCCAGTGTGGAAAGCATGTGGGACTCAGCAACCAGCCCATCTATAGGAACCCAGGGTAAGTCCACTCTAATAAGGGGAAACACTTTGCATATGAGCTCCTAATTTATGACTGGTTTTGTAACATAATTACAGACCTTGCCCCTTTGGTCTAAAGTATAAACTCAATAGTTGCCACAGTTTGTCAATTTCTAAATTGTGCTTGATGCTCTCATTATTGCTAATTGTACTATTGTAGCTAGGATGTTAGAATCACTTGTTCTTCCTTGTGTAACAATATTGGAAAGCTCTGGGGTAATAACCTCACCATAGCCCTACACCAAAAGTCTGGAGACAGAGG
>NW_004955434.1:16263206-16265209 GCF_000276665.1 Chinchilla lanigera
ATGAAACAGATTCAAAGAGATATCTAAGAAATTAAAATTTCCATTGAGAGCTGGCAAAACCACTTGAAGGAAACTGAAGGTGGACTTTCAGACCTTGAAGCCAGAATCACAGCTAGTGATTATGAAAGGAAAACTCTTTTCAAAATAATAAGGAATCAGGAAATAAGTATTCAAAATGATGCAAAGAAAAGCAATATAAGACTGATAGGAGTCAACAAAAACAAGAATCAATACAAATGACATAAAAAGACTATCTGCAGAAGTAATGGCAGAAAATTTCCTAAGCATGGGAAAAGAATCTGATATACAGTTAAGTGAGGCATATAGAATTCCAATTAGCCATACCCAAAATAAATCTACATGCAGACATAATAATCGAGATCCCAGAAATTTGGCACAAGAACATAATATTAAAAGCTGTCAGAGAAACAAAACAGATCTCCTATGAAGGAAAGCCCATCAGAGTAATGGCAGACTTCTCAACACAAGCCATCAAGTGAAGAACACTTTAGAGTGAAGTTTTTCAAGTCCTAAAAGAAAACAAGTTCCAATCCAAATCGATGTAACCTGCAAAACTACCTTTCAAAACTAATGGAGAAATAAGATACTTCTATGACAAAGAACAACTGAAGAAATTCATGACCAACAAACCAACCATTCAAAGAGTACTGAAAGATAGTCTAGAAAGACATAAAAATTACCACAGTTTCAAGAATGACAACAGAAAGAAACCACCAAGCAGGGCAAGCAATTAAACAGAGAGCAAAAGTAAGGAACCAACAGCAGGAAAATAACATGACAAAGATAAGCCAATACATATCAGTTATAACCATTAATGTAAATGGTCTCAATTCACTAATCAAAAGAAACAGACTCCCAGATTGGCTCAAGAAACAAAATCCAACAATATGTTGTATACAAGAAACACATTTAACTCAAATTCATAGATTGAATGTCAAAGAAGGAAAACAATACTCCATGCAGCAAGAATCCAGAAAAAAGCAGGGGTAACTATTCTGTTTGCAGACAATGTGAATTTCAAACCAAGAATGATCAGAAAGATAAAGTCACTACATGCCTATTAGGGGAAAGCTTCAAGAGGAAGAGATTACAATCATAAACATGCATGCACCAAATTCAGGAGCACCCAACCATATAAGACAAATATTAATAGACATGAAAAATCAAATGAGCAATAACATAATTATAATAGTGGACTTTAACACTTCATTGTCACGAGGAGATTGATCAGCTAGACAAAAAAGCAGCAAAGAAATTAGAGAACTAGAAAAACTTGTGAACAAATGCACTTTGTAGACTTTTACAGAGTTTTCCAAACAACAACAGAAGACACATTCTTCTTAGCTGCACATAGGACATTTTCTAAAACAGATCATATACTATCCCATAGAACATGCTTAAGTAAATGCAAAGGAATTGAAATTGTACTATGCATATTACTGGGCCATAGCACAAAAAAATTGGAAATTATTGTAAAAAGAAATTGCAAACCTCTATAAGCACATGGAAATTAAATAACACCTTCCTGAACAACCAATGGATCAAGATGAAATTAAAGAAGAAACTAATATCTACAATCAGACAAAAATGTAAATACAGTTTGCTGGAAATTGTGAGACACAATGAAATCAGTCCACAGAGGGAAATTTATAGCAGTGATTTCTCCCATCAGGAAAAAACAACAAGCACAAATAAACAACCTAATGTTACACCCCAAGCTTCTGGTACAAATGATAGGGAAAGAGAGATTCCATTTTCTTTCTGTAACTCCATTTTAGAAGTCACTTAAACTTTAGATGAACTCAATTCTCCACTCCCTCCTTTATAGCTAACAAAGGGAGAACAGAGCTAGAAAATGAGAAACAAATAGTTAAAACAAACTGTAGGCAAGCTAAAATTTAACGTACTAACAAACCCCTAGGAAATGTATACCTTGTGACCATGATATAGAATTTTTGTAAAATTCCTAAATGAGGTAATGC
>NW_004955434.1:16265715-16297728 GCF_000276665.1 Chinchilla lanigera
AAACTTACCAACAAAGAAAGGCCCAGATCCTGATGGATGTGTAGATGAATTCTACAAGAAATTTACAGAAGATTTAAGGTCAAAAATCCTCAAACTCTTTAATGAAATTGAAAGGGAATCAATTCTCCCTCCAGTCATTGCTGGAGGCAAGTATTACCCTGATGCCAAAACGAGAGAAAAACCCTACCAAAACTAGAGAATGACCCAACCAAAAAGGAGAACTACAGACCAATCTCCCCAATGAACATAGATGCAAAATTCCTCAATAAAATACTAGCAAACAGAATGCAGCAAATCATCAAGAAGATTATACACCATGACCAAGTGGGATTCATCCCAGGAATGCAGGGGTAGCTCAATATATGCAAATCAATAAATGTAATACATCATATCAACAGAGCAAAGCTAAAAATCAAATGATTATCTCAGTAGATGCAGATAAAGCTTTTGATAAAGTCCAACATTTATTCATGATAAAAACCCCACAGAAAGTTGGCATAGATGGACTTTACCTCAGTCTGGTTAAAGCCTTCTGTGAGAAACCAACAGCCAACATCACACTAAATGGACAAAAACTGAAAGCTTTCACTTTAAAAATCAAGAATAAGAAAAGGATGTCACCACTCCTATTCCACATAGTTCTGGCAACATTAGGCAGAGCAATTAGACAAGAGAAATAAAAGGAATAAGGATAGAAAAAGAAGAAGTGAAATTAACATTATTTGCAGATGACCTGATACTCTATGTAGAAGACCCCAAAAACTTCACCAAAAGACTCCTAGAATTAATAAACAAATTCAGTAGCATAGCTGAATACAAAGTCAACACTCAAAAATCAATAGCATTCCTATACACAAACAACAAACACACTGAGATGGAAATTATGGAAATCATACCTTTCACTATAGCATCCAAAAATTTGAATACTTAGGAATCAATCTAACAAAAGAAGTTAAAGATGTATACAGTGAAAATTACTGTACTCTGAAAAAAGAGATAGAAGAGGATTTCAGTAAATGGAAAAATATTCCTTGCTCATGGATAGGAAAAATCAACATTGTAAAAATGACCATACTCTCAAAACTGTTATACATATTTAATACAGTCCTGATCAAAATACCATTAGCATACCTCACAAATCTAGAGAAAACATTCCTAAAATTCATCTGGAACCAGAAAAAAAAACCTACAATAGCAAAGACAATCCTGGGCAACAAAGGCAAGGCAGGAGGCATTACAGTCCCTGATTTGAAATTATACTATAAAGCTATAGTGATAAAATCAGCATGGTACTGGCAAAAAAAAAAAAAAACAGACCAGAGGATCAATAGAGTAGAGTAGAAGATGCAGTTGCAATTACAAACACACTATACCAACTTATCTTTGACAAAGGAGCCAAATATGTTCACTGGAAGAGTGATAGCCTCTTTAATAAATGATGCTGGAAAAATTGGCTTTTCAAATGTGAAAGACTAAAACTAGACCCATGTGTATCACCATGCACTAAAATAAAGTCAAACTGGATCAAAGATCTAAACATTAGAACAGAAACACTAAATCTACTAGAAGAGAAAGTAGGTAGAAATCTTGAAGACATAGAAATAGGCAGAGAGTTTATGAACAAAAGCCACACTGCAGGGGAAATACTTCAAAGGATCAGTAGCTGGGATCTCTTCTTACAGAAAAGTTTTTGCACATCAAAAGAAATCACCAACAGAGTGAGAAAAAATCCCATGAATTGGGAAAAAAATTTAGTCACTGTCCTTAGTCAAACAATTTCTATAGAATATATAAAGAAATTTTAAAAATCAGGCCCCCAAAATTAAAAGGCCCAATCCATAAATGGGCATCTGAGATAAATACACATCTCTCAAATGAAGAAACACAAATGGCACATACATATATGAAAAAATGTTCAACATCATTGGTCATTTGAGAAATGCAAATGAAAACAACACTGAGATTCCATCTCACCCCAGAAAGAATGATGAACATCAAAAAATCAACCAATAACAAATAATGGCTTGACTCTGGGGAAAAAGGAACACTTCTCCATTGCTGGTGGGAATGTAGACTGGTGCAACCACTGTAGAAATCAGTGTGGAGATTTCTCAAAAAACGAGCATTAGAGGTCCCATTTGATCCAACTATTTCCCTTCTAGGTATTTTTCCAGAAGAATTGAAAACTATATACCACTGTGATATGTGTGCACCCATGTTTATAGCAGTACAATTTGTCATAGCCAAATCTTGGAAACAACCCAGATGACCATCAACTGAGGAATGGCTAAAAATGATGTGGTCTTTTTATACAATGGAGTACTGCTCAGCTACAAAGAAAGATAAACTCAAGGCTTTTATAGGTAAATGGTTGCAACTACAGACCATATTCGTAAGTGAAATAAATCAGACTCACATGTGTAAACATTGTATTATCTCCCTAGCATAAGACACTCAAAGCGTAAATAAGATCCAAAAAAAAAAAAAAAGAAAGAAAGAAAGAAAGAAATATGAGGTAAGAGTAGACAACTTAGCAATCCCTGCTATTCAGGTTCTTCTCTGAGGTAAACACGCTCATTTCCTCCAGAAAGAGGGACAAGCACCTTCCACTTGAAAGCAGGCCTTATGACTCCCTTCAGAGGAATGTCAGAAAGTCTGTCCTGAACTTTCCATTTTTCAAATTCTTTCAGGTGAAAATATTCAATATACCAAGTCACCATGTCTTGAGGAGGTATGTCCTGAGCCCCCATGTACTACCATCCCTGGGAGATGAGCTAACAAAGGAAAGAAGATGCCAAAACAGGCAACCAAGGGCAAGCACAAGAAACAAAACCATGAACAGTCTAAGTAATAAAGATGTGGGATGCAAAAGAACAGGAGCTTTAAATCAGGGAAAGACTGGTAGCTCAGTTAGCCATTGTGATCTTCAGATTGCAGGATGGGAATAAACCTTTTACTGTCTTGTCTTTTTTCCTTAGAACATACACTGAGAAACAGGGCTAGTTCTCTGAGAGTGGCCACCTTACTGAGATGATAGTACTGTTGAAATAACTCCTTTGGAATTCAGGGGTTGGGTGGAGGGGATTCTCCTTCTAACAATACAGTCTCAATCCTGAAAGTATAACCATTAGCAAAAGCAGCAGTAAAACATGTTTTAAGTTCTATCCTCAGTCACTGTTCTCCCTGTATTAGCCTGTTTTGCATTACTACGACAAAAAATGGTGAGTTGTTCTTCACTCACTAATGCATGTCTCACCTTCCCTATTCACACATCTTCTCAAGCAGATGTCTCTCCTCCCCTCTCTTTCTGTCTTGCTATCATTTATTTAGATGATGAACCCGTATAATGGGATGAGTTTGACTTAATGCTGCCAGAGTTGGAGATAAACTGCATTTCCTAGGGGCTATTCTGTGCTTCCCTTTGTGGTCAGGAAGAACTCTATGCAGTTCTGCATCAGCCTGACATGTCTGGCAGGCAGGGATGGCATTTCCTGAATAGGGAGGGAAGAAAGAAGTGAGGCAACACTATGTGCGGAAAGTATTGAGGAATGACCAGCAGAGCGTATGTGACTTCACACCCTTCCTTGGAAGGGTAAGCTTAGGACAAAGTAGAAGTAAAAATATTTTTTAAAAGGTTTAAGGGGGTTAATTGTTATGATGTCATAAACAAATGCTTAAAATTTATGTTCAATTGCAGGCTGTATTTCTTTAAATATAAATTGAGATTGAACCATTGATCCTACTTCTAAGAAAACTAGCTTTACACCCTTAAATTTTTGCTCAACCATATAAACAGCATAGGTACAGAAGACTTACAGAGGGTCCAAAAGAAAGCTAAAGTGATCACAAAGTGGACAAGCTATGAGAAGAGAGGCTCCTGGTGGGAAGGTTATGTTTAGCTATAGAAGATGCAGATTTGAGTACAGGAAGGAAAAGGGGCTTCTGGTAAATCTCCAACCCCTGAACACCCACAGCCTCAGGTATCTTCATATGTCAGGAAAAAGTCACAAACACCAACTTGAGATGAAACCAGGACAATTTGAAAATGAGCTGTGGTTTCATGTGCTGCCTGCCGTCACCCCTACCAGCTCCTCATTCTAGCTGGCCTCACTGTCTCAGCTTAGCTTCAGGCAATGGCTTTTATTAACTGACTATACCCTCCCATTTCCAGGATTTGAGCTCTTAACTATTTTTCAGAAAGAGGCAAGGAATTGTCCTTTGTATGATCTGTGAAGGAGTATAATGGCAGGGGGAGACAAAAACCATCTTGGGACTGATGGGAAGTGGGACTTCTTGGGACTAAGGGAACTGCTATAAAGGCTTGCAAACAACATACAAATAATTCCTTTTCCGTGGGAGAAAGTAGAGGGACCAGGGAGAAACAACAGTAGGGGAAAATACCACCAATCTTCTTGTAGCCGCTGAGCTTCTAAACAATCATCTATTTCCAGAAAGCAGTCACTGTCTAATGTGTTCACATAGGATATTGGCAAAAAAAAATTTTTCTCAGGAAAAAAACATTCTCCTCATAAACTTAGAAAAGTCATTGTGTTATATGTTCAAATTAAATTTTATTTTGGTTATACTTCAAGTCAAATCTACACTGGAGAAATAGTCCTGAGATCAGGCCAATTTAATAATTTAATCCAGAAAACTATCATATGGAATGTCTAGATTTTGGCTTCATTTCATTTCTGCATCTTATGCCATCTGTCCTGATGCTTCTCAAGAGTTCAGATGATTCATACAGTAAAGGACAAAGGAAATACTAATTTCCTCACATGACACTGCTGGATTAGATAACTGTGATTATCATTCTTACCTGTGAAAGTAAAGGTGATAAAGAATGCCTAAATGTTATTTCTCTAATGATTCTTTGTTTTTCCAGTAGATGTTGTCCCCAATTTGTAAAGTGAGTTTAAGGTGATATATATATATATACACACACACATATATATATATCTAGAGAGAGAGAGAGAATAAGGTGATATGGATATATAAAAAATATAAATATATATTTATTATTAGAAATATATTTTTAATAATACATTTATTATATATTGCATTATATATTTATAATATATAATATATTTACTATATATCTATCTCTAGCTATATTACACTAGGAAGCAGTTCCCATTGATTTACGAATTCACATTTCAGAATGGTTAAATACACACACCAGCATCTAAGCAGTTCACTGCATCAAAGCAGTTCACTGGGACTAGTTCTGGCAATGTTTATGGAAATAAGCAGAACTTGCTTCCCGACCTTCACGCACTTTATCCAATCCTTTTTTCTGCTTCCTCCATATGTGACAAATACCCTTAACTTACCACCCTTCTCTGAGTCTCCCTTTTCACAAACTCAAAAGCTAAAGAAAATGTTTGGAGAGAACAGATGACAGCAAATCAATGCTGGTTCGCATTTGTAGCATCATTGGTGCCTTTTTACGCCTAATGAATCTATCATTTATTGATAATCTTTAATTCATATTTATGGTAAGGCAGATATTTATGAAGCTTTTAGTAATTTACATAAAATATTTCATAACTAAAGTTAGAATTGATTTTGTCCATGTTTAGCTTTCAGTGCTGAAATCTTAGTGGACCAGAGACTAACGATCTGCTCTCCTTACCCTAAACTAACTTTTTCTTCATCCTTTCTTTCCTTTCCTCCCTGAGCAAACCTGCTCTGAGCAACTGCTGCTGTATAAGAAAAGAGCCCATAATGTAGATGAGGCAACATAAGGCAAACACATTACAAAATGGTAGGTCTAAGATAGTGATTTTTTAGTTATTATTAAGTTCATTAGTACAATTTAGATATACATAATGATCACATTCATCATAGGGAGTCTGTACCTGCACAAGATATATCTTGATTTCTTTTTTTTTGTTCTCCTCCCCTCCCTTTAACCCCTCTTCTCCCTTATTTACAAAGCTATGTTTCCATTTTGCCCTTTTCTCAATTTTTCTTTCCCTTTCTTTACCCCACCTCGGTTCCTCTTTCCTTTTAAATAATTATTTTCTATTTCACAGTATTTATTATTCATTTTTGCTCTTGTTTATACTTTCAGTTTCTCACATTGGAGAGACAATGTGATATTTACACATTTGTCCAATTTATTTCACTTAAGAGTATGGACTCAAGGTCCATCCATTTGGCTATAAATGTTTCTTGTTTATCTTTCTTTGTGGCTGAGTCATACTCACTTTTGCTCTTCAAATGTGGAACATTTTTCACAACCACATTCAAAGATTTCTCATTGAAATTCTTCAGCAATTTAAATTTCTATCTTCTCTAGAATTCAGAAATCTTTTTAGCAAAAGTTATGGCACTTCTAGTAACTTTTCTCTATGTTTTTGACTTGAAAGGTAAAAATAAATAAGCCCCCAAAATAACAAGATCATGGAAAGTTTATCACACCAACAAAATGTTATGTATCCTAGAGAAAAACAAAAAATTTCAGTCCAGAACTTTCCACTGTAACTCCAACTCCTGAGCACATCTATCTACAAATGATTCTTCTACATAAGAGCTATACATATGCATTCCTTCAGACCTCAATTCTGTGTTTAAAAGTGATTCTTGGCCCTTTACTGCTGTTTAATTATTTGAAATGTATGATTTATAAGTATTTATAAATCATTCTACCAGAAAGTGAGGATTGTGACTTTTATTACTTATCCCAGCCAATGTGAAAAACCAGAAATTAGGCTTCTATCCACTAGGTGATGGTTTTCCAGTTCAGAGAGGCATCACCCTTATACCCAAAGAAAAGTGTACTACAGTCTCCCAAGTAGAACCTTTTGTTCTCTCAACCCTAACCTAACTATTATGCAGCATGAACTAGCTCTAGGAACTTATTCTATAATCAAATGTGACCATTGCTTGGTAGAATTCTTCTGTAGAAGCAAAGTTCCTGTTAACTCAAAGTAAGATTTAAAAACCTAATCGCTAGAAATATACACAATTTCTGTGTTACCTTTCTCTAGCTTATTTGCTATCAACAATAAGCATCAAATTCTACAAAAACAAGATAAAAATTAAAAACAATATAAAACAAAATAACCCTTTGAAAAACTGTATTTGATATGGAAAAAAGAAGCATTTGGCAGGCAGCTGATCTCAGAAACGTCCTTTTAGTGGGCTGTTTCATCTACCAAGCTGATTTCCTCTATTTTCCTCTTTTTAAAGAAAGATTATACCCAGAAAGGGAATGAAAATGAAATATATTTAATTAATTTAACTCAGAAGACTAGGGAAGAGGAATATGATGCATTGGATACTGGGAAATTTCCTATTTACTTTAAAAATAAATACTCTATTAGACAAAGACTGGGGCTTCACTTAAAACATCTTACTAGGTTTAAGTAATTCTCATCTAGAATAATTCTTATTTAAATTATTAGAGTGGTATGTTGATTTCACCAACTGAGGGGACTCTGCAGTTATAGTTCTGGAAATGTTTTTTTTTACTTTCCCTTTGTAATATAAATTATGAGAAAACCTCTAGAATAAGAGAATATGAGGACACTTTTATCTTGAAAGCTGGGATATAAGTTAATAGTAACGATAAGACTTTCAGACGACCTCCAAATTGTTGGAAGTGGCTGGAGCTTGAAACTGGTCATATGTGTGAGGGCAGGACAGAGCCAGAGTGCCTCAAGCAGTTCAGCTACACCAGTCTTGGGAAAAACATCCTGCCCAGACAATTTCAGTGATTAGTTGCTAGGCAACCTTGTGTCTCGCGATACTAACTTCTCACGAGTATAAGTAAACGCCCCTACTGTTGGTGTTCAGGTCCGCTTACCCATCATGTAAAGAGGTTGCTTCCACCTGACCCAGTTATTTGTCTTTCGTCTATCTTTTCCTCATTCTTGCCACCATTCCTTCCCAGGGTACAGCAAACACACAATGAGTCACATTTGGAGCCTGAACAGGTACACCAGGTAGGATACAGGTGGGCCGTGAGAACGCTTCCCATGATCGCACAATGGCGGGGAACTCATTTGTGAGAGCTAGTGTTCAGCACTGGAGTGCATGGCACAGGCACATCGGGGTAAAGCGTGGGGATGGTGGCTCATTAGGGCCAGAAATGGGTTCACTAGGACCAGAGAGACAAATGAGTTTAACGAGAGAAATAGGCTTAAAAGAAGCCAAAAGGAGAAAGGTACATTGAATTAGTAGTAATTAAAAATGGGAGTTTCAAGAACCACAGATGTTTATAGATGTATATAAAAATGTTTATTGCTTTCTTGGTTCCTGTGTTTACTTTTCTTCTCTGGATTGTGGTTAGAAGGGGTTTTACAACCACAAAGGATTCAGTTGGGAACTGCACCTTAAAATCAAGTCCTGAGCCCGAACAGGATGAAGAGCACAGAGCAATGGCGATGCAGATAGAGCTTGAACCCTCTAGTATCCTCAATCAGATGAAAAAGGAAGTATTTCTTTTAAATTGCAGACGGCTAGTTCCATGTAGCGTGGCAGCGGAGCCAGCGGGGCACGAACTGGCTTCAGGGAGGGCCCCGCGCTCTGATCCTAGGCAGACTCAGCTGGGACTTCCAGCTGCCTGTGCATCCACATGCCTGATCCAGCTGTGGCGGTGACGTGGGCCACCAACTACAGGTGTGCGTGCCTGGAACTGAGTGCACAGGACATGAATGCACGTGCCCTGGCTCTCCCCGATGCTGCTGCTGCTGCTGCCACCACCGCTGGCACTGGCCTGTGTGCTATTTGCACCGGAAATTCATTCTGCTCAAAACAGTACCTGTGCTCAAAATTTGGGAAAAAAGTGGGACATCCAGCACCCAGAGAAGAAGCCCAGATGGGAGTGACAACCGGCAGACCAAGAAAAACTTGGGCACCTCTGCCACACGGCCCACCTGCTGGCATCACTTGGGGAGGGGAAATGTGGACGAAGGAGCCCATTCCCAGTACTGAGAGAGGAGCCACTGCTACAGCTCACCCAGCCCCAAGGCAACAGAGTAAAAGTGGCAGTCAGAGGCAGAGCCCCAAAACAGAGAGGTCTCCAGGTTTTGTCTGGTGTCACTGATTTGAACTAAACAGGGAAAATCAATTACTTAAAACATTCCTTAAATCATCCCAGCCTCCGCTATTGTGCAACTGTCATTTCTCTGGACAAAATCTTTTAAGATTATAAATAAATTTTAAAAAGGGATCCAAGGATTTGGCTCTTTTGACACCTATTAGGTTCAAAGATAAAATTGATTAAAGAAAAAACATTTTAAAAGGCTTTTAGACACTAGTGCAGATGGCCTCCAGGTACTGCAACTACAGGTCCACAGTTACAAGGTGCTGGATTGCTGACCTGGAGGGATGCAAAGGGCCACTCAGCAGGGAATACAGCCTCCCAGGGAATTTCTGCTTTGCAGAGAATAAAGCTTCACAGGGAACAGAGAGGGTTTTAAAAGAGAAGCCTTTATATTATACCCTAAAGGTGTTTAATTTAAAAGGCTGTTTCCATCAAGATAAAAACATTTTGCCTTTAGTTAAAAAAATTGTATTTCCTAAGAATTACAGAAATGGGGATATTTTAAAAAGATTACTAAAATTCTCAATTCCTAATAAGGTTGATTGCCTGTTTTACACTCCTAAATTAAAATGGTATAGAAAAGCTTTAGTATTTTACAGATATAAAAAAAAATTAGAGTACAATCTACAGCAGTGGGGTTTAAACAGTTGCTTGATTTTGACCTCCCATTTGAATAATGGCAGGCTTGGTGGTGTCCTCCAAAGGGATACAAGCTATGATAACTTTTCCATATTTGGGTTACTTTAGCCAACAGACACATATTACCCCCAACGGTTCAGATCAACCTTTCAAGATTTTCAGGCTTTATTTGGTAATATTCATTGGCTCCATCCAGATTTTGGGCTAATTTCTCTGCTGTTATTGTCATTATCCCTCAGACAAGTTAATTCATTTTGCTTCTGTTTTCACAGATGGGTCATCTTAGGTTAGGGAGGCTATGTGATGGCTTCCTTTTCTAAAATACAGGATACAGGTTTCTTACCGTACAATCAAAATTAAATTACAAAAACAAAAAGGGGAAATCAATCCCTCCCACTTCACTTGGCAACACATACTATTAAATTTTTAAAATTTTACAAAAGATGTAAGTACAGCACAGAAAGACAGTTCAATCAGGCAAAGTAAAAAAAAGCTGACTTGGTGTTGAGGATATAGTTGTGTTTTGCTAGAGTATGCTGTTTGGCTGTTATCATGAAGCCAGATCTGGAGAAGTTGACAATGATGAGGACAGATCCAACCCAGGGCCTTCTGAAGCAACTTCAGACTGCCCAGGAGATGGTAACAAAAATGAAAATCAAAGGTCTAAATAGGAGATGGAAAGTTACCAGCATTCTTAAGACAAAATAAAATATAAAATATGTATATTGATTACAGATAAAAGATTCTATTTCTTCTAAAATTTTTTGATGAAATCTCTAATTAATAAACAAAATCTGACTAGTCTATTTATAATTATAAATTACCAAAATTATAAAAGTTATTATAATTCAATTTGGTCAAAATATATTTGAGTGTACTCTGATTTTGTAAAACTTTGCTCTGTGTACTTGTTTGTCTATTTGTCATTCTGTGAACAGCTGTTCCTCTTTTTCTTTGGGCTCAACAATGTTTCTTTTATCATTTGTTCATAACACAAGTTGGGTTACAGACTAAAAGCATGCTTTCACCTGAGTTACCAGCTGGTCTAAGTGATAGCAAAGTTAGTTTACTAACAGCTCATTAAAAAATTAAGGTAATTAACAAAAATCCCTTAGAGTGAGGAAAGATTATTGGACAGGACTCCAATTAGTGAACAGAGGGGTGGCCAACCCTTGTTCATTAATAAGGAGCCCCCAGTAATCTTCAGTCTCTTGAGAGACACCCCCAACAATGTGGTCATTGGTCAAAAGAGAGTTTTTCAGAAAAAAATTACCGTAAGGTTTTCTCACAAAAATGTTGATACAAACTAAATTAAGAAACAAAGGTTTTCACATGTGTATGACAATTCATTATTGTTAATCTCACGGTGTATTAAATGTATTCATTACTCTAGATGTACAGGTCTTCCAAAATATAAAACAAAGATTGCTAACTGTGATAAGACTTTCCTTCAGATTCAGGTCTCTGCCTTTAAGAGAAAACTTGTGATGTATATCCCATTAAAGGACAACTAATTAGGTAAAAGCTTCTTATGTATTAGAGATGACTGGCTAAAAGGTTTATGTCAAAATAAAAAATTAGGTATGCTACAAAATGTCATCATGATTATCATGCTGCAATGCTATGCATTGTTTTGATTCCTAAATTCTGTGCAAAATATGTAACTATTACCTGTTAACATTCTATAGGGATTTAAATATTTAGGATATCTATGGTTGTTAAAAATTAAAGTCTCATTTCATGTTCTGTTTGCTAGTCAGGTAATATAGTAATATTAAGCTTACTGCCTCCATTACAATGTAATGTCATTGATCTTTTCTTCTGGATATTTGACACCTGAGGTTTGGAGACCAAAAATTAGAGATAGATTGGCCTAAGAGGATGGCCAGTATTCTGGCCTTAGCCCTTTGAGGTCAGTGAGGACTCAGAACATGAGAGAACATCTGCTGCAACATCCTGTGACTCAACTGAGTCCCTGACTTTCTGATCAAGGAGATTATGGGGCCGCAGAGGAAAGCTATTCTATGATGTATAGTGTGCCTAACGAGGGTCACCAGGAGGGAAAAAAAATCTCTCAAGCTTTCACAGAAAGCAACTTGGTCAAGCAATGGCTGTGACTCATCCAGACGGCTGACACTGTCAGATCTAAGAGGTGCTGTACATGGGTCCAAGGTAAATCCTGAGGAGACTTAACTGACCTTGATAGACAGCAAGATATCAAAATTGATTAATACAGGTCTTGCCTTAACTTGGTCTTAAACATCTAGCAGAAAAGAGTAACCACAAGATTTATAAAAAGTAATGCCATAGTAATGTTATCTGTAAAAGGTTCAAATCATCAACAACTTCTGACAGTTGCCCGCTAGACTGGTAACTGAGCACTGTTATGGATATTTGGACTGTATTCTCCAAGCGCAGCTTTTTCAGCTTCAACTAAACACCCACCGTTTACAAAACACAGGAGAGAGACGTTGGGAATGGCTGGAGCTGAAAACTGGTCATATGTGTGAGGGCAGGACAGAGCCAGAGTGCCCCAAGCAGTCAAGCTACCCCAGTCTTAAGAAAAGCACCCTGCCCAGACAATTTCAGTCATTAGTTGCTAGGCAACCTTGTGTTTTGTGACACTAACTTTGCAAGAATATAAATAAACGCCCCTACTGTTGGTGTTCAGGTCCTCTTACCCATCAGGTAGAGAGGTCGCTGCCACCTGACCCAACTCTTGTCTCTTGTCTGTCTTTTCCTCATTCTCACCCCTACTCCTTCCTCGGGTACAGCAAGAACCCCATGAGTCGTGACACATAATCCTACTCTATGTACCACAGCTTTCAATTTATATCAACTCTTGTAATCGTGACAATCTATCTTTTATAAGTGCTTATCATGTGCAAACACTTCATCTCATCTCATTTGATACAAACAGCAATGTAAGGAAGATATTATTCCTACTCTATAGGTAAAGGAGGCAGAGACTCAAGAAAACTCAGCTGTATTTGGTCAGAAGCCAAGCCAGGGTATGAGCCAAGGCCTTGGGGTCCAGAGGTCTGTGCTCTTCACACTACATCTGAGAGAAAATTAGGGTTTTTAGATACATATCAGGGAAGATTTACATTAAATACAAGCACAAGAAAGGCAAAGTAGGGGATGAGATACTGATAACTGCATTGGATAAGTCCCTGTAAAGTACAAAATGAAAAGCTTTATAGAAAATCAACTACTGAAGATAAAGAACAATCCCATACCTACAAATGTGAATGGAGTTAGTTATCCAATTATTAATAGCTATTACAAATTTTAAATTTTAAATGTTCAATTTATTTAATTCTTAAGATTAAACAAAAGGTGATGAAAATTCTATCCTCTTTAACAATGAAACCCTTGTTCTTAAAAAAGGTCCAACATCCTTCAAAAATATATCTGACACCAGACTTATTTTGACAGAAACTGTATCTGGAAAGGAATAGCATTCCATCCATGTGAAATACCAGAGAACCAACTTATAAAAGAGATGATTCACTGAAGTTCAAGGTTGCAGAGGTTACAGTCCACAGTGGCTTCACCAAGTTGCTTTGGGGCCCAAGCTGAGGCAGTAGCATCATGGTGGATTTGTGTGGTGAAAGAAACTGCTCACCACAAAGGGAAACAAGAGCCCAGGGTACTACCCGGTCCAGGTCGTGCCCCATTGTATCCCACCTTCTCAATGTTCTACCCCTCCCAACAGTGCTCTAAAGGATCCCCAGCCTCATGACCTTCGCGAGACATCTAAGATCCCAATCAAAACAATTCTCTTTCCTTTTAAAAATGTACATAACAAATATGTAGCTAAATAATAGTTATACATGACAAATATTATAAAAAAGGATATTAAAAATCACCCTGAAGTCACAAGTAGATGTGGTTGGTAGTGCATCTAACTACATGGGTATTCAACTGTGGCAAAATGAAGTTCATGTGAATTTACTCTTAAATGAAGAGAACTCACAGTAAATTTTTAAAAGCGGTCTCCTTACTGAATACTTTGTAGTAAAACATACAATTCATACCTTTAATTATGGCAATATATTTTCTAGAGAAGTTACCCTTTAAAGAATTAAATTAATTCATGAATACCTGAACAGTAATTGACCGATCCACTTTATGTACTCTGAAATCAAATCAACTTACTTTGGGCTCTACTAGTAAATTATTTTTTTAAAATGATGTGGAATGGATGAAAATGAAAACATTTAAGGACTTCCTCACATTTTTTAGGATAATCTTTCTCTGAAACTGATAAACATAATAATATTGACAGAAAGAACAGAGTATGCTTGTAGTATGATTTATTTTTAAAAGCTAGGTAAATATTGAATTATTTCATTTAACTTGTAGATTTATAAATGTTTTCCTTTAAAAGGGAAGGATGTAAGACTTCATTTTTTGTGTACTGAGCTACCTTACCGAAACCTTTGTGGAACCAGTGGACAAACATATTTTAGACTCAGCTGAGAGACTTTATCAGTACACTTAAAGGCAGCAGGGGGCATAATTAGGCATGCCCACCATCTGTATAGCCCTCCAGGTGCAAGAGACATTAGCTTTATTTAATAGTACCACAACATTAATTTTACTCCATTAATTTATGAAATTTGTCCTTTATTTCAAACTTTAATTGCCAAAAGTAAAACACTAGACACAGCAACTCTATTCTGACTTTAGTAAAGTCCTTATACTATGAACAAATTCTTAAACAATTTCTGATGCTAAGTATACACTTAAGAACAAGAATTAACCAGAAAATTTTCATATTTTAAGAAAAGGAGGCCTGCAAACATAACTTTCCTCATTTTGGTATAGTCATTTTTCCAAAGAGGGAGCATACATCACCATGTTTTTTGGCCCTGGTGAGGCATTAGCAAATACAGGATCATGTAAGGATAAAATAAATGCCTTCTGTTCTTTTCAGTTCAGTTCCAGAAAGTTCCATGAAGTTGCTGACATTGTGCTAGTATTTGCCATTATCCCCTTTTACCAGAGACCAGGCCTCAAATTATGATCATGGATATATAACACTATCTTGGTAGAATTTTTGAGCTTCTGTTTTTGCTCACAGTTATTTTGTATTCACTGCAAATAATACTGGTTTTCCATGCAAGGTAGTGAGATACAATTTAAGATCATTTGTGTTAAAAATACCTGAAGAAAAATATTTAGTAGATAATTGTTACAATAAGACATGGGAAACAACATGAAAGTTATAACAAAAAAGCGTGAATTTTGGAAAGTTTAGTACAAGTTGATTTGCATCCAACTTTAGACAAAAAAGACACAACTGCACAAAAATAAAAACTGAAGACTATTTACAGAAAATATTGAATTTATAACACTCAATGTTTTCCAGGATAATATAAATAAACTTCCTTGACATCTTATTTTGTGCATGGTGTTAATAGTTTGTATAGAGTTATTTCCCAACCAAAGTAAATTTACAAGTTTTACTGAATGTAACCAAGTATTTTTGGTCAAGTTTAGAGGAGTGAAACTTTGAATACTATTTCAAAGTAGACTCAGACTAAAAAAAAAAACAAACAAACCATATTTTTTAGAAAACATAATGTTTTCTGCAGATAACTCTCCATTCTCAATTAGGCATGTCAGGAGGAGGCACGTAGGGTATGAAAAGATCATGACATATTCACAAAAGGTGATTATCTCACAAAATGTCCAATGTTATGAGAACAAGGGGAAGCTTGTGATAAAGGCGGTCTTTAGATGCTATCATATTTTTTAAAATTTCCAGAAATACCTTCAGCGGCACACTTCTGAGATCATCACCATAGGCCTGACTCCCTCTCCACACCCTTGTTTTCAGGGCCCAATATACGATTTTCTGCGCTTAACTAACAAATTGATTGGACAATTTGTTCTTATGGCTTCCATTTAAATGAACAATATAGAATAGTTATATTTTGAAAGAAACAAAGCTGCAGAAATCACTTTAAGAACGTACAAAAATCAATTCAAGAACACATTTTCCCTAGTTTTCCCTAGGTATGCTATTCAGAAATACCCTCAGTGTTCACAGGGAACACAAGACAATCCTGCTTTGCCAACAGCACCCTTTTGAAGGGGACGGAATTAAACACTGACTCCTGGTAGACGGAGTTGAGGGCACAAGTCAAAAGCATTGCAGAATATCTGTCGCGGACGTGAGACGACGCACCAGCACTGCGGAGAGCAGGTGATGATAGTTTTGACATTCCCACACCTGAGAGGTGGACTTGCTCTCACCTCCCTGCAGCACCTCCCTGCAGATCCGAAGAGGTGCGTGAGATCTCTGCCTGGGAGCTCGTCAGGCAGCTGGTGACCCGTTCTAAGGAACCTCTGCACCCTGCATCGCACAGCAGGAAAGAGCCCCTCTGCTTCTTCATGTCCAGCAGAAGCTTTGTCAAGATTTTGAAAATGAAGAAAACCTTCCCCCCTTTTCCTTGCCTTCTTCACCTTCACGATTCTTCACCTTTTTCTGCTTCGAACTTCATCACTGCCCTGATGTAAGGGTTCTCCTGACCTTTTATGCCTTTCTACCTCTGTTGCTATGAATCAGGAAGGAAATATTTTATTATTGCTATTACTATCTCTGCAGAGCACTGAGGAACACCACCGGAAATCTGTGGCAGTCTCCTGTTTGACTTAATCACATAAACTACAGTGATGCATTTGGGGCAGGTCACCGTTCTGCGTTACACACGTCAGTAACAGATGAACTCTACTGCATCTCTGCTGAAGCACCTTTTCCTGCACCCAGGAAAACTCGCAATGTCAAGAAGTAACACGGTGCATAAGCCGCTCCTCTCTGAAGCTGATGACTGTATAGCTTGTTTCCCTTTCAAAGTTATCTCCTTTCCTTCCTCTCTCCTCTCACGAGCTTTGACTTTGTAAACTAATAGCCATTATCTCTTCCTGGCCAGGACAAAGACAGCAGCTCAGCCACAGTACCGGTTTCCCAGCCTTCTCTAACAAAGCAGCACAAACGGGTCGCATGAAACCGTCGGAACGCATTCTCTCTGCTTCTGGAGGCCTGGGGTCTGAGGCGCAGGCGTCGAGGGGGCCAAGCTCCCCTGAAGCTTTCGGGAGAACCCTTGCCTCTGACGTTTCTGGGGGCCGGGAGTCCTCAGCAGTTTCATGGCTTCCCTCTTCATGTGGCCTTCGCTCATGTCTCTGTGTCTGCACGTATCTCTGTCTCTGTTTTCTAAAAAATACGTTTCTTTAAAATCTAAGTCTACTTTGAAATAGTGGGCATTCGAAGATTCACTCCTCTAAACTTGACCTAAAATACTTGACTGCATTCAGTTAAACTTGCAGATTTACTCTGGTTGGGAAGTAACTGTACGCAGAGGCATGGCAGGCTCGCAGAGACTACACAGCCCGCTCGCACCTCCTGTGTGAAGTCCCTGCAAGTCTGATACGATGTGGACGGCATAAAAGGATACAGACACCACGACGAGTTTGTGCCTCGTCCCAATAATCCGCCTGTGCCCCCAGGGTGTATCTTCACTTTTCCTTTTAACTTTTCCTCTCTTTTGTTTGGCCCAAGTTTGCTCTGCAGAGCCAGTTTCTTCCTTACCCTCTACCTTCACTTAGCAGCTACCCAATGACAAACCTTCTTATTCACTTTAATTCTGCATTTACACAAAAATGCTGTGACAAAATAGCTGTACACTCCTTCTGTTACAAATATAGATATTTGAAGTGATTTTATATATTCTAATGTAGGAGTTTCACGCTCTAAAATGGGAATGAACACGTGATAATTCCTCACCAGTTGTCTCAATAAACAATTCCATCTGTTTGCTTTAGTCTTAAACTATTGTATTATACAATGTTAATGTAAAGCAATGAACTGAAGTTATGTTAACCCCCTTAATCTTTCTATCATTTACTAATGGCATAAACCAAACTAACTGCTGACACATTGCTTCTTTGTCATTAATACTAACTGTAAATCAATTGTACAGTGCACTAAGCCATTTTCAGTGTTGCATCAATTGTTAACACCAACCTTAGAAGATTCTTGGAACCTACGCTCTTCTAAGGCCAGCTTGGGTGCTTAGAGGAAAACCAGTCAACATGGGGTAGCATCGACATTTCACTACAGCAACACAAAAGTGATTTATAACAGGCCAGAAAATGAAAATGAACATTGTGACAGAATGTGCATTAAAAATGAGTTTACAAAACCTAGGAACACTGTTTCATTTATTTTCTATTTACTTAATCATAGAAAATAATTTTAGCAGGAAAAAGTATGTATATATACTAGAGACTTGGGGATGCAATTTTTTATAATATTTGAAATGTGAAAACATTGCGAGTATTAAGATTTTCAGTAATTTTTAGTTTGGTGTGGGGGCTGGAGGTGAACTGCCAAATTGCGGGTTTTCATAAAACTCCACAAGATTTTTTTGCCGTATTGTGTGCATTTTTATTTTTCACCCTAATTCAGTGAAACCATTGTTCTCACAGTTACCTTTAGAACTGTTTCTCTTTCTCTTTTAACAAGATTTCCTCCCTTTTAATAATTTTGGTTCATGTGACTATAAAACTTTAGATATCCTCAAAAGAGAAACTGGATTTATGTGTAAAATGTTCCTTCTCTGGGTGTTTAGAATCACAAAATGCTAAAGAAAAGGAAAAATGACATCAGGTCATCAGTGAGAAAACCATTCCCATTTGAGAAAAACAAACTGAAATATTATTTTTCAATTACAGTTTTAAAGACCTCATGAGTACAGCATAGGAAACGTCACGTGTCAGATCAGCCCGTTCTCCTGACGGGAAGCTAGGGGAGCAAGGGGCGGAGCTGGCTCGGCTCGGGCCGCCACTTCAGGACAGAACCGTGAGAGTGACAGCGCCCTTTGTTCGCTTAAGCACAGCAACGGCCTCTTCGTGGGTTACCCCTTCTAGACTCTGTCCGTTGACGGCAATGATCTGATCGCCCCTTTTCAGGCGCCCATCTTCTGACGCTGCTCCCTGCAATCATAAAACAGGGTTGTTTACTTTTCGAAGAATGCAGTCTCACAACTACACCAGAGAAAAGTTCTAAACAAGAATGTAACTTGCTCCGCGCACACACACGCACACACACTGCTCTCTGTGCTCTGTGGGTCCTCCACAGCCACTGAGCAATGGCGACCACTCACAAAAGAGGACTTTTTCCTAAACGGTTCTAGCGCTAACATTTCACTTTCAGAGAAGAGCCAGCAGTCAATAGATTAGATGGGTGTTTTGGCTGTTCAGCACAGCAGTTGGTTGAAACTCAAATTAATAAAGAATATTTGGAAATTTGCCGAGGACGAATGATCTCACAGCATCCAGGATTTTCTATCCTGTAAAGAAGGCCTACATAAAGAAGACCAGAGATTCGGTAGGAACAAAAGCAGTTTCCCAGGGCAAGGGCACGAAGACTACAAACCCAACGTTTTGCAGAAATGTAAAGCCCACATGACGGTCAGGTAGGGCAGGAAAGGGACAAGCGGTGATTTAAAAACCCCATGCCGCAGTGTTTGCCAAAGTGCATGAGGGGCTGGATTCTACACCCAGCACTGCAACACACACGCACAGACACACACACACACACACACACACACACACACACACACACGCACGCGCGCACGCAATGCCGGGCTTTGAAAAGGCTAGTCAAGTTGCCTCGGTTCTTACTTCCAAACGATAGATGGGTTCTTCATATTCCCATGCCTACTGATTATGATTAAATACAGACACTGCTGTTTGAAAAAGAACCCTGCCTTAAGGCATATTTAGAGAAGGCAATTATGCAATTAAATATACGATGAAAATATGGAAAAGTTAATGAGGAACCCATAATGATGAAATTCTTAAAATATGTTTTAACTAGCATGCCTTAAATAAATTGTTCTTAGGCTGAGAACAGGACTGCAAGATCCTTTTACTCACTGGCAAATGCCACTTGTATTTCTGAACATAGCATTTTTAAAAATGTCATAAATTAAGCCTATGGCTAGCTCGCTATAGGTACAGCACTTCAAATTGCTTAGAAATAGTAATATTTTCCAAAACAAAAGAATAAACCTTCAAAAATTAAAGGACAATGGCACTAAGATAAAGCCTCTGTATCAAATCTTTAAGCAGGCTTCCCATAAATTTTGTTCCTTTCCACTGTAAAATTTTGAGATTCTAGATTTTCTCCTGCAGGAAATTTTATTCCATTTTATACTTCTGAAAATGTCTTAGGAACGTAATAGCAATCATAAGATAGATTTAGATAATTTTGTGTTAACAGTTTCATCAAATCAATATCTTTATTCTTATTTTAAATATTCTTACTATTTAATTATATACCAATGTTTTCCTTTTTTAAAAGCATCAGGTCCTTGATTACAAATTAGCTCGTTTGTTGTGGGAACAGGGCTACACGGTACGCTTCAGATTTGCCTTTAGAAATTTTGTTTTATTCACCTACATTAAACTTCTAAAATAAATGCCCTGTTAGTTAATTCGCATGTATACTTTACGTGCTCTTGTGTGCCTATTTTACGTTTCAAAACAAAATGCAGAGAAATACCAGCGTGAGTGTTCTATAGCACACAGATTTAAAAGTACGATTATTCCCCTCACACAACTTGTTTTCAAAGGGGAAAAACAGGCTTTACTAACGTAAGTTTATGCATTTATGAATATTATTAAAAATTTCTATGGAGTTTCAATTTGAGCCTGTTTTCCTTTAAATACAACTAAAGTTCAAATTAGACAAAAGTATTTAATGACCTGCTCCTGTAGGGAGTTTACAAAGAAAATGATCAACTGTTAACCATTTGGCATTACCTCAGGCCATAAACTAACAAGCCAGCTGCTGATCACTGTTAATGAATGCTTCGTAGGGAAGAGAATGGTGAAAAGGTGCAGCCTTACCTTTGCAAACACCGTTTTCACATAAATGGGTAAGTCCCCGTGCGGGCTGCCGTACCCTCCTACTATGCTGAAGCCTAGCCCATCTGGCCCTCGTTCTAGTGTAATGGACTTACACTGAGGAGGTCTACAGGAAAGGGCAGGAGAAAAGAATTCTGAAATTAAAATGACACATCCCTATTTTCATATGCATTTATATATTTCAATTATATATTTTAATATCATCTTATATATTTATATATACATATGAATCCATAATTCCCGTGACATCTACAAAAGCAAGGATAGTCCTCCGTGACCGACAGGCAGCATGTGGAGGGCATTAGGGGGTCCTGAAACTGTCAGTGCACGCTCTGCACAGGAGTGGAAATTTACATGATCTAATGAAATCCCACTCTTTGCTCTAATTCTATGACTCACTCACAGCTGCTTTAAACTAACATGTCCATGGCATGTTTCTACGGCACAGAGCAGCTGATTATTTTTTCAGTTCATTTAAAATGAGAAGGCTAGACTTAAAGGGAGCACACTGGAGTAAGTTGTAAACATGGGTACAAAGCTCACAGAGAACAGTCGGTTAATTAAAGTATGTAAACACTGCATCACATGATTTACACATGCTGAACACCTCCCTCAGTCTTCCTATCTTCCAGTGCCCTTTTATTCAGTGTTGTTATCTAATACATGAATTATTTTTCCAGCAAAAGGATTATATTGAGTAGACAGTGCTGGAAAATGTTCAAACACAGGTTTGACGTGCTCCATGTCACCAAGGGTGGTGATATTGAGGTTAAGATGCTCTCCCCTAAATCAGAGTTTACAACACGGTAAGGGCAGTGGTATGCATACCTCTCTCCCCTAAAATAAGACTGACCCGGCAAACTAACTCTAGCTGCTTTTACAAGAGACATGCCCCGAGTCCTATGTGACTTTTAAAATTGTGCTAGAACTCACTTTCCAGGTAGGTCTTATTTTCAAAGAAACAGGATAGCTATCTATGGGTCTGTCTGTCTATCCATCTATCTAACATATTTTGATTAGCTGACTCCATGGCATAATTATGTAATTGTTAAAAGCACCTGGTTTGTGTATTTCGAAGCACATCCCCTACTACTTCACCTCTGCGTAGGTGCCAAAAATATGGAAAAGAACATGGACCTGTTAGGAAAATCTAGCTCCTGAAAAGCATGGTGCACCAAGCACGCTATGCATTCTCACCCTAAATCCTCCTGAAACACAGTGCTTGCCGGCAGCCCGGTGAAAGGAAGACCCGCGCCGGCAGGCTCCTGCTGATGACCTGTGACCACACTCACGTCTCCTCCGGCAACCACCTGCACACAGAGGCATGAAGAGAAAACAAAAACACACGTTCACGTGGCTAGGAGACACCTGCAATTATTCTCTAAAAAGACGGCTGGGACGAAATGTGTGTTTTATTGCCCACTTAGCAATCCCTGCGCACACCAAATGCAACCAGAGACACACACGGAGGAGAGCGGGAGCGGAGCGGAAGGGGCAGGAAGAAGAATTCACGTTACCTTCCTTGCGGGGAGCTGGCACCTGTGCACAATGCATTTTAATTCTTTTCTCTTCCCTTTCCTTCCCCTTTATTTTCTTTCCCTCCATCTCTTGGTTCCGTCTGTTTTGCAAAAGATTCATCTCCTTACTTCCTATTATTTACCTGTATTTTGCTCTTTATGTACATTGTGGGTTTCTCATAAACGAGAAATCATGGGATATTTAGGCTTGTGTGTCTGATTTATTTCACTTAACTTATAGTCTCAAGGTGCATTTATTTTCCTACAAATGACTCAAGTGTATCCATATTATTGTTGAGTAGTCTCATATTTTCTCTGTCCATTTATCTGCTGATAGACATATAGGTTGCTTTCAAGATATAGCTATTATGAATCGTGCTGCTATAAACATGGGTATGTTTTTATAACTTAATACGAAGTCTTTAACTCTTTTGGGAAGGAGACTAGCTGAATTAAATGGAATTTCTAGCTTTAGTTTCTTTAGGAATCTCCATAACGATTTCCATAGTGTTTGTCCTAGTTTATATTCCCACCACTTATGTAGAAGCGTTCGTTTTTTGCCTGCAGCCTCACCAATATTTGTTATTATTTAATTTCTCAATGACAGTCATTCTCTCTGGAGTAAGATGGACTCTCACTGTTGCTTTAATTTGCATTTCTCCAATTGCCAGAGATGTTGAATATTTTTTCACTGTTTATTGGTTATCTGTAATCTTTCTGAGAAGTATCCATTTATTTCAGTTGCCCATTTTTGGGGTGTCTTTTATTTGGGGGAGGTCTAATTTTTTCAATTCTTTATATATTCTAAATATTAGTCCTCTGTCTGAAGAATTCCTGTGCAATTATTTTTCAAAGATGTTTACAATACAAGCCTTTTATTCAGACCACTTAAAATTCTAGCAAGTACTCATTTACTGCTAAGAGCTTATACTCTTCCCCTCTGGATAGCAAGTATTAAACAATAAATTCACCAGGATAAATATTATGGGATATGTTTCCATGCATTTTTTTTTTTTTTGAGCTCAGTTTAATCACTGATGTTCCAGGGACATATTAAATAAAATAACAGCATGGCATTTAGTAGTTTTCACTGCTTTAACATCAAAGCTCGTGTGTCCTCAAGCTATCCATCTCTGATCATTATTTGGGATGGAAAACCTTACCTGCATTTCAATGGAGCCGGAGGCATTTTTCAGCAAGTTCACTGCTTGAGTGTGAGTCATTCCTTCAGTGGCTGTGCCACAGATGGTGACAATCCGGTCTCCAACCTGCAACACAGAGAAATAGTTGCGTAAGCAACTGTAGAGTGGGACTTTGAGACCAGAACAGTTGTTTCTTTCTCTACCATCTACTTTGCATACGCACTGCCACCAACTACTGAAATACAATGAAGGAAACTAGTAATTTCAAGCTCCAGAAGCAATAACAGAAAGATGTACATGATAATTTCTAGTCTTCCATGGAGAAGGGAGGGGAGAAAGTCAGTGTTCATTTCTCCTGGGTAAGGCATTACTTCCTATTAAGATAATAAATATGGTTATCCTTTGGGAACCAAAATTTCTCCCAACGCCATCACTGGAATTATTAGATGTGACTCTAAGTCAGGGCGGCAAAGGAAGGCCCACAGGCCACATGCGGCCAATTGCCTATTTTGGTTAATGAAGCCTGGCTGGAAGACAGCCACGCTTATTTGGCGGCTTTCACAGGGCATAGCTGAGCAGTTGCAACAGAGACTCGTGACTCACAGAGGCTAAAATATTCAACATCAGAAGAGTTTGCTGACCCTTGTGCAATGTGACAGTCATTTCTTAAGTGTTAGCAATAGACTTAGGTATCAAAACAGGCTGAGGGGCAGAGGGACTGGGGACGAAGTTCAGTGGTAGAGTGCTTGCCTAGAATGCACGAGGCTCTGCGTTTGATCCCCAGTAACACACACACACACACACACACACACACAAACACACACACACACATCCCAGAACCATTCCCAACCTAGAGGTTATTTTTATTTTTTTTGTCTTTTAGAAACAGGTGCTCACTATGCAGTTCAGACTGCTAGCAAGCTCACTTTGTTTTTTTGTTTGTTTGGTTGTTTTCTTGTTTTTGTTTTTCTTCCAGTACCAGGAATCAAACTCACGACCTTAAGCTTGCCAGGCAGGCGCTGTGCCGCTGAGCTAAATCCCCAGCCCCACAAGCTCACTTTGGAGCCCAGGCTGTTCTCGAACTTGCAATGATCCTCCTGCCTCAACCTCCTGGGTGCTGGGATTATAGGCATGTGCCACCATGCCCAGCTCTCCAACCTAGAGGTTATTTCAACTTAGATTTGATTATGTTCAAAGACCTTGCTGAAGCGTGATGTCATAGATATTTTACTTTTGGGAAACTGAGTGCTTTTAAAAGAATATTCACATGATTTCAGCATTGGGCAGTCAGCCTGAATTTCACCAAAGTACTCTACATTTGGATAACCCCTCAATTTTGAGGTAAGTTTTATATAGTTTTAGAATACAGTAAGTGATATTTACATTAAATTTCTGCAGATTTTATAATCAAACACAAATGATACTTTTCAATTCAATAAAGTTAAACCAGCATACAAACCAATACATCTTATAAGGGAGAAGTTTCACTTCATATTACTGTTCTAAATGTGCTTGTTCTATCTTGTCCCATATGGTGCTAAAAATGTAATGAAAGTGCGCGAAGAGATAACTGTACATTTTATCACTTCACTTATTTTTACATTTGCATTCAATAGTATCATTTTCTTCTTTCTTCTAATATTCTTTATAATTCACTTAAAGGAAGCCCTGCTACAGGTTGGTTAGCTAACTTAAAAAAATACAGTTAGAGCTCCCTTGCAATACACGGCTAGATTGAAAATTATAGAGCACTTTGCTAAATTGCTGAAGACTGCTACTGTTTTTAGCAAAACTTACTCTGAGTTTCTGGGTTTGAGCTGCAACGCCATTTGGGTGCATCATGGCAATAAATATAGGAACGTCACCAAGCGGGCTCCCCATTCCTCCGGCAACACTGATCCCCAGGGAGTCAGAAGGCCCCTGCCAGGGAACAGGTAGCGTATTTTGGTCAAAGAGATCTTTAATTGACATTTCTTCTCTGGCGCAGTATTCTAGTGTGGACCCTGATCTTCCAGGTGTGAGAGTGGAAACTGCACTGCCTTATTTGACACAGATCCTTACTAGGAAAATAGGTGTCCAGAAAGCAAAAGAAACCAAGGTACACTTGATGGAAATTATGCTGTGGAACGGGTAAATTCACAAGGTGAAAAGATCACAATGTAAGGATTCGGAGAGAGCCCTGTTCAAGGCCAGGCATGTGACCTACAGACGCTGTGACCTGGAACAAGAGCAGTCTTCGTAATCACTAGATCTTCACTTATGAAACAGAGACCCGTGTCCTGCGGAAGGCTGCGGTGAATACGGCAGGGCACTGTGATGGGTGAGTGTCTGAACAGTGTTTACCTTGCAGCAAAGCCTCAGTGAGTGCAGTGGCTTTTATTTTCTTTCTTGTGTATGGCTGTGAGAGAAATCTTTCCGGAAGGACAGAGAAGCACCCACTGAAGAGAAAGTTACTGATCAGTGTGGGAAAGGAAAAGCGGCACACCCTTCTGTGTGGGCTCTAGCTAATGCTACTTTTGGCAATATAAAATATACACACAATGATTTTTCAAATGAGGAACTTTGAGTAAGAAATCCAGTAAAGACTATAGTCACCATTTTCATTGCAACACTTCGTAAGTATCTATTACTATGTTCTCAAACAGGTACTACAAGACAGTGAGACAGTTCAGGAAAATAGAAATCTGAAGATACCCAGTTACCTTTTTTATTTCAACTGTTCTTAATCCCTGTATTTCAGACGCTACTGTAAAGGCAAAATAAGATAAAAAACAGTCAAATGCTTTAAGCATTTTTTAAATTCATAAATTTTAGTCAATATACTAAGCTGGATGGGAATAAATGACTACCTTATTATTTTTTTGAAAGGAGATACTGAATGACTAGCAGTAGACTTCACTAAATCTGTCTCATACAAGAAATCTTTATTACTCCAGTTGAAAAAAATGTATGTAACATTCCACTTTTTCTTCTCATTTTAAGCACTGATTATCTAACTGTATAATCCACTTCGAGTAAATGACAGAATGTGCTTTGCACAGAAAGATGTGTGTACAGCTAAGAGGCATAAAGTCATGGATGCATTATAAAAATCCATGGATGTAAGTGCCTAAATTTCTAGGATATCAGTCACATGATAAACAGAGACTGCCATATGGTTAGTCCCTTGAATTTGGACAACTCTCTACCAATGTATCATGCCAAAAAACTCTGCATCATGATTTCATGCAATTAAAACACAGGAGGATCACATTAATTTTCTCTAAATTTTTGCATGGAAAAAGAAGGTTTCACTTAATGGCATCTTTCAATTTATTAGTGTTACATTAAACAGAAGAAGGGAATGAGGTTAAACACCCAGTCTGCACAGTAAGAAAAAGTGACAGAACCCTGATGCTAATGTCTCACGTATCTGGAGGGTAACTATGGAAGGGGAGAAGCTGCTCTTGGCACAGACTTATCTCACGCAGGTTTCTGCCAGCACACACTTCGCACCTACATTAAGGGAAGGGACTGTCTGCAGAGCAGGGAGAGCTCAGAGGTACGCGGCAACAGCAGCAACAGAAAGGACAAACTGAAGGACCAGTGCTGAGAGTTAAAATGCAGACTGGCAAATCCTACTTGAAACACGGAAGCAATCTTACACGCATTCCTCTTTGAGCTACATTCCTGTGACTCTGATGTACTCGTTCCAGACAGGGGAAGAGTGAAAGACGACAGGCTGCCTTCACTCACCTATAAATACATAAACGTTATTTTAGAAAGTTTTGTAAAACCTAATTCCCTGGAAACAGCACTAATTACAGAAATCAATTATTTTACTGCATGTAGGGAAAAGAATCATTAAGAAATAGCAGCACTTGGTAATTTGAAGGGCAATTTTAAAATAGTTTCTATTTTTTTCTTATTAAGAATAATTTACCTAATAATATAAATAAATTAAAGCAAGAAGGGGAAAACTATTGATTCCAACTTACCTGGAATTTTAGTGAATTTTCATAATGTCATTCAGGCTAATCTGTACATTTAAACATCAGATGCACAAAAACTAGGACTTACATACTGCAAAACTGGGGCCAGTTAGCAGGAAAACGGTGGGCGATAATGAAGTAAGTGAGGAAAGGGTCTGTAAGAACAGACTAGTGAGAACGGGCTGACGTCATCAAGGCAAGATCGGGGAAAGGGGCTTGCTAAAATTCCTGAACTACTTTAACGTACTTTTATAGATGGTAACAAGCGTTCACAGTTACCTGTATAGGATCTTTCAGCCGAGTAAGAAATAATGATTGCTATTTCTTCTACCATATCTTAAAAATGTGTTCTCCTGACAGGCTTCACAAACACGAAGGTTCATGTCTGAGGTTACGGGAAAAGGTCTTTAGACTGGCGTAAGCCACTCCAGTGCCTCGTCTTCTGCCCACTCTCAGCCCTGCTGTCCCTGTCTCAGTCGGTACTCGCCACTGCCATGCTGCCAGAGGACAGGACCTGTGTCCATGGCCCCGGCCAGACCCGCAGCGATGCACGTGTGGGCGCCTCAGTATGCAGTCAGTGCCCCCCGATGAATGCCAGAGCTACCCACCTGGCTGCTTTGAGAAGGCCTCCTCTCTGAGTGAAATGGGCCGGCTTTGATTCTTCCCACTTCCAGGGTCACTGTGCCTAGGGAACACTGAGGGAGTGGTTGTTTTACAGAACTGTTCAAGTAAAATTCTGTAATCACCTTTTCTTTTTGGTTGTTTTCCAGTACCGGGAATCAAACTCACGACCTTGCGCTTGCCAGGCAGGCACTGTGCCGCTGAGCTAAATCCCCAGCCCCTTGTAATCACCTTTAGGAATACACTATTCTTCAGCACTACGTTTTACACAGCATCTTCCTTTTGGATTTTCCATAGGCAAGGATGTCTCTGATCCTTTGTGGAAAGTGACTTGGCATTTAATTTTATTAGTACACGTTTGTGATATGCACTCACTGCCTTCACTTTGGGAATTAGTATATGCACTATTGTATCTCGATCATTTTCGATCCCTTCCCCAACCAACCTCCCCTCTCGCTTCATTTCCTGTTCTGTAGGCGTCCTTGCCCACCTCCAAGGGCTCAGCCTCCCCGTTTCCTACGGTGCCCATTGTTATCTCTCCTTTGTTTTGCTCTTGATTTACATTTTGGGGCTCGCATAAAAGTGAGTGACTTTGTGGCTGAATAATACTCCACTGTGTGTATATCCCATGCTTTCTTACCCATTCTCTGTTAAGGGGCTTCTAGGCTGTGTCTGTAACTTCACAATTGTGAATTATGCTGCTACGAACTTGGCTGTGCACGTAACAGAACGTCTTGGACTCTTTCAGGAAGATACTCCGGAGAAGTACAGCCGACTCAAATGGAATTTCTATTTTAAACTTTTGAGGAATCCCAATACTGATTTCCATAGAGTTTGTACTAGTCTACTTCCCATCAACAGTGTGGGACGGTTCTATTTTCCCCACATGTCCACCAGTTTATGTTGTTTTTTTGAGTACTTGACAATAGCCATTCTTACTAGAGAGAGATGCAGTCTCAATGTGTTTTTGATCTGCATTTCCCTAATGGCCAAAAATCTTGACCTTCCTTTTATGTATTTACAGCCATTTGTACTTCTTCTGAGAAGTGCCTATGTCAACTGTCCATCTTCTGATTCTTCTGCTTTAGGAGGTCTCATTTTTTTAGTTCCCTACATACTCTAGGTACTAATCCTATATCAGAAAAGTAGCTGGGAAATTTTTGCCCCACTCTGTAGGTTGTTTCCCCACTCTGCTGATTGTTTCCTTTGCTGTGCAAAATCTTTCTAATTTGATATATTCTGATTTGTAGATCCTTGGAGTTGCTTCTTGTGCGATTGGGGTTCTGTTCAGAAGCTCACTGTATCCCTATGTCAAATGTTCCACCTACTTTATTTTCCACCAGATTCAGGATTCGTTTTAATAACTAGGTCTTTGATCCATTTTGATTTGATTTTAGTACAGGGTGAGAGATATGAGTCTACATTCATTCTTCCCCACTTGGACAACCAGTTTTCCCAGCACCATTTGTTAAGTGAGAGGGCACCTTTTCTCCAGTATTTAGTTTTAACCACTTCGTCAAAGGCCAGATGTCTAAAAGGTATAGGAGCTGCTTCTGCGTCCGCTATTCCATTAGTCTACATGTCTGCTTTTGTGTCAGTACTATGCTGTTGTTTCATCACTGTGGCTTTGTAATAGAACTTGAAATACGTGATTGTGATGCCTCTTGTTGCTGGTTCTTTTTGCTATCCTGGGTCTCTATGGGTTCCACAGGCATTTTTCAATTGTTTTTTTAGTCTTGTGAAGAATGCTGTTCATATTTTGATTGGAATTCCATTAAATCTATATTTTTGGTAATATGGCCATCTTGACAATACCGGTTCTCCCTATCCAGGAACAGGGGATGTTTTCCTATTTTCTAATATCCCCTTCAATCTTTTCAGAGTACTACAGTTTTCACTATAGAAATATTTTACTTCTTTGGTCCAACTGGCAGTGACTTCATTTTTTGGAGTGACCATGAACAAGACTGTTATAATGACTTCTCTTTCAGTATGTTCCTTTTGGCATACAGGAACTATTTGTCTTTTTTGTGTGTTAACTTCGTGTTCTACCAGTTGACTGAATTTATTTATTAGCTCTAAGAGTCTTCTGGTAGAGTTCTTTTGGCACTTCCATGTACAGGATCATATCCCTGCAAATAGAGTTTGACTCCTTTCTGTCATATTCATAACCCTTTTATTTCTTTCTTTTGCCTGATTGTTCCAGCTGAAGTTGTGCAATTATACTGAACAGAAGTGGTAACAGTGGAAAACCTTGTCTTGTTCCTGACTTTAGAGGGTCTGTTTCAGTTTTCCCATTCGTATGACGTCTGTGGGTTTGTTACAATGGTTTTATGTTGGAGGTGAAGTCCTTCTCTACTTATTTCCATCACAATTTTTATCATGAATAGTGTTGGATTCTTGTCAAAGGACTTTCCAGCATCTATGGGTCAACTGTGATTTTTATCTTTACTTCTATTTATATGGTATATTACACTTATTTATTTATGTATGCTGTGCCGTCCTTGCATCTCTGGGATGAAGCCAACTTGGTCGCAACGTATGACCTTTTCAATGGTTTGTTTTCTGTTTGCCCATAACTTACTGAGGATTTGTATACATCTATGTTCATTAAGGATATTGCTGGTGGTTTTCTTTTTGGTTGAGTCCTCGCTGAGTTTCTGTATCAGGGTACTGCTGCTTTCAAATAATGACTTTGGTAGTGTGCTTTCTCTTTCAACCTCATGGAAGACTTTGAAAAATATTGGCATTAGTTCCTCCCTGAAGTTCTGAAAAAATTCAGTGATGAATCCATAAAATGCTGGGGTTTTCTTAGTAGCATTTTTACTACTGCCTCAATTCCACTGCATGTTATTGGTCTACTCAGGGTCTTTACATCTTCTTATTTCAATTTTGGTAAGTCATTTGTGTCTAAGAATTTATCCATTTCCTTTAAACTCTCCAATGTACTGGAACACAAATTTTCAAAACGGTTCCTTATAATCCTCTGGGTTACAGTGGCATCTACTGTGATTTTGCCTTCTTCATTTCTAACTGCATTGATATGGCTCTTTCTGTTGGTAAGTTAGGCTTTATTGATCGTATTTATCCTTTTGAAGAACCAACATTCTGATCCTTTTTATTATTTTTTAGTCTCAGTTTCATTGATTCCTCCTCTTATATTTATGATTTCTTTTCTTCTTGAAGTTTGAATTTGGATTGCTCCAGTTATTAACTGGTAATCCTCTATTTTCTAATGAAGGTAGTAGGAGCTATAAACTTTCCTCTGAGAACTGTTTTTATTGAATCCTACTGGTTTTGGTATGTTGTACTATCACTGTTATTTGATTCTAGGAACTTTTAATTTCTACCTGACCTTTTCTCTAACATATTGATTACTTAGTAATGTATTGTTTAATCTTCACGTGTTTGTGTTGTTTCTGGATTTTTCTTGTTGCTGTTATTGATGTTGATTTCTAGTTTCCTTCTGTTGTGATCTTACAGACTCTAAGAGATTATTTTAATTCTTTTGTTTTTATTGAAACATGATTTATGGTCTAAGATACCATCTATTCTAGAGAAAACTCTATGAGTTGCTAAGAAAAAGTGGCTTTTAAAAAACATTTAAAACTCAACAATAAGCAGCTGTGTGGCTCCATGTATCTTTTTTTTCCAATTCATGTTCCTTTTTTAAAACTATACTTTTTATTAGCACGTTTGCAATGCATGCGGCTTACCGTCACCTTGGGTGTGGTTATGTGCACACACGACAGCCTGCTTCTTTTAGATCTCCTTCGTCTTCCCTCCCCACTGGCTCCTCTAACCCTTTTCTCATACTTGCTTGTGTTACCTGTCTTAGGTCATGTTACGGTGTACACCATTTACATTAACTGGGGTTACTAGGTTCCTGTAAATGGGATATCTTTACCCTTATTTCCTCTTCCTGTTCCTCACCCCTTGCCCTTGTTCCCTTAGATCACCTCCCTTTTACACAAGATCCACCTCTTTGTCCCTTTCTACCTATCCTACATCATTTTCTTTGCTTGTACTTTGCTTTACTCAAATGAGAGGTACCATATAGTATTTAAATTGTGTGTCTGATTTATTTTACTTAACATTGTATTTTCCAGGTGTATCCATTT
>NW_004955434.1:16299693-16422344 GCF_000276665.1 Chinchilla lanigera
GTTAAACTGCTGACCACAGTGCTCTGAAGACAACATAACACCACAGCTGAAGCAAGGCTCTCACTTGCTATTCTGGAGGAATAAACTACCAACCTGAGCGATAAGACAGTTCTCTCAAGTAACAAGATCTTGTGCCTGAAGAATGACTTTGTTCTGAGTTCTCAAGGTCTTGCTCAGCTTCCTGCTTTTAGATCAGCTTTTCCCTTCAATTTTCCTCACGCCCACCCCCTCCCCACTGAACTTGTCTGAAATCTAATAAATACGGGCAATTCAGAGAAGTCCCTGTCTTAGCTCTAAGACCGTTCTGACCTTCCAGGACCCCAAAACCATCCTACTTGTCTGTTACTTAAGCCTTTGTCATACACTCCTTTCAGGAGACCAGGAGCTGGCCAAGCTCCTGAAAATATATTACTAAATTATTTTTGAAAATGGTTGGTTTAATTAATTATTATTAATGTTATTTTTAGGATACTTCCTTCTTTTAAAAATATATCAGTATACTGAAGCTAACAGTCGTGTTTTAATTAATTTCCAAAAGTAAGCTCTTCCTCCTTGAAAGTGCTGGTTACTTTGTTTTAATGATTGACACCTTTAAGAAATGAAAGTTTTAAGGTGCACTTTGTAAATAACTGAATTTATATATACAGCCATATGCTAGATGCTATCCAAACCACAGAGACCAAGACAAGAAGCTCAGCTAGAACACCCGTCCGTGAAGTCCAGCCACTAAGAAGCTACCACTAGCCGCACACCTGCCAGCTGCAGGAGAGCTACTGTATAGCCCCTGTGAGCATGTAGCCAGGACATGGCTCCTGATGATCTTCTAGTAAACCTTGAATTGTACTTCCTCAGTCAAAAACATGTAAGGTGAAAGGAAGCAACGATATGGTCATTGCCTTTTTTACTTACAGGAATGCAAATCTCTCTAGGAAATGTGATATTCCCCAATAAGGAATATGTCTACAGTCTCAAGAACTAGATTTTTAAGTGGCTATTCTGTACTCAGCAATCCATTTTTAAAGTGAGATTAACTCTACTTCTCCAGTCAGAAAATGGTTCTCATGGAGAGTTCTCATTGGAGGGAATCTATTTTACAAAGTAAAATGTAACTGAGCTTAGAGTGATACCTAGAAATGGAGCCTTATAATGGCTGGAGTAATTCCCAGTAAGGGTGCTGTCAGATGAATATACAAAGAATCACCTTCATTACATCAGGATGACCTATCCAACCCTGATTTTAAACATCAACTTTAAAACTGTTCAACAGCTTTGAGTCAGTCTAGGATTTCAACCAAACATTCCCTTTGTGGATCTTATAAAACAAAATCATTCTGGCACATTCTTTGTGACTTTATTCATCATCTTTCAGAAAGATGCTGACTTCACTGGGTTCAAAAAGGAGTTAAGGAAGGGGCTAAGACAGGAAAACCCAAACACACGATCTCCAGAGATGCCATGGGTACCTTCTCGCTTCCTATGATCTGCACTCAAGGAACAGTGCTCCCCAATCACTTTGCAAAGGGCAGTGTGTGAGATGACGGTCTCCTTTAAATCAGAATTTGTAAGAATAAATACAGAGATACCATGGAGAAACAAATATTCCACACAAAACTCACCTTAAAAATAAAAGAGTTAGTAATGTTTCAGACAGTCAACTAGTAATTCCTACTACCACCAAGTAAATATACAATAACATATTAAACAACGAATCATAAATTCACTATTTGGAAATCTCTTATTGAAATATGGTAATATGTTTTACTTGAGACTACTCCGTAGGTAAAGTCCAGTCACTAGTGTAGCGCTGGTGGCTCCATGTTAAATTCTCTTTCTTCTTCCGTACTGTTACACAGAAGTTATTTTGGGATTTGATTTTTACCTTTAGCAAAGCAGCAACAGCTTCCTGCGTGGCATTACGCACATCTTCTCCGTTCACCATTAATATCTGGTCTCCCTGCATCAGCCTTCCATCAGCATCTGCAATTCCGCCCTTAACGATATCTGACACGAACACGCCAGTATCGTTTCTGCAAACAATTTGGATTTGAACATGATTGTTTCTGAACTGTAATGCAATGCTTATTTTGTAACTTTTTATAATGAAACATTTATATCTATTTTTCAGAGTTTGTAATGAAGGAAAATTATTAGAATACAGTTTGTAACAAATACTATCTTATATCTTACTGTATTCCACAGATTGAAAAGATTTTCATAAGAATTTATTCTTTCTAAATTATACAATGTGAATAAAAGTAAGTACTGCTCTCCTTGTATGGGCCAGGTAGTTAGTAAATGGTAAAGATGGGACTTAAGAATTAGTGTTAAATTTATTTTTCTTTCTATAGAATAAAGAGGCCTTAAAGGGACATTGACCTGTGGCTACTTAAATATGTTTCTATTACCACTGACATCATTAACATTATTGAACATTTACAAAGTATTTGTTACTCAAAATTTAACTATCATTATTACGATGTCTTTTCGTTTAAATCATTTCAACTGACTTTTATATAACATTGATTTATACAAAATAAGCAAATACTAAACTAGTCCCATCCTTTCACAAAACTGAAAGCGCAAGACACAAAAAGCGCAAAGCAAAAACCCCCGAACACGAATCTTCACGTTCATCTCAACAGCAGCTGTAAACAGAAATGCACAGTGAAGCTGCAGCACATCACTTGCTCTCGCCAAGGTCACAACCCCAAAGAAGCCATACTCCATCTGCTCCTGTGCTTTCCCATCTCCAGAGTGAGGGTGTCGGGTTAGACGGGCTTTTTGCATGCTCTTCCCATGGCGATTCGTCAGGAACTACTACTGGAAGTCTTCACAGTGCTTTCAGGACCACGGATACTGTGGCCGCTTATTTACAAATGAATTTAAGTGTACCTTATTTCCCAAAATGTAAGCTACTGATGCTGTGCTCCTAAAAAGGAATGTCTAATTTTTTAGACATATCCCACCGAGATTCAAATAGTATGCTATATTCTTCCTGTGTGTTTAAAAAAATACTCAACTGTCTCTAAGAGAGCAAACTGGTATAAAAGTTCTTTTATTACCACACAGAAATGAAATGCAAAATCAGGTGAGACTGCGTTGGCTTGGGAATTTGGAAGTGCTTGTTTCCAGAGTATTCTAGTCATAACTGCATAAATTTTGACTCAATGGAAAAAATAAGCTGCCTTGAAATTGTTGATATCTGAGGCCTGAGAGCGTTGTTATTAACTTAGGGACACTGCCGACTATATCACATTTTACTGAACACTGATTTCATTTAAGTATAGCATATTCTGATCTCAATGGGTTTATAATACTAAAATGAAAGATTTACGGCATTTAATATTTCTTGATATTACTTGTATTAGCACCTCTTTTCTTGGAACTTTTTTCCCTAATCCACTTCCTTTAAAACAGGGTCACCTGGTCTCTTTTTTCTTTCGTGTACTGTATGACTCCCCTACAATGTGTCTGTGTCTTATCAATCGACTCATTTTTTTGGGAGGACATGTTTCTTGTTCACTATGCGTTTTTAAGGTCAGGAGCCACATCTTATCTCTATTTCTCAGAACCGAACGTATTTCCTGCACACAGCAGTTACTTTAAAAACACCAGAAGGCTTTTTGTTGAGGACCTTCAAAATCCCCGTACACTGACTTAGTATCTTGCCATGCTCTGTTAGTGATTGGTCCAGGGCAGCTGCCTGTAAACCCGAGCCACTGATAGATTCCACTAGTGCTGGGGTTATCTCCAAAAGGTCCTTGCGTTTGCTCTCCCCAGACACACCTTTTACCAACAATGCTCAGTCCGAGGCCTTTTCCTGGCTTCTTCTGCAGCTGCACAGTGAGGGCCTCACACATGTCGTCCTCTTTGTAGGGAGCCTCGTCTCTGTAGAGTGTCAGGGGCACTCTCTGGGGTGTCTGTCTCAGGACGTTGATTGCTTCATCATGGGTGGCCTTTCTCAGGTCAATTCCATTCACCTGTACAGAAACGGGACACGGGCGGCGAGGCAAGCGTAAGTTCAGTGAAAACAGGAAAAGGGCGGGAAAGGGGGAGAGAGAAGTAAAGAAAGAAACACACACCCTCCACGGCCTTTGGCTGTTATTTTTTGAATGAAACAGGCATCCCGTACCTCTAAGATCTGATCTCCAGCCCAGAGTCTCCCATCTTTACATGCTGCTCCTTCTTCATAAACTTCATGGATAATAATGGCGCCCTGGGGACCCAAACACAATACACCGGGCTTTACCCCGTTCTCACCCAGAAATGGCGAGGGGATGCTGAGCCCAAACGCTCCCTGCTTTTACTGAACCCCACGAGGGCCACGTACCATAATTCCAGGAAATGCTAACTATACAACTTTGGCTAAAAGGCAACAAAAGCTTCTATTTTCCTAGGCAAGTTCAAAGGAAAATATGAAACATAATCATACATATAGTAATACCATAGATATACATCATCATTCCTATCTACAAATGAAATAATTTTATAGTATTTTCAAATTTTAGAAAATGTCATCCCCACATAATTCAGTTTTTCAGATGCCTCTCAATTTAGGTCTAACCTAGCTTGGATATTAGTAAAACAGGAAATTAAAATATGTCAAGGGCTGGTAAACTGACAGAAACGCTTTAAAAACTAGAGGTCACAATCGTAAGAGGTCATAATCACTAAGAGGACTTAGTGAGTCGGTAACGGCTTACTGGAAGTAATAATCCCAGTATCCTATTGAATATGTGCCATATACATTAAAATGATCATGAAGTACATGTTTTCTCAGCTTCTATGTTTCATTTAGTAAAACTCAGAAATCTTCCTGGTCATGTTCTCTTGGCACATCTGAGGACCGCCCAGAGGCCCGAAGCCCCTGTGCACGGGAGCGCTCACCAGCAGCGTGTCGGACCCTCCCACAATGCTGAGGCCCAGCCCGGTTCGCCCTTTGGAAATCTCAATTGTGGTCTCACAGCCAGGGATAATGGGGCAGGTTGCAGGGTCAGAAGCGAAGATCGCTGGTGTTGAAGACCTGCTTGTACCTAAAATAAATCAGAGATGAAATAAAATACAGATACAAATGGATTACAAGGTGCATGCATCAAACTTAGGCCCCACACAGGCTGTGTGTGAGCGATGGAGCCAGAAACATGCCCCAAAGCGGGGGCAGAGAGACTTCAAGTCTGCCTTAGGTCTTTCCGCTGTTCTCTTTAAAAGTGTCAAAGCTAAATCGTCACTATTAATTTAAGAAGTGGTACACAATGACCTGATTCATTATTTCTTTACGTTTTTCTGTATTTTTTTAATTGCTAGAGATATGAAGGATTGGCTGTGAAGAGAAAACAAATCTCCCTTTAATACTCTACGTCTCACCAGAGACAAACGTATTTTATGAAAAAAAGTTTATTAAACTCAGAACTGAGCTATGTGACAGGAACTTAGAAGCACATTTACAAAAAGACCACAAAACACACCATTTAATTTGGTTATGGTACCTATTCTTCGACCTTCTTATATTTTTATTTTACGTCTATCTTACCCTGAAGCACTTTTTCTTACATATTCATATATAGGTGTATATAAATAAAAATAAATTTGTGCTTTTTTTCTTTTGTTTTCACTTAATGTTTTATAAACTCTTATAATAAACTCTGGAGTATACAGCACAGACTTGAATATATTATGAAGAAATGAGCAAAATATTATTCTACATTTTATTTTATGGAAGTCTGTTTATCATATGTTTCATTACATAACAAAGAACATGAGGTAAATAGCATGTTTTGGGAAAGCACTTGGTAAAGTAGCGTATGCTTTAGACAAGATGTTCTCTTTTTAGGAAATCACAAACAGACTATTTTCATTTCCTGTAATGGCAGGAACAGGTGTAAGACATTTTCTTTTATGCTGCTTTAATTTAGCATTTAATACTTTTATAGACAATGTTATTTAGGGACAAACATAAAATTGAAAAATGAGAACATTTCCATAAAATGTTTTACCATTCAGCAAATTATTCATTCTTTCTAAGGACAGAACTACTTTTATCAGAGTCCCACCAACTGCAGAAAAAGTAAATTTGTTTAAATCATTTCTCAAACATATGGATGCTGCAGAGCTTGAAATTTTGTTACACATCAGTGTATCTACAGCGTAACTAGGGGGATAACTTGCTTTCATGTATTAGCCTGGCAGTTTCATGCTACACTGAAGTCTCTCCCCATGATTCACACATTTCCAAATGCACCAGTGTGACCTTCGAGGGTACGCAGGCCACAGAACGCAGATCTACAGTGCATGCAGCATGAGCATTTCTCCAGTAGTAATCAGTCCTGATATCCTATCTATAAAACAGGGCCACTGTGTATCCATTCTACAGATATGAAGACCCAGGCTTAGAAAAGTTTAGTTTGTCAGCATTAAAAAAGAACCTACCAAACAGTGTTTCTAATTCATTAGTTATCATTTGGGATCACAGGTGGCCTCTGCAAGAGACTCCTGCTTAGCAAAGAAGACTCCCTGGGCTTGGAGGGAAGCAGCTCAGGCCAAAAGGGGAAGGTGTGTTCCCTAAGGCACCATGTGTGCTTAGAACACAGCACTCAGATGTCCCTCCTCCCAGTCCAGCATTCTTTATTCAGGAGCCCCTCTCTCCAACTATCCGTTCTCTAAAGGACTTCTCCACTAAAGCTTTTCAGACAGTGAACTGCAGGTAGGCACCTGGCTCCCAGCCAGGGACCCTTTGCAGACTTTGCCATACGTGCAGGACTCTCAGAAGCTCAGCCCTTACTTCGGACGGACTCTGGTTCCGGTTCCGGGGAGCCAGACTGTGGGACCACTGGAAGCTGCGAGCTGTTCATTTTCTCTCCACTGGCTGCACCAGCTGCCGAAGGAAAAGTCTGGGAATCTGGAATCTCAGCGTGAACGGTCAGTTTTACTGTTGCCTTCGCTGTCTTCAGCAGGCTAATAAACTGCCGAGGTGTTGGTGTGGATAGGAAACAAAATTCAAAGACAAGTTAGGGAACGTATACAGATGTCAGTCACCAATGTCACTCGAGTCTATCTGTTGTTGAAAGAAAAGAAGCAGAGGCCAGTGACTTCCTGGTCGGGTTCGAGTATTAAGAAAGAAATGGCTTTACTGTAGTTACTCCAAATGCTTAAGGTAGATTACAGCCACAGCTAATTTCTATTCTAAGTCCTGTGCTGACCACAGTTCTTTCTTGTAGAAGTAGAAAAAAGAACAGTATATCTCTGGGAAAAAAAGCTTTTTTTGACACTTATATATGACTCCAAGTATGATCATTTTGAAGCAAAGACTCAGATACAAAGGACTGTTCAAAACTAATATCCATTTAATAGCTGAGTCTTAAAGCCTTTTTTTAAAGCAAGGTATAATATAGATATGTAGTGGAATACACATAAGAAAAAATATCTCTCTGGTCATAATATGAAGGAGCCACCGCTTATGAATTTCAATTTCAATTTTTTTGTAAAGGAAAATGGAAGTCACATTTATCAAAAATGCCCAGTGAATACCGAAAAATCTATCCAAACAATAGTGAACATCTTAACTTCGCCTTTATTGGAAAGTAGAAAATAGGAATTGATGACCTTCCTAATAACTTGTTTTCCTTAAGAAACTTCTAGTAGGCACCCAGCCCTAATTCCCTGTGACTTCTTCCCTACACATACACCTCAGTCATGTCCAAGGATGGGGTGGCAGTACCATTCACCGCATGGTGGAGAAGTACCTTTTCAATGGGATGGCCAACAACAACTTCATCATCTACAGCTAGGATCTGGTCTCCGACTTTGAGGCGTCCATCCTAGATGGAAACGGAGTTGCTTCTGAGTGATTTTTAGCAGTCATTCCCTCTTCCACCACTTCATGACAGTGAGAACGGAAAAGCCTCACCTTGGCTGCCACCCCATTCTCTGTTAAACTCTTTATGATGACTCCACTGAGTGTGTCTTCTTCACTGATAGCGATGCCCAAACCCCCTTGGTCCTAGAGAAAAAACCAAGAGTACAGAAGACGTGGAACAGATTGGCGGTATCTAAATGGAGATGTACCTATAACTTCTAAACACACTCTTCTACCCAAGGGCTATGAAAACAATTGAAACTCTAGGTTCATTATTATAAATCTCTTCTTAAGCAAACTTTTGGATTTTTCTAAAGAAAAAATTCTCCCTCAAACAGTCAAGTGATTTCATCCTCCCATATGTCTGACACCTTTAGTAACTTTAGCAAAATATCCAGATAGCAAAAATGTATTCAATAATTCATCTGAAACATTTAGCACTTGCAAATTTAGCCTTGTGTAACTGGCTGTCGGAATTCGCCATTCAGAAACAGCTGAAGTACCCTGCTTCCTCTCTTTCTGCTCTGCAGTTTCGAAATAACAAAGCAAGTCTGACTCCTTCATTCTTTTCTGCCGCACTTCCTCTTCCACAAGGAAGATGCAATTACTGGTGCATGCTCTGTCCTTTCTGGGATGGAACACCAGGAACTGATCCTCCACAGAAGAGTATTTTGATTTGCTGCGGAGTTAAAAAGTCTCTGAGCCCAGAAACATGCCCTGGAAACCTGCCAAGGCTGGAGAGCTACACCGACTTCGTCTACTTTTTTCCATACTTTCTTTCATCAAAACCATATGTTCAATAACAGTTGTTCTTACCTTTCTCTAATGTTTATTTTAATAAAATTAAAATAGAGTTTTGAATTTTCATTCTGGCCACAGCTTATAACGTTTTACACTATAATTTTCATCCAGGAAAAATATGCAAAGGGAAAGTAAAGAAAAAGGAATCCTGTCATGGTTTCTCTGAAACACACGCGAGAGCAGAGGTTACCCTCTGATAGTCATGGTCATGACTGTGACACTGAGGTTTCACCACTGTTTTAAAGATGGCCCGCCCTGGCTTTTCCGAGCAAGGCTGTTAATGTCTGCTGTATTTCCCACGGTCAGCGGACGTCTCCCTCTACCACCTTCCTTTAGCCAATTAGGCATGAGTGTAAGATAAAGGAGACTCCAGAGGTTTCTATTTTATTTTATACCTGATTGAACAAATTTAAATAGGCCACTTTACATTTCTAAACATTAATTTTCTTACCTAGAAAAATCAAACATTTTTATCTAAAAAATAAGCAGTAATAATACCTGACACTCATGAAGGTTCTTTTTTGGTACAGCAGGCATGTGCTGATTTCCTCCCTAACACTCATTATCGTCTTACCCCTTCGTACAATCAGCAGATGTTCATTAGGCATCCACCCCACCCATGCTACCCTAGCAACCCTCTCCCTTCCATCTCTCCCAGCCCCCCTGCCTCAGCTCGCCCCCTTTCCTGCATGTACTAGTAAGGCGGCAGGAGTAAGACTGGAAAAGCACTCATTTGCTGATCCCTTCGAGACAGTGAGCCCAACAGCCGGGCTGGGCTCACCAATTTGACTCTAACGGGATAAAGCAGAAGTGATGGTGCATGACTTCCAGGTGTGCCCAGAGAGGCAGCGGAGCTTACTTCCTGCTCCTTCCCTGGGATCACTTTCGCTGTGAGAGCTCAGCTGTTGTGTCATGGAGAACCCAAGCAGCCCCATGAGAAGGCCTCTTGCCAACAGTAACTTCAAGAAAATCACACTGGAAGTGATGTCCAGCCTCAGGCAAACCTTTAGGTTAACTGCCCTGTCTGGCAGTTTGTCAGCAACTGTACGAGAGTCCAAGCCAGACCACCCAGCTGACCTGGTTCCGCATTCCACACTCACAGAAACTAAGTGCCTCACTAACTGCCTGTTGTTCGAAGTTTGCTAAGCTTTACTGTAATTTGTCATGTAATACTGCATAAGTAGCTCCAAAGATCAGGTCCGAATGATCCAAGTCCACCTTACAATTCTATTCCCATGGCCACAATCCCTAGATGAAGTGTAAGCAAGTGATCTACACTCATTTAATTAGGATGAATCTGGGACTTCTCAGAACGCTGGAACACTGTCTCCCCAACAACATTAAAAAGAGGCAGCACACAGCCTCAGCTGCGGTTCCCAGCCATTCTAGACCCAGAGGAAGACCAGCTTTACGTCCACGCTGACACTGCATGGCTGCGCAGAGAGAGGGAAGGCACTGGCTCTTTATGAGTCCTGATCCCAGTACCAACCACCCTTGCAGACTGCTGCTAGTTACTTGAGAACACAGATTCTCTTCTTCGATTAAACCTGACGGATTTAATATTGGGTCAGCACTGTTTGTAATTTGCAGCAGCAGGAATCAACAGGGAAGGAACAGTAAGCTGCACAGCTGCGTGCCCTCACTGCACTTAGCATATTACAAAAATAAGTGAGAATATGCGTATCTACAGTTTACTGGTATCAGAAAAGCAGGAAAACATGTAAGAATGGATACGTGGTGAGAGAGGTGCAATTTCTTATCTAATTGTTCAACTTTTCACCTTACTTCTTTATATAGTTGTTGGCAAGAAAAGATCTGAAAAATACTGTTCTTCAGCACTAATTAAAATACTACCATATGCAGGACGCTTGCAGAGGGAGAAAGAGTTGTATAATTAGACAGTTACAGAAGAGTAAACGAGAATTAGAACTGGCTTTAAGCTAGACAAACTACTATTATTTTTTAGAGGACCTTTTTGAAGATAGATTTTCTAAAACTCAAAAAAAAAAAAAAAAAAAAACCCTCTACACTGTATTTAAAGGCTTTCACCGTATAAAATTGCATGAATGCTAAACAGACCTAAAAGGCATAGAAGGTTGTATCTGCTTTGTGGCATTTTTCTGGGGTAAACTGTGACCTTTAATTAAAAAATATTTTCAACAAGTTGAGGTAGGATTTCAGTCAGCCACTGAAGGTTTAGATTATATGCACGAGAACTTTCCCCTTATATTTCCATTTTCCCATTTTTAAAAAAAAGATTAGAAAGAAAAATAATAGGCTTGTTAGGAGCATTTCTAAAGTGAGAAATGGCATGTTTGCAGAGCTGCCGTTATGAGGCAATGTAAAAACCACCCCTCCTTCCGACTCCGGATCTCAGTGTCTTCTCCCTCAGCCCTTCCTCCTCGTGTCCCTCAGGGCCGTGTGTGCACACAACGCGGCCTGCAGTGCAGGTGAGGCAGTACTGAAGTTTCCTCGCACAGCACATGTGCACGTGAGAGGTACAGAAAAGACACCCACAGGGAAGCCGCCACAAAGAGGCCAAGCACCGTCAAGCACGTTACATGAAGGTGCTACAGTAAGTATCACGTAGGCCGGAACATTGAAGAAATATTTAAACATAAACAAGTGGTCTTCAGGTTGGGTCTTGCACATATGTGGGCTTTAGATAAACTTAGAGAAAGGACAATTGAAGGGATACAGAATAAGCAAAGGCAAGGAAGGGTGAAGTCTCACAACATTCACCATGGGCTCTTCATTCAAACTGGTCTGACTTAAGTAAAAGATTCTTATAAGGAACATTCAAGGGCTTTAAAAAAAAAAGGTAGATGGGGCCCAACTGCGAACTGGAATCAGCAACAGAAGACAGGGTTTGGAGTCAGCCAGAGTAAGTCTTAGCTCTATCACTTGGATTTGTTAAGCAGTCTCACAAGACTGCTAAGAAGTAGATGACATGACGAGCAAACGTGGTTCTACTTACTGAAGTAGTTTTCAAATAAGTTAGCTGGAAAAGATGAGATGTGACTGTCACAGAATTTCAGACGACGCGTCCGTGTGAGGAAATGGGTTAGCTCCCCTGTCTGAGTGCGTTCCATTCCCGTGCTGCCCCACAGTGGGGCAGAGCGCACTCACGCAGCTCAGAGTGACGTGTTACCACCAGTTTCAGCAACGGCCCCTGCTATGGTTTTGTGCCTAGACGTCCCCTCAAAGCCTCACGCAGGCCAGGGGCGGGCTTCTGGAGTTGGTGATTGACGTATGGTCCAATGGGATCATAGGTGTGCTACACCCATCCCGCACTGGTGCAGCCGGGTGGGCAGCGTGCATACAATGTAAGGGACGGAAGGAGGCTGTTCGCAGCTGCTCCTCCTTTGTTGCTTTGCTGTCTCCCACCACCAGGAACGTTTGTCCTCTGCCATGTGCCACTCTGCCTTGGAGCCAGCCGAGTACGGACTGAAACCTCCGCAAACTGCAAGCGAACTAAACTTTTCCTTCCTTAATTTTGGGTGTCAGGTATTTTGTCTCAGCAATGAGAGAACAGTAACCAAGATAGCCCTCAACAAAGTTTTCTAAGATACATCATATGGGCCACTTAGAACCTCATAATTTCAAAAATATAAAATGAAAATAACTATGCTAAAATACTGAGATAAGTACTTTAGACAAATTCTTTCATTTCATCTTTACAATGGTATCTATAATGTGAACTTATTATTTTCCCCTCTTACAGGTAAGGAAAGTGAGGCCCAAAGAAGAAGTCAAATGGTTCTGTGCCAGAGTGTATACGTGACTCCACACCTCACACTTACCATCATGAATAATTGCTTATTTACCTGATTTTTAAAAGATTCTTGAGTATTCCCCTTACTCATTTTGGTATTTTGTCAGATTTACTTTATCTGAAATTTACATATAAATGGAAACTTTCTGTGGGCAATGCATCGAGTTTCTTTAAGATCTTGGATTTTTCAACAGATGCAAGCTAATTCGGAAAGTAAACAGTATGTAACAGACATCCAGGGATAAGCCAGCAGGAGGCTAACTGAAGAGATCAGCTTTGCAATACAGAATAAAGGAAGCCTGTTGTGCATCTTATCCAGTCCCAACAGCTACTTTCTGATAAAGGCAGCTCCATTTACACAAGCAGCAACTGGGGACCAACGTGACGAAGAGGTTTTCTAATGTGAGCCCACTCAACATGTGACAAGAGCACCTGGCAGAGAGACCAGGCTTCTGTCTGCCCCACTGGCAAACGCCAAGCCGGGGAGTTGCAATTTGTCTGTTTGATGCTGAAAGTCCTTGAAAGGCTCTGAGTAGAGCATGACAATAGGTACGTATGGGACACCTTAGATGGACTGAGGCAGGAAAAGAAAGCATCAGAGAGAACTAGTGCCCAGAAGCAGTGGGACATCTTTGTGCCAGGTTATTCATTACTAATAATTACAACGACAACAGCAACGGGCAATCCTTATATACACATACTTAATTTTCGTAATAGATACTTAATTCTCACTATAAGTCAACAGGGTAAGGACTATTATTGCCCTCATTTTGGAGAGAGGAAAACGTGTGAAGCATGATGATAATACCATAAAAGCTTAAATTTAGAAGTTTACTACAGAAGAAGACGCTTCCTGCTAGTCCCCCTCAATGCACCCCTTCACTCGGGACACACTCGATCACTCCTGTCCCTTATTAAGTGTCGCTGGTTGCACTCTTTAGATGTCCTGAACTGATTCAAAACGCCTGCCTTTCACAGACATTCTGCCTTTGGGGAGGAACAGGAAGGTGCACGGAGCCCATGCAGGGAGAAGGTAAGGGGGATGAGCCGCACTGTAACGTTCTGATGAGCCTGCCTCCTGGTAAGACGGCACTTGCCAGCAGCACTGACCACGCTTTGGTTATCACACCTCATGCTTCTCCCTACCGACAGCGGAACGAGGAATTCTAATGAAGTGTATGGACTTTGGTAGAAAAGGCAAAGGCGTCACTGACGTCTGTTCTGTTTTTCTCTTACTATTACAAAATAGCGCATAATAAAAACTCCCCTTAGGTCTCTAGGATGAGAGCAACCCATTTTTGCATTAGTTTTTCTGTTGTAGAAGAGAAGTAAATGTGCCAGTAATTATGCTATTTTATAAGCAACTCATTCAATCTTTACAATTTTTTGACATAAGCACTATTATGGCCTTTCATTTACGGGGAGGAGGCCGAGGCAGAGAGAGATCACGCCGTGTGTTAGCCATGTATGTGATGAAGAACGACTCAGTCTCCGAATAACGACTCTGGCTCCGGCCTCTGAGCACCGCACTGGGCTTCACGGCGGGGTGGCAGTGTGCTGACCACTCACGCCCGTCTGCAGCACTTTTCGTAAATATCCCCTGCTTCCCATCCACCACTTTCTTGTCTCCTCTCCTGCCCAGCACTCATTTTACCGCTTGTCCTCCTGCTCAACCGTGTCCCCTTCCTTTCCAGCGCCACCTGGAATACGTCAAAGCATACGGAGGTTTCTGCTCAGCAAACCACCTCTTTAAAGCATCATTTGAGCCTAAGGTTTAGATTTTTTCAAAGCAAATACCTCACTGATTGTCCACCAGTGAAACCTCTAGCTATCTGAGTGTTGAATTTTATGAGACAAGGCTGTACCTTCTACTCCTTATTTTATCTCCTCTCTAACAGGGTTACATGAATAACAGGAGAGATGATGAATTTCACACCTTGAAACAATCATAAACACAGAGAGCTGGGCCCCTGCTAAGGAACGATTAGCTCGTGGTTCCACATTTTACTGTGCATTAGGATCATCAAGAGAAACTTCCTAAAACGCAAACTTCTGGGCCCAGCCCAAAAGCTTCCCCTTCGTAGGTGGGTCCGAGTGAGCACGGGGCAGGGGCTGTGCTAACAAGGCCGAGCGCGGCGCGGCTGAGGCTGTGGCTGGCAGACCACGGGCCTGAGCCTCAGAGCCTGTGACGGGCTGTGAGGGTGTGCCCGCTCGTGCCCACCGTCTCGCCCCGACGCCACGTGCACTCACCTTGGGCAGCTCCAGGCAGTGCACATCTTTAAATGAGCTGAGGTCCGCAATCGCTTCAGGAGCAGCAACACTTGGTTCTACCTGACAGAAAAAAGGAAAGGACAGAAGAGGCAATTCAGGGTTAGTATTTTTGGTTGCTTAACTATACGGCCCACTTAATCAAAATTATCTCATAGAGCACAATTCACTGGTTTACTCTCTTAAGGCATTTGTAAGATTTACATTCTTGTGAAGTACTTAGGGGGAGTGACTGGACAGCAATTGTTTTGGAACAAAAACAACCAAGCAGTTCAGAGGTCAGCTTGGATTTACTCCATACTGAAATCTAACAGCAGCCAGCTACCGGACGGCAATACCATGAGATACAGAGCACCAGCAGAAGTGTCCTTCTTCTTCTTTCTGTGCTACCTATCACGTGAGTTCAGAATGTATTAAATGCTGTACCTGAAAACTGTTAAAATACTCCATTCTCTTAATGACCACATTTAGGAAAATTAATGGGACAATGAAACTTTCTCCTTTATAAGTTATCCATGTTAAATAACAATGTGACTCAGTTCAAAATCAGAAACGAGCAGAATGAGAGAATGGTTTGCATGTTCACCTTACACACAAATGTTTACACATCCACTCAGAAAGTGTTTTAGTTCCTGCCCCTCCCCCTACTGATAACAAGCATTACTCCTCTAATTTGACCTTCTCTCTCCATGACATTCATTCATTTATTTTTGCATAGTACCCAGGGCCTTTGCCCTGAGCCACCTCCCTGCCCTTTTAATTTACTCGACCATTACGGTGTACTGTCAACTCTTTTGGCTTTGAGGTCCGCCTATGGGATAAAGCACATATGTAGGTGTGCTGCGGTGGTTCAGAGATTTAACCGGAGGTCTGTGTCTGGTCCCTTGTCCTCTCCTCTCTGGTTCTGTTTCCCTGTGCTCTCTCCACTTCCTGGCCACAACGAACTGGGCACCTCCTCTCCACCACGTTCTTCCACAGTGATGGTCCTACCTGGAAGCTTTTCCTTTCCACTGTGGGTCTGTGCTCCTCTTCCTGAACACACTGACTGGAGTAACTCTGCTCTGCCATGGCCTTGGTGAAGTTCCCACCTTGGAGCCAGCCAATCACGAACTAAACCCTAACTCTATAAGCCAAATTAAATCTCTTCTTCTTTAAACTGTGGCTGGGGATATTGTCTCAGTTATGGGACAGATAATTAATACAATTTATTTAAATTTTAAGCCAGGGCTTTGTTAAGTGGCTAAACTGTGCAGGTGGGATCATACTTGTGATTTTCCCGCCTCAGTCTCCCAAAGCGGTTGGATTACAAGCATGCACCACCGCACCTAACTCTTTTATCCCTCTTACACATGTATCCAAAGCTGATCAAAATCCAATTATCATCAAAAAGCTCTTTCTTTGTCACCATGTAACCACTACCCTCTCTCCTTAATTTCATATACGTCATTTGCTTTCCTGAGAAATCTCTTGATTGCTTTCCCAATAATCTGCCAGTTACCCAACCCAGGGAATCTCCTTCACATCCTCTTACTGGACCTCTCCGTAGCTTCTGAGACTGTGCAACACACCCTTCTTGAGACATGCCCTCCTCTATGGCTGTATAACCTCGCAGTCCTTCCTCTTCCTCCTCCCTGACCTCTTTCCTTAGCCTTCCTCCTCACTGCCCTGCTACATGAGAACGTGCAAGTCCTCATGTTCTTCCTACACGCTCTAGGAGGGCAACTGCTACAACTCCCATGACCAATAAATGAAAAATCTCTGTGTGGGAACTGATCTCTAAACCCTGGACCAAATGTGCAAGTGCGTACTTCTACGAAGCTTCCCAACAGGCCTTTCATTCTTCAGCTGCCTCAGTAAGAATGTATGTATTTTCACAGCATTTGCTCCTCTTTTCTGTATTTTCTATTTTGATAATCACATCAGACACCTGTATATCATGTCTGCTTTGTTTATTTATTTTAGTCTTATTCCACTCCTTCCCCACAGGCAGAACGAACACCCCCCTTCCTACTCACACTACTGCCCATGCAGACTCTGACTGTGGCCTGCACACATGTGCTGTGCTTATGTATGCGAGGGTCATCTTGACCATGCTATCAACTCTTTTTGCAATAAAGTGATAAGTCATTTATCTTTGCTATCCCTGTACATGGTCTATAATGGTTAACTCAATTTATACAGGAATATCATCAATCAAATTTTCCCAGCGAGATAAACGTAAGTTACAAATACCTCCTTATGTTGAAGACTGTCTGAAGTGGAAGGCAAAGATTCTGCTGTATTTCCGGGACATACAGCCATCTGACTCAATGCATCTTTATTTCTGAAAGCATAAAAGAGCATCAACCCAAAATGTCATAATATTATTTCCATCCTCTTACTTCAAGAGTCAAATACTGGACAAAGTCCGCTAACTCTAAAGACTTGGAACTACAGCAATCACACAGATACACAAATGTTTTATTTTTTGTTCAAAAAATCTCAATTCTAAATGTTAATAAAAAGTATTTCGTAAACCAGTGAAAGAAAGTTCTCACCTGATGAAAATGATTTTTACTCTAGAAGGGGCACATTTGATAATTGATGAGGCATTCTGATGACTTCTTCCATATAAAATTTGACCATTGATCTGTGAAAATAAAAAAAAGTATCACTGGTTAAGCTAATTTTAACTCTGTAAATTTTGTTTTCTTACCTAGTACAACTTTTTTCTTTAAAATACTCTATGTATTCTCCTCACTAGAAAATGAGCCTGACTTTTGATGTGAAAAAAGCAAAGTAACGCCAACATTAAAATGATGTGCACGACGTCTGACATCCGGGGACTGTTGGCAGAAGCACCTTGTGGATCAACGACAGGAGAGAGATAGCAGACTTGCCCACAGGCACTGGATTCCAACTTGCTTTGCAGAGCAAGGGCTATGTGACCTACAAAGACCCTCCTGGGAAGTCCTCTGCTCTCCCTTTTCCCAGACTCAAGTCCCAGAAACAGGCTACGAGGAGAAGTCTGACATTAGGGAGACTCAAACAGAGGCGCAGGCTGCACCTAGGCAGCACAGCACCCAAGAGAGAGTGCAGGCTCAGCCCTCCGGTCAGGAGCCACTGCTGTCCGAACGCAGCCAGCTCACAGGGCAGAGTACGAACGCAATCCGCAGATACGTGGGTGCTCTCCACAGGCAGCAAGGGCCAACAGCACAAATAAAGAGAATTCTAAACGCTATTATGTTTGCTTCACAAGTTTATTTTGTTTGGCTAAGCTACTTCACGGGTTATTTAGCCTTAACCTTGGAGCCCACTCCCCCTCACCCGCACCACTTACCCCACAGGGATTTAACTTCCAGAACGCCCGGTGGGTTAGCGCCATGACTGGGGAATGGCTAGTCATTTCACTTTTCAAAAGCTGCTAATAAAAATGCAGCACAAAAATGTCTTTGAAGTATGATTTTTATTACCATCTTGGAGCAAAAATTGTTTCTGGTACGATGCAGTCACGACCTTTTAGGGGAAGTTAATGGTAACTCTCTGAGTAGACATTTGGTTTGGAGCCAAATTCGCTGCGATGCACCTACTTTATTAGGCCAGTGACAGTTTTCTCCATCAACATATGAGGTCTGGGTATTTTCTGGATTCTGGAGATTCCACTGCTCTGATATAGCAAGAAAAAAAATCAAAGCTGTCCATAAGAATTTACCTCTAGAAGTTCGTCTGCAATCTGCAATCGACCATCTCTTCCTGCTGCTCCATTTGGATCAATTCCCACTATAAAGACACTCATTCGGGTTCGGTCTTTGTTCCCAGCGAGACTTAGGCCCAAACCACTCTGACCTTTCTCCAGTTCAATCATATGGAGCTTGCCTGTTAGGGTTCCATAACGTTCTCTGATACTTTCTAAACATAAAAACAACAACAATCCCGTATGTATGGAAAGCTAGGTCATAGCCAAATATACTTTACCACAGTACACTACTTGGTTTTAGCTCAAAAAGGCATTATCTGCACCAAAATGTAATCTTGGGAGCTAAAGGAAAAACAGACTGGCAGCCTGGCATCAGAACTGGTTTCCCAGAATACCCCAACGTTGAGGAATTTCTTTGCGTCAAGGGTGTGTGAGCACAGTTTCTGATTAATAAGTTCACTTTAATATTATCAGGCCCAAGAGAAGCAATTATTTACATTTACAAACCCTCAAAAGCCTACAGTGAAAGGGAAATTTACTTTATCGTTTGTAGGGCGAAACACACAAGCACGCGGGACCTTTGCGTTCACTGATCACAGGGGCTCCTCTCCCGGCGAAAAGTCTACATTGTGCGTTCTCTCGTGGTGGGGAGCCGCCTGGCTCACGTATCCACAGTGCAGGAAGTGAGTGGGCCAGAGCACACTGATGTCACTGTTCCAGCTGTGGGATGTGTCCCAACTAGGTGAGACAACCTGAATCTCCCACTCCACATCTTCAAGAGGCAGAGTTTGTATCTTCCTCCTTTCCGCTAAGGAAGGTAGGTTCTCTGCTCTAACGCCTGTGCGCGTGAGTCACCCTGGAGTCCGGGCCAGCTGAGCCAGTCACCCAGTGCACCCCGACAGATTACTCATACATTGTCTTAAGTCACGTACTTACAGAGTGGCCTGATGATGGAAAATACACATTCTGCTTACCTTGATTAGATAATAACATATTCTAATACCATTGATAATAGCAAAAAAACTACGAACTTTACAAATCATGTCTTAGAAAATCACTAAATGGCTAATGGGCTGCATTTTACATTGACTCTTAACTATATTAGTTTAAATAAACTGTCACTTTGTGAGCCCTGCAGTCTAACAGCACAGTTATTTCTGTTTGTTCTAAAAGTATGTACTATACTTTTCTTAAAGAAAATAATTAGATTTTTTAAAGGAAACTTTAACATAATAACACATTCGCAAGCTTTGGATGAATGTTTGCTCTCTTCCTGTCCAATACTGTTTCCTTAGAAAATAGAGACACCCATGGATCCTACTATTAGCTGCTTTTGAATGATTCTTGTACATCAGGCTTGTGCTTTGTACTTCTCAGACATTATCCAATCCAATGTTAGCAAACCGGGGGAAGAACAGTATTTTTCAAAAGAGGTAACCAGTGCATTAAAATTTGGAAGTCATTAAAAAACTTAACAAATGACCAAAGTTTTGATTTCAAATATCATACTATGTTACCATACTATTATAGAAAATACCACAATTTTCAGGTGTAATATCAATGGCTAGTAGATTTTATAATGAGAAATCCGAGGCCTAGATATCCAGACCACAAGATAGCTGACTATGCACTGTTCTGAGAAAAGGCCTTGTCCTCTTCAATTCTCATGTCAGAAGCAAAGGGGCTTTCACAGCAATGCGGTTTTAAAGGAAAGGAAAACTCTGAATTTATGCCTCAGGAACGTATGTTGTATGCCACTAAATCAGACAGTACTTTTCCCACACAAAATGGCAGCATGTGTTGCCGAAGCTGAAACATACTATTCCTCTAAGGCAGAAGCTTTGAGAGCTTCAGAGTTATTTTCATACCGCTTATAATCAAGCCCATCACAGAAAGACAACTCACTCCAGCTGTAACCGAACTCATCCTCTTTGTCCGTGTCCTCTGAGGCTTTGCTTGCAGATGACTGTGCATTATCACTGCCCATTTCTGCAAATGCTGAAGACGAGGGCTGAAGAGCATCACATGACGGAGCCTTCTCTGGCTCTGTCTCGGAGTGACTGGGTGCCTGCGGGAACAGGAGGAATGCAGTGGGTATTGCAATCCACGGAACAAAACCTGAGGGAAGAGAAATACTACAGTGCAACGTCAGACACAAAACCTGGCTTTAAAATACCTACTGAACCATGGAAAGCTCATGTAGGCACATAAGAAATACTAGATAGGATTCAGGTAAAGTTAAACACACAAATAGTATTAGAACACAATTTACTGAGCTCTTCTGTGTTATTATGTCAAGGAGTTATTCAATTTGAACGTTTAAAGGACCTATGATAGAAAATTTTTAAAATTTCCCCTGAGAATCTTTGGAAAAAGATTCTCACTCAAAAGTTATAAATACGCAGGGGTCTGCGCAGGGTATAGGGGTCTAGAAAAGTCGGTCAAGAAACAAAATGGAGGAGGAGCCGATGGAGGGACAGGAGGCAGGGAGCAGGAGGAAGAGATTAAGGCAGAGGAGGCAAAGGAGGAGATTAACAAGGAAATTGTCCTGCAGACCTTGCTGGTGAGTCTGTATGTAAAGCAATCTTTTCTGCTACCTGAATCCTCTCTCCAAACGATTCTCAACAAACCCACGAAAGAGAGCACCCTGCATGCAGACGCCTACCAGGGCAGTCAGTCTGTTAGCACCGAGCACACTGACACAGATCTGAGCACGTGTGCTTCTACGGGACAACACTAGCTTTCTGTCAAAGTAGTTCGCACGGGAAACGAGAAAACACAAGAGAATACGTCACACAAAACCAAAACGTGGCACACTTACTGTCACTTAGGTCCTATTTTTAAAACATCATTTGGGCATTATCAAGTCCTTACATGACATACTATCAAACAGAATGTGTTTGAAAGTTCTTTAAGTCACCCAGTCCGTGCATTTTGTACATGAATAAACTTTTTGAATGTGAGGTCATGGAAATTGAAGTATTTCATTCAAAAATCACCCCAGGGTACTAGGTTTCTTTTCGCTTCATTCTTAGTACAATGGGTGCACTTTGCATCATACCATACTGTCTCCTCTGACTGCCATAGTAAGACAGTATGCAACCAGGGTCAGGGACACCCACTAATTAGCCCTTGTATGAAGTTTTTCCAGATGTTTTCTACCTATCCTATTCCTTGTTTTACTTGTTTCTCAATAAAAATCATGTCACATAACTTGTTTTCTTTATATATCTAGAAAAACTAAAGACTTGAAATTACTACACCTAATAATAAAAACACATCAAATGATATCGATGCACAAATACTTAGCAATCATCGGTTGGTGCCCAACATTAGAATACTACAAAATACACCAACACTAAAACAACGTGACGCTGAATGAGATCCTTCTGAGGTGACTGAGACAACGCTCAACTTCCTGGCCACACTGGTGACAGAGACCAAACGGGATCGGCTGTGAGATTCCAGGATTTGCTGCACTAAAATGTGCAGTTTACACAACACCAGCCAAGTAGATGCAAGTTTCTCGTGCAAATGAAATCCCAGTTATTTTCACAAATGTGGTTCCTTAAATCTCTCTAGTTAATAATGCACAAATAAAAATGAATCAACATATAAAACAACTTCATTTGATCTTACACAATCTACTTCAGTATTTTTGAAAGAAAATTTATTTTCTGTAATAATAGAAAGTATTCTTTAGCAAGAATGAACTAAGTCCATTCATTTTGAAAAACTGCAATAAAATCTAATGTAAACTTCCATTACTTTTAACAAATCTGTAGATGTACATCTTACAAATCTTGCTGTACAATTTTTGGACTGTTATTTTCCTTAAGGACAAAGAAACAAAACGTGCCCATCTTAAAAGTTGTTCAGGACTTTAGTCATACCATTTTAATACTGGTGACATACTGAAATGGTGTCTGAACATAGTTGATTTTGTTACAAAACTAATATTAGCCTCTATTTACTTGAGGTACAATTAGGTCTTCTATTTTACTACTACTGGCACCCTCATTTTATCAAGACTATCTAATCGGCTTGCTATTAACACTCCCTAAAATTTATTAAGGAAAACATAAATATTTAACAAACGTACTTTAGCCTTTTTGGCAAAAATGCAAAGTGCACTGGAAATCACTCAATGACATGTATGTACACGAGGTTTATAACATACACAAATTTCACACTTTAACACACCCACTTACAAAAATTTCACATTGAAGACAAACCTTAAATGGTGTGGGAGCAAAAGGGTTAGTTGGGGAACAGTAGAAGATAATTCTACTTGAATTCTGTAATTCCTACAGTGATAAGAAACACAGTCCTTCAGAAATGGCATCTTTGTTATCCATATTACAAAAACAAGAAAATCTGATGAATATTTATAAAATGTTTCCCAAAAGAAATTGTTGACAACTTTCTTCCTTTCCATGATCAAATTATGGTATATAAATTCTTGTAAATTGTTTCAAGTTTGCTTTTTATCGTTTTATCAGAATATGAGAATATCCAAATATAGATTTATGAGGCTTGAAACAGTTAAGTTTCCTGATTGAGACATGTGCACAGCCACACTTAATGAATATTCAACAGACTCCTGCAAGGACACATGCACAATTACTTATGGAACGATTAACTCATACAAGAGCTTTCATGACCATCCTGTGGAACTCTGAAAGGTTTTAAACCAATGTAAGGTTTTAAAGAAATTATGTGCCAAAGTAGTTCATGTATTTGGCAATTGGCAAAAACGTGCGTATCAGAAAATTTAAATCACAGCTAAATTCAGGAAAGGCACTGGACTCCGGTTACTCCTTTCCTCTTCGGAAAGGGGCATTTAGTTTCAGCTATAAAAATAATCTCTCACAGAAAATTCATAGGCCCACTCCAAACACATGGTTGTCTTTTTGTTTTGATTTTTTTCCTGTTCAAATGTAGTAAACAGTGAACTGGGACAAAGCACAGTACCAACAAAACACAAAACATCTGCAAGAGGCATTGGCAAGACAACGGGCGTTACCCAACCTGGTCAGCGTTGAACTGCAGAGCGTCAGCAAATGGGTTAGTGCTGCTGAAGCTGCACTTAGGGTAAAGGTTGTGCGGCAAGGAAGGCAAAGGAAATTTCTAAAAGGAAACATAAGAGGTGCTGAGCACAACAGACATGTACTTAAACAACTCAGTCTTTATAGCAAAATACTTACTGATTTAAAGAACTGTCGGTGCGCAACTAGATTCTATGTAGTAGTTAATGGCATCGTCTTAAGTTTGTCGCTGAAGGTTTGCCCGTAATGCCCTAAACTTATACTTGAGTATATATCAGTCTACAAGCTACATCAGAACTAGAATATCAAATTGACTCCAAAGTCATTGTCACTGAATGGCTCTTTTATCATGGACAGAGACATACATATTTTACTACTTTATGTATTAATTTATATTTCATGAACATCAACAAACACATTTCAAAATTAAAAAGCCCACATTTCTTTTAAAGCTAATTATGTTATTTTTAAATAGTCTGCATCTTCCAGAATACATATTGAACATCTGTCTGCTAGTTCATTAGTGACCTTCCTTACTCCTTTATTTTGTTTCTCTGACAGGAAACTTCAAATTTTGACTAGGTATTACAAGCAACAGATTCAAGAAATAAACCAACCAGTCTAGAGTGGTGTTCTCCTTTTGTAAAGGTAGCAACAGGGAGATTCATACTTTACAAAATTCCTATGAAATTTCCCATATTACTGGGAACTTATGGTCTTTGAACAATATTTGAGGTCCTAATTTAGAGTGTTTCGCATAGATTTTGTGGTTTGCCTGAGCCAGGACTGTTAAACTGAATATACATATTAAAGGCAGGATGTCTGCCAGATAGAATTTAGCATTCTCATAGTTTAAAAAAAAGTAATTTCCTTAGCACAATAAATTCTTTTCCTTCTTTCACACCCGCTATCTTTTTCTTTTATTGACTACATCTTTCAGGGGAAACTGTAGACATTTAAAATTCATTTTGGCTCCAATTAAATGTTTGTGTTACTTCTCTCTATAAAAAAAGTCCCACTGGCAGGCGTGGAGTGTAGAGGGGTTGTCACATGACACCATTCTGTGTGGAAGAACATTCTGGAAAGACTGCATCCTCAGCATGCCTATACCAAAGCTTATGCTACGTTACCCTTTCAATCTGCTCTTCTTGCAACGTTTTTCCTACGGAGGGAAGACAAGGAGAAAGATATGGGCACAATGACATTTCTGCCCATCTCGACTTTCTCCCTCCAATTCAGTTTAAAATGTCAACTCCTGCTTTACAGAAGAGAAATCACAAATGCCAAAGAACATGACCATTTATTAAAGTGGAAGAAATGACAGGGCAGAAATGAAAAACACATCCGAGGGAAATAGTTCCACGTATTGAGGGAAGAGATTTCCAGTCTTCATACACGGTATTTTTTGGCTTCAAGTGTCCTTTATAACTACACAGAACAGAAAACAAAACCATGATGGCAAGAAACAGCATACAGAGATCTGTAATGTTTGGCTGCTTTGTTTTGTTAAAATTTGCAGATCTTACAGGATTAGAATTTGGCCCCGATAGCAGAGTGTAAAGGTACAGCGAGAGCACAGCAGATGAAACAGGAGGTCACTCTATTCTTAGGCCAAGGTAGACAGAAACACAATTTTTGGCTAAAAGAAATCAATGGCAAAGCTCTCCATATTCTCAAGGGCTGATGAAAGCAGAGACATTATTAACTGAGAAGAAGCACAAGGACATCACAGACTTTTTCTGGCCCATGTTAATGGTGCTAATGGCTCCCCCCACAGTCACTGAGGCCGTGAAACCGCTAACCGCATCCTGGTAGAATGACCAGGGCTAGGCTGGAAAGGTCTGATTCATGAACAGCCTAGGGGCCAACGTAAATGATTAGCTCATCAGCCTATGCGTAAGATTTCTTAGAAGCTTTTTCCTCCATCCACAAATAAAACATTTACCACTAAGAGATTTTTAAGAGTATATATTGGTGATTTTTCCTTTTTTCCTTTATATTACTAGACATGATGATTTTTACAGGGAAGTAAATCCCTGGGAACAAAGTATATTTCATTTTAAATGCAAAATGAATTCTAATTTCCCAAACCAAATGTACATAACGTGACTAAACATGTCATTCTAACCAAGATTTATCCTGGGATAATTGCTACAAAATTAGGTGCCATTATACCTCAGATAATAAAACAGTAATGTCTTCCAGGTGTATCAGACAATATCTGTATAGGCTCATTAGAGAATGTGACTGGCATTGAAAGAAATGTTTGTAGTTTAAGTTTTTAGAGTAATATTAAGAACCATTATTCATCAATTATAATATTCTCCCAAATGATGTAAAAGGTGGAAATTAAAAATAAAACAAAAAACGAGTAAAACCCACCCACCTACGCACAAAAGCTCCAACTTAAACAGCCACTGACCACATCTTCACGCTGTGTCTGGGTTAAACACAGCACATGGGAACAACTGTAAAAGGATCTGTAGTCCTTTAAACAAACTGAATGGAATCTGTAAAGAATGCAGCATGATACAGTCCATTTGGCAGATTTTCTATGTGAATGGATAATTATTACCTAACAATAAACTGAATAATTAAAAACTGCAGATGTGAAGACAACTGCTTATTTAAGAACTACTAAATTCATTCCTTAAACGGAGCCAAGACCAGAGTTACACCTGGCTTGAACAAAAGGACCAGTGAAATCAATCGGCATTTTGCGCTCCGTGGCATAAATTGATCTTAGTTTTACTTATCGCATCTACAGACGTGTTTGCTACTTTCCTTTCATCATTTGAGTTTTAATATCCTAAACTCTTAATTTTACAAGTTAAATTCAAAGTATTTTATCCATAAAATTCTATTTTTAGAATAGAATACCTTTAACATCCTCCTATAGGTTGACATTTTCTTTTTAAAGATAATCAACCTTAAAGACAAGCAGATAATTCACAGAGAATTGGTGGCACAGACGCTGTTAAATCCGTGAGTGGCGACTGAGTGATTCAGGAAGCTAAGAAATTCTTGAAATGATATGAAAGCTTTTGAGGAAGCACCCATGATTCTGAAGAATTTTCCCAGGGATATTCAACAAAAATGTACTTAGTACGCCCTGCACGTGAAATTCTTTTCATAGGCATACAGAGGCAATAGAAAAAAAGAGTTTAAATCTTGCCAAAATTTTCACCGTCACTATCACTAGGTCATATTAAATGCAGGAAGCCTTATTTGAGTTCTTCTTTACCAACAATGTTCACTAATGTGCCTCCAGTTTCTAAGATATTCTCAAAGCTATTCTGCCTGTGACGACTGACCGCAAAGCGCGTTAGCAGGTTTCTGTGCGCTAGGCGCCCCACAGTGGCCAACGACTCAGTGACTACAGCTGGTAACCGCAGTTAGAGAACCACCTGTACTAACAACACCCACCCTGCGCAAACCTACTGCTCAGTGCGATGCGCAGACACATCGGAGACCTACGGGCAGATTCGGTCTGGGGAGCAACTCAAAGGAAATGTAATCCTGGCTTCCAAGCGACCCCTCCGGAGATCACAGCCTCTTACCCTGAAGAACTGTGCCACATTCCTTGCAACAATTTGCATAGCTTGTGCCTATAACGAATGCGTAGCTGACCATCTAGACACTAGGACCACAAGTAAGTCCTACTTCTGTGTGTTTTCAACAGACTTTAAGACTATTAAACATGGTGAAAGGAATTTTCAAGGTAACTCAATGTTTAAAAGAGCAAAAAAAAATCTGAGCAAGTCTTCTGACTTTGTGAATCCGTATTCGCTCATACAGACAACTTGGCCCTCGCTGCGTTAGACTCCAAGTTGAGCACTGTGTGGATATGCCTACATGGCCCTTTATGTTCGCTTACCCTTGGTCTGTTTACAATGCTCTGAACCATAAAGACTACAGGGTTGCCTGCTTTCCGAATGGCTTCCACAGCTTGTTCGTGGCTTGCATCTCTGAGGTCCATTCCATCCACCTGCAATGGAAGGCCTAAGCTTAACATTTCAAGAAGCTATAGAGTAAAAGAACAATTTGTGGATCTGGTGTTTTGAGGACCCTCCATTAGGCTCTTGGAAAATTTGTTTCAGTATCTGTCATAATTGAGACTATTTTCAGGGCTGCACAGCAGACTTGTGGTAACTTCCTTTGGACACAGATTTCTGAAACAGTAATCAGTTGGCATGATGGCACTCTGCTCTGCATTCCTTACACTGCTCAGTTGTTCCTTCAAATGAACAAATCAGCACCAACAAAGAAATAATAAAAGGGACCGGCAGCAGTGTGTTTACCATGAAAGTCACTATGTCGATTTTCTTCTAATTCATTATACAGCGGTTTGGGAGGAGGCAAGTGATGCTTTATTCAAGTTAAAAACAAAATTCTGATGTCCAGAAAAATCACATTATAGTAAGGTTAGTTTTGTAAAAGAATCTTTGCAATAGACATGACAAGAGCTGGGAGCCAAGAAATTGTGCTCATCTGTTAGTAATTCCTATATAAACAGTTGGAAAGTAAGAGCTATTTTGTGATTTTTTATTGACCATGGACTGTCTAAGTGATGATCAGTTCAGCTAATATACTACATAAACAAGGAGGAAAATAGTTTAAAAGGCCAAATGCTAATCCTGCCAGATAACTAGATTATATTGACATCTTATCATTCTCAATTACTAAGCTCAGACTAGACAAAATTCTGGACAAGAAAATCTATTATTAGATGTTGGAATAGGATATTATCAGTTTTGAAGAATTACAAAGAATTACTGATTTAGTTGAACATCTCCCTCAAGTTGACACATGGATGACAGAGCATTTTTTTTTTTTTTTGGTGTACATTCAAGTGGCTTTAAAGTGTGTGTCCAAGTAAAACAAAAGCCAGTATTCCTGTCTACTGTGTCACCGTACATCCCAGTAGTGGGAAATGCTAACAGGATGCTCTGCATCTTTGCTCAAGTCCAAGGAACATTACACTCGGAACACTACTCTGCAGCTCTCCGCTCACTTACCTACACACATTCTCAGGTGCTCTTAGCACGGGCATGTTTCAGCATCCCCAGTATTACAGAGGCCTAAGGCTTTCTTCTTTAATGGAATATCCTCTGCACTTAAGGCACCAGTTAGCATAATGCTAGCTAAATTAACGCTAGCAAATTATGCTAAATTAATGCTACTTTTCAACACAGAATCCTTATTTCTTTTCAATTTGAAAGGCATATTTTAACTCAATGTATTTAATCAATATTTTGGGGCAAACTATGATTAATCTTTTAAAGAAATAATTACGAAGTTTTTATTTCGTTATAGATGCCAAAGACATCTATAACAAAGAATGTATAAAATAAACTTTTTAATGACGATCTAAAATTGAAAATTTTACATGGAATGCTCGAAGAATTATTTCACAGTGGAGTAACATAAATTCTAAAGAAAGACAAGGAAGCAGCGGGGAGAAATAGCTTGTCACTATTCCCTATGAACGAGTGCAGTGGGAAAAAGGGAACAGGGCCTTGGTTTTCAGAGACTATCAGTAAAAGAGTAAGAAAATAAATCCCTATTTTATTTTATTGAGTTATTCCTTGGGTACCGGGAATCGAACTCAGGACCTCATGCGTGCCAGGCAGGTGCTGTGCCACTGGGCTAAATACCTGGCTAAATCTCCACTTTAAAGTCATGATCGGTAAGTGTAACCTAAGCAATGGCACTTTGATGCATACATTATACAGGTTTAGAAAAAGATGTGATCAACAGAATAAATGTAATGGCCATTATAGTAATAAAGCTGTCTTTATTTTGAAATTATCACTTTTGGTTAATTGTGTAAATCAGAAAATCTGAGTCAGGTGCCCGTTCTGGACCACTTAAAATATAACTGTACTTGGCAAATTGCCCCTGAGGGACCAACTTGTCCAGTCTCTCGAGCCAGAGCCATGATGCCTTATCTTCTATGGGACATCCAGAGCCTGAGGCAGCACCTGGAATGCGACAGGCCCTCCAGCAATATTCACAGAGCAAATGAGTATGCGACTCAAGTGAGAGGAGCCCGTTTAGAACCTTGCACTTGGTGTGGAATTAGGGACTGCAGACAAACTGATTGTACCCTGTGTCTCCCGTGTAGTCATACACACGTGGGCACACACGCACAGGTGACTCCTGTGCAAACAGGCAGTGTCTTCGATGGTCAGTGCACACGTCACTGAAAGAGGCCTGGGAGCAAAGTATGCACGTGAGCAATAATCAAGGTCTTGGCGTTTGAAGCTTTTGCAAAACAGAAAGACTTACTTGGAATACAGTCTTATCCAACGAAGACTTTTCTACATTGAAATGACAAAGTATTTCTACAGATAAAGCGTGTTGGAAAACAATTATGACATATAACATTTAATATATATGTAATTATATACCATTTTAAATAATAGTATTTTCCCTAAGAAATTTTTTTTATGCTTTTAAACGGATGTAATTATTTTACAGTGGTGCTAGTATTTTAAAAACTGGCTGGCAATATTTCTAAGCATCAGTTTCTACACTGAGCTATACAGGGTGCCACCACATACAAGGAAGAAAAATAAGGATGAAAGGAAACATTTTAACCACAAACATACTTTTCTCTAGCCCTGAGCAGAGTAACCAGTACAGAGGTGGCAACTCCTTCAGTAAAGAGGGGAGAGAGGTGAAGAATTCTGACACAGAAAGCTCACTGAAGGGTACCTCTACTATCCTGTCTCCAGGCTTCAAGGTTCCGTTTTTCCCGGCTGGACTGTCCTCCAGAACATGTTTGATGAAAATGCCTCTCATCACTTCACCACTGCTCAGGCGACTCCCCATCCCTCGTCCACCGACAATGCTGATGCCCAGGGATTTGCTTGGTTCTCTCCACAGTTCAACCCTATAAAAATAAATTTTTAAACTCAGAAGAAAACATACAGGAAAAACTTCTTGATATTAGATTGTGCAGTGCCTTCTTGTATAGGCCACCGAAGGCACTGACAAAGGAATAAACAAAAACAAACCGGAGCTATCAAAATGAAAATCTTTGTATAAAGGACACCACCAACAGAGTAAAAAGACAAGCCATAGGAGAAAAATACTATTTGATAATCGCAATCTGAAAAGGGATAAATAAGCAGAATATACGAAGTACTTCTAAAACTCAATTACAAAAGAACAGGCAAGTAGATTAAAGACGAACAAAGGACTTGAATAGACATTTACGTAAAGAATATACATTAATGGCATGTAAACACATTAAAGGATGCTTCCTAGCACTAATCATTACATGTTTACATCAATGCACAATAAGATACTATCTCGTACCTATTAAAATTCCAACTACCAAAAAGAGCAGAAAGTAACAAGCATTGGTGAGGATACGGAGAAATTGGGAACCTATGTATTTTTGGTAGGAATGTAAAATGGTACAGCTGTTATAGAAAATTCTACATTGATTCTTTTTAAAAATTAAAAATACAATTACCATATGATTCAGTAATTCCACTTCCTGGTGTATACCCAAAAGAATTTATAACAGGGTTTCACGTAGATACATTTTACCCTTATAATATAGAAGCATTTTTTATTCACAATAATCAAAGGGTAGAAACAACCAAAGGCCCATCAAAACAAATGAACGGACAGAATAATGCATAACACAATGGATTATTATTTATCCTTAAAAAGGAAGAAAATTCTGAAGAGTATTTCAACATGGACAAATTCTGAGGACACTACGTTAAGTGAAATAAAGGACAAATGTGTGAGTCCCGAGTACGAGACACCAAGAGCAGTCAATTTCGTAGGACAGAAGTACAGTGACGGTCGCTAGGAAAGGCGAGGAGAGAAACGGGACCCGCTCGCTTAATGAACACGGAGTTTCAGACTTGCAAGACGACAAAAGCTCTGCAGATGGACGGCGGCGGCATCTGTATAGCAGTGTGAGTGTATTTAATGCCGATGAACCACAGCTTCAAAGTGATTGAAATTGTTCAAAAGAATAGCAAGTAAATATTTTTCAAAATAAGGGTATACCAGTAGAAAACGAGGGTTTAAAATATTTTCCTAAGGATAAGCTCTGTAAGGCCTGACAAATACTAATGTATCTACGTAGCTGATTTGTTATAAATATTGGACTCACACTCAGGCTGGGGCACAGACCAATGTACCAGTACCATTTTGCAGGAACTTTAATATCACAGGCACTAAGAAGCCAGTAAATTTAGCTACCACTGAACAGATGGCAGCTTCCAAGCTTAGCAGCCAAATCCAGGGAAGAACACTCCTGCATACGCTACATCAGAGCCTTGTCTTTGCAAAATCTTCCTTGCCAAAGCAGACCTGTTCATTAAGAGTCGAGGCATGAAGAACAGCGGCCGACAAAATCCTACACAATCTCATTCTTCCTCTACCTCCCTAAACCCCCTAACACATATTTTGCTCTCTCCAATCCAGTTACCACATCTCCTTCCTGTTGCTTTTAAATGCACAGCATATGATCCTGCCGTGGGCCCTTGGCACGAGCTGCGTCCTCTGTCTTGCATGCGCTTCGCTATCCACAGAACAAACAAGTGATCCTGTGCAGTAATTAGAAATAGCTGTAGGACTTATGAATCGATTTCAAGTACGCACCTCGTGAAAAGGCAGGTATGTAAGAATACGGTGAGCCGCAGTGCGGGTCTGTCTGTGGGGAGGCAGCAGACCACTGCGGAACGCATGCAATCTGCTCCACACCTCATAAAAGAGAACAGCGTTGGCCAGTAAGTAAAGAAGACAGCACGGTCGGGTGTGCCCTCAGCACTAATATTTGAAGTGCTCCCAAAGGCAAGGAAACATCAAATAAGGAATCCTGAAAACTGAGAGGCATTCCAAAAAGAAAACGCTAGGAATCAAAGTGCATCACAGAGAAGGAGGGGGCCGGCGAAGATTCACACAAACACTAATGGTGAGACATGTTTCCTCTGGTCAGTGTTTCTACTTAATAGGAAATCTATAACCTTAGAAACGTCACCTGTTTAGTTTTAAAGAATTTTACCATGAACCTTGATCTCACCAAATCTTTACGAATAAACAAGTTAAAATTCTATTCACCATTTTCTCACTCTCTAGAAATTCTGTGAAAAAGAACCAGTATTCTTTTCTGTTTCTTAAGGCATTTCCTAAGGTAAATAGGCAGAGCACACAAGTCAGTAACTTAGCCACTGCATGTGCATTTGTAAGAAGTCAGAATACACCAGTAGAAATATTTTCATTTTCTCTTAAAATGGGTGGGTGAAATGAAACGTTTCCTAGGGCTCTTTCTGGTTAGGTGATTTCTGGAATTACTCAAACACTCAGAAATAACAGTTAACACTTATTAAAGGCTCATGATGTCTCATCCAAGTGAGCTGCATTTTATGCTCACATCAGTCTTCAAGATGGATACTTGTTATTAGCCCCACTGTACGAAGAAGGAAAGAACGGCAGAGAGGGTAAGTAACCCACGGACTACAGCACCACATTTCTCTTAAGGGTTTGGCACAGATAGTAAAATTTTAAATAGGCTGCCTGGAAATAAGACGTGAATCCTTAGCTATGGAGAAAACAACTTAAAAGACACAGCTGCTAAAATAACCAGAGTGCTGAGGAACTAGGCTAGTATTCATGAGACAGAGCACGGTGAACGCTCCTGGGAAAGGAAATGAAGATCTGTAACAGGAACAATTTGGAAGATATTCTCATTTCAGAGGTAATTCCACAGGAAAAAATGTGGGTCTTTCTACAGATTCAGACATCGGTTTAAGAAGCATGAAATTTAGGAATGCAAAGGTAAACACAGCTCTGAGGTCACACTTTTGGGCAGTGAACTAAGTTTCTGAGTCCACATCTTAGCCTACTGTCACGTAATACAGTAATCATGTGACAACAGGCATCTCCGTCTGTCGCATTATTTCTTTAGCTGTGAACCAGTGTCAGTAAGGGCCTCTAGAGAGAGCTGTGTGATGATTAAATTACTCAATACACCCAAGTACAAAACAAACACTGGTACACAGTAAGCGAACGATAAGCCTTTCATGATGCTGGTATTCTTCTTCAATCAATATGACAAATGTGTACCCCACCCAATTAATCCAGCTATGCTTTCTTATTAAGGTAAGGTGTCATTTTTCATCCATCAGATTGTTCAGAGGGATTTATGAGAGCTTCAAAAACTTTCTTTATGTAAAGTAGTTACTACCTTTAAAGATGTTTCTTGGGCTGATGTAAAGATTAAAACTTAGGAGAAGAAAGTAGTCCAGAAGTATACTGTTCTTTCTCTTAAAAGAAGTCCACCACGATCCTTGTGTCCAGTGCTTCATCTTAGCTTACTTATTAGTGATGAAAATTACGTTATTATAAACAAGGCCAGTCACTGGCGTAGTCACTCTGTTTAGGGCATCATGCTAAGGATTTCAGACATGTTACCTTACTAACTCCTCTCCAAATGTACGAAGTTCTGTTATTAGCCCTACCGTAGCAATCAAGTAATCAAGACCTGGCAGGAATAAACTTGCCTTAGAAAATGTCAAAGTTTTTACTGATTCTAATCATTCTGCATATTGCCTTCTACAAACCATTCATCCCACTATGTTGTTCCTAAAACTGACCAATGTATCATTTCTCCTGTCATTACTGTCCAACAAAATTCATGTTAAATTATGACCATCTGTTACAAAATAATTTCATCTAACTTACTTCTGCCTCAATCTACAAACACATAAGTTACTTCACACCTTGTAACTATGGCACACATCTATCATTTACATCGTGTTCTCAGTGTGAGCAGTGCTGTGGGGAGATTTGAATTTTTTTAAAACAAACTGCATAGCTTTTGAAGAAATTCAAATTCTGAACTCACTCTGGATGAATGGAAGTGCTAATTCATTGAGAGCAACATAAAATGTTCTCTATATTTCGAAAATGTTCAAATAGAATGGCTGTGGGCTCAAATTCTTTTTTTTTTTTTTTTTTTTCTGGTCTTTTTGAGACAAGGTTTCACTACCCAGTTCAGGGTGGCCTTGAACTCACTTCGTAGCCCAGGCTGGCCTCCAACTCCCAGTGATCCTCCTGCCTCAGCCTTCCGAATGCGGGGAATACAGGCATGCGCTACCATGCCCAGCTTCAAATTTATTTCTGAGCAAAGAAAATATCAAACTGTATCTATCTCATGATGCTTACATTTACGTCTGTTTTGAGGGATGTCCATGATTACTTAAAACTTTTATAATTAATGCAAACTACCTTGTATCATTTTTGTTTCCTGTGTTTCTATGGTTTGCGCAGACAAGTATATAATATCTCCCTGAAGGGAGGGCTAATGTCTTGCATTTACTTCTTCTTATTCACAAAGTTCGGCCTTTAGGACTCAATGATGTCCTATCAAGCTCAAGCTGGTTCTACTCAGCATGAATACATTACTGTGCTATAGTACTACATTCCTCACTTTGGGACAAAATACTCAACAACTGCAACTTAAGGGACGGAAGGTTTGTTTTGGTTCATCCTTTCGGAAGTTTTGGTTCCTGTTCCTCAGGCTGATACAGAGAACCTCGAGGGCCAGGCGGAAGAGCCTGCCCGCCCGCGCCCCCCCCTCCCCCAGAGGTGAGCTGCTCCCACCCAGGGCCCCGGAGGCAGAGAAGAGGGCGGGGCCGGCAGGGAGCTTCACTCTCCCTCGAACCGGCCTCAGCCAACTCCTGAGCGGCTGATTCCACCGAGCACAGCACCCTTGCTCCGATCACCCTCCACAAGCCTTTGGAGGACGTTCTTCACCTACACCGTGACACGACGGAGGGACACACAGTGATACACCTGGAAACGGGTGCCAGAGGGAGCACGGTTTAGGGTCAACAGGTTTTAACCACAAAGCTGCTTACACAGACACGCGCGCACACACACACACATTTTAAATATACATCTGCTGCATATCTAGTTTCTACAAATGCTAAATAAAATTTAAATGGTGTTACCCCTAAAATAAAACTCTCCAGAATGTATTATGTACTTCAACTACCTATGCATAATTTTCCCTAATTTTACTTAGTCTACAGTATATGCCAGATCATCACATGTATGTTAGTTGTAACCCTGTATGACATACGTTATTTTCTTCAATGTACACAAGGAGAATTACAGGGTTAGGAATATTAAGTAACTTGCCCAAAGCACAAGTGGAGAGCTGAAACCATAATTCCCTGTCTTGAACACGTCTCTCCCTAAGTGGGCAGAAGACACAGCAATCCTTACCTCCTGGGCGGATTCCAGCTGCTGTACGCCGCGTTCTGGAGCTCACTCTCCTCTCCCTCCCCCTCTTCTCGCTCTGGTAGTTCCGGAATGTCTCTGCATGAGAGTTTCACAATGCAATAATGTTTTCTATGTATTTAATTCCTGACAGTGCTAACTGCTTTATAGTTTCACTATACTTGACCAACATATATATAATATTTTTATGGTAGAGGAAAAAATCAAATCAAATCAAATAAGAACCTTATATTACAATCAATCTACCATAACAGTCTAGAAATATAACTGAATGCTGGGTCTAGCCTCTTTGTTTCCTAATAGAACACAGGAGAGTACAGAAAAAAATGAATAAATATTGAAATTTTAAAGAAGAATTCAACAAATATCGCCTAAATTGCTACCATTTGCCAAAAAACAAGAGGTACTAGGTCAGTTACAAGCACACAGAGCTCTGCTTCCTACCTTGAAGCAATTGGATAGCAAGTATGTGAGCAATTTAGCTTCTGTTTCCTAAGGATAGATCACACTGTCCCTTTAACTTTTAAAGAAAGGTAGGAAATGCTTCTGGTTCGGCTTTAGCCCATCCACAGGGCCCAGGAACAGAACATTCTTTTAAAATGCACTTTCAGTGTTTTTTAACAGTTCACATTTTACCAGATACCAACCATATAACAAAAGTGTCTGTGTGTTGACTGACTGTAAGTAAAACTACACTTACACCAAACACTATTTTGTTTTTCCAATGGTATACCTTGCATGAATAAAAGACGCTGAAAAGCAATTGAGAACAATTAAGTGGCTATGGTATGTCTTTATGCTATTGGGAAAAATGATTTCTAAAGAAACATGTTTGTATATTCCTTTTAAAGCACAGAAGGCTATAAAAGTTCTGATCTAATAAATATCTTCACAAGACTGCTAAAGCTGAAAAAAAATCAAAAGAAACACATGTTCAAACTCTAACCATTCTCCACTGCAGTAATCCTGAACCCCCCTCAAATGATGTAATCTTTATCACCTGTGTTTGAATGTGGTCACATTTCTGAAGAGGAATGGCTCAGGATCCCCTACAATGTCTTGCCCTTTCTCTGGTCTCAGTGATAGCAAAAAACATGATTAAAATGAAATCTAGCTGTTAGAAGCCTATTCCTCAGTTTTGCATTTGAATTCCAAAGCAAGGATAGGTTCTGAATGGGGCTGGCTGCCTGGAGTCTAAATCTGACAGTAGGACCAGATAGAGAACAGGTCCAAGAAGGGGATACCAAAAATGTACTCCCTGAGAAATACTCTTTATCCAGAGGATGAAGGCAGAGAGGTGAAAACAATGCTTACCCCACTAAATGTAATTGGAAAAAATCTGACAGCAAAAGGAAGCCTGGAAGATAGATTTAGAATTTGGGGAGAGCGAGCCATGATAGAGGGAGAAATTTCAGCCCTAAAACCTAGCCAGTGGGAGATACTCAAAAACACTTCTGGTCATACTGCCCCATGGTCCTGCCTTGGGAGAAAATAAATACCCTGCACTGCTTGAAAAATAAACCTTATTGTCTTCAAATTATTTCAAAACCTTGAATTTATTCACTAACCCAGACAAGCTGTTCTAAATGTCCAGACTATTCTTTCCCCCATGTTAGAGTATGGATTCTGAGACTCAAGTGTCACGTCTCTTTACAGCAGAACGGATCAATTCTCATTAGGCTCCTTTCATTCAGCCAAAGTTAGATTTCTTTTTCTCAGTGTTAAACTGCTGACAACCAAAGAAATTTCTATCAACTATAATCACTAACTCTATTTATATCTGCATGTATGCATAAGGTAAAGTAACTGGGGCAAAGTCACACAGTTACGCAGCAGTGAGATTTGAACTGAAGCCATCTTACCACAAAACCTTAGCTTTTAACTTCCATGCTCTGCTGCCACCTATTTTTATGCAGCACACATTTTTATACATTTATGCAGTTCCTCCTTTGGATTCAATGTTTAGGAACGAGGTTCAAGTGTTTTCATTTTAAGCGTGACTCGGATGCTTATTAGCTGTGGGACCTGGACAGCTTCCTTTCACTGCAGATTGTTTTATTTTGTGTTAAGCACTAATATTAATAGCAAACATACTTTCTCTATGGTCATAGCACTCGATAATCAAGGTCCTCTCTTTTCTATGCTGCAAGAGAAGCAGTGTTAACAGTGGCTCCCTGTAATCCATAACTTTTGAGTGTGTTAAGGCCGCAGAATTTATGAAGACTAATATGTTACCTGGTGTATTCTTTATGCCATTTGAAACACTTCAGACGGACAATGGAATGCTGTCTCATAACTGTATTAAGCACCCTCACAATAAGACAAGAAGCACAAGCAAACCATACTCAACTCAAGCCATTAATCCTGGGATGGAAACTCTACAGTGAAGTATGGCTGAGCTTTGACAGAAGGGAGTGAGTATTCCTTTTCCCAGAAACTTCATGAGGCCCCAAAGGTTGTAACATTCCTTCTCCTTATTAAACACATAGAGTCCCTTTCACTGATACTGAAACTTTCAGAGGAAGCAATAATCAATATCATGATTCCTGCAGCATCACTGGACACCAGGGTATTCTACGATGTCCTGATATTCTGTAAGGAAAGGCAGAACTTTTGCTCTACAGAACACTGAGAGAAAAATTTGGTATTCTGTTATCAGTGCAACGAAAAAAAGCCTACAACCAAGAGAATATAATGGTACATTCACTGTGGGAAAGCCAATATTCTAATTCAAGCATAACATGCTCATACATCAAGATGTTCAACTCAACATTCTCTAGAAGACTAAAGTATGCATGTATTACAATGTTTATGGACTTATACTGTTTACAAGACATAAATAAAATTTCTGAAGATGTATTTGATAATTGTGCTAAAACTGCTATCTTAGGTGGAATTAAAGATTATTTTAATTTCTTGATTTAAATATTCACATATTCCCCCAATTCTTTAGATTATATGATAATTCCTTAAGTAATCACGAAAATATGTTTAAAAATCTTGGAAGAGGAAAAGAAATTCAGACTTTTTACTTAACTTCCCTGACTTTGTTTCAGATTCCTCTTTAACTTATTGATTACTCACTCATTATAGTAGATTAAATGTCTCACTTACCTGCCAGTATAGGAAGAAAAAATATCCAGTGCCATTATTCCGCCAGATTGTTGCCCCAAACTTATTCTGAACTCCTCCAAATGTTCTGCAGGCACGTAACTAATTCTGAAGCAAAATATAATCCATGAGAGCAAAGAGAAAGAAACATTTCCCTGTTAGTAAAAGCTTCCAAAATAGGGCAAAACTGTGTTGTCCTCTCAGGTCTACATTTTACACAACTCATTTAACTGGCATACTCATCAGACAACTCAAATTTCAAAAGGTAAAAATATTCCATTGGCAAAAATAATAACTGAAATTAAATTTCTAAATGCTGCTAATAATCACATAGGGAAGAACATAAATATATATATATAGGTATATATATATATACACATATATCTGTATCTACAAATGAGAAAGCTAACAGCAAGTTTTTGAAATGAGGAAGATTCATAAATACTTAGAAAGTTGGGGATGTGGCTCAGCAGTAGAGCACTTTCCAAGCACATGCGAAGTTCTGAGTTTAATTTCCCAACACTACAAAATAATAATACTAACATTATTCAATGGGGCATAACACTGGGCTACAACAACCTATCCCATACTTTTCTACCATAAATTTGTATTTAAACATAATAGTAGCCAGCTGTGCATCTCAGTAGCTGCACCTGGGTGACAGAAGAAGCAATGTTTGTGTTTACCCACTTGGTATGATGAATGGCAAGGTGTGGGCATGTATGCAAGAGTGTCAAACTGGGGCTTTTACCCACATAATACCCCACCTAACGGGCTTTCTATACGTTTACCTGAGCATCACAGGGTAAAATGCACCCACTCCACTTTTCTGTTCTCTAAACATGTACTTAACAACAAATGGAACGTGGGTGTGACTGACAGTAGCTGAGGCTGGGAAAGCAAAACCCCTTCTGGGCCTTCACCCCTTGGCAGACACATGACAAGGGGTGCCCAGCAGAACCAAAACAGCAACATGTGAGTTTTACCCATGACATGAAATGCTCATTGCTAAATTTCTGTGCATTTAGGATTTGTTTTAAATAAAAGTTTTCCTTCAATTTTTCTGGTACAAGTAGCCCAGTTCAGTACAATGGCACATGAAAATCCAGATCTGCAAGTTTTGTAGGAGGCTGAAAGTGAATCATGAGATCATTCATACATGGATGAGGAAGATGTCAATGACTTTGATGTTGGCCACATGAGCCAAATTTCCTGTGACAGAGAAATAGAACAAGAGTCGACTAATACAGAAATAGGGCATACAGACCCCCTTGACTGAGTGGACAAGGAAACTATGTGAGTACACACTTGACTAATAGAAACATTACAAAATGGTCACACAACCAAATGGAACAATCCAGTGTTAGAACTAGGACCAAAAATATCATGAGGATCTTGGCAAAGGTGAAACCTACTGGGCAGAATGCCAGCACTGCCATTCAACGTTGGAAATTGTTTGTAACAGACAAATCTTACAAGATGTTCTAAAATACACAAATTCTGAAATACAAATAAAATGTTCTGTATGCACCAATACCATACTCAAAATGTATTTATTATGACACCCACTATCTGAACTGAAAGCATTTACAGGTCTGCTATATTTAGCAGGGCTTCCTCATGGTAATCACAGGAATGTGAAAGACTTACAGAAAAGTGATGAGTAACGACTTGTTTATAGAAAGACAATGACACTGAGGAGATCTGAGTTCCTTCAAAACTGCCTGAGGTTTGATGACGAAACCACCCTCTGAGTAAGAAAAAGAACTGATAATCTGGCTGCTATCTGCTCATGGTTTGAAAGATTTGTGGTTAACTGTCAAGCAATTTACACACCATATTAAAACATGACTATCGATGAACATCTTGCAGCATTTTATGGCTGCTGTAGCTTCAGACAGTATATTCCCCCAAACCTTTAAAATATGGCATAAAAGTTTATGCTGTTGTAGCCAGATGTGGTAGCACATGCCTGTAATCCCAGCTCTTAGGAGGCTGAGGCAAGAGGATCACTGCAAGTTGGAGGCCAGCCTGGGCTACCTATTGATTTCAAGGCCAGCCTGAACTATATGGCAAAACCCTTTCTCAAAAAACAAAACAAACAAAAAACAAAAAATTATGTCATTATAGATCCAAAGACTTACTGTGTTTTCAATTTAGAAATTTATCCTGGAACTCAGCTACCAGGCCCTTACTTGTATAGTAATAAACCAAATGATGTTGTGAAAAGACTTGCTGCTCTCTTCTCCAAAACTAATTGGAATGTGACTTTGGACAATTGGTTTACCAGTTTACAGCTAATGTCACATTTGCTAATAGAGCACAAGTTGACCAGTGTAGGAACGATACACAGGAACAAAGAAGAAATTCCAAATGAAACGTTACAATTTCAAATCACAGAACAATATAATACAATCTTTAGATTTCAGAAAGATATAACATTGGCCTCATATACGGCAAAGAAGAACAAACTGGTATTGCTGATGTCAACATTGCACTACGATGCTAATATTGATAGGGAAAGCTCAACAAAATGGAAGGCTGAGAAGTTCACTGTCTACCACAAAACCAAAAGTGGAGGAGATGTTGTTGATGAGTTATGCAGAAACTATGAAGTCGCTGGAAACACTAAGTGTTGGCCAATGGTTGTGTTTTACTCGATCCTAAACATGCGTGGCATAAACAGTTTGATAGTTTCCAAAGACAGTAACAAGTGTAAAATATCACAGAGAAATTTTCTTAGAGGACTGGGACTAGGACTCATAAGAGACCAATTACAGCAGATCAAAAACAAAATGTTTCTGCCCAGGGAAACACGCAAAAAGCTCTTGGAGCGCACTCGTGAGCTAACAGATGAACAGGCAGGTGCAGCATCAAAAGACCTCCTATGACAACAGGAAGACCAAAAAGATGTCAACTATGTCCTACAGGAAAGGACAGGAAAAGAAAACATACATGCTATCAGTGTAAGTGATATTTCATGGTGAAGACTGCCTTGGGTGTGACAACTGAGGCAAAAAAGTATTTCTGTGGTAGACTTTTGTTTGCATTTACAGTGTAGTTCACATACATTTTTATTGCTGATGTTATCTTTTTAGTTTTTTTAAACAAGTAAACAGCTGATATGAAAATGTTAATGTCTAGTCTAAGTACTCATTACATATTTGACATTTTATTGATATTTTATTTTCCTACTAAGTATACAATATACAATACAGTAGGAAGCACCTGAAAAAACAGACAAGAGAGATGACAGGAATGACCTGCCACATAGGAAAGGAAAGTTAAGCACACATGCTGTCAGTGTGAGAGGTGCGCATGGAGCCTGCAGCTGCCATGAATGAAGACTGCCTTGCTGTGACAACTGAAGCAAAGCTTATTTTTGTGGTAGAGTTCTACTGGTATTTTCTATTTTTTTTTAATTCTTTTTTTTTTTTTTTTTTTTGGTTTTTTTCCAGTACCGGGAATCAAACTCATGACCTTGAGCTTGCCAGGCAGGCACTGTGCCACTGAGCTAAATCCCCAGCCCCTCTATTGGTATTTTCATTGTAGTTCATACAGAAATTTATTTCTGATGTTATGTTTTAGGTTTTGTAATCAAGTACACAGCTTATGTGAAAATGTTGATGTTTATTCTAAACACACAATACATGTTAAGAATTTAATACTTTATTTTACTGATAATTTATGTTCCTGTTAGCTACATACTGTGTAATACAATACAAACCTCCTAACAAAATAGCAAAACCAGTAAGATGTCTATTTCAACAAAAAAGCAAGGAAGGCAAAACACATGCGCAATCAACGTAAGCGATGCATGTGTACAGAATGTGATATTGTCATGTGTGAAGACTGCCACAGGTGTGATAAATGAAGGTTTTTTTGTAGAGTTCTACCAGTATTTTCATTGAAATTCATATAGGAATCTATTTCTCTTATTTTTTTAGACTTTGTACACTAAAAAACCGTTGATGTTGACAATCTTTATGCTTTTTTATAAAAACTCAAAAATATTAAAAATTAAACACTTTATTTTTATATTTTCCTTATTAAGTATTCATTGTTTAGTATATAAAAATCATACAATTAAAATTATTAACTCATCAGTAGAAATATTCTAAAGAATATAAGTGGTTATTATACCCCCACAATAAAGCACCCTTACGACAATACTGGTGTTATGCCCCACATATTAACAAATTGTCAGTAATTATATTAATGTTGCCTAAAAATATTTGAATTCCCTAGGTGAAACAAATTAGGTATACTCTATTACAATATTGTGTATCCTGAATTACCTTACTTTTTCCACAGCACATAATGCATGAGCATTAATAAGCATTATCAGTAACTTTGTTAGCTCTATTAAACTATGAACTCTCAAGTTTGAAGTTGAACAACATACATTTAAGGAAATAATTACTAATTGGTTACAACTGCTTGTTTATTTCTGTTTCAAAGAAAGACATGCTGTTCACATTTGAAAGTACCGACTGAAAGTCTAACGTCTATTAAGTGAAAGGCACTGTGCTAATACTGAATAAGTCACACTTATGACATGATGTGTGCAAATTACTACTGTCACATAAGCCTATTTACATTGTTGCATTTTTTAAGTTGGCTACTGCAGATACATTATTTGATGAAGACAAAAGTTAGGGAAATACTATACTAGATGTCCGTTTGTCTTTTCTCAGCTGAGAAAACAGTATGTAGTATATAACAGCACAATAAGGAAATCATAAATACTATTAAACTATCCATAATTTATTCACTAAGATGATAATTCCATCAAACCTTAGCATTAAAAGGCCAAGATATAAAAATGTGTCTTTTATGAAAGAAAGTAACAATTACGCCAGTGAGATAATTTCCGGAGTGAGAAAGACACATAATTTCAGGTATACCTGTGATTCCATAGAAAACATTCAGTCTTTCAGGTCTCTAAAGTGTGGGGCTGCTGGGATTTGAGCTCTCCTGTCACTGGGAGCGTGGAAGGACACAGACTACCACCGCTGACCCTCCACAGCCTGACCCACAGCACAGCGCCACCTTCCTGAGGGCGCTGTGAGCTGAAAAGCACTATGAAATGTAAGGCAGCGCTCCAGCAGGAGAAAGGCTCTCCGGATTACACCCATCGGTCTGCGCAGCATAGAGACCCTTTCAGATCTTTCCATGACACTTATTAAAGGGCCAGAAATGGGGCAGAAAGCACAGATCAGTGAATTTACGGCCAAGCTGGCTAGGAGAGTCACATTCTCATTCTGCCCTCCATAACTTCTTCACCTATAAAAACGTCTTCCCTAAGTTATCACAAAAAATACTTAATAGTAAATTTGTTGTTATCTTTTCAAAATCAATGAGTCAAATGTGTGCAATACATTATCAGGAAAGAGGATTATAATTTGCATAAAAAATAATGAGAAGCCTAAAACCTGAACAGACTATTTCAGAAGTCATATTATTTCTGAAAATTTAGGGAAACTTATACAAATAAGAAGTTAAAGTCAGGAAAGGTGAGGAGATAACGACAGGACACAAAAGCAAAACTACAGTAAGCACAAACTATTTAGTTTAGAAACTGGTTTGAGAAAGTAAAGATGTTTCTATCCCACTGCTGAAAATGAGTTTTCCTCTACGTTTGCTTAAGCTCTTTTTCTTTTATCAATGGGTAGGGAGGAAGGGGTTTTACAAGTATTTTTCCTGATAATTTTGGCTGCACTGGGAAGGAGCAAAAAGGCAGTTGATACCAACATTCAGCACAGTGTATCAGGGAGGCCGTCAAGGGGATCCCACAGTGCAACATCACATGCCGCACCCCAAGACACGCCTCGTCACAGGACCGCACAGAACCCTGAATCACCGCCACCGAGAACGAACGCTGAATGGCACACTTCATACACACCCTGAACCAGCTGGAGAGTTGTATTAAGATTCTGAAATATAAACTAACTTTTGGTTACACATGCAGGAGAAGCAAAAGGAACACCATTGGTGATGCTGAAGTGTGACACAGCTATTCATCCAGGGACCGTGCCTGCACATGCAGACAGGATCACTGCCTTACAAAGAAGCCCGAATTTCAAATGCACTCCCGGTCACCAGTGCAATGTGAAATGTAACAATCTTGTAGTTCTGCTGGAATTTATGTTCTTGTATAAATGAGGGACAAAAGCCAAACTGTGTACACTAAATCTATATCTGGATCTATCCCTACGTTGGGATGTTACAAAAGCATGAAACGGTTTTCACAGACAAGTTGTAACACACAGCCATAATGAGCTTTTGAATCACCGATACTCACACATACAAGGGGGCTCGATCGTCAGCAGGTGCTGCAGAAAATCTAGAATGTGAAGCATACGCCGTGGCATCTTTTTACAATGGTGTTAACAAATGTCAATGTCTTGTGCAGAATGTGAGATGCATACATATGTAGTTAAAAGTGGGTGCTCCTGGTTTTTTTCCATTTCCACCTCCCTCTCATCTACACCTCCCCCAGAAAAGCATCTGCTCTTTACTGCTGTCTATAGCAACGATTATTAACAAGCATGGAAAAAATGTAACTGCAATCAATCTTTAATTCCTTGATCAGGAATTCATCCCACACTTTAGGTTAAGGCAGGTGAATTCCGATTGAGCTCAGCAATTATCTGGCAGATGTTATAAGCAGCTGCTTCTAAGCACAAAACACTGGCTATTATTACAAAACCCTAAGAGCTCCTGGCAAGGTGGAGTGAGAAGTGAAACAGAATGCATTCTGGTGCAGCTTCACATCTGCTTTCCATAGAAAATAATAAAACCTGGAACTTAAATTGGCTGCTCTTGAACTCCTGAAACTCAAATTATCTATCCAGGCAAGCATGAATTTGCGCGCGCACACACACACACACACACACACACACACAGGTTCCCAGCTATCTATGACAACAAAGAAATCCAGTGCATCGTCTGTATAAGCAATGCTTTCCCTATAAGCAACCGGTTACGTAACTGAACCACAGCCTTTGTTATGTCCCCACAAGCCACCTCTCTAGCAGCACTCCAGATTAAGCTAGGTGTATACCAAGAAATGAAGAGAATGTGAGCTCGACGGAACCTCGTTCCAAGCAATGAGTACAAAGCTTAATTGGCTAGAGAAAGTGTCACGGTTTCATTCAGAATAATGGAACAACTAGACTCTCCTTTGGGAGGACTGCTCACATAGCTTCTAGGTAATCTAAACCTTCGCTTCATTAAAGCCAAGTGACAGAAATGAATGGGGTGAAGATCAGTATGTGCAAATGGCAGGGAACCTGCTACTAACCTTGGTCAAGCTACATGGCTGTATTGTTTCATCATCTAATATTTTCCTCTAAAACAGGTATGTGTAAGGGTTTTAATTTTAATTTCCTCACTTATTCAATGAGTCAAGCTATGACCATCTGAGTCAGGGGCTCACTAGTGAAGTGAAAAAGGGATTGACTGGTTGACTTCCAGAATCAGGAAAGTTGTGGTAATCTCCATTTTGTAGTATAAAATTCTACGGTACATTTTGACTCCAGAGATATTAGAGCCATTACTTACGAAGCTATTTTTTGATATAATTCAAGGTCATAATAAAGCCACTCCCTGCATAAATGGGTAATTCTGCTGGGTCAAAACTTGGAGGAAAACACACACATGTGCATGTGCACGCACATACACACACACACAAGATGAGAAAAGAAAAGGGAGGAAAAGACCTGAGCCTGAAACTGCACCTCAAAAACTTCCATAAAATTGACTAGATGCATGATGTATCAAAAGGATGTCAACATGGTCTTAGTTTTCGCCCACTTTTTAATTTATGCAGGACATTAGAACTGAGGAGTAAGGCTAGCACCGTGCACTGGATCTCGTGCTCAGAGTGCCAAAAACGGGGTGAAGGGACCTGAATCAGTACACAGAGCACTACACACACATTGTAGCACAACAAGTCAAACCACAGTTACAAGGGTATTCGGATTTCATACTGTATCTAATCTGTGTCAGCTGAAGTCTTTGCAATAGAAACCTCCACATGGATCTGTAGGATTTATCTTGTAAGCAAAAGGAACACTGGCTGTAAGTGGTGAGGAAGCATTTAATTTTCATAGAGGAGCTGAAATTTTTAATAATGTTCACCTGTACCTTATCACTGTAAAATAATTAAGGAATAGTAACATGATCAGATGATTTGCTCAACTGTAAAAGTCAAACAAGAATGCAAAAATATAAAAGACCACCAGTGAAGAGTCTGCCTAAAACAGTATCTCACATAAGAGAGCAAACCCCACTTGAAATGGTATATACGTTTTTGCTTTTTACTAATGGCAGAATGAAAAACAGGTTGTAAACGTAGTTTTCCTCACTAAGCTCTAGCAAAACACACTTTGTGAAAGAATCGATATTATGGAATGCTGTCAGTAAAATAACACTAATACAAAAAGTCTCCTGTACAGCTTAAGGTAAACAACCTTTCCCTGAGCTCTTATTTCATAAATTTTCCCTTATACATTTAATGATTAATGCTACAAAGACACGGATGAAGTATAAGTCATAAACTCATTTTATGATGGCTCAAGTAATGTTCATGACTTAAAATCACATTTTAACATGCTTTTAGAACATTATGGGATTAGGGGATCATGGGAAATTTTAAGAACTTTCTGACAAAATATCCTACACGACCTATAATTAGACCTCACGAAACATAGTGGAGGATCCTTTTATGTCACGGAATAGTTCAAAAAAGGGTAAACTATGGGTCAGAAAGGCACTGTCCTACATAGACTTTTTCACAGTTGGCCCTTATAGGACTGGCTTGGTTTTCAAATTCATACAGGCCAATCAGGTAGTGCACAATTCTTTACACTAAACCCAACCCAAACTTCTAAGAACTGAAGAATGAGTGTCACTGCTCTGTGAAAGATGTCTCACGTATCTCACATGTACAGTTGTCAGACAAAGCAATGGAGAAGTAAAATTAAAATCACAAAGCCATGCTGTTATCAAATTTTCAACATAATGATAGTCTTAGAACATATTTACAATCAAATACTATCCAAAAATAGTTAATTCTGGAGTGATTTGTATGAAATACATATGTAATAACTTTTGTACATAAAACAGAAATATACACTGAAAATGGTATTTTGATCAACTCATTAAGGTCCAAATGATACATACTTAATGTCAGGCCCAATGAGAGAATGTCTTCTTAACATGGCTCGTGCCTGGGCACTGGTTAAACTGATGGTAGACTCCTCATTAATGGACAAAATGCAGTCGCCAACGGCAATCCGGCCATCCCGACTAATGGCACCTCCATGGATAATGCTTCGGACAGTCATTCCCAAGCCATCTTTGTTCGCACTAACAGTCATCCCTACAGGAAAAGAGGAATGCAGGTATGGACTAAACATAGGATTTCCAAATTCATTTCACTTAATAATCACCAAGGATTTGTAGATTAAAGAATATGATTAACATTTTTGACAATGAAAACAACAGAAAATAAAGAAAAGTGTTCTAACACAAAATATTTTAACTAATTTTAATACATCTGTGAAATTGTAGATAAAAATATTCCATGTTTAATATGTTAGAGAGGAAGCATTCTATGCTATATAATGAATGTGATTTAGAACATTTGATGTGATGTCTTCTAAAATAGAAAGCTTTCTTAGGCAGAACACTGCAACAGCACCAGATAATTTTACAATAGCAATTTATGTCTTGTACATAACAGAATAAAAACACAACTACAAATGGAATATTAGTTCTGTAAATTAAGAAACTGTTTGTTATTACCTTATTTCAAATCATTTGTTCATTCATAATCTATACAGTTGGTATTTACCAAGTACTACGTAAGTAGCTCAAGACAGAAAGTACAAAAAAGTGCACGCTGCAGAATTCCTAACGTCCTGAGGCTTACATTCTTACACTTCAGGGCTACTAGAATGCTTGAATACGTAGTGTTCTATTGATCTGAACTAACATGAACTCAATTTTAGTCTATTCTCATTTTTATCTCTACATTCACTGTTTCCCAAAGCAATGGACTTCTTGATATATCCACTGGATGTCTCAGAGGAAATGCAACCTTAATGAATACAAAGATGACCTGCCCGTTTTTCACCTCCTCTTATTTCTCCATTTGTCTTCACCTTTTTGGTAAATGGCACTACCATTCTATTCCCTCCATTACTCAAAGCAAAAACACCAGAATCACTCTTGATTCCCGTTCTCCTTTAATCCCCTACATTTAATGCCTAACTAGCAGCTGTCATTCCTCTCTCCATATTTTATGATGAATCCATTTACTTTTCCCCATTTCCACACTAACCCTAGACCAAGTCATTACACTCTTATCTAAGTGTTGCAACAGCCTCTTAAATGATTACCTGGACCTCCAAAATTATCCTTGCCAATGCATTTTTCTCATCATAGATAGATAGGCCATTCAAAATAGAACAATCCCATTCATCAGTCCTTCGTTTGAAACCCTTCAAGAGTTTCTTGTTATGCTAACATACAATGTGACAGCCTGGCACAATTTATAGGGCACTGTTGACATGGACTTCCCAACATGCACTCTTGCTGTGTCACACAGTCCTTGGCTCCTTGAATTCCAGAAACGAAAGCCTTCTTTCAAATATATATCTCATCTCATCTCATCTCATCTCATCTCTTCTTATTTTGGAGTCCTTGCCTCTGTCCTCTTTTTACAGTTCTGGTACAACTCCCTCTTAATTTAAACTATAGCTTCCTTTAAAAGACCTGCTCAGAAAACACTGAATTAATATTTAATACCTAATCTCACCCTACTCCTTCAAGATATAAAACTTTTGAAATTATTTCACTTAATATGAAGTGGTAAAATGTTCTAAAACAAGATTACATAATTAAGCAAGGTAAGAGATTTAAGCTGTCACATTTTTTAAAACTTTGACAAAAATCACAGATTCCTTTTTAGGTCCTTATGTATTTAAATAATACTTTCCAAATATTAATACTAATTATTTAAAATTAGATATCCTCTCTCTAACATTTTTAAGAATTGATCTTATGATTTTACCCGAGTATCTCATTCATGGATATCCAGACTTTAAGTTATTATTTTCTGATAGAAATGAAGCATTATCAAATATATTTAAAATATTCAGTTAAGACTCACTTTAATGATTTTTAAATGTATTGCTATTAAGAAGATACTTCTGTTTTCCACTAAAAATGCAAACAAGTATAGATACTATTTTATCTCTAGTGAGTTTCTTATCACCAAACAGGATGGCCCTGAAATGTTACAACAGGTACTCAAGTTTGCCCTGACAGGATTCACCAAACAACTGTACCACGTTAAAATCAAAACATGTGACCACAAAACACAATTTAATCCAGTGTTCCCTACTGAGAATCGAACCTATAACTTGTTCTCACTATTGTCACACAATCTATATTAAAGCAGGTCACAAGCATCCAACAAGTCATCATGCGCTCTGGTCACCATGACCTTTCAATTCACTTTATAGAGGACATTTAAGTTATGACTTCATTGGCCACTCATACTACTAATGTGTGGAAGGTCATATTGACCACATAAACCAAGAGGTGAGGTTAGTTCAGGTAATATTTTCCTTCTCACTAAATGACAATGCCTTGTAGTAAATAACTGGAAGGTGATATCCACTAACTAGATTTTGGTACTAAGTAGTGCGATATCTCGAATTGTGGGGCAGAAGAGGGTAAGTGCAGGAGAACAGTCCAAGTCGTGCACGGTGGAACCACAGAGCTGGTTCCAAATCTAAATTCACTACTCCCAACTGTTCACTGCTCTGTGAAGTGCAGTCATGACTTCTACTATTAGTGTTCAAGGAATCAATATCTACTATTAATAGTGTTTAAGGGATTAAGGAACACATGAGGAGTACCTTTCCAGTACTTGGCACAAAGTGTTTAATAAATCCGAGCTGAAAAACCAAAAATAAGTGTACCTCTATCCCCAAATAAAGTACATCGTTTTCTAAAGGCTAACTGGAAATCTTAATCCAGCTTCAAAATGAAGCTGCTTGTTACAGTAATCACAGTGTGCTCTTGAGTAACTCAGGCTCTGCATGAAATGCACTGTGACAGGTTAGAATCAGACGCAGTCAGACTGAATCCTGACCCTACCTGTTAAGGGCTGAGCGCTTTCAGAGAAATCCCGGAGTCTGCACACACTTCCGTACCTGGCCACTGAGGGGAATGCAGCATGTTCCTTTTCTTTCCCCCTTAAAAACCTTGCTTTTTAACTTCAAGCTCTCAAAAAACATAACTGACCAATAAACTACAGACCTATAAAAATGAAGATTATATATTTTTGGAAGTCACTACCGTGTTTACTTGTATATAACCTCCCCATCCTAAATGTGACATGCTTAAAGAAAAGCTCAAGCGACTCATGAAACTGAAACAAAGAGATTATGGAAGATTTTACAGAAACCTACCGTTTCTTAATAATTTCTTCTGGTCATCTAGAGAAAACAAAAAACTATCCACAGACCTAAACTGCAAACCTTACACAGCTAATTAAAGGGAGGCTAGGAGTCTCAGAAAATGAGCTCACTCACAGATCTCTTCACAACATGCTCTCATCTCAACACAAAGCCAGACACTACTTACAGTTTTAAAAATACTATTTATCACACCTTTTGTTACTTCAACTTGTAAAAACAACACCTTCCTACAGTAAAGTTTAACTGAATGCTATAACTGAATTATTTTAATGTTTTAGAGAATCTACTCTTCAGCACCTAAGTATCTCCTCCTCTTTAAAAACTTTCTGAATTCCTTTATATGTAAGAAACTAGGAGTTAGCTATTTTCTCTCCTGTAAGTCTTCAATGGTCTCTATATGAATGTGTACTGTAGGATGTATAATACTTTAGTGCCTTTAGGATTTTGTTAATTAGCTTTCTCTCTAAACTTCTGTTCCTTATTAAGAGGGATGACATTATGGTGCCTATGTACAGTGGTCAGAATATAAAAAACAATAAATGATACTTCAGTAATCAAGTAGAATAAGGCTTCTCAAATAGGAATTTTCTATTTTATGAGTTGCACAGAAAAAATTAAAACGTTCCATGGCCATTTAAATGTTAGAAACATTATATTCAATAATCTCTTCTCAGTGATACAGGATATATACTAGAGTATCAAATATACTGAGAAATAATACCAGAAAGACATTTTAAATTTACCACATCCAAACTTTTAAACCCACATACAATTCCGGTCAATATCCTATGGCGTATGTATTATGAGTAATATTTCAAAAATACAACAGAACTAGATGAAGTAAATCTGGCATGCATTAGACATCTGTAATATTTGTTTCATAATTAAAAGAGTTATGGAAATTTCTGGAGACTAAATTTTATATCATCCTATTAAATATAATGTATGAGTTATGAGCAAATACTATGGGAAATATTTAAATTTTTAAAAATCTATTACAGAAAAAGACACATTGCCAATAATCCTCTCAAAATACTCCCCCTCATGTTCCAAGTCCTTCCTGCTGCTTTTTAAAGCGGTCATGCAAGTCCTTTTACATGAGTGACTTCAGTTGTACGGTACGGCTGTCTCAACGTACTGAACCCATTCTAACTGCCTCCCTTTCACGGTCATTTTGACCTCGGGGAAGAGTCCGAAGTCACTTGGTGCCAGAGCTGGTGAATAAGGTGAACGCACACACACTACTGTTTTTACAACCTACCCTTCCACTGGATGGCGCTGGCTAGCAGCGCTCCCCACAGTGGTACTCACTAAGGAGGACCCCCAGACTGATTCAGCAAGTGGTGAGAGTAACGGGATGCGTGTGTGAGGCAAGGGTGGGGGATACTTCGAGGGAGATTAATAGCGGTGTGTCTATATTTACACAGCATGCATGAAATAGGCAACAAGTTAGAAATCCTCTGCTATAGGTCTGTAGTTAGCTGCTATTGATAGTACCCAGCAACCACCAAACAGAACAAAATCCAGGAGACAGATGCTGGAGTCTTACCAACTAAATACTGTTGAGACTCCTTTGCAAAGCCTCAAATTCAGCAGGAAAACAAAGCCTGCCCACCATAAGGTATTACTTAAAAAGTGACTTCACAGAAGGAAGGAGCCGTGATGTAGAGCCAACTAGAGCCTTGGGCTGTATCTGGCCACTCAGAGTAACTGATCTATCTTCCTGTTATCAGCAAGGAGCAGGAGGGACGGGACTGAGTCACACGACTGCTCACTCCGTGATGGGACAATGTGCCCTGCCCCTGCAGTTCGGGCTGTGATAATTAGGATTTCCTTTCCACAGGAAGTCTTCCTTGCCCAGTTCTGAGGGTTTTGTGACGATCAGCCATCTGAAACAACTCAGGGATCACGGAGGACCTCGAATTCCCGCCGCCTGGGGAGAATTACTCACTAACTTCCACCCGCATTTTGGTGGTGGCACACCTGGCTGTTTCTAGTCTTTATTTCAGTGAATGAAACAGATTCAATACAAACTGACTTCTGCATAACTGGTTTCATTCAAAGAAACTAATAATTTACTTTTCCAAAGACTATGGAATTCCAAATTGATGACTTTTAATTTTCTAAGAATTCCTTTTCTGATTTGCTGTTTCATACACAAACAAGTCATGTATCTTTTACTTGAATGTAACTGAAGCTTCTGATTACTCTGAAATAATTGAGAATGAGGGATTTAAGCGACTATGAAGTAAATAACCCTCTTCACCATTTCAGGAAAAATAATGAGAACATAAAAAGAAAACCCATAAAAACTACAAGAAAATTTCTAAACTATATTTTCTCATATACAGCAAAAACCACGTTGAAACCTATCATGCTCAATACCTCCCCTCGTCCAGTGGTTTGGTGAAGTGGGGAGATGCAGGAATGGGGAACTTACCTAAGCTAGAATTGCCTTTTGCTATAGTAATAGTCCTCTCAAAAGATTCTTTGGACATATTTTCTAGCATGACAGACTGGTCATTAGAGGATAGAGAGCTCCGTTCAATTAAGCACTCAGAGCCCTGAAAGCAAGAAAAAACAAGTTACGTAGAAAGGAAAACTAGACTTTGGAATACATTTCAACATTACACATGTGCTCTACCTAGTAATGCTTTATTCAGCAAGAACCTGTACCCAAAACAAGTTCAAAAGTTGCTTCAGTGTTCCAGGGTCAGACAAGTACTCATTCAAATACCCAGACTAGCCAGAACACTCCAATTTCACTGTCTCATCACACATAAGCCATGTCTTCACAGTGTCACCTTTCCGGCTGAGTCGGGGGCCACAGGAAAAGGAAGCTCTGCGCTCGAGGTAACTTCACTCGGGAACTGAGATTCAGTCCAAGGCACTGTGTTTTCACATCCATACTGTTCAATAGGGTTTGCAGGTGTATAGTCATTTATGGCAAACGCAGAAGCAGATCCCATGCTCATGTCTGCTAAAGATGGATTCTCATTCTGCCTTTGCAGGAGACTCTGGGCATACAGTTCTTCCAAGGACATGTGCAGATCATGTACTAGATCAGAGGAATTTTCATCAACATCCTGATGAGTAAAAGAATTTTAAAAATTATAAGCTGACCTATATCAATTTATTTTATGGCTACTTAATTAACAGCTATTTAGTGAAAAATAAAACACAATTATTTATCTAAAAAGCACAAACATGAATTAGTCACTTAGCAGATTTTCTCATATTTATTTTCATAAATTTTTTAAATACAGTTCCTGAAAATCTCATATTCTATTGGTTTATATGTATACAACATGCATATACGTATACAACATACCATACATAAATAACATTCGGGTACAATCTTGAGTATAAGCAGAAACTATGGTGTAAGTTTAAAAATAATTTTTTAAATTCTATTACAGTAAAAAACACAGTGCCATTAATTGCCCCTCAGTATATACCTTTTTACACCTTCTAAACATCCCACACACTTATTCATCATGCTTGCCACACTCTAAAGCAGTTCCAGAAATCCTCTTTTGTGAATGTCTTCTCATAGCTGCCTCAATATCCCGAATTGATTCAAAATGCTTATGGCAATTTCTGTCAAGTAAAAATAGTATGTTGTGTCTTCATCCACCTTATTCACCACACCTGTCACCCTGAAACTTCTTGCTCTTCACTAAAGTCAACACAACTATGAAAAGTAAACTGTTAGTAGTCAATTCAGCAGGACATCCAGGCAACCATGATGGCACAACGAAAGCCACTCATACAAAAGGGCTTCCAGAACTGTTCCAGGGAGAAGCAAGGATGGTGCGATAAATGTGTCTGAAACGGGGTGCGGCATTCTGGGGGGCATTAATGGCAATGTCTCTTTTACAGGGAGACGTTTTTAAAATCTGAACATTTAACATCTTTTGATCACACCTGTATCCACAAATATAGCTGTTTGGTTTAAACTACATAAAGATTACAAATAATTTACATTTCCAAATCTTACTTAAACTATTTTAAAGTATAGTTCATTTCCAGTCAGTCTGAAATTCCTCTTTACTATGAGGTCGGAGTATTCAAATCATGCTATTAATTGAATTGGATTTAAAAGAGCCTCTGAGAGAAAACTTCGATAAGCATTTATAGGTATTTATGGAGATGAAAAGAAAGCCTTGCAACTCAGATTATTACAGGGGAAGTTTTCATCAATGTTTTATGAGATATAATACAACACTAAACTGGGCTGTCACGTTCTAACCCAGACTGTTAGCAGAGATCTGAGGATCACAGAACCTCTCCTTGGCCATGCCTTAGACACTTCCTGTGATTCCCTGAAACTGTAAAGTTTTACAGTTTTATAGAAATGAATACATGTATCCGTACTTACAGCAGACATGTTGTATTACTTATATGCTTTGAGCAAAAGTTGTTTTATGAACTGTTGTTGAAGAAACCTATCAGATTTCCCTTCAACTTTTAATTGATGTTTTTAAATTGCAAAAGTAGCCTATAAACACATTACCCTGAGCAAGATTCAAGCCGTACAGATATGCACTGCGGATGCCCACAGAGTACAACACGAAGGTCTTCTCTCACAGCTGTCACTTCCACTGCTCCATGCGTGTAAGTGGGGGCACCAATTAGCTATTTACCTCTTCCAGTTTATGAGTTTGCACAATATGTGCACATAAGTACACAACTCACACGCACAAGCTGAAATATAATACATTTTTGAAACCTAAACAGAACCAACATTAAGCAGTACATTTTACTTGTTCTTTTTTCCCAATATCCTTACACCCTGATATGAGAAATTACCCTGTGAGTTAAAAAAAAAAAAAGCCTAATTTTATGGCTGAAGTTATTCCTAAGTAGGGGTGGTATGGGAGTACACTTTCTGGTTCACAGGTAGTTAGCTGAACTTTGGCTAGTCAAACACCTGTGGTTTTACCTTGTTTTTTTTTAACCTATTAATGTGGGAAAATAAGAGGACTTAATATAGGAGTGTTTGGAAGACAAAGCTAAAACCCACTAAAAAAAGGCCTCACTAGAAAGAAAATGTCTAAAAGTTGTCAGCTTTTACAATTATTTATATTATACAACTTCATACACATGTGTGAGAATGTATTTGCTATAAACCACTAGGATTGCAGCGGGAGGTCCAATGGTATTCAAACTTACAATGTTGGTATGTATTGCCAAAATATCTTCCAATTTTCTATCACAGAAAGAGAATATGGGAACACCTATTTACTAACCTCACCAACTAGAGATTAGTTTGGTAATCTGGTCTGTAACAAATAATACTCAGCAATGTTTTACTGTGACATTCCTTACAATTGGTCCATTTGTGTATATTTCATGAACACTCTCTTCATATACTTCATCCACTTTTCTTTAATTTTATGTGAAAATAAAACAAAATTTCTTAACAAAGTAAGAGAATAACAATAGTCAATATACTGTGCATCATGACCTTCAAAGTAGTTACTCGGACTACAAGGCATAGATCCAAAGATTCTTCCAAAAAAGAAACAGATAATAGCACTAAACTGTCTTTCCAGTGAACTAGGAGAAACTAGTAGCATGAGTGAAATAAATTAGCACATGCATTAAAATACTTTTGGAACAATTATCAGGATTTTTACTTGTTCTAGTCAGTGACCTATTCTGAATATAGCGTTTTCTTACATTCACTGCAAATATTCTCCGTCTGTTGTCTTTTCAGTTTGTATTCATAACATTTTAGTCACACAAAAATTAAACTCCTTATATAATCAAATGTGTAAATTTTATTTTTCTTTTATTCATTTTTGTGGCTTCTGGGTTATACATATTGATTAAAAAATTGTTCCTTTATATAAAGTAAATGAAGAGCTAACATTTTTGTTACACTTTATATATGTTTTTCAGATTTGTCTTCTAGAATTTATTTCACATGTAGTATGAGATGTCTGTATTTTTTATAAATGAGGAATTTAACTGCTGCAACGTAGTTTACTACACTTCTTTTCTTAAATGCAAGTTATCATCTCTGAAATTATCAAATATACCTGGAACAAAGAAATGGACATAGCTGGTCTATCATTTGAGCAATTAATATCTTTAGACTTTTCAGGAACAAATAATAGCAAAGGAATAGGTTCTACATTCTCAGAGTCCAAATAACATGTTGTCTCATTCACCTAGCTCTGATTATTTTATTCTTAAGAAAAATAACAATGTACTTACTAAAGAACTGGTTAGCTTCAGTATTACTAAATTAATTATAATAATTAGCCATAAATCATCTCACCCATGCCTCAAATGAAGATCACAAGCAAAACTGCTTTTCAAAGTAAAAGAGGTCAAGCCAGCCTTGTTAGCTGGTGTTTGCTGAAAATGGTATAACAGAGATTTTCATGTATTATTCATGAAGGACTTAACACAGACCCATAGAAAAGAAATAGCTAATAACACAGCAGACAACATACTCCCACTATAGAAACATTTTTGGTTGCTGAACAACTGAGTTTTATTTTTAACTCTTATGATCTAAAAGAAAAACAAGTTCTTCCACATAAAATGCAAAATAATAACTTAAATTTTGCAGCGCATCATAATACCTAAATTGAAGGTTTCCAAAAGCCCATGTTAATCTCTGCCTCCACTTGATATACAAAGTGTGACCGAAAAACATAGTTAACATTTACATTTAAAAAAATTATTACAATAAAAGATAAGTTGTAGTAATCTCCCTCAAAGTATGCCCCCTGACTTTGCACACCTCTCTTTCTTGCTGCTTTCTAAAGCAGTTGTGCAGGACCTCTCGGTAAGTGTCCTGCTGTCACGGCTGCTTTGTTGTCCTGAATCAATGTAAAACATTTACTTTTCATAGTCTTTTTGAAGTAAAGGGAGAGCCGGAAGTTACATGGTGCCAGTTCCCGTGGATGAGGTGAATGCGGATGCAGCGGAATGTTTTTATCAGTCCGCCTTTTCATTAGATGGCACTCTGTACCGACATTCACCGTACTTCTTTTTTTTTTTTTTTTTTTTCCCCGGTACCAGGAACTGAACTCACGACCTTGCACTTGCCAGGCAGGCGCTTTTGCCGCTGAGCTAAATCCCCAGCCCCTCACCGTACTTCTTAACTACACCTCCTGAAGATACTCACAGAAGAGAACTTCCAGACCTAGCTCTCGTGGCAAGAATGAGATAAATGTCTGGAGTACGTGGAAGTATTCTGAGGGGGGCTGACGGCAATGTGCTCTTACTGTAATTATTGTTTTAACTTTAAGCATTCGTCATACTGTATATTTCAATCGCACCTTGTATTTTTGTTCTCAGGCATAGATAGGGGAGAGATTACATTAAAATATCATATGTACTTATATAAAAGCTCTATTTCTTAAGTGAAATGCTTAAGGTTATACTTGAACACCATATTCATCAAGATAATAAATTTATATAGAATAGCTAAATACTACAACCCACTTTTTTCCAATGCGCAACAGATGAATTTTTTGTTACACTTCAGGAAAAAATGACTGCAGGCACCACTGCCCCCACTTACTGAACTTCTCTGCTCATTCGGAGATACGGTGCCTTCCTTTATCAGTATGCACTGTCTCCATGGCAGGAGCAGGCAACATCTTGTATACCTTTGACAGTCTCCAACTCTGTCAGTAAGACCTTCACAAGCAGTCCTCATTTTAATTGGAATGATTTAACTAGCTTTTGGATCCTAACTTTTCTAAAAAACACCAAGACATCATCAACTTCTAAATGTGGATGTAAAAGCAGTAACATTTTGTTAGAGACTAACACCAAACAAGGATTTATAGGAACAGACAGGACAGACGCATAAGCAGAATAGAACCCATTCGTTGTGCTGGTACGTGAGGCACAAGCAGCAAGGTAGCCACCCTGACGAACAGGAGCGTCCACATCATTTTCAGGGGAGCCCGCTCAGGAGTGAAGGCCGCGCACAGCCCTGGCAGCAACTTCACCCCTGGTTAGAGACTGAGGGCGCGGGCCCACGGTGGGGCAAGGAAGGGGGCCTCAGTGGACGGCGCTTCAGTGCAGTGGTTACATTTTCATGTCAAAACAGGGAGAGCTAGGGCAGGCACCTTCTCAGACAGCGGATTGAGCTTCTAAACGAAACTCTGCAAACAGTTAGGTTTGGAAAACAATTATTTCTGCATTTTGTCATGTCTTGGGAGGAAACAAGGAAAAGAACAGAGTAATATTAATAAAAAATTAAAGCACAGAATAGTAAGAAAGGAAAGACTCACTGGCATGGCCATGTGCCTTTCAAATGGACACTGCAACAATCTGCCTCTGATTAATTCAAATGACATGAAAGTGAACATACTTAAATCCTAAACTGACAATCAATCACATTAAGCAAACATATTTCTTTTAAAAAATAGATCTTTCTCAAATAGGAAGGGGATCAAGAGATGGTGGCAGGAGAGGACGGAAAGAGGATGATGAAAGAATCAGGATGTGTTATGTACACGTACCAACTCCACACAAGGACTGTAAGCAACACTTACTGCAAACGTACTAATAAAAAATTGTTTCCAAGATGCAGAGCGGGCCCGAAATGGGAGACTTGTTTGAACAGGAGCAAAAATGAACAGCTACTATTCTTTGTTCTTTAAACTCCTTAGTCCTAAACTCTTCACTGAAGAACAAGGCTGCAGCTGGACGTGGTGGCTTATGCCTGTAATCTGAGCACTCTGGGAGGCCAAGGCAAAATCAAGTCCACCCTTAGCAACTCCGCAAGACCTTCTCTCAACATAAAATATGAATAAGCAAGCAAGTACGGATTGGGGATGTAGCTTAGTACAGTGCAGTGCAAAGGTCCCAGGTTCAAACCCCAGTATTACAATCAATCAATCGATGGATCGATCAATCAGTAATCAGTAAACCAACCAAACAAACAAGGCAAAGGCTTTGCTCTGTGTCCATGCTCCCCGGGGAGCCCCTCTCATCAAGGAGAAGACATGGCTCAAACTATGTCTCCATTCAGGGCCACATGATTATGTTTAACAAAGTCAAAATCTAAGGCATCACTGGGGGACCTCACACTCTATTTTATCCTTTCAAATAAGTATGGGGACATCTTCTTTTTCTTAAATACCCACATATACCATATATTTAAAGAATTATATATATATGATATAGTTTTATCAATTTAAAAGTCTTAATGTGGACTCATTTGTGAAGAAAAAAGTCAACTCTAAATTCCGTCATAAATCACCATTCTGTCTTTTAAGATGAATATAGTGCAAAAGAACAAGAACAGTATTTTATATACTTTTTATTTGGATAAACTGTGCAGTAAATATACAAGTACTTAAAAAGGCGTAGTCAAAATAAGAACCAGACCCTAGATTTGCAGAGACATACCATGATGCAGGATTACTTGTACTTCCTAAGAAACAGAAAGCACCTGGAGTTTTACAATGTGTTTTTAGAACACCCTCATTAATACTTTGTTGTTTTATAGTTTCAATATTTCAGTTTTAGACCAGCTTGCCAAATTTGCTTCAACGAAAGAGTAAACTCCTTAGGGGGAAAAAAACAAAATAAGAGGCAAATACAGTTCAGTAAGCCAGTATGTTGTGTTGCATACAACCAGCATTTGCCCTGTAAAATATATGCTTCTCAGTATGCAGACTGTGTAATCCCTTTAAGTAACAATTACTAAGTTAAACAACGCAATCTGTCCCACTGGCAAGAAGTATGCTATGCTATGCTATGGATTAAGAGATCCCATTAGGAGACGAACTCAGCTTCTAGCCCTGAGGCCGGTACAGGCTGAACATATTCCAGATAGAACACAGCCAGACAGACAGTCTCGGGTGTGCTAGGAGAGAACAGCTGCTCCACGCAAGATTATACCTGCAAACCAATTCAAGGAGATCGCCCAGCATCATTTGCAAGGAAAACAGGTGCACCTTGAACATAAAAACAAAATGCTTTCAACAGGCTCTGGCCCAAAAAGTACTTGTTATTTAGGAAAGGGAGAAAATGTGCTACAACTATGAAAATACAACTTTCTAATGTCTTCATGAACAAGACTCCCATAAACTCACTCTATGCAGAAAAAGTATTACATATTTAAGAAAGAAATGACTGTCCAGTCTTTTTATTTTAAAGCATATTTACGGTATATTTCCAACACAGAAAAGTAAAGAAAATGTATCTACTTATGAACACTTTGCCTATATTTAACAGATATGAACATTTTCCATATTTTCTTCAATCATTTTTTCTTAAAACAATATGATATATACAGCTCAGTTCCCATGTTTCCTTTTTTTCAATGAGGAAAATTTCTTTCCTGAAGTTGAGAAATATCATGCCTACATATATTTAGATTTTCACTATATGCAGATATACATGTAAAAATAATTATCAAATCACTTTATGCATTAATTTCCAGATATATAAACTACTCAAATCATCTGAAAGATAAGCAACTAATATAAAAGTGGTCAAAATATATGAAATATTGTTGATAAAATATGAAAAACAAATGGCCAGTATGTGGAAAAGTATTAAATCTCACTAGTAATCAGTAAATACAAATTAAAGAAAGAAATACCATACTATTCTGCACTTAAAAGATTAGGTAGGTTTAAACTATTACTTACTAAACATTATAGACTATGTCACCAAAAAATGGATAGCACTGGGGTATCTATGCCAATAATATATTTCTAAAATGTAGATGCTATGTCAAACAATAAACAAACTCTTCATTTACATCCAGTGATGGAAACATACCAAAGTATGTTCCGTGACTTTTATATAAATTACTCTTTGGCATCATTTTATATAAGAATACAGCATTAAATTTGCCTTAGCTAATACATTTTAAATTACAGAAAACATTTTAATATGCAAGTATGCATGGGTTAGTTCTAAAAACATTAAGAAAGCAATGTTATTCTTATAATTTTTCCAAAATAAATAATGTTAAAACCCACAACTTGGAAAATGCATTTCATTAGGTTTTTTTCTGACATGAAAATTCTAATCAAAACTTTGAACCCTTGTATCTATCGCTCTACCCGACAGGTATTAAAATTAAACAGTCACACTAGTCTGAAAGATAGCCCATCAACACTAGCTAAACGAACTTGTACTTTAATCTGATAGCGAATCCACAGCTGGGGAAATGTATGTCTCCAGTATGCTACTACTACAACTGGCCCCTAAATAATAAGCTCTGGAAAATGACACACAACGCCTTCTCGTAAGCAAGACGGCTTTTGATCTGTACCTTGGTAGGGGATGATGGAAGGGAGGGACCACGGCTGAGGCCATCACTGCAAGCACTGCCGTGGAAAGATAAGACAGAGGCTTGGGTAGAGTAGACGCTGTCAGTACCAGGAGAGCACTGCGACTCCAATGGGGACTCATCCAGCACTCCGGCATCGCGCGACTCCACCTAGGAATGAGACGGTGTCAGTAGGGGTTCTGCTTCACCACAAACACCACAGCCTCCAGCGGACGCTACAAGGCGCAGCGGCATCATTCTTGCCTCTACCCTGTTTGCTACATGTTCTTTCCACCCTCCTGGGCACATCTGACCGACTGTGAGGCAGAACAAGGCCAAACTGCCCCTCGAGGACAGTGCTGGCATCGAAGGCTATTTTATCCTATCAGTAAAAGGCTACAAGTAACAACAGAAGGCCAGGATCAATGTGAAGTATTAACATTTTCAAAAGTTAAAGAAAATATTTATTGTTTTCAAGTTCAAAGGACCAGCTCTTACACTTCATAAAATGAACAAGGTTCTCTCTTCTATTCAACTAAAATAAACTTATTCAAAAACACAGCAATTACATTTTTGAAACCTCACGACGTGTTTTATCTAGTTCACCTTTAACTAGAGTTTGAAACCATTTGAAGTTATAGAAACCAAAGACAAAAATCTGATTTCATGCTAAAATTATTCTAATAAGGGACCTAATTATCATCTGGTTATGACGAAGCTTTAGGTTACAAAGTTCTATTAGGAAACTCATACAGAATGAGATAGGTAATTTCACCATATATTATCTAAAAATTCTATTACTATCTTCTGTGGCAGACCCAAGTGAAAAAGTCACACTGAGTTCGACACCTGCGATTTACTCATGCTCACACTTTAGGATTTGTCAGTGTCTTCTGGTTATCTTCATGGTGAATTCCACATATTCTACTTAGCTGATTTCAGCTCAGGTGTTCAGAAGAAGTTAGATGCACTACCGCCCTGCTCAGGTACCACTGAAAAAGCTCCTAAAACACACTCAGGCTACTTCAAGGTGACTTTCACTTGAAGTGTGTTTCATGGGCTTGATAGCATAGTTTAAGTACAGATTCAAACTCACTAGTGAGTCACTACGTAGAGGTTCACCTTTTATTAATGTACGTTATGTACAACAAATTAGATAATAAATACTTAGTGTTTACTATTGAGATAGATGGTATTAACTGTCTTGCAACATGGTTGTAACAGATAAAACATATTTTCAATAGTATTTAAGAAAGAATATCTCAATATAATTTGTATACCTATTGCCTTAGAATCTTAGGGGAAATTCTAAAAGTTAGTTTGCTTAATTACTGTAGAGATAAAAATACTAGGATCCAGTAGCTCAACTAAGTAGTTGAGCAGCCCAACATTATATAGCTGGTTAGGGACAAGATCCCAGGTTGTCTATTCTTATCATAAAATGCTAAGCATTCATAAAAGTGGGACTAATCTCTTTGATTGACATTCACTTAAAGAAATGTAAAGAAGCCATTCAAACTGTACAGAGAATACTGTTTCTTGGGATACTTTAAAGACTGATATAATTGTGTCCTGTGACATTTCAATAATAATTTGCTATGACTGGGTACTATTTAAGATAATAGTACGTTGTACAGGATATATAACTTCCCAGAGAGCTACTTCAAGAGCTTTTAATTTAAAAAGATTAACAAAAAGAACTCCTTCAAAATTTGGCTTACCAAAATATATACAGGAGAACAAATAGGTCACAATCTGGTTGAAAGTAAGATGTACACAATAAATTTCTAAAATATACTGAGCAAAGAGTATGGTAAGTTTTATTCAGAATATTTGGAAAGGCAAAGTAAGACATATAAAAATTCGAAAAGAACGCTGGATAACTTGGGCCACTAACCAGAGCCAAGTCAGCCCCGCAGAGGGCTTTGGCACGCAGACCTTGCTCCTTGCAGGACAGTGGTGGGTAGAGAAAGGGATCCTCCTTAGCAGAAACATAACCTTCTTCTGGTGACAGCTGCAGAATGATGTTTAAGTACCAGTTCCCAGGAAAGAGAGAGCAGTGAAGAAGAACGGAAAGGAGGGAAGCAGACAAGGGGAAGAAAAATGAAGGGAGAGAAGTAAAAAATGGGAGGTTTTCAAATGATACCAAATGACTTGAACACAGAATGATAAGTATAAATTTGACAAACTCCCATGTTCAACACTTTACTTGAAAAGATACAGAGGATACTCATTGTAGTATAAACATCATACGTTAGATGAGAATCTTTCTACTTATTTTACTCTTCTTATAAAAGATTATCAAAATCAACAACTTTCTACATTATAATAATCAGGCCGGGGATATAGTTCAGCAGCACAAGTGCCTGCCTGGCAAGCGCAGGGTCCTGAGTTCAATAACCAGTCCCCCAAAACAAAAAGAAAAGCAAAATCATAGTAATCTTCAGGTCATTTTAACTCTGAAATATTCTGGCCAAAGAATGACAGGCAAATCCTAAGTTATTAAGACTTAAAAACAGGTGTAGAGAGAGGAAACACTGAAAAGAAAAAATCATCTCTCTCACCCCTTTTTAGGATATTACTTTAAAGAATATGATTGATTTGACAAGGAATGTTACTGAACCTACAGTGAAGCTGAATAATTTAGTATGGCTTATAAGAAATAGAACAAAAACAAGTACACTGTCTGCTTAAATTATAGCCCTGAGCTATTACACTGTAATCCTGAGCACACCGACTGAAAAAATCTGACAGTTTATTCCGATCTCCAACAAAATGGGTTAAAACATTTAGATACATCCTCGGCATCAGCAATAGGTATATACATGCATAAATATCACAGGAAAAATCTGGTTTCCATTTGTTTCCAAACGTGAGTTTAATTTTATTCAGCTTCACTCAAAGTAATAGATATATTCATCCTGTGTTACAATGCACACTAAATTTCAAATAGCAGACTTTGTATTGTAAGAAATTTATTTTGGAACTAGCAAGAAAAAGAAGACCGTGCTTCAAAATAAACGGCACAGTTTCTCCTTCAGGGCAGTAAGAAATGTGTACTGAACCTGTTTGCCATTTCTTTTTGCCTAACAGAAAGAGCAGAACCAAATTTATGATCCAACCGTAATGAAGCTGCAGTCTCATAATGGCCTAGCTCATTCGTGCATTGCCCTTTATTCGGATCTTCTTCATGATTTCTATAATCTTGGTTTAATTTTAGGGTGGTTTAGCGTATTCTTCATTCTTCCCTTTCTCTCTTTACTTTTTCATAAGTACAGTTTTATAGGTTATTGAAATTCTGCATGGAATACAACTGGTACATGGAATAATTTAACTTTAAAATATATTAACAAAGCTTATTACTTAAATCCTTTCACAAAAAAATCAATAAATCTTTATTGTAATTTATGCAAATGTATCTTAAGTGTTTGTATTTTCTGAAGAGAAAATATATTCACCCTTTCATTTAAAACTCAATTATATACCGGGAAAAATTTTAAAAATTCACAATGTGTCTAATATTGAATTGCACTACAGTGGCCATTAGTAAGTACCGTGTTACAGCACACCAAGAAAGCACACTGTTTTAGAGGGCAGAAATTCGCTTGCTGCTCCCAACACTGCAGTATACACTACGGGAACTACGCCCGCGCATGAGGTAGCCACAAACCAATGAACCCGTTTTGCAAAGTTCAATGTCCTGCTCTACAATAAGTAGACAACAAACATGTTGAGATCAAAATAATTGAAGAACTCAAGCTACTCTGCTGGAAGTTCTACTCTGCCTCACTGTGATTAAAGAGTCTACGATGAGTTGTAAATGGCATTCAGTTTCAATACCCCCAATACCTTGGTATTTTAATATTTGAATCCATATTTCTTGAAACATCTGATTTTGCCTTCATCATGACTTTATTACTGAATTTCAATAAGGTTAAAAAAAACATAAAGCAATGTTACAAATTTATCTGTGAATATCCTGGCTATTTGCTTTCCTTGATCCTCTTAAAAATATCACTCAAAGTCAAATTTGTATACTTACGTGGCTAACAACCGTGTTGGTAGAAAGCACCTACAGTGATGATTCTATCACAAGAACATCTGAAGCTAAAAAAGAAGCCTACGAACCATTTTTCTTATAAAGATAGAAGAAAGCGCCAGCATCTAAACTCTTACAGGTAAAGGCTTGGCCACCCCGATCCTCACAGTCCCCAGCGAAGCTCCCTTCAGGGCTCCCACCGCCTCTTCCAGACTGCTGTGTTCGAGGTTAATGTCATTGACAAACATGAGGCGATCTCCAGGAAGAAGTCGTCCGTCCTTTTCAGCAATGCCGCCAGGCACCAGGGAACGAATCACAATCACAGTGCTTGCTGGGTCAACCGGGTCCTAACAGAATGAACAGCAATGGGAACTCATTTCTTTTTTACACTGGAAAACTTTTCTAGGTCATCCTGTTTGAATTGTATTGAATGGTTAATTGCTTCAGATACCTTAAAAATTGTATACAAAAAAATTCTGTATGAAATTTCCAATAAATTATTTGGGCAACAGTTGTCTCTATTTCAGGTTAGAGAGTTTATGAAGAGCTTGCCAGAAACAGTACCACTCTCATTTGCTAATGTTCTTGAGCAGAGCTCTTATACTGTACAGACAACTTCGAGATGGTAATTTTGAGCCGTCAAATTTTATAGCCCACTGGAGGCTCAATGCCAGGTGTACTATTATTAACATCAGCATTTGTTAACAGGCGTTACTAGATGTGAGCGTACTAAAGGTAGCACCCATTCTTTTGAAATGAAATACAGAACAAAAAGGTCAGAGGGTATTTGGTGATGCAGTTTTCCATTCCCACAGCAACCTCAACATTAGAACATGATGGCAGAATCAAGACTAGGAACACAACTCCCTAGAGTTAACTGAGACAGCTTTCTGCCTGGGGTTGGTAAGGGGCAACACTGTGCCCTATCAGACAGCACTTCCTCATTTCCTCACCACAGAACCCAGTGCCGGGGAGGACACAGGCCGCACCTGACCACTTTAGACATGTTCAAACATTTAGTGACGTAACCGGCACACTAGAACCTACCATACATCATATTATACACCTATCATGTACATAAGACAAAAGAAATGCATATCTAGTATTTTATGAATTATAATTAAATATGATCCACCAATCAAGAACAGGGATATAAAACAGACCTCTCAAATAACAAAAACACTATATTTCTATGATATTCCTAAAATGTATTCTGTGTTCCCAAATTTCTAAGAGTTCAAATATAAAATAGCTCAATGAATTCACTGTTAAAAGAAATCCTTTATGAGGACCACTGAATCATATAAATTACTATGTTGAAAGTCACTGACAGCAAGAAAATATCTTTCATGACTGTAACACTTTGCTGTCAATATTATATATTTTAGTATATGGCATCTTTTTTAGAAAAATTATTACAAGTAAGTGTACACTCACCTGATAGTCTAAAATGCTAAATCCAAGGCCTCTGCTCCCTTTCTCCAGCTCTATGTGCTGAATGCCGGCCTCCCACATGGCCAAAGGTGCCTGAGCCTCCTCCGTGCTCTGGCTCACGCCAGTCACCGCCAGCAGTGGGTCTTCTGTCTCCGACGACCCAATGAGCTCACCCAGATCTAGGTGGGGCTAGATAACAGATCAGATAGCTCTTACTTCACAGGAGCAGAGTAGCAGACACAGATGTCAACATGGCCAAGGAAAGATTCCTTTAAGAATTAAGGTATAACTTACTAAAGAAGAAAAATAATAAGCTGTAACCAGTATTAAAAATGTAATATTTGAAGATTTCTTATAGGATTATATAGTAGTCATACTGCAGGGGCACAATTATGGGTGTTCTTCACTTTTTTCATTACCTCTGTGTCAGGAAAAAAAGTAAATAAAATTTTAAATAAAATCCTTATATATATAACAATTCAAGAGAAAAAATATATATATTACACTTTTGCAAACAAGGGTTCTAAAGTGCTGTGACTTAGGCACAAGCTTGTTTCATTAATAAATTAAACAGTCCCAAGCCATTAGATACGAAATCAGTTTTTCTTGGGTTTGAAGCTTGACTTCGTGATTTCTCACCTGTTGCCTTGAACCACATTCTTAACATGGGCTTCAAAGTTACTCATCTCATAGAAATTTTGGGGGATTAAATGAAGTAACATTTACAAACATGTAAACACAGAAATTAGGATTCAAAATGTTATCTTCTTGCAGTAAAAATAAAGTGAACATAGGTTAATTCAACTTCATGTGCATGTATAAATATATCAAATTTAAGAAAAATGTGCTGATTAGGAAGAAATTCTAATTTGTATACTACTTTTGCTTTAATTAATTATGGAAAACATAGGATCATGGATACAAATATATCCACCTGTTTTATTGTAATTATCTCACTTATACCACCTTAAAATGTGCATGGATATGTATGATTCTTGCCTTTGAGCTGTACAAGATTTGGAGTTAGGTTTTCTATTCTACTATAATCTTATCATCCATTAAATTACTAACTTTTATTGAATTTTAAATAAAAATTGATTAGAACTACTGTTCATAAGATTCACAAGCAAACTACCGTTCATATGATTCATTTCTGCATCTATTATCTTCTAGATGATTAAAAAAACCCTGAAAAACCAACTTAGCAGTTAACTTCTAGATAAACTGGCCTAAATTCCCCAAACCAATCTTTTTACATCACTGCTTTAGGTCCCATGTGAAGTTTCTATCTTATAATTACAGGAAAGTCACTTAAACTTGGCTGAATACATGCCAAAACATGTTTTCAGCTTACTGCATAACTCTGAATTTAATGTAACATCTCAGTCTGCCAAAAGCATGTAAACAGAATATTTGAATCTGTGTGCCTCCATACACGTGTTAACCTGCTGGGCGGTGAGCTTACCTTTAATTAAACTTTCAGTGAAAGTGAAATTACTAAAATATAAATTTGTATTTGTGCTTTTGGTCAGCAGGTAAACTGCAGAAATCCTTCATTGTGTTGGCTGTGTAGAGTAGAAATCCATTTTTGAAACTCCAGTAGCTACTATGCTTTTAATGTTCTTTTAATGATTGTCTTTAAAAATAGACCCATAAAAACGGTGTGGAAACCCAACCAAAGCATGGTAGAATGTATATATTGTAAAGTGTTAACTTTACTCCTTAAAGTTTTCAAAAGTATTCCATTATTCCTTCAGTATAGTGTAAATCAAATCCCAACAACACCTCTAATATTTTAAATGAGATCTGGCTAGGCTATTGCAATGGTTGATACACTGTATCAACTTGAGAAGTTTAGAAGTGTAACTCAGCTGGGGGCCAGGGTCCTTACTTTGTAAGGAAGAGGAGGGCACACAATGTCAGGGAGGAAAAGAGGCTTACTTTCCTCCCTCCTGCTCTTGCTGCAGCCTTATACTGTTGCCCCTGTGACGTGACCCCCCGCCTTGGAGCCAGCTGAGTATGGACTGAAACTTCCACAAACTGTGAGCTAAATAAACCTTTCCTTCCTTAATTTTGAGTGTCAGGTATTTTTGTCTCAGCAATGAGAAAAAAGTAACCAAAACAGCTATAAATTATGCATAACCCAAATTTTAACTTTAGAAATTTATTGTGCATCCTCTGAAAAGCTGATTAGCAACAACACTTGACATTTTGATCTGAATGGAAAAGAAAAGCAGACAAGAAAATGAGTGTGTCTGGATGTCACAGAAAATTATTTGACATATATTATGAGCTCAAATTTCTTACTTTAAAACCAGAGCGTGCAAGTAAGACCTCTATACACTGAAATGGTCTGTCCACGCCTATTTTAGCTATTCCTTCTGTGCCAGGCACAGAACTGACAGAAAAGCATCTTTCTCCATATGTGTACTACATTTATAATATTCACGTACTTTTTTCTTCTGTAAGTGGGGATATATGAGCATCTATTTCATAGAAATATTGCAAATAAATTATACGAATGCCTGTATGTGATAATATCTAATATCATTACTTGTATTAGCATCCAGAGCAACTCTTTGAGGCAGGTGTCATGGCGAATTTTACAGAAAAACAAAATACAAGAAGATGAAGTGATTTTTGCCCAAGGTCACACAGCTAGTGTCAAGCGTGATTCAAACCCAGATCTGTCTGACTGCAAGATCATCCCTCTAATTATGAGGTATGTGAGGAAATCAAATACCGATGAAAACAAAAATGGCTTATAGTTTTAGCGCCATATATCCTTTCCATTATATATTCAGATTAGCCTCATCTCTAAGTTTTATACCTTTTCTGTCAGCTCAATATCACTCAGGTCCAGGCTATCCAATTCTGACTGGGTGGTGGGAGGCACAGTTCGACGACAGCACACCATCGTCACCTCTATAGGCAGTTCTTTCAAAATATTGACCACCTCTTGATGATTTTCCCCAAGCAAAGTTATGCCATTCACCTATAAAAAGAGATACATTACCCAAATAAGAAAAACACTTAATAATATAAATATTCTTCAGAAGATACTTTATTAAAAACAAATTATATTGTGGTGATGACCATAGTTATGCAATGCCCAGAACTGTAGTTAGACATACGAAAGTACTATCCAAAGCAATTTATGAACAAGTTTGGAGTTTTGCTATAACTGGAGCTTTTAAAAAACTCTGTGAAAAACTATTAGGTCTCATTCACATTTGATCTGCCAGTGCAGGAGTCTAGAAAAGGTAAACTAATGAAAATATCCACAAAGGATGAAGGAAGAAAGTCATTCTGTTGAAAATTGGATTACTTATTCTAAAAATTAAATATATTTTTAAAACTTTTCAATAAAAGTTTTGTAAATTCTTGGGACCTAAAGCAAAATAAAAACCAACATAAAATAACTTCTGAAGCTCCATGTGCACACAGATTTAAAATTTCTGCTTTGGGCGCATTTTAGTAGATCTCAATTATTCTCTGCAGGAGAAATTTAAAATGAGACCTTATAAACTGACCACAGTAAGCCGCCTTGTAGGCTTTTTAGTTTTATTTATGGAAGAAGAAGAAAAGCATAGCTCCATACTTCCAAAAGCTCATCTCCACTGAAGAGTTTCCCACTGTGTCCAACAGGACCTTCTGGTAGAACAGATCGGATAAAATGATGCCCCACTGTTGCTTCCAGACTTATCCCCAATCCACTGTTCTCACTGAACTTGTTCACATGAGCCACCTGAAAGAGAAAAAATCATCACAATTTTCATATATTCTTTCTTCTTTCCTACTCATGCATGTATTTTATGTTCATTTCAAAATTTTTAATTTTCTAGTAAGAATGTCAAAAACCTTACTGTAATCCTGCAAAGCTTCAAAGCTTTGCCTTTGAAAGAATACTGATAGCTACTGGTTTCTTGAACCAAAAATAACGAAGAGAAGCAGCCATCTGCAACCACCCAAGGTGTTTCTCAGTGTGTGTAGATGCTCGTAATAGATTGCAGGACATCAGAACTTCTTTAAGGCCTTAGCCCAAACAAGAGTACAGAAAAGACACATACTTAGCACTTGCTACTATGTGCCAGGGACTGTGCTGACCTCACTTCATTAGTTTTCTCATTTGCTTTTCATGTACAGGTATAATTTCTCTCTTTGTATTAAAAAAGTTAAATGAGATTCACAGGGGTTAATTTAACTAGAGCTGTCCAGGGAGAAAAGGGCTATTAGGCAACCTGCTCCTACAACCCTCGTGACCTTAAATTGTACTGAGGGAAAACAACGATCATTCAGAACATTAAAAGTGAATAAAAGCTTCTTATACTCACTAATGAATTATGCCAGGAAATTACCTATTTTTGCACAGAGTCCAATACTTGTATTAAAGTCAGTATGTATGCTAAAAATGACCAACTTTGACTTTTTATTTCAAATTTAATGAAATGGGTAAAAAACTGAGAAAATGCTATTTCTTTAAAGAGTTCTTTCACATCTTAATAGTAACTTATGTAAAGTCACTATCAGACTTTGAAATGTAATGCTGAATGAATTCTCACCACTGAAACCCAACTGAGACATCATTCCTCCGCAAAGCTTTCCAGGGCCCCACTGATAATGTTTATCAGTGCTTCTCTCTGCTGTATTACATTTATGCCGCATAACTGATATCATATGATGTAAAGTTAGATCTCCATCTCGTCTATCTTTGTCTGATGAAGATCCATAAATAACTTACTCTTTTTCTCAGGGAACATTTCTGCCCTGGGCAGATTACTAGGAGTACCAGCAAGAGAATTATGTGCACATGGGACAGAGAAGTTCAATGTTAGCTCTGAAGTCTGTGACAAAATGGCTAAAAAAAAAGAGTTCCCTTCATTATTCAGTTACCACCTAAAAAACTAGTCTCAGTTATACATGCCAGCCATCTTAACTCTACCCCATAGGAGAACACGCTAAATTAATCATTTCTGAGCTGGAATTAGGTAGGGCATTTTTCCACAACTCAACTGAAAATGGTAATAACAGATCTACTTACTCAATTCTCCTTTGAAAGTTAATCATCATAAATGTTTAAAAGATTACTGCTAGGAAAATTAAAAGAATATTGCATAGTAAAGAAGGGCTTTGTAAGTGTTAATTATTGATAATATATGTTAGTATCTGTTGTTCTTTATCTGTTCTGACACAGATAAATATAAGTAGTATGAAAAATCTGCACAGCAGAATTGTTTTATTTTTCCTTTTGAAATCCCTAAAATATTTTGGTATATATCTAGAGGTTAATAATTGTGTTCACTTTGTTAAACCTCTCTTTAAAATAGCAGGTTGTGATAGTTTGACTAGATATGCAAACTGTTTTATGCTACAAAATACTCACCATGCTATAGGGGGCATGGGACAGGGACTCTGAAACCATTTCTTGTACATGAGAGTGAGAAAGGAGGAGGGAAGGAAAGACGTTCTGCAGTTCTGTGCACAGGCCACGACAGGCTTCGTCCTCTTTTCAACACTCTCACTCCATTTGGATTCTTTCTATAAGTCTTAAGTTTAAGAACTAGAAAAATACTTTGTCTCTATTTTACTTATACTGGCAGAAATATTAAAATATTGATGAAATATGAGTTCTAAAACTTCCATTCTACTTATTTCAGCTCCTTGGTTACTGGGTAACATTCTTCATCTTGAGATTTCAGGACCTAGATTAGCAATTGAGGTCTTCTCTAAAAAAACTAGATATGTGCTAATTCTCTGGACCGTTTCAGATTGTATTTTTCTCAGGTGTGAGTTAGAACATCGGGGAGGGGAAGCCAACCTACCACCACTTCATAGTTCACTCCCATCACCCTCTGCCACTTTGTCAGCAGGGCAGCTTCTCGTTGCTGTGCGTCTTCCGTCTCCTCCACCTCATCGGAGAGCAGGGGGAAGCCTGAAGCAGCCGAGACAGGTACGTGAGGACTCAGACTCTCAGCACAGCCTTCTGAACCGGGCAGGCTGGCGAGGGCCTGTCTGCTGCGCCAAGTCACTCTTCACCCGATCCGTGTTACTCTTACGTCTACACTTACTGTAGCAGTTTTATTTAGAACTATATTCTCTTTTGATGGATCTTTTCCAAATCTTAACTACATTTCCATTAAAGTTATCTAACTTTTATTTAAAAGAATGAGAACTCTAGGTAGACCTAGGATTCAGTTGGGAGTCCTTTAGAGGCTCTGGCAAAAAACTATGTCACCTCTCATTTTAATTTCCATGTAGTATTTTAGGAGGAAAAAAGGCTCTGCTACTGCTGAGCAAAAGGAAATTAACAAATAACATACACAAATTTACATACACCAAGAAAATATAAATTAAAAGAAACACTGAGATTAAACTCAGAATAAAAAACTATCAATAAAACCTAATTGGCAAAAAGGGAAATCAAAATAAAGAAGAAAAATCATCATCAAACTGCATAAACAATGTTGAATTTAAAATGCTTATCTAAAGCAAGAAACTGCTTAGAAGGATTATAAATTCATATTTATTTCTATATTCATATTCAATTATTCCTATAAGAACCACAGTTCTTATTCATAATGGTTGCCTTTTTAAAAATCTCTACTAAGCAGTATTCTCTAATTTTAGTGCTCAAATTCCAAATTTAAAGAGTGCTCCAAAATTCAGATGTCTCATGATCTGCCTCCTTCTGGTGGAAATTGAAGAGCTCTCACTCCAGGCATATTCTGCAGATTTGTTATATCCTACGTTAATAAAATGATTTCTTGATGCCAGGACTCCTGATTATAGGTATAACGTACCCCTCCTCAAGCACACAAACTTCTCATTAGCTGTCATCTCTAGAGCAAAGCAGATGGTCCTGAGCCCTCCAGCTAACCCCACCACACCCACTTCCACTCACTCTCTCAACTTTCATGCTCTTAATCTCTTTATGCTTTCCTTCCATTCTTGATATTCACTTCAGTCTAAATAATTCCTTTACCTATTACTGTAAGAATGGCAGATACAATCAGTATGTGTGAACCCTACACATCTCCCGTATGTGATACTCTTTACAAACAAGTATCCATCTAAAATAATAAAAAGAAATCAAGACTTGCAGCAGCAAGGTCCACTGAAGGGGCAGGTATGTTAAAGAGCTAAATTTTAATGATGAACACAGTTCACACGAAGGGAAGGGGCTCCGTCTTGGACTCTGTTAGTGGATTTAAGTCACCAAAGCACATACAGCGTGAGGCAGGCACAGGGAAGAATGTGACACATGGCATAAAGGGATGGCGGCTTCATTCTAGCACAATGCCCCACTGAACGGTGCTGCCACAAAAAAGTTTAAACGGCTTGATGAAAGAAGTCTCAGAAAAGAGTTTGATAAGATCTCAGTACAATTATTTTCCAAACCACTTTCTCAGTGTTAAAATTTAGAACCTTTAAGAAATTTGAAAAGTGAGAAACAGCCTTCCAAAATTGGACAGTTTCAATTTTATGAACTTACAAAGATTTACATGTGCTTATCTTTAAATACTATATCATTTTATTATCATTACTGTTTGTAAGCAGAGACATGTCAGTTGTGTAGAAATAGGATTAAGTTTAAACTAATATATATATATATATATATATATATATACACACACATACACACATATATATAACCAATTGATTCCTTAAGGATCCTGGTTTAAAAAAAGTAAAAGAAAAAACAGGCCAATTCAACAAGAAAATATAACAGGTGTAAATGAACTATTTTAATATATGAGAGCAATTATTTATACCTACTTATATAAATAGGGATTTATAATCTTCACTTTTTAAAAGACTCTGAGTAACTTACAGTATTATCCATAAAGGTTCAATTTCACTTGTAAAAATCATTTCTTTAGAAGCATAATAAAGAACATCACAGCCTGTCTCTACATGTTTACCTTCTTCTTCAATTGGTAATATGCTGACATTTCTCCTCAAAGACAAAGAGTCTTCATCTTTTTCACAATTTTCTAAAGATAAAAACATTTAATAGTTATTTCAGTAATATCATCAAGGACTTGAATTTTCTAAGCCACCACATTTATTTGAACCCCTAAGAACAAGTCTTTTTTTTTTCTGAGATAAATTCCATAGTAGCCCTGTGTGAAGGAAAGTCCTCCTACAAACGGACAAGTACTCTTCTGCGATCTGCTCCCATCTTCTAGGACTGCAGTAAGTACTGCACAGCGGAAACACCAGAAGAGTTAACGGTTTTACAAACAAAGCAGCACTTTCCAGACAGTAGCCTGAATCTAACAATGAACTCTTCCGTCAGTGAGCTGCACGGGGCTCCAGTGGTTTGCGGAGATATTCAGCTGGCAACAGGTTATGAATGGCACAGCACTTCTAAAGGAAGAGTTCAAGTTGGTTTCTTCATGCACAGAGGGTTATGTAGAGTCGGCACCGGGCCCACATAACCCTGTGATGACATGCAAGGGGAAGGCCTGGACAGCAGGTAGATGATGCAGGGAGAGAAGGGAGATAACTGCACGTTTATAATGGAGAAATGGAGACTGGGTGGATACAATAGCAAAAAATACGCCACAGTCAAAAACCCATTATATAGTTCGTGGACTGGTTGGTAGTTCTAGTTCATTTCAACTTGATTAAACCTCCTGTTTTTACTTGGTTCATTATAAATAGTTCAGGATAAAAACCATTCTTCAAATTATTTTAGAATTAGAAAAAAGTGTACACAGCGCAAAGGTCTGACCAAACATCAGACTACCCTGGCATTACCTTGGCTTGTGCTGCCATTGACTAGAGACTCACCCACATCCTCTGCGACACCCTCCCTTGCCAGGAGCTCCGTCTCCTGCTTCATTCCCCTCCGCACTAGCGTCAGGCGCACAGTTTGTCCTGTGTGTCGCAATACCTCGACTGCTTGTTGATTGGTAAAACCTTGAAGGTTGGTGCCATCTACCTGTGATGAAGACAAGTTAAAGAATAAATGGGTATTTGTACTGCAAACTCACAAAGTGCATATTTACTGATTATTATCAGGAAAAAACTGGGAAAGATTTACTTGGAAATCTCTACTTGGGGGATAGATGATACTACCCTAACAGTTGCTTAGGGAGCCAGTATTAATTTAGATGCATTAGAATCTCCTGAGAGGGCTTTGTTTGTTCTAACATGGGTTTAGAGGTAACACTTAAAAATTATGAGTTTGGACGAGATTGGGTGTGTTCAGGGTGGTATGAAATTCTGTGTTGTTTTTTCTTTTCTTCTCTGTAAAATAAAAATAAAAATGATGAGCTAATCGTTTTATAGACTTGGGCTTCTACAACTTTTATAGTCTTCTTTTACATTCACTGAGTGACCCTGAGGCACAATCAAGTTAGGAAACCCGTCTATGCAGGACATGAATGTATGGAGGGCAGTGAGGGAGCACTCACTGAAGGTGCAGAACAGCCCAAAACATGCTTGCTTATCCTACCGTAAAAAAGATGATGCAAGTAGCTTCCTTGTTAACATTCCTCCTTTTCCAGTTCACAAATAGAAACGTATTTGAAAATGCCTCTATGGTCTTTCCAAAACATCAGTATGGTATCACATCATTCCAATCGTTTATTCTATACAATACTGCTTAAGATAACGTTCAACCCCAGAATGCTTACAATGGCCTGGCCAGCTGTCCTCACCTCCCGAAACCGGCAGCACCCTCCACCACTTCCCTCTTCCTGGAAGATGCTGCCTGCAGCCAAGGCAGCTCCTCTCCCATCATCTGATGGGAAGTCCCCTGCAGTGCATGCTAGCCCATGCTTTGTCTCCTCACCTCACCAAGAAAACACCTGCAATTGCTCTAGACCTCAGTTCCAACGTTATTTTCCTAATTACCTCACTATCTCTGGTCACAAAGATCCCTTCCATCCTTTTTCCTCGTAACACTTCTCAGAATTTTAAGTTTATATTTCCTGTCGTGATTGGTTTATAACTGTATGCTCCAACAATGGGTTCTACGTTATTTTTGTTTACAATAGGGTCACTAAAATATGGTATGAGCCACACAGTAGATATTCACCCCGAATGGGAGTATAGAGCTTTGGACGGTATGTCGAAGATTTACTTGGAAAGAAAGTCACCTTTAGGGTAGATTAAAAACCACTGACTATCACATCATTTAAAAAAATTCCTCAGTCACAATGAAAGGTTTAGAAAAGTAGAATGATAAATTTGAAGCTGAAATTCACAGTCAGTGATAACCTTGAATATGAAATGGAATCTGAAATGGCTGTGTCATAGCTTTTAGAAACACAAGGCTAGCCACACTGGGTACTCAAATGTTTACTAAATGAGTGAAAAGTATAAGCGCTAGATAAGTGTTTTTGAAGAAGACAAAGAGGTAACTTTAGACGTTTCTCGAAGAAGAAAACTTCTAATTAAATATTTAAAAATGCATTTGTTTTATATGTGAATACACATGTATGTGTGTGTATGTATATATATAGATAGATATATAATATCTGTGTTAACAATATATCAATCTGTAATGTATAATAATATATTTTAATACGTAGAAGGGAGAAAATGCCAAACATGAGTAGTTCATTATTTTGATTAATGGGATAGTAAAGCAATAATGTAGAAAGTTGGATCTAGATAATGATCTGACACTCTGTGGGTCCTTTAAATCTTACATGATTCTTATGAGCTAGAAAGAAGCTTGAACAGAGGTGTCTTCCTTCTTTCTCCCTATATTCACCCTGTTAGTTCCCTACCGGAGAGACTAACAAATTACAATAGTGGAGAAAATACTACAAAAAAAATCTTTGGAAATGAAGAACAAAAAGTTCCTATACCAATAACTGGAGAAATTTCTATTAGAAATGGCATGGGAACGACTAGATTAAAGGCAGGCCAGCTAAATCTCTCTATATATAGGAGTAGCTTGTCTACGCTTTGAGAATAAACTCCAGTAAATCCCAAATAACACTAAAATGATGAGGTCAGATGATACATGTTGCTTGTGAACAGTGACCCTAAGAAATACACCAAGCACACCTACTGAGGAACATTCAGTAGCTTGTATCGTTCTTATAGTTCCTCAGTCGTCTAAACGAAACACACTCTCTAGTAAAACACATCTCAAATCCAAGTTGTACACGTACAGATGTTTCTGAGAATGAAGAACGGTCACAAGATATGGAATAAAATACCACGGAAGCATCAGTGTAGGTAACTTAGAAACACTATCTCAGTGAACAGACAAAAAAGTTACTTCCTGAAGCTTTTCTCCAAAATGATTCAGGTTTCACTGTACTTACAGAAGCAGAGCTTACAGTTACAAAGAAACAGGTATCTATCAGAAAGCAGGGACAGGGCAGGGAACAAACCCACAAGGTTTTAAATACTATGAAAATGAAGTCAGGAAATGGAAGACAGTAATATATGATTTTCCCACAGCTCAGAAGAAAACTTCTCAGTAAAATAAGACTGACAACACACAGGTTGACCTTGGAAGTCCAATATACTTACAAAAGGAATTACTACAAGAGAAAAAATGAGGGAAAAATAGAAATAACCAGGGAGAAGAAAACTTAGCCAAGTCTTTAAGTCCAAGACATGAAAAGCCAGAAAATAAGTGGGAAAAAAATGAACACCTAGATGTATCCTGGTAAAATTCTTCTATTTCAAATATATAAAAAAAATTATTAGCCTCTACACAGCAGAGAGGGCAGAGAATAGAACTGGTAAAGAAATTATGCATCTAGGGTTTTATACTCAGTGTAATGCATGAGAAAATGGAAACTGGTTGAAATGCTAAGACTATTGAGATCATGCACCAAAATGCTCTGTAAAAGGTTGCCAATCACACAGACACTTTAACCAGGTGGGAAGGGACTATAACTCACACATTTAGAGCACAGAAAAGACTGGGTTGTTAGAGGTTAGGAAATTTATGAAGAGGAGAATGCGGAAGAGAAGGGGAGGAAGAAGAGGGGAGAGAAGCTGAGGAGAAGCACAGGGGAGAGGAGAGGAAGGAAGGGAGGCGGAAGGGCAAGGCAGGACAGAAACAGCCCTGCAGGTTCCTGTCTCACTGGCAACTGTTTCCCCTTGCTTCCAAGTCAGAAAGGCCGTGTCAGCCGCAGTAGAGAGGGACGGTGTTGAACTCCTTCAGGAGGACAAGAATAGGCTTATTGAGCTGCTTTGAGAGTGCAGTAAGAGCACAGCTGCTGGGCTGGGATCCTCTCAAGGCCCTGTGTGTGAAGAGACCGCAGGAAGGCCACGCATGAGAAAGCCAGGTTCAAGTCGCCCGAACCCACCCAGCTGCCCCGTTCCCGGGGGTGATGGGACCCCAAAGAGACAATCTGTGGAGCAGCCTGCTAAGCGGGGCGCAAGTCAGCAGAGTGGGTGCAGATGTTAAGCCACATAACTCACTGGGGTCTTCCAGCAACCCCACAAGGAACTCAGAGAACAGCTTAATCAACCTCCAGCTCACTCAGCGCAAAACCATCTTGCCACAGTACCAGTCAAAGCTAAAATGTCCCGTCATTCCTCAAAGGAAGAGGTTCTCAGATATGGAAAGGTCAGGAAGCCAGTCTTTCCCCGTGAAGTTTACAACACTAGCTAAAGGAGTATTAATCCAACTTAAATTCAAGTAAGAAACTGTGACATAGAAGGGCCCCACTACGAAGCAAAATGTAAGTAAAATTCAAAGCTACATAATACTATTACAAAAAGTTGAATTCAAATATTTCAAATCATAGTCCTTAAAAGAGAAGGTATATAAAATGGTATGTAATAATTTGTTTAAAACAAAAAACAACTGTAAGCAATGTAACTGTCTTCGAATAAGCTTGCTTAAATGTATCACAGTAGATTCACATTTGCTTATATGCCTGTACCTCCAGGTATATTTTTCAGTGAAACCAACAAACATAACACTATTTACATATAAAGACATGGAAAATTTCTGAATGTGATTCCAACATTTTCACATTTTACATTCTTGAAAGCTCAAAGACAAAACCTAAAATAAACGAACATAGTATTTACTCTCATGCTAATAAAGTAAAGAATAAAAAGGCAAAAATCTCTACATTTTGGATCTATGAAAATTCTTAAAATGCATAGAGCTTTAGGCTGCAAAGATTTTATTTGCAATAGGTTTTCATTATTTGTGTTAAAGTTTTAAGAAAAATACAATGTGTATGTTTTTGTCTATTAGCAATAAAATTCCAGTAAGTAAAAAACACATTTTATTTTCAAAACTTAGTAACACAGATTTCAAAATACATTCCTTACCCAAATGTCAGAAGATGGTACTAGCACTGAAAAAATTCCCACAATGAAACAGTCACGAACTATTTTAAACTAGACTTCAGTTCACATTTCACAGTATCTTCATCTATAATATGGAAATATTAGCCACTTACCGGAATTACAGCGCATGGCACTTTGTACTGGGATACTCAGGAGCTGGGTTGACTAGCAACAGAAGGAAAAGTAATAAACACGAAAACCCCAAGGCTTCACCGGAACAGCCTCTGTTCAGTGCATTTACACGCCATGCTGCGTATGAGCCATAGTCACCAAAACCTCCACCAGGAGCCTCAGTTAGCTCTGCATGCCCTCGACCTCAAGAACACTGACGAGGTCAGTTCAGGCGCACCGACACTACAGACAAGGCTGCAACAGCACTACACTGGCGGCAGACTCACAAACAGAAGACAATCAGCACTTCCATAAAGGGCACAGCCAATACCACAATTAACAGGAGCAATCAGAGAGAAGAAATGCTACTTGGCACAACTCAAACACCTGGCTTCTCAGCACACAGCGAGCTTCCTCCAACATGGCTGATACCTATTAACAGAGAATCTGAACCTATTAACAAAGTCAGAATAGCAAAGACAACATCTGACACTTTATTTATATGCTCACTGAGCAACTTTTTATCAATCATGATTCTACACTGCTTTTAGCATGAAACATGGACTACTCAACTAAAAAGAATAAGTGCATAATTTGTCAACAAGTTTGGTTGACGATTTTTTAAAATGGTGTCCATCAAATACTTGTTGCACAGAACCCAACACATGAAAAGGCAGGTAGGGTTGGTGGGGAACGGAGCCATTTTTTCTGTTTCCTGCTCCCGTAATGCCTAGAATGAAACCCTAGGACTCACACAACACAATTTGTAAAAAAACACTGTACCAAATGGTTTTAAATTGCAAAGCAACATTTCTTCAAAACGGTAAGAAATGATTTCTTAATGTTCTCAGCACACCACACTGCAACAACAAAAGACTATAGCTTCAAAAGCTGTTGTCAAAAGAAAAACAGACAAAAAGACTACAGTTGTGAAAATGCAACTGGATGTGGAGGACCTTACCACCACTAACCCAGAAGTCCACAGATGCTGATATTTTGCACAAAATTAATGGAGGAGCAATACTGTTCCCCGGCAGTTTGAGGTAAAAGGATACTGCTAAAAATCAAACATCAAAATCAAAACAATGATAACAGTGAAGAAAAATGATTTTACTGAAAGCAAGAAGTTTACTTCTACATTTTGTTAAAAATTTCTTTTATCATCAAACTGCTTAAGAGGAATTATGCTTGAGATTCCACTTACATAAAATGACGATGATGGTAAGTTTAGGGGGAAGTGTTTTGAGTCTTTTTCAATTACATAACCACTTTAGGCCCTCGATAAACATCTCCTAAATTAATTAGACTGTATTTATGTACTTATACCAGATATTTTAAATAAAGATCTGATTTGATCTTCCTAAAACTCATATGAAAGAGCCTTTCCTATTGGTGGTAATTTGGTGGTAAAGAAATTTCAGACGTTTGCCGAAGAGTTAAATATAAAATTATCATAAGATCTAGAACTTCCACTGTTCAGAACATAACAAAGAAATGAAAACATAAACTCACATAAAACCTTTGACAGGAATGTTTATAGTAGTACTGGCCATGATAGATAAAAAGTAAAAACAATGCAAATATAGTGTTCATCAACTGATGCCTGGGTAAATATGGTATTTTCATATAAGTAGAATATTACTCAGCAATAAAAGGAAATGAAGAATAAATACAAGCTACAACACAAATGAACCTTGAACATGCTAAGTAAAAGAAGTACATTATCAAGGACCAAATTTTCAATGACTTCATTTATAGGAAACATCCCAGAACAGGCAAAAGTATGGAGTCCGAAAGTAGCATGATGAATGCCGAGGAATGGGAGGATGGGAGAGCCAGGAGCTGACTGCTGATGGAGATGAGGTTTCTTTTAGAATAATGAAAATGTCCTAAAATTAATTATGGTATTGAATGTCTTATACTGTGAATACACTAAAGGTCACTGAATTCAAGCTTTAAATGGGTAAATTTTATGATATGTGCATAATATCTCATTAACGCTAACCCTACAGTTTTCCGATGAACATAGTTCAAGAAAGAAAAACAAATTAGCTACGTTTTTAATCTTTAATTCAGCACCACACATACATCCCAGTTGTACAGCTTTCATTCTCTCCTTCCCTTTTCCTGAAAATACAGAAACATACAGCGGCTGACGCTCACTGCATGACAAATACAAGTACACCGAGGAAGCTCGTTCTAGCAGAAAATCAGCCTGGGCTGCAAGATCAGTTTGATACTCTGAGAAGACTTCAAGAGACAAGTAGAAGGAGTTTCACAGCACCAAACCCAGGAAGGCTCAAGGAGATCCAATGTACCTTAAGAGGTAGAAATAAGGAACTCTGCTACGTTTTTTAAAAAAACTGTGGTAAAAATAATTCATAACAGAAAATTCACTGTATTAACAATTTTAAATGTAAAATTCAGGTAAGTACATTTACACCGCCGTGTAGAACTTTCTCATCTTGCGAGCTCTATCACTATTGCACTGAATAACTTCACATCTACCTCTCCCCTGCCCCTGGTAACCAGTATTCTACCTCTGCTTCTCTCACGTATGACGAGTTTAGACACCTCACCTAAGTAGAATTATACAGTATTTGTCTTTCTATGACAAGCTTACTTCACTAGGCATAACGGCCTCAACGTTCACCCACACAGTAGCACACGATATTATTGCACTCTTTCAAAAGACTCAAGAGCACTGCACTATGTGCACATAAACCACATTTCATCAGTCCATTCAGCTATCAATAAACATTTGGGCTGCTTCTGTGAGTTGATTACTGTGCATAATATTGCTGTGATTGAGGACTATCTTAACAGTCTGTCTTCTTACTTCTATTAAGATTCCAGAGGAACAGCAGAGACAATAACAAATACCTATTAACCATTCCCAAAGATATCTTCAAAGAAGATTAATATATATTTGGGAAGAGAAGATCTCACAATTACAAAAGCTTAGGAAACACTGAGGTAAAAGAAGTAAACACATTACTGTAGGACTTCTCAAGGGTCTTCAGTTTTTCAATATGCACAGTGAGGTCCTCAGAAACCATACTACATGCAGTTCTCCCTGGCCACAGCGCTTGGTGAGGATCTCGTGAACTTGAGTTTTAGGGAGTAGTTAGGACAACCCAGTTCCTACGGAACACTGAACTGAAAGTTGGGTTCTGTCACGCTCTGCCTTAAATAGCCATGTGCTTAGAAACACACTGAAGGGGCTGCCATAACATGATGAGTAAATCTTATAAGCAAAGCTGGGTAGAGCCAGGGACACAGCTCAGCGGCGTAAGTACCTGCCTGGCAAGGGCAAGGTCTTGAGTTCTAGTCTCCACCTCCCAAAAGAAAAGCTGTATCTATTTCTTTTATTTTTTTTGTATTTCTACAGCTGAAAGGTGCTCTGTGCATGGAGTCATTAGTTATAATATTTGGACAAAGAAAATGTACACATTACAAATTGAGATTCAGAGCCTGGCACGGTGGCGCACGCCTGTAATCCAAGCACTCCGGAGGCTGAGGCAGGAGGATCATTGCGAGTTTGAGACCAACCTGGGCTACAAAGTGAGCTCAAGGCCAGCCTGAACTGCACTGCAGACCCTGTCTCAAAAAAGACAAAAAAAGAAAAAAAAAACACAAATCCAGATTCAGGTACACCAAAAGTCATGAGAATCTGGTCTTTACCTTTAGAGGATCTACAAGGATTGCTATAATATTAATATTAATACAAAAAATTATTACATCCAGAAATCTATTATATCAGATATTATTTGGTAAAAAACTTTCTTCTTTAGAATTGATTAGTAAAGTTTCCATCCAATGCTTTATTTTGCTTCCATGGAATAATAAAAAGTGTTGTTTTGATAGCCTCAAGTCCAAAGCAAAATTACCACAGCTAACTGTACTTCTCAAAACGAAGTAAACTAGATGAATAAAATTCTCAAACATGAAAACTTACAATACTATTACTAAATATGTAACTTACTGCTATAATTTGGTCTCCAATTTGGATTCTTCCATCATGTTCAACAGCACTGCTTTTTGTAATGCTCTTTACAAAAATTCCTGATGGTTCTAAGAGTAGAAACAGATTATGTTCACTAGTTACAAAACACACTTAAAGAGTATTCATCTCCCATTCTCCAAAGAAAAAGTCCTAGTAGAGAATAAATATATATCAATAAGCCACACAAACAGGAATTGTAGCAAAAGGCAAATATTTTACCTGTCATATTAGAGTCACTTATACTATTTCTAAGGAAGTTTTCAGCTAGCTAATATAAAAACTTGATTTTATTTCATAAGATAGAGATATTAGAAGCAACTGTTATGTTCAAAAAACTTTAAGGTTTAATTTACCTAATTTCTTATCTCCAATATAACCAGCAATAGTAATTCCTAATCCTTGAACATTTTTAGTGAGCTCCACATCAAATGTCTCACTTTCTTCACTTTTCTGAGTAGAAGCATCAACCTGAAATTTAAAATATATATATGAAGAAAGAAATAAACTTGTAAAAAACAAGATAAATTTTAAAAGCCATCGCTTTTATTCAGAATCACGTGACTAACGAGGGGTCGGAGAACTTCAGAGCTACACTCGAGGTTGCTTCTTCAATGCTAACACCATGGATGCCGCACACTTTTCCTCAGACAGCAGCGTCAAGTGCGAGGCTGGATTTCCCTTTACAGGAGGGGTACGTTATTGTTTGTATACTCAACCTTTTAAACATTAAATGCTTCCTTAAATTCTGTGTTCAGAGGTGGTTTATTTTAATTTCTAAAGGATTCAGGATGTTGCCCTTGAAAGAATTCACATTTTGAATTCAAATCAAGTTCAAAATCTAGCTTTGCCAATTACTCATTCTAAGCATCTCTGCACAACTGTCTACCAGGAAAAGAACAAAACAACCAGTCCAGCTACCACTTATTGAGTAGTTCCTATGTGAAAGGCACGTGACATGTCTTAATCTCTTACTCCTTAGAACAACGTAATATTCTTCAGATTCCTTACAAGCCATGGAGATAGGTACGGTTATTTTACCAACTTTTTCACTGTTCCCCTGAGGGAATGCATCATTCCTGGAGGCGATGCAACACCAACTCAGTGAGTGCAGTGGACAGAGCAAGCCCCTATTCCATCTCCCAGCTCCGAAAGTCCATTCAGTATATTGTCCTTGGATAGAGAACATATCAGATATTACACCGATAACGACATATACTACACTCGATCTAAGTAAAATGGCTAGGAAGCAATTTATATCAATTATTATCTTGGGAGAATGACTTACATAAGCTTTTCTAAGGACAAACAGCTAAAAATATCATAGTGGTAGAAATGAAATTTAAATAGTCTGGTTGGAGGCTTCCTTCTCTTAAATGACATACAGTATGTAAAGCCTCTATTAGAATACAGGGATCCCAGTATCTACATGTTAGTTGATATTATAGCTTGAATTTACAGGTAATTGCAGCACCATGAACATGAACTGATCTACCCTGCAGCTATATTATAAATAGGCTGATTGATGTATTATTTTGAAAAGGAGCAAAATGCATCAAGGCAATATTTTAAACTGCCCTTTATTTCTATTGAGAATTCAGACTATGAAAAGCTATTAATAAGAAAAGTATGTCTTTCTTCATTAGTATCTTTCTGGAATAACAGCTGGAAGGGAGTTTCTCAACTGTCAGTTTTTTCTAACATGTAGTGTTGTTAACTGTATGGACTCACGAGCAAAGGTCCCTAAATTTCACATCTGTGAACTGGCACAAGATATTACCACTAAGCTACCGGTACTAATCGTTAATGTGACATCTGCAGAGGACCCTAAGAAGAACGTGGAAAAATTAAAGCTAATGAGTTCTAAAGGACATGAAGGTTGGGGTTAGGTGGTAATATTTTCTGATTTTCTTTCAACAAACAGTATATGTAACGGATGGTCCACCTAAACGAGTTACAATTTTACAGTAAAGTTTGATTTATTTCTCATTGCACATAATTATCTGTGCAAACTTAGCAAAAGTTTAAAGTTTAGATAATTACAAGAAAATGACAGGATGAAATCTGCTTCAATTGAAACAAATGTGTTTTCTATTTTTAATAAGACTTATGCGAGTGCTATTTTAGAGGGTGGCAATTTGACTATCGAATGGTTTTAAAAGGGGCACAAGCTTCAGAAATGATGATATGCACAGAATAGATATTTTTCTAAGCTTTCAATTACATCAAGTGGTTTTCGGTATTGCATTCATTTATATATTGCTGAATAAAATGTTTTGTTTATCACAAAAGAATGCCATTTAAACACTTTCATAAACAAGATTTCTTTCTTCTTTCTCTTTGCAAAGAATAGCAAGCAAACTCAATTCCAAAAATAACAGAATCATGGAAATTTCAAGTGTTTTAATAAAGTTTTAAAGGGCTAGTGGAGGAGGTTAGGATTTAAAAAAAATTTAGCAACTGGCTAAAACAAACTTTAATAGAGAAAACCACATTTTTGCATCTATGGAAGCAGTACACAGGACTTGTATTTGTGTGAAGTTTATCAAGAAATTGGGTAAAATGCTCTTCTTAAATAGTTTAGAGGTTTCTGGATATAATTAATTTGCTGATAATAAGCACATTAGCCTTGTGATCTATAAACCAGTTGAGATAGCTATTAATTTCCAATAATTTTTAAATTTTTCAGCTTTGTTCATTCATATCAAGAACAAAGATAGAATACTATACATATAAATAAAACTTTTATTACAATACCTAAGCCCCAGCTTTTGCTTTAAAAAAGTATGTAACTGTGTGAAGACTGTTGATGACACATTATGAATCCAGTCATAGCTCTGAGATATTCCTTAAAATAGTGACACTGAAAGGTTCTGAAGCCGCATCCGTTCCTACCAAGCCTGCTGCCCCTCTGCAACCTTCACACATTGAAACAACAGCAAAAAGACTAGCAAGATAGTTGCTAAAGGGAATGGTTAGAGCTATGACTATGGAAAGCTGTGTAAGTAAGATAAAAAATACAATTCAGCAGTTTAGGTGTGAGTAGCAAATAATTACTTGTGACATTCTGTCCATATTTTAAAAGCTTAACCTCATAAATGAGCTGCTTAGAGAAAAATGTAAAATTATCCAGCACTTGAAGCAAACTATATTTCATGTTTTATATATTCGTAATTAGTAAGACATTATTAGTGCTGACGCATCCCTACATTCGATTCCGCTCATTAACACTAAGATATGAACATCAATAAATCTAGGTTTTAAGGAAATGTCACCAGCATCTCAGTGCTGTTTACTGTGACTTTCAGAATAATGCCTTTACCTACGTACCCGCATCTCCGGTGCAGAAGAGGAGGAGGAGAGGGTGATGCCCAAAGAGGCGGGTGCTGTCGTTTCCTCAATGGCGCCTCTTGCAATCATCAGTTTAACCCTATTTCCACACTGCCTCAGGACCTGTGCTACTTGCTCACTGCTCATGCCTGCCAAATCGGTGTCACCAATCTTTAGAATATGGTCTCCACTACATAATCGTCCGTGCTTCACAAAAAGAAGATAAATAATTAGCTTATTATTCTTGTAACTCTGTCAGAGAAATCCTAAATGAAGGAAAGAAAACTGTAAAAGATGACAGTGATATGCTACTATGGCAATCCTGAGACATTAAACACGTAATTGCAATACTAGCTGCCTTCTAAACCAATCTGGCATTATCCAAGGTGATATAAAAAAATGAAATTCACAAACACTCCTTAAATTAATAGCTGACAGAAACTTTAATTTTGATTTATATACACTAAATGCAGGAAAAAATGTTATGACTATTTTTGAGGGCCAGAAAGCAGAAATGCTATTAAGCAAAGATAAACTATGAAGTTATGATGCAAATAAAATATATAGTAGTTAAAATGTGTTGCTATCTACAAAATAATACTGCTTTAATTCCGTAACTTCTACCTGGCTATTTCAATTATAAATATTCCAAAAGACTGCATTAGCAGATGAAATTCTAGGGAGGTAAAAATTCTGAAAGACAAGAGCTATGCAGAAGTCTTATAAGCCTACACAAGTGCTGTCTAACAAAACTTTCTGCAGTAATGGAGTTGTTTTACACTGTCCAACACAGCAATTACTAGTGACATATGGCTATGAGACACATGAAATGTGGCTAGTTCAAATGAGGAACTAAATTCTTAATTTCATTTCATTTTAATTTATTAAAATTAAATTTAGCTTTCTATATAAGATAAAGCATACACAAAGCTCTTTCTCAAGCTTATCAATTTCATTTGATACTGCTACATGATGCCAAATACTTTAAAGGAGAAAATTTTGCCAAGTTTTGTTACTGTTAATACCTCTATTGAAGAGGCTGTCATTAATAAGCCCTTCATTCATGAACAAGACAAATGTTTGGTGAGGCTGGCTTTGAAATTGAAGTTCAAATACACATCTAAAAACAAGTTTCATAAATCAAATGTTATAATGAAGACAACAGTTAAACCAGTAGAACTTCTTGTAACTAATTAATTTGCGAAATATTTTCACACATATCTTATACGTATCTTAAATAACAATTCTTCAGTGAAGTATTCTAAGTGATAAAAATAGGCTACAGTTCACATCCAAAGTTGATACCTGTGACCCTTCTCTAGGAGGACAAGATGAACTTTGCTCTTTCCCTTTACCAATCTGTCCATAGTATCTTGTGACTATAAAACAGCTGAGCAGGTTTCAAACATAGGATCATAAAACAAAGGGTAGTTACCTCTACAGCAATCAAAGCTATAACCTTGGTGTTGGCTTAGTCTGTGGTTCTATAGAGTGCTAAATTCTTTGTCTATAACTGTAACTTAAGATGAACATCCTTTTTCAAAAATATTTCCCTCCCAGTTCTACAAGAATACTTCAAGAACAGTGCAATAAGACAGAAGATCCTACCTCACTCTCGCTGACATTACCTAAGTGCGAGGTTTCTCTTTGCTAACGGAAAATATAAAGGTAGAGCCATTCTGCAGGGTAAAACAGCACTCAAGACTTACAGCGCAGCTCACCTGGTCGGCTACTCCTCCCGGTAGAATGGTTTTGACAATCACACCAGTCGCCTTTCCTCCTATGATGCCAAATCCCAGACCAGACCCGTCGTTCACCAACTCAATGGTTTCTACATGCTGCCAGTGAACCTAAAAGCAAAGCTCCCGTATGCTGCTGTACAATTCCATAAAACACTACAATTTTATATCATGGCAGACAGCATGGTCATGATGTTACCGGTACTAAGTAACTGAAGTGAGACATGCTAATAAGCACCAAAGAGTCCCCTGCATTTCACGCATTTCTTTCCACAGATGATCGTGCCTATTGATGTAATCCCTCTTAAAATCATCAATACACCACTTTTATAGATCTGCAAGATCTTTTATACAACTGGTAAAAAAGAAAAGAAAGAGATCAAGGGAAAAAAACTGTCACGTGTCCAAAATGTCTTCTGCCTAATCCTCCCTCAAGGAAGGATTCTAAATTAAGTGACTTCAAAGTCACTGGAAGCTAACTGCAACAATATGACTGTATCGTTTACAAAGCAACGTCAAGACTGTGTCTGTCTACAGATAAATTTTAATTTTGTTAAAGATCTGTTTTCTTTTGAGAAATGTTGTCAAAAAAATGAGACAAAGAAAGTAAAGGCTGTTTTAGAAGCTAGAAATGGAATCATAATTAAACACCAAATATTCCAGTTTAAGGACTGATAAACTAAGAAGACAAAAGTTCAAGAAGTATAAAGAAACTACAGGAACTACAAAACATGTGTTCTGTCCCTTCTCAAAGCCTGAGGCACTCACCGGGTTAGAATGAGCTGAGACTGTGCTGGCTGCAGACGGGGAACGGGACACCCGGGGGCTGGAGACCTGGGACAAGGGGCCCCTGGCGATGATGAGCTGGACAGTATCCTTGGCCTTCTGCAGGATGCTGATGGCCTGCTGATGTGTGATGGTCTGGTCAAGTGCCTGCCCATTGATAGCGAGGATCTGATCAGTTTCCTTCAGCCTTCCATCTCTACCAAGGATGCAAAACAGGGTGAAAAAGGATACGCGGCTGCTCTCAAAAGCATGACAGCTTCGCCGGCACAGACATCCAGGTCATTTTTAATACTATTTTTAAATGTCTTCATTTTTTAAGGTTTTTTCCTGCAGTTCTGCTTTTAAAGATATATCCTAAGGTAATTCAACTGCTATCCCTAATCAATCTTCCATTTAGAAGGTTTATTTTTTCATTGCAACTACTCAATTTAGTCAATATATTTTACTCTTATTTTTTAAAAATGAAAGTATCAATGCATTATTGCTTTGATTATATTAATAAAGTACAGCTTGAATTACCACGGATCACTTCTAATACTCTTTAAAACTGAATAAAAAGAGGTCATTTTATAGCAAGCAAAACACTTTTCTAATCATTCTTTTCTTTCCTTACTAAAAAGCACTTACACTCATTAAGAGCTACTTTCATTTCAAAGAACTTGCTTTTTATCACAGCAATGTTAGTAACTTCTAAAAACTGGTTAACAGCAGATGTTCATTTCTTTCTATTCGTCTTTGTTTTCCTAAACTTCCCGAACGGGACCAAAGTCTCCTGAGTGTGACATCAGCAACAGGGCAGGCGCCGCGACCCTCTCACCTGTGCGCCACGCTGCCCTCCTGTATCTCCTGCACGAATATTCCCAGCTCGCCCCGGTTTTCACTGCTGAGCCCCACCACGCTGAAGCCAAGGCCTCCACAGGAAGGTCTGAGGAGCTCAAAAGCTTCTACATGGCGACCCTGCTCAGGAAAGAAGCAAAAATAAAAGTAAGGGCTGATTACTGCAGTTAACAGTCCTCTTACTAGTGGCACTACTTTGTTTACGGTAACGGAAGCAAGAAAAAGATTCCAAGATAATCTTTTTTTTTTTTTTTTTTTTTTGGTTTTTCTCCGGTACCAGGAACTGAACTCACGACCTTGCGCTTGCTGCCGCTGAGCTAAATCCCCAGCCCCCCAAGATAATCTTTACTTATCACCTAGGTCATTTTACTTTGCCTGTGTAATATTTCTGGAACACAACATGTAATAGTGAATTTAAAATATGATAATTAGAAAAGAAAAGTGTAATTTAAAAAAACCTCTGAACGACCAATCTCTGACAAAACAACTTCTTTATCATTTCAAATACTTCAGATATTACAAATACTATATTATCCAGGACTGACCACAGTCTTGTGTAATATTTTATCATAACTAACAAAAAAAATGTTTTTACCTGAGCCATAGTTTTGATTAACTGATCAAACTCATCACACACAGGTTTCCCACTGCTATGTGGAGTACCAGGGCCTGTGAGTGCCTCTTGATTCCCATCATTTGAGGATAATAATGATTCATTTTGCGGAGCAGGAATTACGGAGGAGCTGAGATGAGGACTGTGGGCACACTCAACACTGGAAGCTGCCGAAGGTGCAATGTTTACCTAAGAATAATGCAGAAATTAATAGTAATAATATTTCTTCCAGTGAATTAACAAACTTTCAGAGGTGGGTTCAGGAACCCCCCAAACTTGCAACTGGTGTTAAAAGTGAGGATGGTCTTGTAGCTACTTTGCCCTTTCAATTGGTCGCTGGACCTTAACTCCACGCGGTAACTGTCAAAAGTGTGGGTGGAGCCGGCAGGCTGAACAGCTGTGCGCTTCGCAGACTGGCCAGCTCTGAGCAGAGACTTACGCAGGAACCACAAAGAAGGGTCTCACTGGCAACGCAGACAATGTAACTTTCTGTGTGCTTGTTACAAAGAGCCCACGTTAAAGTTTGACTTGCAATTAATACAATACTAAATCTGCCCCAGTTTCTTATTTCTGAAGGGTGGCAGGAATGACATTTCATCTACAATTATGAATCATAAAGATGAAATCAGTGCGGTTATAGGATCACTCTGACGTCGTTTCCTAGCACTCCAACCCTCACCTGCTTAGCTCCAGCTACGATGACCTCCTCGCTGTTCTTTAACCCCCCTAAGCTTCTCACTCCACCAGCCAGACACAGCCTTTCCCAAATATCCCCTGTGCACTACGTGGTTTTATTCAGGTATGCAAACTCTTGCCTCAGAAAGCCCTCCCTGACAACCCTGCCCAACACCACACCCACCGCCGTGCTCTAAAAGCTGACCGTCCCCTTTAATGGCGCTCATCACCCCTCTGGACCCTGCTGTCACGGAGTGGCTACCTCAGTTAGGCAGACAAACTAGAATGCAATATTCTCTAGTAGAAGAACTGGACAATTTATAAGATCATTATCTAGGAAAATGCCTTTCAGAGTTGGCATTTTGCAGAATAAACATTTATTTATCCATTTTTAAGGACCTATTCTGATTCAATCTCCCAAACAACTCTTAAAAATATTATCATCTCTGCTTTATAGATGATGAAAGTGTACACCTAAGGACTCTGTGACCTAGATTTTTCATGGTGTTTCTTTCATCTGTGTATTACATACAAAGCATAGAGTCATTTCAAATGTCACTTCTGGAGGTAAGATATGAAGTAAAGAATTTCACTGACAGAAGTATCACAATATTTTAAAATATGTCATTAATCCATATATATGCATTTGTTACCTATCCTTAAAAATAAAAGAGAAAATTAATTAAGTTAATAAACTTCATAATTCAATAATTATATTGGATACTGTAATTACAATAAAAAAGATCAACGTGTTAAGGAGACATTTTGGGAATCCTTTCAAATGCTTATTTTAAAATCTACAGCAGGCATGATCAATTATTATTTTTTTCTAAAGTAAGCTTCTCATGCCAAGATTAATTTTTTTTTATCCTGAGCCATGGCAACTCCAGCAAAGTCTGCCAGCAGAAGATACACAGCGCAGGTTGAAGCAGATGGCAAAATGAAATTTGTGACAGGCTGAAGATCCCACACACCAAGACCTAATGCCTGTGGTATGTTTGCATAGGAAAAAATATTTGGACTTCTACTGTGGTAAGCCAGAATGAATAAGTCACATTCCAAGAATAGATAGTCTATAAGAAATTAACTGCTAAACTAGAAATTCTGATACTATGGAAGATTAGGTGTGAAGGCATTCCAAGAATAAAGTTAATAGGAGCAGAATAAAAACAAGATTACAATATCAAAACTCATATATAGTATCAACTGTCTTTTCTCAATTTATTAAAAGTTTGAAGAATGCCAATGATTTCACCTGTTTTTTCTGTTCCTTGAGTGTATATAAATGCAAAAGCAACTCTTACATATTCAAACTGGACCATGTATTGAAAACTAATTTATACTATCAAAAGTTTTGTTGATAAATTCAAAAATTTATACTCATAAGAAAAACCACCAAAATACATTTTGATTTCTGTAGCAACTGTTTACTATTATGCTTTTCTGAACTACATTCTCTCAGAAACACAAGTAAATTTCATTTGCTTTGAAAGATCTGTTCATAGCAGATGACTATAAATGTTTAGTATAAAGAACTTGACTCTCATCCTTGGTTTATAGAATATAAAATAAACAGAAGAAAACACAAATAGTTAGTGATTTTTGCATACATATAAACAATCTGTATGATTTACGGGAGTTGCTAGTAAATGGGCAGAGTCCCCAAATAATTACCAGTTCTAACTTCTGTCGGAGCACTTACTTCTAGAAAGAACTTTTACATAATAAACAAACAGGTATTACTTAATTTATAGATTTTGATTAGAGCTATTACCCAGAACAGAATCTGAATGCAGATCATGTACAGCATCATTTTAAAAGTTTATAGAAGGACAGGATATAATATTATCTCAGAATTCAGATGTACAGCTAAGACTCTCTTACTAAATGCAACCAGAACTACTAAAGGAGTAATTTTAAAAGGTCACATAAAGCAGAAAGCATGCTACATAATAAATATATAATTTAACAGCTTTTAAATTTAAAAATATCTATGTAATTCATAAATATCTTGATATATGGATGAGATCTTCTTTAATATACCTCCCAAAATGGGAGGTCTTTACCATCCTTTTTTTATATGTTGTAAAGTATATTTATTTCTTTTTATTAATTAAGTTTATTGATACATTTTACGAATACACAATGATCACACTCATTATAGGACATCTGTACTTGTACATGATATAACTTGCTTCTTTTTTTTCCCCATTCTCCTACTCTCCCTTCAAACCCTCTTCCCCCTTCTATTTACAAAAGCTTTGTTTCCATTTTTCCCATCTTTTCTCATCGTTTTTTTTTTTTGTTTTCCTTTCCTTCCTGCACCCCAGTATCCCTTCCCATTTGGACATTTTCTTCCTATTTCACAATATATATTATACATTTTGGTCTTTATTTATACTTTCAGCTTCTCACACCAAAGAAATAAGGTGGTATTTACACGTGTCTGACTTATTTCACTTGAGTATGGCCTCAAGAGGCATCCATTCAGCAAGCAATGTCTCCAGCTTGTCCTTCTTTATGGCTCAGGAGTACTCCACTACATAAAAAAATTTTTTCTTTATCCATTCATCAGTTGATGAGCATTTGGGCTACTTCCAAGATTTAACTATTACAAGCTGTGCCACTATAAACATGAGTGTACATACATCTCCACATTATGATGCCTTTCGTTCTTTTCAGAATACACCAAGAAGAAAAACAGCTGGGTTGAAAAAATCACACTCATGGCATATTGTTTTATTTTTAATTTTAGCTCTTTAAGGCGAAGCACCAATTTAAACAATTCAAAAAGCAATTTTATCGAAGAAATATTCTATATTTTTATGAGACCTATCCTCAATATTTTACAGTTTGGTCAAGCAAAATTTAATTCACCTATAATTGCCAGATAGTTTTCAAAAAAATTGTGTTTTCACAGAAAAATCCATACATTTGTATATCTTCATAAAATTATAAAGTAAGTACAAAGAGCATAAAGAACTTCAAAAGCAATTCATTACAAATGTACCTACAATCAGAGAGGAAGACATACAAACAAGGGTACGGTACCTAAACGGACAGATTTTTAGTGTCCTAGGCATTGGTCAATACGCCTCACAGGGGAGATGGATGGTATTTTTTCACCTAGCAAATTACTTGGCGCTGTGCTAATGTGCTGCTTCTGTAATATATCCTAAGAAAACAGAAATTCTCTTTAGTTCTATATATAATTATGTGCCATTTTTTTAAAAAGTTAAAGATATCAAAAAGATGCAACAGTCCTGCCCTACTATATTGATACAAAGCAAAGCAGTAAGTAAAGAAGGATTATACAAGAGCATCAGGAGTCAGGGATTACTGAGGTCCATTTTAGAGGCTACTACCACAGCGTAACATATAGCTAAACAGCTGAAGGTCAAGACAAAAAGAAAAATCTTAAAAACACAAGGACAAAAAAGCACCTTGTCTTCAAAGAAGATACGGCAGCTGACTTCTCAAGCAGGACCACAAAAGCCAGAAGCTAAGACAATGAATTAAAAAAAAAAACTTATGGATGAAACATCTAGCTACCAACACACACAAACGTACTCTGCTGCTTCACATCTACACAAAACAGCAATGTAAATTCTTATACAGAAAGAAAATTATCTCAGGAGATCCCAAAGCAAGCAAAGACTGTAAGTACAAAAAGGGTTTACAGTGTGGGTGAATCAGCAGGACTTGCTTAAAACAGTAGATAGTCTCAACTGCACAGTTTTAAATATACATGGAAATAGAGTAATAGTTTCACAAAAGGCGAGAGTACTGCTATTAATGGGTCTGAAGTATTCTAAGTGCCTTGAACATTCCAGGAAGTGGGAACTGAATTAAGTAAAACAGGATTGAGTCAATCAAAGACACATATTATGTGACAAAGGACTCAGATCTGAAATATATTAGAAAACTCTACTGCTAAAATAATCCTACTAGAAAATGATCCAAAATATAGACACTTCACCGAAAAAGATATACCAATGGCAAATAAGCACATAAAATATGTTCATTATCATTACCTATTAAAGAAATGTAAATTAAAAACATAAAAAGGTGTCATTATATACCCCTCTGAATAGTAAGAATGAGAGAAACTGGATTGTTCATATAGGAATGTAAATTACACAGCACCACTCAAAAAGTCAAGTTTCTGAAAATTAAATAAGCATTTACCAATCTCCTCTATCTTTGTTGCAGAGAAATAAAAACCTGTGACTACACAAAACTCTGTGAAGAACTGCTCACAGAACAGCTTTATTTATAAATTAAAAAATAAACTGGAAAAATAAAATCTTTCAATAAATACATCCATACCACAGAGTGCAACTCAGTGATAAAAAGGAAAAGAATATTACCACACACAATTCACATAGACCCGAAGGGCATTAAGCTGCGTGAACAAAAGCCAATTTCAAAAGGTTCTGTTTTTGTAATATTGAAATAATAAAATTATAAAGATAAAAAAGCAGATTATAAATGTTGGTAGAGGCTAGTGATGGTATAAGGAGAAACTCCAGTAAGACAAGAATAGAATGTGAGATCTTCGTGGTGACTGGATATACCTAACTTCGATTACGGTGATAGATACACAAATACCTATTAGAGGAAAAACATTTAAAAGTCGATATACTCTGTACCAATGACACGTTTCCTCGTTCTAGCAGTTTATTTTATTAGTGAGATGCAACCACTGGGAGAAACTTGTTGACACATCTGTAGGACCTCTCTCTCCTATATTCAGAATTTCTGGGCTAAGAGTAGCTTTCTGCCTAGAATGTACAAGTCCCTGAGCTCCATTCCCAGTACCACCAAAAATTCCTACAAATCTATAATTATTTCAAAATGAAGGTTTTTTTTGTTAAAGTTGATTCAAAGCATGTATATATTCTATCATCTTTAGGGTAACACCTAAAATAATGATAAAGTATAAATACTATGGTAATAAAGGAAGAAAATGAAATAAAAATTAAAAAGGACAAAAGGAAAACAAAAAGATGGCAATGTAAAAGGCTAAAATTCCAAGATTAATGAACAAAAATCCTCCAAATACATGCAAAAATGTAAGTTTTTAAAAAGTAAAAAAACTAGAGGAAAGATAAACTATATAGACATTAACCAAAAAAAAAAAAAAAAAAAAAATCTCATGCTGCGAACCTAATAGCAGGCAAGTAGACATTAAATTAGAAGGTATTAATAAAGTAGAATAATTTCATTGAGGTAAAGTATCAATTTAATTGAAAGTTTAAACATTGTAGTCATCTAAAAACATGACCTAAAAGTAGTAAGGCAAAATGACTCAGAATCTCAAATGATTAACAGGAAAACTCAGAATCAAAATTATAATGCACCCCTCTCAATAAGTAACAGAACGACAGGAAATACAATACATGAGGTATGATAAAAAAAACTACCACGAATATTTAAAAGCTCTATTACAGTAAAACACACATTCCCATTAATGTCTCTCACAGTTCTCCCCTCGCTTCAAACACATTTAACGCACCATTCTGGCCATTACCTGAAGCAGCTCTGGAAATGCTCACTTGTGAGTGGCTTCAGTTGAGCCTCCATGGTGCTTCCAGGCCCTAGCATCTTTGCAAGCCTGTCTTTCCACCAAATGGCACTTGAGACCAGCATTCACCATAGTTCTGATATAAAGAAACCGTGCAAGAGGACTGCCAGAGCTGCTTCATAAACTGACAACAATGGGATAAGTGTGTTGGAAGTGAGAGATGTACCCTGACGGGGATTAATGACAATGTGTCTTTTACTTCAGTAATTCTTTTAACATTCATCACAGATTTCAATCACCCTTTTTACAGATCTGAAAAACTCCCTAAGTAAAACTGACCTAACTGACACATGTAAATTACACTGAACAATTACTGAGTGCATAACCACTTCAGAAACATGAGGACTAGTTACCTACACAGACTATCAGGAGGCCGCAGAGGAAGACCCAGAGAATCTCCAAAAAATGACACCAGAGGATAGTCTCTGATTTCAGTAGAGTTATGTTCGAGGTCAACAATAAAAAGATAAAATGAAAACTAAAAAGGTTAGTCAATTAAGCAATATATTTTAAAATAAATCACCAGTCAATAAGGTAAAACAAGTACAACAAATTTTGAACTGAATGATAATAAGGGATGGCAGGAGATGGCTAAAAACGCTTAAAGAAAACTTGTACATTTAATTACTGGCTTAGGGAAAAAGAAAGACTACAAATCAACAGGTGGAGTATCCATTTCAATACGCAAAAATAAAACAGTAAACTCAGAACATGAAGAAAACAACATATACCACAGAAAAATGACAAAATAAAAAATGAAGAAATTCTGCAAAGCCAAAAGTCATAAATTTCCAATAATGAAAACAAAAAAAGGAAAAATGGAACATAATCAGGTTCTACAAGTGTTGTGTTTTTCCTTAAGAAACAAATTTCCCCAAATGTCAATAGTTTTATACCTATCACTGAAATTGAATCCATTATTAAGAATCTTCCTCCTTCAAACTAAACTAAACTAATTAAATTAAACTAAAATGAGTCCAGATGGTTTTGCTGGCAAATTCTTCCAACCCAATTCTTTTTTTAAAATAACACTAATTTTGTGTATGAAAGAAAGAGAGAAAACAAAAGAGTGGAGGAGAGGAAGACATAGAGAAGGAAAGGGATGGGAGGGAAAGAGGGCAGCAGAGAAGCAGGAGAAAAGGAAAAAAGGAGAGCAAGAGGAGAGGGCTGGGCGGGGGAGGGGAGGGGCGGGAGGGGAGGGGAGGGCAATAGAGAAAAGAACCAACTGTCCTCTACTGCTCTCTTTCAGGCCAGCATAACCTTAACACCAAAACTTAACAAGGACATTATTAAACAGGAAATCTATTGAACAACCGTCCCGAAACAGAGATACAAAAATATTAAGCAACAGTATTAGTGTACCAAATCCAAAATATGTAACAGGACAATGAATATGACCAAGTTGGATATTCTAGAAATGCAAGATTTGATGACCATTTTGTTTCATTCACTACATTAGGAGAATAAAGGAAAGAAGTAATCAGCTCAAAAGGTAGAAACAAGTAATGGATAAAACTCATACTGTCACTTCTATTCAATATTAAATTCAAGGTTCCAAGTAGTATAATAAGGCAAGGAAAAGAAATAAAAGTTATAAATCCTGAAGTCAAAGAAATAAAAATCATAGTATTTGCAGGCCACATAGCTGTGAACAGTGAAAACCTAAATGAATCAGTTAAACTATTAACACTAATAAGTGCATTTAGCAAGGGCGGTAAATATAAAAATCAATATAAAATATATTTTCTATTAGAAACAACTGGAAACTAAAACTTCTTAATAAACAGACTATTTTAAATATGATAAAAATGTTTTGAAAACATTGAATACAAGACAGAATTCAGAAACAGGACTATATACAACTGAACCATTTGATTTACAATAATGGATCAATATAAAAGCAAAAGGATGGACTTTTCAATAACTTTTTTCTGGGTCAAGCAGATATTTATGGGGAATTATAAACAAACATACACAAACACTTCATACCTCACACCATCTTCATAATTTAGAAGGCAAACAATAAAGGTTTTAAGAGAAAATTTCTATATTGTTGGAATAAATCAAAGATTTCTTAAGTCAACAAAACAAAGCAATACCTATAAAGCAAAAATTAGAAATACTGGCCTTTTGTAAAACTTTAAAAACCATCTGATTATTAAAAGATATAATTCAGGGAGTAAAAAGGCGAAGCACAAAGCAGGAGAAAGTAGGGTACTCTTTTGCAAGTGGGAAGCGGGTCAAGAGATGGAGAGAGGGCTGGGGATTTAGCTAAGTGGCACAGCGCCTGCCTGGCAAGCGCAAGGTCGTGAGTTCAATTCCCAGTACTGGAAATAAATTAATTAATTAATTAATTAAATTAAATAAAAAAGATGGAGAGAGGGAGAAGGTAGGGGAGAGGTAGAGGAGGTAAAGAAATGAAGAGGTGCTATGCACATGTACCAATTCCCCACAATGAATGTAATCACAATGTACAGCAAATGTTGGCATAAAGACTATTTTAGAAATCAAAAAGACACACCTCCAACAAAAAAGTTATAGTCAGAATATGGAGAGAATGCTTGTTAATCAGTAAGAGTAGCAAACCAATATGAAAACAGATTTGAAAACATAAGCAAGAACTTCACAAAGTAGAATATCTAAATAATAAGCACAGGAAAAGTGCTCAGTAGCATTAGTCAAAAGGAAAATGCGAATGAGAATAATATGGTACTATAACATACTTCCTGGAATGGCTACAAGTGAAAAACAACATACTCAAAGCTCCAGAGATACCAAGTGAGAGCACTGAAGTGAACAACAAGAATTTTCATAGACTGTAGTGAGAAAGCAGACCTACTACCAGTTTAGAAAACAGTTTGGCAGAATCTACAAACGCTGAATACAGGTTGAGCACACCTAATTTTAAAATCCAAAATACAGAATTCTCCAAAACCAAAAATTTTTTGAACACTAACACAATGCTCCTAGTAGAAAATGCCAAACCTGGTCTCACTTGACAGCTTTAGTCAAAATACAGGAGCAGGAGCACTAAAAATAACGTGTAAGTTTACTTTCAGGCTATGTGTATACAGCATATAATAAGAAACATAAATGAATTTTGTGTCTAGACTTGAGTCTCATCCCCAAGATATGTGTACAAATAATCCAAAACCCCAAGGCCAAAAACCTGAAATCTGAAACACTCTACCACAAGTATTTTAGATAAGGGATGCTCACCCAACCTGTATGCCCTTTAAGTCCCAGAAATCTCATTTCTAAGTCAAATGCATGTGTATGGACATGCAAAGATATGCACTAGAATGTTCACAGCAACTTCACGACAACTAGACAAAATGCAATGAACACAATAGAGGACAAATATATTCCGTTATATTCATACAGCGGGAAATTAAAAAAAAACAACTACATGGATACACATAACAAAATGAACAAATCTTAAGACAAAGTTAGGCAGGCATGGTAATGCACACCTGTAATCCCAGCATTTAGGAGGCTGAGGCAGGAGGATTACCATGAGTTTAAGACTCCTTGGGCCATACACTGAGTTTAACACCAGTCTGAACTATATAGTGAGACCATGTCTCAAACAAAAAAGGAAAAGGGGAAAAAAAAGGACACAAGTAGACCAGCAGAAATATATATATATATATATATATATATATATATATATATATATAAAAGTTGAAATATTTATCTGTAAGATAGAAGTCAAAATAGTGAGTCCTTGGGAAAAGGGTTAAACCTAAGTGAAATGGGGAATGCTGGCAACTTTCTTTATCTTGACTTAGATAATGGTTACCTATGTATACTCAATTTGTAAAAATTCTGTAAACTATCCAATTATTCCCTCTACTGTATGTCATTTCTTAGCTGTATTAACATTTGCAAAATAAGACATAACTGGAGCACAGAAGTTGGGGTTTCTAATGCTACAGCACAAAAATGCTTCTCTTGAAGAGAACAGGAGGCACCAACAGCCTCTACAGATCAAGCTACACCTTCTGTTTGCAATTCTGAATTTAAGTTTTCATCAGTCTACAAGACTGATGAAATTAGGAGATTTTAAGCTTATAAATCACTTTCATCTTTTAAAATAATAAGAATTAACTCTGTAAAATTAATTTCATTCCAAAAGTACATTCAAGAGCATATGAAGAAGGCAATGTCTTAAATACTTTAACCATTTAAATATATGATGCATTTAATCTAACTCAATTAAATACTTTCAAATATGCAGATTCACTTGTCTAACTGCTGAAAATCATGGAAATACCACCTGTTTATATTCCGGCTACCCCTCCTGGGTTGTTAACTGAAAAGAAAGTTAATGTCATTAGCTCTCTTTCAATAGTTTCCATGAATCTTTCCAGAAGTACCTGAATAACTACAAAAATGATCATGTAGTATCAAACTTAATTTCCTAAAAACTTTTTTGTATACTATTGAAATCTATTCAGGGTCCTGTTATTTTTACTTATTCTGAATGTATAATAGTAAGAATAAAATGACTCAAATGCTTATATACATTTGATATTATATTTCTATAATTTAAAGTTTAAAATATATGCTATCTTGAATTAAGCAGGAAAAAATGGCCATTGCTTTTATAATCCTATTTTTAGCAGATTTTTAAAAAATTTATAAATTTCACTACTAGGGTTTGGTTTAATTGTTACCCATCAACATAATGACAAACAAGAAAAAAAGGTACTCTGGAGAATTTGCCATAACAGGTGCGCCTCTTAGAAATGCAGCTTTAAAAAAAATCTGCACCTTGTCTTCTCGTCTCACAGAGCAAGAAACATGCTTATTTTCTTGTGAATTTTAAAAAATGCTGTAAAACACACTCTGGAACTGATCCCAAATATGAAATGCAATGATGGATAGGATGCCGAGAGTATTCCATGAAATTAACACAGCACCTGAAATGGTGGCTATCGCCAGAAAAAAAACTAGCCATAATAGGACTCCGTTTCAAGTTTGGAACCTTGGGTAGGTCTCCTTTTCCATAAATCTGCCAGCAAAATACTGATTAGAGTACAGCACTGATGCATGATTGAGCAAGCAAACTCTCACACAGTAATTGATGGTGGCACTCGGATTTAATGATCCTTATTTTTAAAGCTAATTAAAGAAATTGAGTTGCATGTTCAAAGGGGATTAGCTTAATGTGACGAGACTATTTTGGACATAAAGTAGCTCATAGTTCCTGGACTAAATGAAGTACAAAATGGAGCTGTAAGTTATAAGAAAGGAAAACATTTTTCCATACGTAAGCATAATTTTATATTGAGACATTTTATTCATTCAGTATTTACTCAGCATCTAGAATGTGGAAGACATGGGGTCTGCGTGATAAGGACAGCAACGAAAGTGAGGAAACGCTCTCCATGACCCTATGAGAGGTTAGCTCACACAGCTACTAAGAAGGGATAACCCACTTTTCACAGCTGCAAATTCTCAAAAATAAAATGAGTAAGAAAACAGATAGTGGTCTAGAACCCATAATTTGTAGATATTCTTAAAGCAGTCTTTAAGTAGAATTGGCTGGTAAATTTAAAATAAAACGAGCACTCAATTTAAGCAGGAAATTTCTTACCTAAGAATGTTTAAGGAGTCACTCTCAACAATCAAATGTAAAGTCTGTGCACCTGCCCCTCTTTAGGTACAAGTGCGGAGCTTCAGTGGCATATTTGTCTTAAAAATCCCTGTGTTAAAATGGATAAATTACCAGCTATGAAAATCAAGATGGAAGGCAAAGAACACTTAAGCTTGAAGAAGGAGATGAATTCAAGAGTAGGTAAGACTCTTGACTTTTCCTTTTTGCTATTTACGGAGGCATACATGGACGATGACTAGACTCTCCAATGACAAGATCAAGTACAAATCTTTGTGTTTTTATGCGGTGTTGTCGATTGGCCACTTAACAGGTTACGTTATTTTACATTTTAGTATCCACTCAAATCTCCATTTATGAAGATTTTATTCATTCCTGATACGTGATACAAGTAAAAGACTTACTGAAATCAATCCACCATGCACACTGCACTAAAATGTGTTCTCAAGCAGAATAACGCAAATATTCTGTGCGTATTTTACAAATTACTTGTTTCGAGAAGGCCTAAAGCTTTAGAAATATTCTTAAGTGAAAAGATTAAGGTTCTCCCCAATTTCATAAAACATATATGGACATCTGAATAATGACACGAAAAAAATTTTCAAGTTAGTTCCAAACTCATTATTGTTGTAATTTTGTTCCAAACTCATTATTGTTGTAAAAAGAAACTTTAAGTTTACAATCTAAAAAAACCTTTAGATCCTACTGTGAAGTAAAACCTAGAAGTCTTTACCCTGTTCCCTGACCATCCACTGAGATTCTCATTTCAGAAAGCATGAATTCTTTTTCAAACTTGTTTGAGCTTTACTTGAAGATACCTTTATATTTTACTATTATTTATGGGGATAGAAGATATCCATGGTAGGTTAATAAAAAGATCACAAATTCTTTTTGGTTCCTCTCAGCAAGAGTAACAGTGTACTTCCCCACCACTTAAATCACTTTTAAAAGTTTCTAGTGAAATAGTAAAAACTGTTAGTTTTATAAAGTCTTCACCTCTGAGAGCACGTCTTTCAGTATTCTCTATGTTGAAATGGTAAATAAATATGATGCAAAAGAAAACTACAATGATTGTCTCAAGAGAAAGTACTGATTTTTAGCTGCAAGCTGAACTAGCCACTTTTTATGCATATCGTATTTGAGAAAAACTAAAAATCAAATTGTGATTATGCATACTGGAAAGATATATTCTCAGAAATAAAGTAAGCCTGCCAATTCAAGGACCACAGCTGATAGCAATTGTTGCCAATAATGTCATTTGAGATTTGAAGCAAAACTTACAATTTTGAAACACTTGTACCTATCACCTTGAGCTTCACACTGCTCCATATTTTAAAGATTTTGTTAAGATCTCAAGTGATATTAGCGAGTGTAATTTTTCATATTATATTATCAAATGTTTGATTTCTCCATTTTTCAAATTTTTTCAAACAGTCGAAGTGTTATAAAATATTGCCTGGGTAAAAGAAAAACACTAAAGAGCAAGGTAGACTAATATATCTTTTATCTGTTAAATATTTTATTCTATAATCAAAATAGGCATTACCAACCAGGTAACACTGTAGAAGACTACAGAATACCCACTGACTGGGTTTCAGGTTCCACATTTCAGCAAACCTTTAAGAAAGCACCCCAAGTTTTCATGCACTACCAAAGGAAGTTCTGCACAGCTATCTGGAAGAGCTAAGCTCCCTTTCCACACATCTGTGTGAGGCCGCAGTTTTTCCATATAGTTCAACGAAAGCTGCAGAAACAAATGAACCGATCCAGTTTTCTTCTATTAAACCCTGCATCAGACAGAAAGAACTATAAAGCAATGCCACTCTTATTTTAAACACGCAACGGGTTTCCTAGAATTATTTTAAGTGATGTAACATTCAAAGAATTTGTAAATTTCAGTTTCTGACACAGTAAGTATTGGTGGATACACTACATAACAAAAGCTCTTTGCAGTCCTTCATAAATATCCTAATTGGTCAGGAAACCAAGATGTTTAAAAATTTAAATTTCAATTAATGGAAGAAGCAAAAAGAAAGCAAACCAAGAGTTACTAGGTACATGTAAAACACTGGGCCTTTAAGATCCATGTTATTTAGTTCCTATTTTATAAATAAAGGGGAAAACACAGGTTTTTCACATAATATATAAATGATATATATTCATTTTAAGAATAAACTTAAAATTATCTACCAAAAATATCAGCAAAAGAAAAAAAATTGGGGATATGTCTCTCTCCAAATACTACCAGACTATATTGCCACAATCTGAGATCAGACAATCACAAGAAGCCCTGAACACACCAGGAAACCCTTAAATTATGTTCAGTATGGTATTTAAGAAGAAAATAAAGAAAAAACTAATACAGCCCTGTAAGTGTGACTTAGACACTCCTGTCAGCTTGCCTGGCACCAAATTCCAGCCTCAGCATATAATCTCTATATGCGTCCAGTTCCCTATCAGGAAAATAGAAAAACTACTACCTACCTTATAGCATTACGCTAATGATGAAATGAGCAATGATAGCCAGAACAGTTCCTGGCACATGGTAAGATACGAACAACACAGGATGATGACGGTGATGCTGTGGGTAAGGATGGACGGCACGTTTTTCAGTACAATCTCTAAGAAAAAGGTCTAGTGTCCAAAGTAACTCTAGCCATTCAGTTAAGCTAGTATGTTAAAATTTAATTCTCTGGCAAGGAATGATAAACATTTAACAAATAACACTTTCTAATGTTTAAGAATACTCACAGGCACATTAATTCAGCAATCATTTTTTTGAGCTTGAGTAACGTTTCACGTAAAGGGATTCAAAACTGAACACAGCATGGATCTTACCTCCAAAAAAGTAAATGAACTTCAAACAAACCTGAAATAAAATGAATTCTAAAGCTTGCTTTTATGCTAGTTAAGAACAAATGGCAAGCAGAACCCAGCCTATACACCACGGCTTAGGCATGTGTGTTTATGCATATTTGCAGAATAGCTTTTCTTTATTTAAATCTCAACAATTCTGTTTTCTTAGTCAAACTTCCAAGAGAAGAAAATTCAAGAAATGTAGTTTGACCAAAAATAATATTCTTATCAAAGTATGCTGACATTTTCTACATCAGGGTAGAAAAATTAAGTAAATTCATCCATTTAAAATGCCAAGGAAAACAGTCATATAAACAGAAAATATAGACAAATGATGTTGGGATTTTGTTCGATGTTTTTCCTATTAGTCTCACATTTCCAGAAAAGAAATAAAACTAATTTATTGTTCACAATGTAATCAGGGGAAAGTAAGATAAAATAAAATAATAAAAATAAAACCTACAGAAAAACACAGGAATGGGCACATGAGGATGGATGTTATTTGGATACTCTGTCTCTATTCCTCTGTGCTCTTTATCCACTTAATTCAACGTATTATTAAAGTCTAGCATAATTATACATAAAATCAGGAAGAAAGTTCTGGTTAAGAAGACTGATTAAAATTGGGTGAAATAAATTTAAGAGAAATGGAAAATCTTAAGGAGTTTCAGATTATAAAACATTTGGTTTAAAGGCGCTTCTCTTTAGGAGGGCCATTAACTTATTTTTATTTTCACCTCACTTGTTCTTTTATGTAGATAACTGAGTATTTCCACAATGGTGTAAGTTAAAAGTATGTAAAGCACTGGCTTTAAGATCAAAGTCCAAAATTCTTCACCAAAATTTGCCAATTAATAATGGTGTAGTCCAGGTTTAAACTGCGTGACCTCTCTAAGCCCCAATTTCCTCACTGGGAATAATGAAGAAAAAACCCTCACATTATACAATCGACAGACTACTTAAATGAGACCAAGTCCACAGCATATAAGCACTCCTCAAAGGTAGTTGTTGTTGCTACAGCTTCAAATGTGAAACCATCCACTAAATCTATTGCTCTTAAATTCTTGGTTAAAAAAAAAATAAAAAACTCATGTAGGTTATATCCAGCAAATGTCATGTTTTTTTATTTCTTTTCTTCAAAGGCTATTTAACTTTGTTACAAAAATACCATACAATTAGCACCATTTGTTGTTTCAGACACGCACGCATACCCAATAGCAAGATGGTGCTGTATTTTAATGCAGCACTGTATAAAAAGCTTGAACAGTGCCTTCTTGCCCAGGAAAAACAAGAAAAAGAATTCTAGTTCATTCAACGGTTCTATATTTACAAACTTTCAGTTAAAGGAACAAACATTTAAAAGCTGTTATTGTACCAAAAATAAAGTATTCAAAATTCCTACAGTAAATAAACTTTATGGTAAATGTAAAAACATAAGAATCACTCCTCTCTTAATTTGTCCTAGATAACGCATATTACAGTCTCAAGAAATACAAAAGGTATTTTTTTTGTTGGGTGTAAAACTATTTCAGGAATAAAGGTGTATCATAAAAAATTTCACAGGTAAAAATCTTTTTTTCATTTTCATAAACAACATCCTTTGGGAGGAGTTCTATTATATTTTTAGATAATTTCCATTAATGGGGTCAAGGTGTATTTCCTTGGTTTCTGTCCTCCCTTCCCCCAACACCACATCATAATTTAACCTAGACATTCTTGGGGGACACTAGTCATTTCCCCTTCACTGATGGCAAGCCTACAGATGAACCATCTTCGCCTCACTCCCAATTGAGAAGGCAGAAAGAGAGTCACATTTTAGTCAGGTAGTAAGTAATAAAGCTCAATAAACACAAGCATTTCTGCTCTTTAAAACATAAATCACACAAAACAGTATCTTTCAGATTACCAAAATTAGAACAGAGAAAAGCAAGTGCCCAGTTACTGATATTCCTGATCTTCCTATTAATCTAAAAACAGTAAATATAAGAAAATATCAGAGCTGCTGATGCTACCACTTAAAAGAACACCCCTCACCACTTTGAGCACAGAGCTGATTTAACAGTCTTGGAAGTCTGTATCTACAGAGCTGGCTTTTCAGATTTCCCTCAGGCCAGTGCTAATGCTACCTAACATTCTTCACTTACTACAGATACTCAGACTGACCCTCTAAAGTATATACTGCTCACCTAACTGTCTAATTTTCTAAAATTTGCTACTGTTTAAGACAGAGCATCAAAAAGAGTACACAACACAGAACGTGTGTTATGTACATTACATCACACGCTTGTCAGTAGGAAAACCATGGTGGATTAGGCCCTGATGTTTTAATCTTGGTGTTAGGAAGATGAAAGGAACATTCCTTTGGAGAACAATCCATATATTTTACAATGACATTCAAAAGTGTCACTTACCAGCATGTTGTTAAAACCCTTACCTTAAATTTTGTTATGTTTATTACAATTAAAAATGTGGAGAAGTACATAACACTGACTAAAACATTTAACAGAAGGATTAGAAGATAAAGTGGATGTAATTTCCTAGAAAGGGGAATGCAATAGATCAAAACTAAATAAAAACAAAGGAAGTCTTTACCTCAGTAAATCCTTCACAATCTGATACCAGACACTTTCCTCTTGTATCAGTGCCCCATATATAACCTAATTGTTTTCGGAACACTGGCCCGCACATGATTCTCTACACGGTTCTCAAACTCAGCACTGCAGACCTTACAAATCCATCACTTCCTTGTTGTGGCTGGCTGCATTACACACGGAAGGATGTTTAGCAGCATCCCTAACCCCTACTTGTTCTGTATCTGTAGAGCTCCATCATGTTCCAGTTACCGCAATCAAAACTGATCCCAGACACGGCCACGTGTCTCTTGGGGAGGAACAGCACAAAATCACCCTCAGGTGAAAGCAACTGTTCTATGCCCTTGTCAATATTTCTCCCTTTATCTCTGCAGAAAATTTTCAGCCATCTTTCAAGACCCATCTTAAATGGTGTTACCTCTAATCTGAAGCTCCCTTTTAGTGAAAATTAAGTACAGTAATTCCCTCCCCTTATAACCATTCTCCTTCCTGGTTCCCTGTGTTCTACATCTCATTATTGAGATTTTATTGCTTTCAGGTGTTCAACAAAGGCTTCTCAATAAATAAATATGAGCCTTTCCTAAATGGATCCACGTGAAAATATCCCCATTACCAAGAGAAAGTTTGATTCACCGAACGTCTTACAATGAACTATACCACCCTTAAGTTCTTTTTTGTTTGCCTTTGATCCTGAGAAGCTGAAATTAAATGACACCCTTAGTTTTAGTAACCGAAAGTTTTACACATGCAGGTCTTTGATAGTCTTATATAATATCTTTGTTGCCGTTTCGCTTTTCCTTGCTGTCTGTTGTTCTTTCTTTTTTTGGCAGGCAAATGTTCTACCATTAATCTACATCCCCAGTCAACAGCTTGAACTTTGAAGTTATCATTATCCATTATGTTTTACCACAGAAGTTGTTTCGAAGTTTTCTTTGGAATGTGAATAGGTAAAACTTACAAAAACATACAAAACTTACAAATAGAAAAATAGAACAAAATGTTATACCATGAAGACTGTACTTTACGAATAAAAATGAACATTAAATAGTAAGTTCCAATTTTGATTCTCTGTTAATCCAGTATCTCTCCAATTAGTTTAAGAGATATCATAAATGTTCAAAGAAAAACTTGACTTAATTTGTGTACATGTATCTCAATGAAACGTGTATAAGCCAACACACTTTTGGAGGAAAGTGAAGAACCAGAAAGCAGGAAATATTAAACAAACAACAAAATAATAGAATGTCACACTTCAGAAAGGCTGGAAATTATTGAGAAGAAGAGACCTCCTGAACATTCTGTGCCCCAAAGCTCACCTTCTACACAACACCTTTTGTATCCTGAGGCATCCACATTATTTCTCAAATCTTAGAACTGGTCTGTATTGCCACAGCTTTAAAAATAATAGTAGCAATCTCAATTTGTAAGTACTGGCCCTAAATTTGTACTAAAATTAATAATCTCATTTAACAGCATTTCTACAAACACCTTGAGCGCCTGGGGGTTTACAAATAACTTAGGGTTAGAAGATTTATTTAGTGCCTGTGGTCAATTCATAAGGCAAGGAGATTAATCAGGAAAGGAGTATCCACCTGTACTGGACTGAGAAACTTCAGAGAATAAATATGCAAATCCAATATTCTCAAGGCTGACAAGTTTCTATTATTAAACTGCTCACATGTTTATTTCCCCCACAAGGGCTGGATTTTTGTCCTGAATGCAGTAAGCCCTTCAGTTATTAGCTGTGATGACTAGGTGACAGTGAGGACACTACTTGAGAATTCGCATTTGACAGATCATTGACACACACAGTTCCTTTTTTCCTCTCTCTGCTTAAACAAGAATGGGGTAATAGGAAATGAACAGGAGCTATTAGAGATTATTCAGGTTTAATAGCACATATCCTTTTAGCTGGCAGACAGAACAATATACAATGTGGCAGAGTTAAACAGAGGCATCAATTATACTCTCAGACCTGTTAATATTTTTGACAATATTTAAATAGCACATCCCTTCAGGGCATGGCTTTTTTGCCCTCTCAGTTACACACCTGTCAAGTGTTTAATTTGCCAAAGGGAAACAGTTTGATTTCTAAGGGCAGTCTTAATACTGAAGAAGCAAATTGCAAAAATTAAACATTATTGAATAAAAGTAATGAGAAGGATCTGAGGGAAAAACATTGCAGGCTTAATTCAACATGGCATGTCAGCATCTGTCAGTACGCAACAACATGATCATGTTCTCAGTATGCTGCATGTACCAGTGGGCATTTCAATTACGTGCTCCCTTTGGTTCTCAAGAAGACGGGAAAATGACGGAAAGGAAAAAAGGGGAAGTCAAATTTTCTAGTGATAGTAAAACAAGGTGGAAACAGTAGCTTGTACCTGTTTTGCACGTACAATTGTACATTTAAAAACATAATCTGGGCATAAGGTAGCCAATAAAAGCTAGCCAGTGCTAAGATTTGTGTCGTCTCTGGTTTAAAAGTACAAAACAAACTGTGTTCCTTAGGTGCATTAATTATTACGTTACAATTATTAAACTAGCAGTTGGTAAATCTAACATGATGAAGTCTAGAATATTTAATTTAAATGTTGAGATAGAAGATAACACAGCTTTTGAAATATTACTCTAATCATCAGGGGGGAAAAAAGCTGGTAAAAAACCAGAACTGAATTAGTAAAGAATGGAGATTCAAGTGAAAAATCACAGAAAATTTGAGACTTTGTCAACATCAAACTCTTGACTCTTGGAGTCAAGTTCCTACCCTTAAAAATGAAGAAAAAAAAGATACAAGATAGGCCACAGAGCCAGAACAAGAACAGGGCTGTACCTGGGAGCCAAGGAAACCTAGCCTGGCTCTGTCCTTACAAATAAGCCACTTGCCATCTCTGAACCCCTGGGAGAAACAGGATCTGAACTGCATGTTTGCCTTGGCCCATTTTGAGTGTTACTTTTCTCTCGTATGTGAAAAGTGATTAAGGAGACAAAAGTCCAAAGATATGTGAGAAATGCCAACATAATTCACAGATCTCAGAACTTAGTCTTAAAATATATGATTAATAAAACAATGTCATACTATATCAGTCACAGAATAGGAAGTTTCATGATTATACATAATAGATTTCCAAGCAGACTTCATCTGAGTCATGTAGGACCCAAATACCAGTAAATCCCCACATCACGAAGATTGAAGTTGCAAACTGTGACATATATGAAAGGACATCCTATTATCACAGAATTAGCTCACCAGGTCTACCTTACCATTTTAAGGTAATTGTAAAAATAGTTTATTTATAGTTGTACTGTACTGGACCTTTTAAGATAACTGTAAAAGTAAAAATAATTTATTTACAATAGTTTTGTGTGTGCGTTTGGTTTTTTAATGCTCTACTTTATACATATATATGTCAAAGGTATAAGACGCACTTTGTGGGACTTATAAATCCAACTTAAGAATGTCCTCCTAGAAGCAAAGGTGTTCATAAATCAGGGATTTAACTGTATTGGAAATGTAAATTAAACTCAATCGGTGTCTTTGTCTTCCCCTTCCATTAAACAAAGCCCACAGAAATACGCATGCCCTTCCACAAGGCGGACTCCCAGGAACTGTCACGAGTTACCCACTAGACCAGCAGCAGAGATTTTAACAGCATCTGCTGGTAGTCTTTGTTTCAACTGTCCTCTCATTTGAATCATACTTTCACTCAGTACCGTAAGCAGAAGACATCTGTTTAACTCCTTTACAATTCTACATCATAATTACACTTACATTCAGAATACTGGTTTCTCAAAAAGCTTACCAATCCATTCTGAAAATCAGTAATGAAAACCAGTCCTTTTGATAACCTGCAAAAGGGATAAATGCAACCCAACTACATAGAAAAAAACACACTATAAATTCATGATGTGACTTTCAAACCCCAAGCAAAATTCGCTACAGAAAAATAGCTTTGAAGATTCTTCTTGATTTACTGTTTTGGGGACAGGTTGAAAGGCTACAGAGTTATGTAGCTAAATTAAGATGTTACATAACCCTAAACCAATTCTTTCTCTAATACTACGATTTGTTCTTTTGCATTTGGCACAGTTGTAGTTTTTAATTGGAGCTGTTCTTTCGCTGAATTATGAAATTATCCCTCAAGTTTCATTTCTAACCTTTTAAGGGAGAATATCTGCTAGCAAATCATCCATAACCATTAATTAAATTAATGCTAAAAACATGAGAATGAGAACTGACATGAAGGCATAATTAGACTGATTTCAAACCTTGTGACGATAAGAACTGTTTTAAAAATATTTTTCAAAAACCCGAGAAATGCTGATTAAATTAAGTAAGTTCAAAGAACATTTGACTTCAGTTTCATTCTGTCATTGGGATATGTTCAATTTTAATATATGTGCTCAAACTTTTTAATGTTCAGAATTTTTACAGGAAAAAACTGTTACATTTAAAAGTTCTAATGTTTATCACCATCTGATGCTGTCATGGAAGCAATTGCTACTTACACTCTTTTAAGAAGTGAGAATTGCAATTCCTCTAACTGATGACAATGTAATTATTTCTATTCCTGTCAAAACAGAGGCGAATTCCCTTCCTTACACACCTGATTACACATGCAAATCCAGGCTTATCTGAAATCTTGTAAGTAAACTAAATGTCTGAATCTGAATGAGCAAGATCACATGAACAGTGAGCCTCGTGATGACAGGAACCAAGCCTACAGCCACTCACCCTAATACTTTTACTATCCCTGTCTCTTGTAGGAACTCAGTCCTCAGCACCCACACAGCTTTCAACACAGTGTCACATCATCTGCAACACACAGCAACAACCCTGACAAAAATAACTGGAGGAGAAAAGCAACAGTGAATCCGAATGTCTTGTTTGGAGATTTAAATGATTGCATTTACATGTACAAAAAACACTCTAGAAAAACACAAGCCTTTCTTCCCAAGAGCTACCCCACACTGAGAATGCAGGCCCCCTCAGTGAGGTCCTACCTGGTCTTTCAGCTGCTGCACTGAGGCCTGTAGACTCAGAATCTGACTGAAGAGAGGGCTCTGCAGCACTGACTTCAGAAGGCTTAGCTTGTCTTCATTTGCTACATCGCCTCGTTCTCGGAGCTTGGCTTGTAAGCGCTCTGCTGCCTGTAGGGCCCGATTTTTGTCTAGTCCAAAGAAGAGCACTAGTTAATAACAGTATTGAAAATATGCTAGTCAAACCTATGAGGACCCCATGCTTATAGAAATCCTAAAATTGTTCCTTTTGAGCCCACAAAATTTTCTCTTTTTACCTAAGTACAAAATTAAAGTACAAAAAATTTTAATGGAGTATAATAGTACCAGAAGTAGACAGTTGAGTACTTTGTGATACTTTAAATATCTTTCCTCAAAATTAAACAGCAAGTTAAACAGTGTTGTGACTTGTATCTAGATATCCCCCTAAAGCCTCACGCAGCCTTAAGTATGGTCTTTTCAGAGATGGCTGGATCTAGAGTATGTGACTGATTCATGAGGCAATGACAGCACTAAGGGTGCTAGGATTAAAGCTGTGAGTGCTATCTGCCCTAAAGGCAGGTAGCCTGGCCACAGTATAAGGGACAGAAAGAGGCTTGCTGCTAGTTGCTCGGCGCTTGTCTCTAGGATGTGTCGCTTGCTTGCTTCTGCTGCCTTCTGCCTGCCATGAACTGTTGCTCCTCTGCCATGCACCTCTCCCAAGGTATCCTGCTTAGTCCAACTATGGACGGAGACTTCTGCAGACTGTGAGCTAAACAGCCTCTCTTCCTTTAACTTTGGGTGTTGGGTATTTCCTCTCAGCAATGAGGAAAGCACCCAAGAGAAACAGTATGTATACAGACGCTGCAAATCAATCTAACTGGATGATTCACGTGGGGAGTCAACTATCAAAGTACCCTTCAAACTTTGAAGTATCTTGTGAGATTTTGCTTAAAAGCAGAGAACTGGGCACAACATACAACACATATGTAAATATTCTATTTAATTTGGGGGAAAGATATTTCAATGAATAAAATGGAACAGTTTTGAAAGAACATATATTATTCTGATACGCATCCAAGTAAATTGAAAATTATAGAATGCTCTGCTCCTTAATATATAAAACTGTTATATTTTAGATGTTGTGATTCATCAAATACAATATCCATAGCTACTTATTAATGAGTTAGACTGCTAATTTTTCTTATATATAAATAAAACTTTATGTGTCTTTTTAAGAAGGGAATATATTAAAAGCTTGTAAAGTCACAAACTTAATTCAGGTTATATATACTTTAACTCCTATGCCAGCTGTTTCAACTCTTTTACAAAAATTATACAAACCAAATGATCTGTGATCATGAAAATGCTGAATCACTATTTCTAAAATATAAGAATTTTATATATTAAGAAACAAAACATTCTATAATTGAGAATTTATAGAGAAATATATCAGAGTAACATATGCTCTTTCAAAATCATTTGATTTTATTCACTGAAATAGCTCCCTCTCCCTGTCTTAGTTACTTCTCTCTCTTTGCTGAGATAAAATACCTGTTGCCCAAAATTAATGACAGAAAGGTGTTATTCAGCTCATAGTTTGTAGAGGCTTCAGTCCATTTCAGCTGGCTCCAAGGCAGGGTGGTGTGGCAGAGGGCAACAGTTCATGGCAGCAGAAGTCAGCAAAAGAAACAAGAGCAAAAAGGGCGAAGCAGTGGAGAGAAGACTCTTTCTGTGCCTTATATTGTATGCAGACTACTCAACCTAGGGCAGTGTAGCACTCACACCCATAATCCCAGCACTAGACCAATCACAAATTCTAGATTTAGCCTCCTCCAAAAGTCACACCCCTATGACTGCATGAGGCTTTCAGGGCACATCCAGACACAAACCATAACACTCCCCAAATTAAATAATATATTTATATGTTTCAAATTAATCCAATTCAAGTAATTATTAAGCACCTTATATATCAGGCACTAAGTTGCCATGGTAAATATTTTGACTATGTCCTAATAGTCCTAATACCTTACTTGCATGTTTCTTGCAGTCATTACAAGAGATAACTTTCCACAGCTCCAACTCTGAAATTATGCAGAAATGGGGTAATTGAAATATGAATTTATCATAAATTCACATATATACACAGATTAAAATAAATATTTTCCCATGCAAAAATCTTACAGCAAGTATTGGTAAGACACAGATGAGAATTTTGTTCTGATGATATTTCCCATGATATCTCAGAATATAAATCTATTAGTAATTTTCATGGCAATTCATGAAAGATGTAAAACTCAGTAAAAGCTAATCGAATAAATAAAAGAAATGGCTCAAATTACTCTGCATTTCCTCTCCCCTCCTTCTTATGAGGGACTTCCCTGTGCAAGCTAATAGTCTTTATGACATCTGAATTCAGTATACAGGGGAGGAGGAAATGTACTGATATGTGTTTTTATGATCAGAACCCGGCACAAAAGTCACGTGATCACAAAAAGACTCCTTTTTCCTTTACTGCCACCTATTCTTCGTTTGCCCTCCATAACCAGCCAAGGAATCAAACATAACCATTAAGGTGCCAGAGTGAACTCACAGACACATTCCAACCTGCATATGCAACAACCTATCTGGACTAGATAAGGAGTTGGGCTGGCAGATGAGTGCAGGTCTGTATCACACCTCACATACCTGTAAGTAGTTTTCAAAGCTAATTTCTCTAAAACTAAACAACAGGGGAAATTAACACAATTAACACATGAGCTTGAGCTATTTGGATATTTCAACCTAAACTTATGTAGAAATTAAAATGCCTTAATGAAGTTTTCTAGCCTAAGTGCTTATCACTGATCTCTTATATTAATTAAAGCAAGAGCTCAGTGGTATTTCAACTGCCACAAATATAAGAGAAAAAAGGATGATCTTCTTTCAGTATCAAAAATGCTATTAAACTTCCTGGTGCCATCCAGAAAAATATATTATATTAACATGAACTAGGTCCAAAAATCAGAATTGAATGTATATTAAATTTTATTAAGACCCATAACTGAAGCACATATTATGTTTATCTTTGCTTACAAAGGATGTGTTTTTTATAATAGGAAAAATTCCCAAGTACAGAAATGCATTATTGCAATACAATGCTCATGGTTAAAACTCTAAATATGTTATTATAGGCAGAATCCTGCTGTGCAGAAAATACTATATTCAGATATCCCAGTGGAAGGAGTTTCAATTCTTACACAGAGAGAAAGAAAGTCATGAGGCAGTGAGACAGAAAGGGTGAGGAGCGTCTTACCTATGGTTTCCAACATTTTTTTCAAAGTTCAGTGTTTTCCTCTATCTTGATTAACAACACCAACTAAAGTGGAACCCTGGGAAGAAAAGAAATAAAATGAAACGTTTATGTTTTGTCAGAACTTTAGAACTATATTCTAAAACTATCCTACAAAGCATCTGTTAAAATTTTATTGGTTTAACCTAACATTGTTCTCTTTATAGACAAAAAATACTTTATAACTTATTCAAATGATATGTGCTCCCAATAATATTTGCATAACAAAGAAGGCATAAGTTCTGTTTAAATAAGATGGTAGATGCTTCCAAAATACTTCCTTAAGAGGCTCTCAACATAGAATATTGTGATCTCAGATTAATGTACAGATCCTTAACCGCGGAGTAAGGAGTGTACTTGAGAGTACGTAAGAAATTTGAAGGAAAAATGTTAAAAAGAAGCTACATTCTTGTCCTGAAATGTTTACAGCCTTAACTGGGGAAATAATATACACACACTCATTCGAAAAGAATGATGACATAAGCCAGTGTACTGACCACTGGAAGATAACACATTAAATCATGGATTAAAAATGGGATAAAAGAAAGTATAGCGTTAAATGTTTCAAAGGTTTTTAAAATACCCTCCCATTGACTGTAATCCTCCCATTCAAAGAAAACACTTCTCACTTTCTTCAATCCACGACGATCTCATCTTCCTCTAACAATGCTTACGGAGATTCTTTTCATGCAGCTCTGCAGTGCACACAGATCTGCAGTGCCAATGTCCACATCGCTGACCCTGTCCAGTCTGTGCTGGCCAACAGCTCTGTGCCGCTGTCTCCACAGCAGTATCTACCTTTGCCTCCCAGAAAATCCCGAAGTCACTGGGAAGCCAGCTGATCGTTCTAGTGAGGAACAGGAATGTATCCACACACAACCTCATTCCTCCACCAGAAGATGAGACAGGTAACTTCTGTGAGGAAAACAAACGGCTTGCCTAGACCCTCTTTGAAGGGAATACACATGGTGAGAAAAGAAGTGGGAGATGCGGACGGGCACATGTACAGAACATCAGTGCCTACAATCTGCTCTCTAATAAAAGAACAGTACTTATGAATTTCCTTATCCCAGTTAGAGGACACTACTGAAAACATCAGCTTCCTCCAGCCAAATGCCCAAATGCTGGCACGTGATTTTAAAAGTGCCTTGGTTTCAAGAAAAGAGGGTACTGGCTCTGACTTCTCACACACTACATCGTAGTGTGGGCTTGAGCAAGGGACCAATCACTTCAACTTCGTTTTCCCAGAATATATTCATCTGGAATCTTGTGATAAATGAGATAAAGAAATTATGCCAATGTACAGCTCACAGAATACCTCATAACTATAAAATATACATCTAAGACTAATGCTGAGCCCTTACCCAGATAGTCATCAAGAGTCGAATACAGACAGATCTTAAAAATAAACTCACAATATTTTTAATTCTTATTTAAGGATTATACAAGGATTATATTAATTCTTACTAAGGGTTACATAATACTCCGTAAAATAGCATAGTGGTGTCACCTGTGCATAATCCCAGCACGCTGGGAGGCTGAAGGATGAGGTTCACAGTCCAGGCAATTGTCTCAAAATAAAAATTAAAAACGAGGCTGGAGATGTCGCTCAGCATAAAGGCCCCGGGTTCATCCCCAGTACCACAAAAAATAAATAATTAAGTGAAATACGATACTACTAGGTACCTTCTTCAACAACTGCCTTCCAATAATAAAGAAATGAAGTAAGGGCCCCTAACACGAGACATCCGGGGTCTATTCATGTGCACCTGTCTAATTAAGCCGCCAGCGCGATGCATGGGAGCAATGGCCAAGCACGGCCCGAGGGTCTGACGGCCCAGCCACTACCTGCCTACAAGCCCTGCTCAGTTAACTGTATTTGCTGAACGCAAATCTTTTTACAAATGAATACCATTTACGAAGTATTTAAAGAAAAAGATTACATGTATTAGGGCTTGGTATGTACAATAAAATTTAGCATCATCCATTTTCCCCTATGAAAACTTCGTTCAGAAAGACAGGCAGCATTCAGGACAGGGAGAGGCAGCTGACGAGCTGAGAGGCTACTAATTTATGAAGGTGCAGAGGAATTAAAGCAGGCAGCCGCCAACTAGAAAAACACGCTGTCTAGAGCTCACCTATGAGTCAGTTACGGAGAAAGAGAATTACACCCCTTCCAAATAAAAACACCTATCGTATAGGTTTGAAACATAAAACCAATTCAGCTGCAAGGTATGGGCAGCAGCTCTTAAATAAAAGCACTACCACTGTGGATGCCAGTCACTCTTTTAAAGTATAGTTCCACTGTTTCTCTCTTATGTTCTCACGCCCATAAATAAAAACAGCTTTTGGAGGTTTCCAAGGAAATTTATCAGAGTAGTCATGGCAAAGGGATAAGAGTTTAAAAAAATTGTTCTGTTGTATGTACTTTACAAATCATTGCTAGGTCTGTCAAAGAAAGATAAGTACACATATGTTTAAACAAATCATTTTAAAAAATCCAAGTTTTTAAACCATCAAGAAAACACCTCTTTATAATAATATTCAAAGTACATTTGAAAATATGGCTAACAGTCTGGGAATATAGCTCAGAGGGAGAGCACTCGGACCGATCCCTGGGTTTGATTCACTACCAGCACCCAAAAACAAAAAAAAAAGGTTGGTACATTTCAAGGTACTAAATCCCTGGACACAAGCATTAACAATATTCCAATGGTATACACTAGCTCACCAGCTACTATTCATGTATTCTGCTCTTATATCACTATTTCGTTATAATTCACCCTGAAGTCTGTTTTAGTAACCATGTACACAGAAGCGTAAGAAACATCCATAAGGTCTCAATGCATTCTGAATCTATCAGGCATATATTACATCATGAGAGGAAGGACCCTGACCATCTTGTTCCCCACAGTGACTTCTAGTGCTTCCTATAACATTCTTTCCATCCTCCAGATAAGACAACAGAGGAAAGTTTAAAGTCCTACTCAAAGTCACCAAGTAGTAAGCAGGAGAAGCTGGAATTTGAAACAAATCATGCCCGATTTCAAAGACTACACTTTTCACACCAGCTGATATTTTCCAAACAGCCTTGAAAAAAAAAAAAAAAAAAAAAATCACATGGTTGAAATATATTGTCAAATTTGAAAAAAAAGGTGCAAAACAATGTATGAAGTTGTTACTTCTTGTATAAAATAAGAGAAAATGCTTGTGCAAGTAAAAATCAATAGGTGTATGTAAAGCATAAGCAGTATGTATGTAAGTAAAAAACTAACAGCATATGCTTATAAAGCATAAGAGGCACATGTTTATAAACTCTTTCTGCAAAGTTTTCAAAGACACTAATAGTGAACAGGATATGACAGAGCCAGAAAATGATGAAATTTACTTTCATTGCATTCTTTTTCAATATCTTAATACAGCTTAGCCAGATTTAGTAAATAAAAATACATTTGTCTAAATTTGATTTTCAAATTGTGCACAGGGGCGCACTCCTATAATTCCAGTCCTCAGGAGGCTGAGGCAGAAGGATAGCCGTGAGCTTGAAGCCAAACACAAGTACATAGTAAGACCCTGTCTCAAAAAAACTTTAAATTTTCAGATAAATGAATAATTTTTAATGTACATCTCCAAGAATATCTGAGTTATATTAAAATCTAATTTATGTGAAATTATTTATCTGAAATAATTTTATCTGAATAAAATTTTATCTGAATAAATTTATCTGAAAATTATCTGAAATTCAAGTTTAATGTGACATTACTTGTTATTTTATCTGGCAACCTTATTATGTATGTATTTGGCTAGAAAAGTAAAATTTAAAAAATCATTTTTAATTTAAAGTGTGTGTTCCTCCTGTCATTATGACCGAGTTGTCAAATCCTTAACAAACCTCTGAAGACTTCCCTGTGACCACAGGATTCCCCAATAACCAGTTGATGCCGCTAGTTTCAGGAGATAAATATCAAACAATATTTGGTGTTACTAAGAAACAGAAACTGACTAGTAATCACCTTACTTTCCAACAAGTTGTACTATATGTAGCCACAGCTTTTACGCAGTATAGAATCGGTACCTCCACAAAAATCCTTTGGCTCCATGCAGATTTCACAGCAACTAATAAATGAAAATGTATTTTGTTTTTGTTTTTTGTTTTTCTCCGGTACCGGGAACTGAACTCACGACCTTGCGCTTGCCAGGCAGGCGCTTTTGCCGCTGAGCTAAATCCCCAG